>NW_024371260.1:2244796-2844796 GCF_014805655.1 Passer montanus | reverse complement strand
CTCTGTCCAAAATTTAAATTAAAATAAAAAGGTGTTTGCCTTGGTAAGGCTGCGACTTTTCCCTCTGAACTTTGTAAAACTTCATCCCCAAATGGATTGACTTCTACGTTATCTGACATTTCCTCATTAGCTTCTTTGCTTTCTCCCCTTTCCCTGCAAAAAGGCCCTTGAGTCTAACGATGTCAGAAGTCTCTGAAATTTGACAGATCTTACATTTCCAGCTCATTTTCTAATGAGTTTGTACATCAGGACTGATTAGTGTAATAAAGAATTCATGAAGCAAATAAATGTAACATGAAGACACCTTGAAGAGAGGAAAGAAAGAGCAAGTCAAACATGTTGAGAAAAGGTCTGGCCTTTTTAACCTTCATTTAATCGTTCTGACAAAGACACTTCATCAAAGAGCCTTGGCAGGTATTTGGACTTTGTGCACAGCAAAACCAGGCTTTGAACTTCTGCTCTGCATTACCCAGGAGAACCCATCATTAGCCTCATTTAGGCATGAGGAGTCTTTGCTTCTTTTCTGTCAGGGTTGGGATTAAATCGTGAGATGGTATTTCTTGTTGGGACTCAGATGTTTATTAGCTCTTATCTCTGTTACAGTCTCACAAACCCTGAGTTCTGCAACACTCTAACAAACTAAAAATGGAGCTCTGTCTCTCTCTCTACAAGGCCTTTTAAGGATAAACTGCCCAATTAAGAAATGACACCTAAATTATTTTTACTTTTAACCCAATAACCAACCACAGTTGGCCTGCAATGCCAACTTTTTTATCCAGTTACACAAAACCACCCAAACCCATGGAGGAGAAGGAGAAGGAGAAACACTCTAACAAACTAAAAATGGAGCTCTGTCTCTCTCTCTACAAGGCCTTTTAAGGATAAACTGCCCAATTAAGAAATGACACCTAAATTATTTTTACTTTTAACCCAATAACCAACCACAGTTGGCCTGCAATGCCAACTTTTTTATCCAGTTAGGAGAAGGAGAAGGAGAAGGAGAAGGAGAAGGAGAAGGAGAAGGAGAAGGAGAAGGAGAAGGAGAAGGAGAAGGAGAAGGAGAAGAGCAAGAAGAAGAAGGTGAAGGAGAAAGAGAGAAGAAGAAGGAGAGAAGAAGGTGAAGATGGACCAGACTGCCCTAAAACCTCCTCCACCCTAAAACCTCCTCCACCCTAAAGCCTCCTCCACCCTAAAACCTCCATCTTGCTCTATATATATCAATATATTCTAAACCCATAAACTCTCAGTTTTCCACCCTGTGACATTACACACTTCTATCCAAACTCCACACCCCCAATCCCAGTTCCATCATTCCATTTCGGAAGCTTCTCCACGGCCCCAGGTCAATGCAGTGTTCTCGTGGGGATCAGTGCTTGTCAGCACAGAAAGTCTGAAATTCTCTGCACCCAGGGCTCCAAGAAGTTCTTATCAAGGCAGGGCTTTGCTGAGCATCCCTGAGCAGGGGAGGGGGGAAGGCAGCCCCGGGCAGGGCTGGCCCCGACCCCTCCTCACCCTCCCGGATCGAATTTCCCAGCCAGAGCCGCGGGCACCTTCCCTGTGTTTGGAAATCCACGGGAAATCTTCCTCCCGTTTTCCTGTGGCAGCCCCTCCCCTCCTAAACCCTCGGCTAATTGGGGTGGTCTCGCTGGGGGAGAGCTCCAAGCAGAGATTTTTCCCCCATTTGCCCACGTAAAAATGAATTTTACAAGAAGAAGTGTTCATTGCTGGGATCCCATTCCTGGATTCACCCCTGTTTTATTTGCACTGTGTTCACTCTGTCACCTTTTCCTCAGCTTCCCACAGAGCTTCACCCCCAGCCCCAGAGCTAAATCACTTTTGTGCTCCTTTTGCACACACATTTTTTTCAGAGGAGAACTAGCAAATCGCAACCCCCTAGATGTCCAGATCCTATGGGAAGGAAATGCCAGCATGTTGTATTTTTATTTATTTTCATCTACAGCATTAAAAATAGGCTTTGTTTAAAATAGGAGCAGACTTAATATCTTCGCTGAGGAAACCATACATTTGAGATGTTTACGTGGAAAACGTGCCAGAGGGCTTCTGACCAGCTTTAACTTGGGATCTTTCCCACTCTGGACATGACTTTTGGCATCAGGGGCCTCAGGCGGAGCGGGAATTGCACTTTCTCTGATGATAGAAAGCGCAACAATAATGAATAATAAGGAAGAATAATTCTATTACACACATCCAGCTGAATGAACGCGATGAGAATTTCAGTGTTCAGCTCTGTTTCACCACTGGGCAGGGAACAGAGCAGGATTTCCCTCAGGAATGCCTCAGTGTGCTCTGCCCGGTTGTAATCCTGTTCTCCCCATGTCTTTCCCCAAATGGAACATTGTCAGGGCTCCTCAGGAAGCTGCAAGAAGATTCTTTTGAATAGGGACAGTATGGAAAATAGTTCAAAAGAGTCCTTGTCCCACACAGGCCAGATCTGCATGGGAAGTTACTTTTTTGTTCTTCAGAAGAAAGCAAAAACCCACAAGGAGGGAAAAAAAAAAAAAAAAAAAAAAAAAGGGAAAAAGAAAGGAACCAAAGAAACCTCAAAGAGTTCAAAGAGTGTTTCAGCAGCAGCTCAGGCCTCGAGAGCAAGGCCCCCTTTGTCATCCTTGGAGAGTGACTTCTCCCCTCAGCTGGGTGTGCAGGGAGCATCTGATGGGAGGCTACAGCCAGACCCTTGTCCCTGAGCCATCCTGAGGGTCCCTGAGCCACCCTGAGGGTCCTGAGCCACTCTGAGCATCCCTGAGTCACTCTGAAGATTCTTGAGCCACCCTGAGGGTCCCTGAGCCCCTCTGGGTGTCCCTGAGTCACTCTGGGGTCCCTGAGCCGCACTGGAGGTCCCTGAGCTGCTCTGAGGGTCTCTGAGCCACCCTGAGGGTCCCCTGAGTCACCCTGAGGGTCTCAGAGCTGCTCTGAGGGTCCATGAGCTATCCTGAGGGTCCCTGAGCTGCTCTGAGGGTCCTGAGCCACCCTGAGGGTGCCTGAGCCACACTGAGGGTTCCTGAGCCATCCTGAGGGTCCTGAGCCACTCTGAGCATCCCTGAGTCACCCTGAGCCACTCTGAGGGTCCTGAGCCACCCTGAGGGTCCCTGAGCCACCCTGAGGGTCTCTGAGCCGCTCTGAGGGTCCTCTGCCCTTGGCAACCCCCTCCCCCATCTCCTTCCTGCCCCCCTGAGCTGTGGGTGCAGCAGGATTGATGCCCACAGCCCCTTTAGACCAAGCATCCCCTGCAATGATGAAACTCTTCTGTTCGAGTGCTCAAGGGGAAAAGTTTCACTAAATATAGAAAAAAAAATTCAATCTGAATCACCTCGTCCTCGGAATTATAAAATGTTATCGTTTCTGAAGTTTGTTCTGGGAGTGTTTTAAACTGATGTCTGTCTTTATCTCACAAAAGCTGCAGCATGGAAACTCTCCCCCCTCTGCTCCACTTCTTATTTTCTGTGCCCTTTTGACCCCTTTTGTCCCAGCTACCTTTTTCCCCTTATTCTCCTTTTGCATCTGAGCACCCTCTGCATCCTCTTTATTCTTATCTCCCATCGCTGCAGCTCTTCTCCCTCCCAGTTCTGCAAACCCCAAACCCCCTGCTTTGCCTGCCTCACCTCTGCACTGAACATCCCAGCAAAAAATCCCTTTTTCCTTCGTGGTGCAGCTGCTCTTTGCAAGATTTCCAGGCACAGAAAACCTCGTGAGAACTTCTGAAAGGGCAAACACCTCCTGCAGACCCAGAGGGATGCACAGCAGAGTGTGTTGGCATCATGGTGCACTTTAATCACCTTTTTTTCCCCTTTCTTCCCCATTTTTAGGGAATTTCCCCCAGCAGATTGCTGTGGCACAAGGTGAACAACTGAGATTTTTTTTCCAGCAACTGGAAAACTCAACAAAAAACGAGGAGATGGACAGAAACCTGAAGTGGGAACGGGATACTGGGGGAGAAGCTGAGTCCAGACATTTTGGCACAAGAAATCGTTTGTAACGGAGATGATAAAAACAAGATACAATATAATTAGCACAGCCTTGGCAAAGCTCCAGAGTGCTGAGCTAAATAAATGATTCTGTATTTGTTTTAAAGCATCCAGAGCTATTTATACTGTCAGCCCAGTGCCTGAGGGATCGCTCCTTCCTGGAGTCATTCTCCTCACCACACTGGTGCAATATTGGCCCTCAATTTCTCACTCAGCCTTGAATGCGTCTCCCTCCCTGATTTTGCACCTCTCACTTGTGCAAAATCCCAGAAATCCTGCCCAAAAATTCCCAGGTGAGCTGGCATCTCCCATCCCAGCTCCCAGATTTAGGGCTCAGCCTGGCAGAGCTGGACAGAGGCTTCCAGCAAGGGCTTTGCTGGGAAAAGAAACTTCCCAGTTCTCTTTGTGACCCAAACTGGCCAGGGAAAAACATTGAAGCTTTTTCCATCTTTCCCCCTCCCCACTTTTCCAGGAGCCAAGTGGAAAAGGGAAACTCCGCAGCGTTCATTGAAACAAAAGTTTCCATAAGTTTTCCTGACGAGGGTCCAACTCCGCACCCGCCTCAAAGACAGAAAAACTTCTTTTCAAAATCTGATTTTTAAACCTTGAAAACTGCTCTGTTTTGAGGGGAAAAACTTCCAGGGGTGATTCCAAGCACCCCATGGATCTCCAGCACCAGCTCCTCACCTGCTTCAAAGACAGAAAAACTTCTTTTCAAGAAGGTTTTATTTTTTAACCTTCCAAACTGCTCAAATTTGGGGGCAAAAAAGAACTTCCAGGGCTGATTCCAAGAACCCCATGGATCTCCATCGTCCACCCTCAAGTGCCTCAAAAGCAGAAAAACTTATTCTCAAGATTTGGTTTTTTAACCTTCAAAACTGCTCAGTTTTTAGGGGAAAATGTTTTAGGGTTGATTCCAAGCACCCCCTGAATCCCCATCACCAACTCCTCACACACCTCAAAGACAGAAAACTTATTTTCAAAACCTGATTTTTTAACCTTCCAAATCGCTCAGTTTTGGTGGAAAAAACCCCAACTTTTAGGGCTGATTCCAAGCACCCCCTGGATCTCCATCACCCACCCTGGCCCCGAGGTTGTCCGTGCCCCTCTCTGGGCTCTGGCAGCTCCTGCAGGTCCCCAAGTGTGTGACACCAAGACAGGAAAGCTTCCAGGTAATTCCACCAGCTCACCACTTCTGTTAACAAACTTCTTGATTCAGACTGACCACATGAAACAGCTTCACCACAGCAACAAAACCTTTCCTTATCACCCAGCAGAGGTGCTGGGGACACCTTTTTCCCATGGAGGGGACAGTTGGTGTGAAAGTGTCACTTCTGTGAGGCTGAGCTGGCTGTGGAATCACCCAAAAGCTGTCACCCACAGAGACTGAAGACTCATCATCCTCATCATCCTCATCATCCTCCCTGTGACCTCAATGTGCTCATGGATCCCATTTAAATCCCAGCAGGACCGAGGCTGCCAGGTGGGTTTAAATCCAGGGTTTGGAACAGTCGTGGATGAAATAAAGCCAGGATTTTTCATAAAATTTGCTGCAGTGAGGTGGAAAATAGAAATACTTGCACTGCTTTAATTAGCTCTGATTTCAGCAGGGGCAAAAGGACACTTGTGCCTTCTAAAATGTGAAATATTTATGAAAACTAATTCCAATTTGGAGCTTGAAATCCAAGGTAACTGTGCCAGTGGCCTCTGCAGGGGCAAGAGGGGCCGTGCTGAGGTTCTCCTGGGTGAGCTCCTGCTCAGCAAGACTTCCCCAAATGAATTTTCCTGTTTGGGGCACTCAGAGCTCTCAGGAGGCTCCAACCTCAGAGCTCGAATTTTCAGCCATGAACTTGGAGTCTCTGCAGAATTCTCTGAGCAGGGAAATGTTGTAGTTTTGAACAAGCTCCTGGCAGACCCAGCGAGGTGAGGTTTCCCTTGCTGCTGTTTATGGGATGTGGGAGCTGCTCTTCCAGCCCCTTTTTCCTCAATTTCTATTTTTTCTC
The DNA here is from genome assembly GCF_014805655.1 of Passer montanus. Lineage (NCBI taxonomy): Eukaryota > Metazoa > Chordata > Aves > Passeriformes > Passeridae > Passer > Passer montanus. Next base: position 2,838,810 of record NW_024371260.1, on the reverse strand, counting down.
TTTTTTTAATAAAGGTTGTTGCACCTTTACGCCATTGTCTCCAATTTTGCTGTAGGTAAGTGCTCCAAGGTGGCATTTCTGTCACCTTTCCACTTTCTCCTCATTAAACTAAGCAGATTAAGCTTCTGGGATAACAAGAACACTGTTTATTTTGAGGTTTATAGCTGCATTTTTTTCATTAGAAATTATTCATGAACATACCCAAACACATTTTGTGTCGTTCTTCTTTTAAAATCCCATTTCACAATGAAATCCAAGGGAGAATCACAAACCAAAATGTACTCTAATCCTTTTTTTTTAAATGTTATAATGAAATTAAATTTGGAGATACTACAGTAGGGCCTTCACCAGTGCTCCCAGCTGAAAGAGGGAAGGAATTAACTGACTTTAAAATGAAACAGGTTTCTCTTCTGTCTGACTGAAAGTTACAGGATGTTGGTAGTGAACCAATTAAAACACATCTTAAAACGATAAATACAAACCAAATGTACATTATCAGCATGTTCAGCCTTTTGTTTCTTGGTTCTATTTTGTATCAGCTTATTGCAATCAGATGTGTCGGGAAGGAGGGGGAAAATCAAATCATTTTAGGAAATAATAAATAAAGAATTCAGCGGAGGAAACAAAGGAGGGCTGCGTTTGTTCAAACATAAAATAAACCACGTTTCAGAGAGAACGCTAACGGAGAAGCCACAACATTCACGGATCAGTGGAGCTCAGAAATACCTAGAAAATGTCCAAAAAATATTTAAAATCTGTCTCAGCTGAAGACGGGGATGAGGCTGTGCAGGATCAGGATGTTCCCATTTTGCTTTTTCCCCCAACATTAATTTCCTCAGACGCCTCTTGTCCATCTCTTTTGTTTTGTCACCTGAAACACCTCGTGACCCACACAATGTCTCTGTCCAAGCCAGGATTCAGCTTCTACCGCATCAACAATCCTGGAACCACCTGGAAAATCCTTCCAGAGCCATCCAGTCCAACCTGTGCCCAATGCCCACCTTGTCCCCTGCTCAGGGCACTGAGTGCCACCTCCAATCCTCCTGGGGGACTCCAAACCTCCCTGTCCAATTCCCTTCCCATGAAGAAATTCTTCCCCTGACAGCCATTTCCATGAAGAAATTCTTCCTGAATTTATTCTTTCATTTCTTTTTGCTCACAAATAGTTACGGTTTAATTCTGGATGAAAATTGCCATTTCTCTGAAGGAGCAGAGTTTTCTGCAGTTGCAATGAGTGGAATTAAGTCTCTATATAACCTAAATAGAGAGTGTATAAATATATATAAAAATACACCCACTGCAGGCGTTCACTCTTTTCACAGTAAAATAAATGTAAACTTTAAAAGTGAAAATATTTCACTTTTTACAAGCCCTAGAAAAACTGCTATTTCTTTTTCCCCTTACATTTCTCCTCCCAGCTTTTGCTTTCCCAAGACAGGATTTTTTCCTCTATTGATCTGTTCCCAACCTCACACATCGAGTGGATTCTTCTTAATGAAAGACTGCAGCAAGTTTGCACAATTTTGCCATTCTTTGGGGCTGCAGGTAAGTAGCTGTGCTTAGGGGAAGGAAGTATTGAAAATCTCCTTTGCTATTCCTCATTTCACGCTTTATAACGTGATACTTACAAATACTTTGGTAGCAGATTAAGCTCCAGAGAAATGAAAACATTTCAGAAAGAGCACAAAGCCTGCAAGTGTCCAAATGAGGGAGCAGAAACTCGGGTTTAAGCTGCAGGAGGGGGTTTATGGGATGTAGTGCCATGTGCCATACAATACAAGATAAACATCTGTTGTTATTTCAGCAAACCTAAATCAGATGTTCTGCTTTTTCTTCAGGGAGAGAGTGGCACAAAGAGAGATTTTATGATTTTATTATTTTTTTCCCCTCTCTCTCTTTACCAAGGTGGCTGTTCCTGTGCCAGGAAGAGCAGGAGAAGATTCTGGAGGGGACTTAAACACCTTTAAAGTAATCCAGTGGTGATAAGGGGACCTTTTGTAACCTCCATTGTACCAGAGACCTTCAACCTTGGATCTCTGCCCAGGAAGATATTTATTAATAAGGCCAATAGTGCCAGGGAGGAGTTGTTCCACTCACACACCGAGGAACAAATGCAGAACTGGGTGAATCAAAGTTCTCAGGCTGGGAACGTTGGGGTTGTTCATTCTGGAGAAGAGGAAACCTGTGTGGAAACTTCACAGCACCTTCCAGGACCTGAAGGGGCCACAGGGAAACCAGAAAGGGGCTCTGGGGAGACAGGACAAGGAGGAATGGATTCAAGATGAAAGAGGGGAGGTTTAGGTGGATATTGGGAAGGAATTCTTCCCTGTGAGGGTGAGGAGAAGCTCGAATGGATTCAAGCTGAAAGAGGGGAGGTTTAGGTGGATATTGGGAAGGAATTCTTCCCTGTGAGGGTGCCCAGAGAAGCTGTGGCTGCCCCTGGATCCCTGGAAGTGTCCAAGACCAGGCTGGATGGGACTGGGAGCAGCCTGGGACAGTGGAAGCTGTCCCTGCCCATGGCAGGGAGCTCCAGTGAGATGAGCTTTAACGTCCCTCCCAGCCCAAACTAGTCTGTGATTCCATGACTCCATGAATCCCATGGAAAGATCTTCACAGTTCCTGATGGACTTTGGATTAAACCTTCCAGAGAGCTGCTCTGAGGGACAGTGAGTGGACAAAGGGAAACACTCAGAACCCCGTGGTCACCTCAAGGCATCATGAATTTCCTGCTCAAGGAGGAAACTCTGCTTTGCTCCCAACTCCAGCCTGCTCCCATCCTGATTCTCCATGAGAAACCATCCTTCCACTTTCCAGGGAAAGTTCCTAAGCTGCAGCACCAGGCTGTGCCCTGTGCAGGGGACCTGTTTTGGCAGAGGTTCCAGAGCTCAATTTCAGAGAATTCAGTGCTGGGAATTGCCTGAGGCACTCCAGGTGTGTTCCATCCAAAGGGAAACACCCCAGATGTGGGCCACCTCCTGGAGGGGACAGTCCCCCTGTCCCAGGGCCACCTGAAGGGCTCCAGGAGCCTAAGGGAGGTCACACACTAAATTCAAAACCCTCTTTTGCTGATTTGCCTCGGTGGTTCCCTGTCAGCACCACCTTTGGATGAAAGAACACCAAATAACCCACGTTTAAATGTGATGTTCCCCATTTTAAACTGCACAGGATCAGTCTGAACTGATTGACAGCTCATCCCCTTCCCTCATTACACAGCCCAGTTAATTTTCCAGGCTGGCTCAGCTTTGGAGTGGTTAAAAGGGTCTGGACACCCCAGGCAGCAGCAGCAGCATCTGGAGCTCAGCTCCAGCCTTGGGCTAAAGCTGCCAGGGCTGGTGCTGGCCACAGGAGGGGCTGGCAAAGGGGGGTTGGGATGTGGGGGTCCAGGAGCTATCCCCACACAGCAATTCCTGGTAAATAGAGCAAGGACTCAATGCAGAACTCGGAATTTCGTGCCCCACTCCAGATGTGTTTCTGTTCAGCTTTTAATTCGGAAATTTTGGGGCACACAGCAGTTTAACAATGCACTTTTAATGACCTACCATGCATAGATATATATATGTATATATACACCTTTTGTTCCATTTTTATTTACCTTAGCAGCACACGCAGATCTGCTGCAGGTTTTTACATTATATTTTAATTAGTGTTTTTATAGATGAAAGACAAAGACACCACTCAGCACAAACACACACTTCTACTGTGCTGCATTTCCCAAGGCACACACTTTAATACCCAGAACACCAAAGCTCTCTCCATCAAAATTTATATTCCCTTGCTGGGTTCTGGGTCCATCTGGTAGCTGGGTTTGGGAGCTGTGTGAGGAGGGAACAATGTTTGTTGTTCTTGTCGAAGTAGTTAATGTTTTATAAACTCATGAAACTCCACAGAATTAGGATCACTGGGAAAAGAACCCAAGGCAAGCAGATGTGCCCCTCAATTAATTCATTTTAGGTGGAGTGGGGTTTTTTTTTGTTGTTTTCTTTCTTTTTAATAGTCTGGTGTTCAACAGAGAAAGTGTGAGAGAAGAGAGCAGGACTTTCCCCAAAATGAGCAGGGAGTCCAGCCCTCCTCAGCATTCTGTGTTGTTCACCTCCTCCTGTGAATTTTCCTATGGATTTTCATGTTGGAAACCTTTCCATCACCAGAGGGACCATCCCTGACTCTGAGTGAGGCTGACCAAGGTGCCACGTCCCAAAACCTGGTGCTGAAGGTGTTCAGAACCATTCTGAGGGTGCAGCTGGAGACAGAGGGGGATTCAACATGGAAACAACCAAGTCAAAACCCCCACATCCACCCAAAATACCCCATTAATGCCTCACTGCCCAGAACCCCCGAGGTCTTTTCTTCCCCATCCTCCCCCAGCTCTGACAGCATCACCCCAAACCCCATTTGGGCTGGGAAATCTGAGAGAGGGAAGGAGAAGGGAGGAGAATGATGGAAAATGAAGGAAAATTAAGGAGAAGGAAAGAAAGAGAAGGAAGGAGAAAGAAGAAGGAAATAGAAGGAAGGAGAAGGAAGAAGGAAGGAAGGAAAAGAAAGGAGAAGGAAAGAGAAGGAAGAAGAAGGAAGGAGAATGAAGGAGAAGGAAGGAGAATTAAGGAGAATTAAGGAGAAGGAAAGAAAGAGAATGAAGGAGAAAGAAGGAGAAAGAAGTAGACGGAAGGAGAAGGAAGGAGAAGGAAGGAGAAGGAAGGCGAAAGAAGGAGAAAGAAGGAGAAGGAAGGAAGGAAAAGGAAGGAGAAGAAAGGAGAAGGAAGAAGAAGGAAGGAGAATGAAGGAGAAGGAAGGAGAAGGAAGAACAGACACTTCTCAAAGGCAAACTGTGGCTGGTGTTTCCCCCAGGCTCTGAGTCTCCATCCTTTAATCCCGTGCAACATTTATGGAACATTCCTTCCCTCCTCCTCTGGAGCAAGTGCAAATAGGAGTTTGGCAAAGAGGAGCTGCCCACAAGGAAGGAGCTGCTCGGAGCAGTTGCACCAGAATTTGAGCTAAACCATAACATCACACGTCTGAATAATGCCGTGAAAAATATATAAAACCTGTTATGGCATTAAAAGTTTAAACCCCATAAATCTTCAGCGTGCTATTTACTGGGCTGAGAAGGTGACAGAAACAACATTCTGAAGTGGAATAGGAGAAGAAAAGAAAATGGAGTGTGGGGAGCAGGGGAAGCCCCCGGGACATGGCCAAAAACACTGGAACAGGCAAGGCTGGGGCTGGCAGAGTGACCCTGAGCTCTGTGCACACAACCCCCCCAGCAAACTGCTTCATTAATGCTCAGGAAAAAGGGATTTACCAAAATAGATAGGAATTTAGAAGGGGAAAAAAAGTCAGGATTAGCAGGGAAGGGAACATGGAACAAGTAAAATTCACTTCTCGGAAGGTGCCATTGAGAGCCCTCATTCATTTTGTCCTCCTGATGCTTCCACTGGCTGGGGGGGGGGGGGATTCTACAGAAAACAGGGATTAAACTTGCCAGCTACAAGGTTTGCTCCAGCAATTGCCAAATTTCAATACAAACTGGAAGTTCAAGTTGAAATAAACCCCCACATTTTGTCAGCTTTCAAGCTGGAGCTTTGCTGTAGCATCAGTCTGGTCTGAGCTGCTTCCCACAGACACAATCCCTGAGTTGTGGCTCTCAGCTCTGTGTTAAAGCACAAAAAATAGAATTTTTCAGTAGTTACTGTGACAAAGATTTAAACAACCCACTGCAAATTCTGCAACCTGTCAGCCCAAACCGTGGGGAAGTTATCTGGGGGTTCCAGCTGGAGCCTATCCCTCATTCAAACCAACTTTCTTTCACTTATAATTGAGAACAAATTCCATTTTCATCTGTGACTGAACTTTTTGAGCCCTTGTAGCTTCAAGTCAGCTCATTAACATTACTTAGACATCGGTTTTATAGTTGAATTATACCATGTTTATACTGTGGAATTCCATTACTTAATTGCTTCACTACTGGAAATTTCAGTGGGGTTCTCATTTTTCGCATAAATCTCAAGAATAAACATGTTTCTGTATTTCTCTTACTTAATTAAGTGCATGTTTCATTTAAAAAAAATAGCCAACATAGACAAATTAGGCAAAGAATCATTTGTTTAATCAAAGGGGAAACTCGCACCGCAAGTGAAGGGGGAAACTCCTGAAGCTTTGGCTCTTGCTTCTGGTGAGTGCTGAGGGCTCAAACTCCTCCAAATTATCCAAATGTGTTCATCCTACAGAAAATCTGTGCTGGGAGTCACTCCCACAGTGCTCTTGCAGCAAAGGAAAAAATTGGGAAATATTCCCTGTGGAACAACGAGGTTGGGCTGAACCCAGGGTGGCTCCAGGGATGGAGGGGAAGGAGCAGTGCCAGCCCCTCCACCCCACACCAAGGGCAATTAAATCATGCCATCATTAAGGCTGGAAGAGGTCATAAAGCCCAACCTCTGACTAAATACCAGCCCACCAACCTACAGGACATCCCATCCCAGCATCCTGACATGGAAACAGCAGCAATTCCTCTCCCCTCTCCCAGGAAACCTGCCCTGCCTTCACCTGGCTTTGGTTCTCCTAGGGTTTTTATCCAGGTGAAGTGTAGAGGATCCATTTGGATCATGGCAGTGATGGGTTTTGAGGTGGTTTGTGGGGTTTTTTTCCAAGGTTTTAATAAAAATCCCTCAGCAGCACTTCCAGCTCCTTCCCTCTCCCAGTGTGGGAACACCAAAGTCGTTCCTGCTCCTTGTTTGAAGGAGAGAAACAAGAAATTAAACCAAGAAATAGCAGCAATAAATGTCTGAATTTTAGGTCCTTAGTGAGATAATTTTGTCTTTTCACAAATTTGTTTCCCCCTCCCTACAAAAGTTTGCACAGCTGAATAGGTTTGGAGTTCAACAAGGGATAAAATAATTCCTCAATATTAATGATGGCTGGAATTAAAGTAATTAATGTTTTAACAGCTATTTTCTATGATATGAGCTAAGCAAAGAATACTCTTAAAAAATAAAAGGGAATTTGTTGCCAACAAATTGTGAAAGGTCCATTTTAGCCATTCATTCATTTTAATTCTAATTTCTGTTATTGTGGATCTTTACAGTGTTTAGGCCAAGGTACAGGGATAGAACCTGAGCTTTTCCTGCAACAGCAAAACCACTCTCGGAGTTCATTTCCATTGCTGGAATCTTTCACCACCCCACCTGTCCCCTCCTGCAAAGCCAGTCAGATATTTGCTATTTATCCCACGGTGCAAAATTCCAAGCACTTGGCTCCCAACAACTCCTTTTGCCAGAAGCTGCTCCTACAATAATTGTAGAGATAAAATTCATTCATAAAAAAACCCCAATTTCAGATAGTCTCTCCTGTTGCCCTTTAGAGGTGGCATCATCTGTCCCCTCTGCCCTCTCCTCCCAGGAGTTTGCCCTGGGACACAGCTCTGTGGGTTTAAGATCCAAAATTACTGAAAGATCCTATTTGGGACAACATTTTACTCAAATATTTTAGGAATTGTCACCTGACAGCAGCAGCAAAAATCCATGGGAGCATCAGGAGTCTGTGTCAGCAGCTGACTGCTGAAACACAGCCAGGCCTGTACTTCCCAAATGAAATCTGCCTGTCAGCCACATCCCCTCCCACCCCACAGCACTCAGGGCACTTACAGCCACCACTTCATCACATCTGAAGGCTGGGCTAAATGATAATCAATAATTTATCAATATTTTTAATATGATGTTATGGGCTCCGATTTTCCTCCCGTTGAGGCAGGCGGGGTGTCATAAATGATGGCCCTGTGACACAAGGGGAGGGTTTGGCCACAGGAGTGACCTCTGGCAGAGCTATCTGTGCCACCTGGCCCTGGGAGCTGCAGCCCCTCTGCATGCAAGAGGTGCAGAGAGGAAGAGGTTTCCACTGGGCAGGTCCAGGAAAAATTAGAGGTATCATTTTTGAGGGGAAATTCAGTATCATAGAGGGAAAATTTATCATTAGGTATCATTTTTGAACCAAAAGAGAGGACATTTATGTCAGATATACGGAAGGAATTGTTCCCTGGGAGGGCGGTGGGGCCCTGGCACAGGGTGCCCAGAGAAGCTGTGGCTGCCCCTGGATCCCTGGAAGTGTTCAAGGATGGAACTTGGAGCAGCCTGGGATAGTAGAAAATGTCCCTGTCCTTGTCAGAGATTTGGAACTAGAAGATCTTCAAGGTCCCCCCAAATCATTCTGCTCTTATGATTTTTTCCCTTTAATCCAAATGCCCCAGCTCCCACATTTCAAACAAGTTTGGGCTTTAGATGTGTAGATGCTTCCAAACTTAGCTAAACACTGATGTCTACAACACAAAACCTTCTCTTGCACCCAAAACCAAGTGGGATCCCACTGCCCAGGCGGTTCTGTGCAGCTGAAAGGGTTTTAGGACAGGTGACCTAAAAGATAAAGGACATCCCAGGGAGTTCTCTGTGTCTGAAAGGGTTTTGGGGCAGATCACCTAAAAGATAAAGGCAAGGTCCCCCCAAACCATTCTGCTCTTATGATTTTTTCCCTTTAATCCAAATGCCCCAGCTCCCACATTTCAAACAAGTTTGGGCTTTAGATGTGTAGATGCTTCCAAACTTAGCTAAACACTGATGTCTACAACACAAAACCTTCTCTTGCACCCAAAACCAAGTGGGATCCCACTGCCCAGGCGGTTCTGTGCAGCTGAAAGGGTTTTAGGACAGGTGACCTAAAAGATAAAGGACATCCCAGGGAGTTCTGTGCAGCTAGAAGGGTTTTAGGGCAGATCACCTAAAAGATAAAGGACATCCCAGGGAGTTCTGTGCAGCTGGAAGGGTTTTAGGGCAGGACACCTAAGAAATATAGGACATCACTTGGCTGCCCAGGGAGTTCTGTGCAGCTGGAAGGGTTTTAGGACAAGTCACCTAAAAGATAAAGGACATCCCAGGGAGTTCTGTGCAGCTAGAAGGGTTTTAGGGCAGGACACCTAAAAGATAAAGAACATCACTTGGCTGCCCATGAATGGCTCCTCCCTGAGGTACCTGGAGCAGCCCCTAACCCCGGTGCCCTCCTGGCATGGAGGAAGGGTTGGCTTTCCAGCAGCTGGGTTTTCCTGCCCATCCCTGCAGCACAGGGGGGTTACCCAGCCTGGTGCCTTTGATTCTTCTGGCAAGGCCCAAAATCTTTCAGGTGTTGGCACGGAGAGGCCTTTTAATCTCATTTCACGTGCAAAGTCCTCTCCCCTGTCAGCCAGCTCTGCCCCAGACCCGAGCCCTTGGGGCGTGAAGCCGCCCGGTGGCTTTGGGAGCAAACCCAGCAGCATTATTCCATTTCCCCCCTCTGAACAAAAGTATTGAGGTCTCTTTGTGAGGGAAAAGCCAAGCTGGATTCCTTTATCCCCCTGCCCTTTGCGCTCACAATGCCACACTCTGTCTGCTGGGCCCAGGAGGGGAGTGAGTGTCCCCAGAGGTCCCCACAGGATTCAGGCCTCTGGTAATGGAGTCCCGGGCCTGAGTGGAAGCAGCAGCCTCCTCCAAGCTTGCCTTTGAACGAGGCTAGTCTGTCAGGGCTGGGGAGCAACTTAAAACCACGGGGAAAGGGAGAGCTTAGGTGGAGAAGAATGATTTCTTATCAAAGCTGCCAATAGAGGAGACCCAGGTGGTCGGGCTGAGGGGGATCCCGAAGGCTGCAATGAGCAGATGAGATTGAGGAACAAATGGGGGCTTTCAGCAGCTCAGGCCGTCTTGGGAGGGGACAATCAACACTGGTGTCCTCCTGGGGGTGGCAAGGCTGAAATTTCCTCCTGGGGTGGCAATGCTGAAATTTCCTCCCTGGAAACACCAGACCCACAGGTAGGAGCATTCCAGAGGGGATCCAAGGGCTGATCAGAAATTCCTTGAAATGTTTTGTACACATCCACACATGAGAGAGAGGGATCCCAAAGGCTGCAATGAGCAGATGAGATTGAGGAACAAATGGGGGCTTTCAGCAGCTCAGGACAGCCTTGGGAGGGGAATATCAACACTGGTGTCCTCCTGGGGGTGACAATGCTGAAATTTCCTCCAAGGAAACACCAGACCCACAGGTAGGAGCATTTCAGAAGGGGCTGGGATCCAGGGGTAGATCAGAAATTCCCTGAAATGTTTTATACACATCCCCAGATGAGAGAATGGGCAATGGGAAGCCACAAGAACACGTCCCACACTGGGACACGATGGTTAACAGAGCTCTCTAAAGCTGCTGGGGCTGATTTTGGGGTGCAGAGGAAGAACACAGAAGATTTTACAGTGATTTGGGTAATTTTTCAGTGTGTTTCTCGTTTCGGGCCCTGTCACTCCCACCCTTCCAAACCTATCCCATTCTGTTCCGTTCCCCATCTCAAGTGAAACAGAATTCTCATTTTTCTCTGGTTTCTGGGAATAATAAAAGTAGTTTGTGTAAGAAACAAGCCAAGTTGCAGGAATAAAGTTGTTCTCAGGCAAGGAAACTCAGCAACTGCTGTCACCAAACAATTGGGGCTTAAAAACATTTAAAAACCTGTTTTAAAGCACTGTTTGTGCACAGGAAACATCCCAGACTTCTCTGAAGACATTGAGAGTCCTTCTAATACCTTGAAGTGTGTGGGGGGAAGTGTAATCTGTTTTGATAACTCCTGACATTAAACAGTGATAAATAATTAAATCTGTTTAACTGTTTCATTAACTAAAGATAGATGGAGAGAGCTCCACAGATAGAATATAGATCAAAAAGATTGAGGCTGGCTCTAAATTCCCCTGATGTTTTATGACACCATTTGTATTCTGTCACTCACTAGCTTTATGTATAGTCCAAGCTGTGAACTGAATACCCCATTCAGAAAGCCACTCACTCTGCATGTTATTGCAATTTAATATTTTCACACACAGACACATCATTATCTTGGAACCCGACACTGCAAGGAGAATTCAGTAATTTTTCAAGAGTGCTGGTTGTTGGGTTTTTTTTTTTGTTCTAATGCAAGCACTGAGGCACAAGGATCTAAATGGCCACTCTGCCAATATTTAACCTCTACATAGATACATCAGCAGGTTGGTACTGGGCTGTTTTGGGGGCTTTTTCTCATTTTAAATGTGCCACGTTGAAAAAATTAAAAAGGAAAATTAAGAATCTTCCTCTGTAAACAAAAGTAAAACTCCTTGCAGAATTATAACTTGTGACTCCGAACTAGAAATAGAGACATAAAATATATATATATTGACATGGAAGTCCTCCAGGCTGTCTCTTCAGTCTTCAATTACCAAAACATTGCCTTGGAATGGGATCATCACACTTACTCTGGGATTTTGAGGGGGCAGAAATACACATTACTCTGGGATATTTGAGAAGAATCAGGCACAGAACTCTACAAATTGCAGATTTAAAAAAACCAGGCACATTTACAAATATTTAAAAGCCAAATCGCACCAGAAGAACTTTAGAAGTGGAGACAAAGGCAGGGCTGATTTTTTTCCATGGAGATAAATCCGTCTTACCCCAGCCCCTCGGTGGTTAATCATTAACCAGAGCTGCACAGGGACCCAGACAGAAGGAAAAACTCTTTCTTTGGAAACACCATGGATATCCCAAAGATTCCAGGGCCTCCAGGAGCTGCTCCAAAGTCCTGCAAAGTCCATGGGAAGACCACCAGGAACCATCAAGGTTTGGGGCTCCCAGCAGTGAGATTTTGATGCTACCCAGCCATGGGGAAGGTTCCCTCAAGGCCTTGAAGAGCTGCACAGAAGGAAAGGCAAAACTCCATCCTGGAATTCCCAGTTCCTGAGTTGGACACATGCCTCAGTTTGCCCAGTTACACCCTCGGGATTTTCACAGGGAGAGAAAAGAGGGCTCAGAGCAAAGCAAGGCTCCAGGAATCTGCCACTATTTCACTTTACCCCCACCTCATTTCCCAAAGCTCTGGATTCTGCAGTAAATAACCAAGAATTCTCAGGCAGGGAGCTGGGCAGGGCCATTTTTTGTGCTTTTTCTCCAGGTTTGGGATTGGGGCTGAGCCACTGACCCACCAGAAGCTCAGCTCCCCCAGCCCTGCCTGCAGGTCCTTATTGCTGGCCTGAAAAGTCAAATTCTCCAATATCACACAAATATAACACAAATATAGCACAAATATAACAGAAATATAACACAAATCCCCTGGATATCACAGCCACAGGAACACCAAGGAGGTGCTGAGTGGAATTAATTCTGCAGCAGGGCTTTCTCTGGTTAATGCCTCCAGACTTGTTTCCCAAACTGCTAAACCACGATATTTAATAATAATTAAAAAAAAACAAAACTGTTTGGTTACTGTGCATTGGGTAAAAATAGATTCATGGATGGGTGTTAAACCCAGGCTCCTTCCCCTGATCTACTGCAACAGATACTGCTGCTCCAAAAATCAATATTTAGCTGGGAATTGGCTCCTGGTCATGGGAGAAACTCTCTGGCTGTGACTGGAGATGATGTTGGTGCCACCAACCTTGGGGACACCCATGCTCTCTCCAGAGCCACCCAAAAATGATTCTTTAGCTGAAATGGGACTTAAAAAGCCAAGAGTGAGTTAAGAGAGGAAATGAAAACCACACTTGGAAACGTGGAACATCTGCATCACCCACCTGCTGCTGGAGCAGCTGTGGAGTCCAGCAGGGAATCTCCGGGGGTTTTCACAGGTTGGTGTCTCTTTGCTTCACAGGTGCACCCATTTTTTATACCAATAATCATAAAGCCCTGAAATAAATTATTTCAGGAAGCACTAGAATCATCTGAAAGGTCTCAACTGAGCAAATATTGTATCTGTGTGGAAAAGCAGGAATGTCTGCGTGTTTGAGGGAGCATCAGTAGCTCCTCAGGCATTTCCTTGAGGACACACAGTGCAGATAACTTGGATTTCCTGCAGCTCACCTGAGAAAATCCCTCCCTCATAAACACTATCAGGAACAGAGGACAAAGGACCAAATTCTGTCCTGGACTTTCCCTGGGTAAAGGCTTGCTGGGAATTCTAGCAGGAAACGTTTAAAAACTCCCAAAGTAACCAAGATCTGGTTTTATTCTCCTATATGGGATACATGAGCAGAACTGTTGCTGAGCAAAGGGCTTTTCAAAGTTCTCCACGAGGTATCAACTCCTTTTAAATCTGCCTATTGTGCCATGTAGGGATTGAAATTTATTTTATCCCTATGTGATAATTCTGAAATAAAATATATGATCGCTCGCAAGTCGTGCAGGTTCTTTATTTCACATTGAGGCAATAAAATATAAAATGAAACCAGTCCTTTTCTATAAACAGAAAAAAAAAATAAATGGAGGAGTGATTTTATACTACATGAACTCGCAGCACAGCCATTTAAAAATTCATTTACATGATTGAGCCCAAAAGGTCCATTTGCCATGAAATAAAAAACACTAAACACTGTCCTGAAAGCAAAGAAAATGCCAGACTACAAGTAAACAAAAGCTTTTTTTTTATTAGTGTCTGAGATGGAATGAAAGATTTTTAAGCCAAATATGAAACTTGCAAAAAAAAAAGGGAAAAATCTGCTGCAGGAAATTCAACAAAATCATCCCAAGGACCTCGGTGGGAGCTGGACCAACACAAAGGTGATTAATGAGGCATTGCTGGTCCAGAAATCACAGAGTGCATCCCTCCCATGTCACAGATGGAGCAGCTGAGGGTAAATTATTTTTTTAAGCTGGGAAAGTTACTTTGTCAGCTCCGTGAAATGCCAAATTCCTGCTTTTCCTGCATCCTGGAGCAGGTAATGTTGTTTCAGTGTGCTCCAAGTTGGTTTTGTTGTAATAACAGGGCACAGGAGCTGCCCCCATTCCACCACTGCTCCATTCTGCAACTTTTCCAAGTTCAGAGCAAAACTTTGGGTCAAACTTCCTGCATTTCTTTCCAGCCAACAAATCCTGAGCCCAGAGAAAGAGAAGAAACTTAGCCCTGGAGCTGGGGGCCAGTCCTTGCCTGGAGCTGATCCCAGCCTAATCCTGAGCCTAAACTCATGTAAAGATGCTCGTGGCAATGATGGAAAAGTCACTTTTTTCCCTCTTATCCTGCAGTTTTCCTGCCACTCCACAGAGCCCGGGCAACCAAGAGAGAGCGGTGATCCCAATCCCAACCCTCCAGTGTTGGAACCCTGGCTGCTGAGAGATTTGGACTTTTTGTGCTGACAAGAGAACACTGCATTGACCTGAGGCTGTGGAGAAAGCTTCCAAAATTTAATGATAAAACTGGAATTATGGCTGTGTAGCTTGAATATATCACATGGTGGAAAACCTAGAGTTTAAGGATTTAGAATACAGTAATATATATAAAACAAGATAGAGGTTTTAAGGCAGAAGCCAGTCCTTCTTCTTCACCTTCCTCTTCATGGGTTTAGGTGGTATTTTGTAAGAATCAACCCTCCACAGCCACTCTGTGCCCTCCAGACCCAGGAGAAAAACTGCCCCGAGCTTCTTTAGTCCCCCTGAAGTGATTTCATCCTGAGTAGGAAATAAAGCTGATTTTTCTCCTGCCCTGCCACACCAATAAAACAATAAATTGGTATCACTTCCAACAAGGTGCCGCCGCTGTAAAGTTAAAGATAGGGAAAGAAAATGAACTACTGGTTATGACAGCAGGGGAAGGGAGAAGAAATAAATAAAGCTGAGTGCATGCAAGGGAGCAGATGGCTCATGTCCAGTGTGGCCCATCCTCTGTGGATTACTCCCCTGGAAAGGAAGTCCTTGCCACTTCAGAAAATAGCAATCTGTCTAAAAAATGCTGAGGTTATAGAATTGATCATTCCTTAAGTTAAGGAGAAAAACCAACCCGAGCCAAACTGCATTTCTGCAGCAGATATTGATCTGCAGAGGCTGAAAGTGAACCCCCTTAAAGCAGTTATAGACCCATATTTGTACATTTTATTATGCACATGCACACAAATCTCTGGGGCCGTGTCCTCAGCTGGTGAAAATTAGGTTCATTGATGTTGATGCTGATTTACATGAGTTGGGGATCTGGCCTTGCATTTAAAAAAGGAATGCTGAGTTTTAGCAGTTTAAGCTTAGATCAGGCACGGGTGCTGTTCCCAGCCTTAGTCATGGGTTGCACATTTCTTAAACCAGCCCTGGGTGCTCTTACACAGGGAACAGATTCATTTTAAAATCAAAAAGAGCAGTTTTGTGGCTGGATTGTGGCATCTGAAGAATACCCAGGTGGAGTGAGGGGGTACAGTGTGAACCAAAGTGCCAGGATCTGTTGAGGATTTGGGTTCAGATGGGCTGGGCTGGGCTGAACCTCCCAGAATCAGGACTGAGGGCTGATTTTGGGAACTCAGAATGGGATGGGCACAGCCTCAGCTCTTCCCTCTCACCTCAGAGCCCAAAAGAACACTCAGAGCTGGTTTAGGATGTTCCCCACGGGGTGTCATGGAAGAAAAAAGCTGAATTTTTGAATATTCCTCATCTACACTGCTGATGAAACTGCTCCTTGCACTTGCCCTCCCAAAGCTGGAATTACAACTGGAGCAACAAAAATTTGATTAAAAAAAAGCCCTGAGTGCTGAGAGTCCACCTCCAAACCAGGGAGCTTCAGGCAGGATCTGTGTGTGTTGAGGATTTGGGTTCAGATGGGCTGGGCTGGCCTGAACCTTCCAGAATCAGGACTGATTTTGGGAACTCAGAGTGGGATGGGCACAGCCTCAGCTCTTCCCTCTCACCTCAGAGCCCAAAAGAACACTCAGAGCTGGTTTAGGATGTTCCCTACTGGGTCTCATGAAAAAAAAAAACTAAATTTTTGAATATTCCTCTTCTGCACTGCTGATGAAACTGCTCCTTGCACTTGCCCTCCCAAAGCTGGAATTACAACTGGAGCAACACAAATTTGGTTCAAAAAAACCCTGAGTGCTGAGAGTCCATCTCCAAAACGAGGGAGCTTCAGGCAGACAGGAGGGGATTTTCTGCTGGGGAAGCAACCCATGAATCATTCAATAAAGCCTCCATGTGATAATGAATAGCCACCCTTCTCTGGTGGTGATAAGATATTTTAACTGAAAACATCAGGCCGTGTTTAAAAAATGATTACAAATTATTTTAACAGTGTATTTGCAGAGGGTTATAAAAACAGCTATAATATTTTTGTCTTGGATTCTAGAATTACCAGGGTGACAGCTAATGCAGTAATGATTTGTTTCAAATGCCAGTGTTTAAGCTGTATAAAGCTGATTTTATACATTTTTCCAGTAGGCCGCATTGTAGTTAATGAAATTAAACACACCAATCGCATTTGTCCCCAGGGGATGAGGAACTGAACACGCCACTGGTTTATTTTTTTATTAAAATAAATTGCAGCCAGCAAGATGGACTAATTGCCTACAGAATTGAAAAAGAAACATTCCATTGATATAATTAAGCCAATTTTCATGGACAAAAATAGTTATAGTGGATATAAAATAAGCAGAGCATTCAGGGCAGTTTGACTTCTCCCCAGCCCTCTGTATTTTGTCCAGAACATTAACTATTAAACAAATATGGATCTCAAACGGGCTGACAGCGTTATCTGGTAATGATGGCTAAATTGATCCCAATAGCTGAGGCCAGGCCATTGTGTCTCAGGGCTCTGCTGGGAGAGTTCCCAAGCCAAGAACAACAGAGCAGCAAAAAAAAAAACAATCCAAAAAAACCAAAAAATCCCCTCCCAAACCGGACCTTAAAGCAAAACACCTGAAAGATGTAAAACCATCGAGGCAAAAATTAATCAGCACCTGGTTTCTCTTGGGCTGGCACTTCACCCCCGGTGCCCGTGCAGCCCTGCTTTGGGGAGGGCTGTGGTGCAGCCACCCCACTCTTGTCCCTAAAATTATTCCAAAAAGGGAATGGTGAAGAGAAGACAAAGTCTTTCCACACCAGCTCGGTGCAGACCAAGATTTAGCGTGATGGGAGCATTATTCTGTGGCCTACTGGAAATAATTTGGCTGTCTCAGTCCATTTTCACCTGGCAAATGTCTCCCCAAGAGGACCAGTGGCCTCGTTTGCAGCACAAAAGTGGGTTCGGTGGTACAGAAAACCCCACCTTATGAGCTTTTTTTTATAAATTTGGGTAAAACACCTCTTTTAGGGCACATGCTGAAAGTTCAGTCACCCTCTGAACAGAAACTTTCCTTCCTCCCACTGTCCTGCACACCTCTGCAGAGAGAAACACTGAAATCCATGAAAAAGGAGTTCATTTTCCAACCCTATCCACCAAGACATCCTTTGCTGCAGGGAAATTTCTTCCCAATTACAGGGAAAAAAACAACCCAAAGATAAAAAATCTCCTTATTCAGGGTATGAGCATTCAGAAGCATGATGCACACTTAGTGCAGGGATGAAAGTCATATTTCATTTTTATGAGCAAAGAAGGTGCCATCACTCAGGGAAGGAAGAGGAGGAAGAAATCCTCCACGGGACAGGGACACTCCGTTACGGATTTGGACGGTGCACAAGGCAAACCCAACTGCAATAAAAATGAAAATAAACAGCCGTGAGGAGGTAGCACTGATGCATGAAAATCCATTAGGAAAAGAAAAGAAATAATAAGGTCGTAGATCTTTTCCACTCCAACATCCCTGGACTGAAATTCCTCCAGAAAAAAAAAAAAAATTTAAAAAGAAAGAATGAAAAAAGAGAAAAAAAATATTAAAAGTGTATTTAAGATCAGGAAGCCCAGCAGGAATTTTGGAGGGGGATGCCATATCAACAGGCTATTACCCAGAGTGGAACAAATGTGTTTGCACATCCCCTTCTTCGGATGTGTCCATCCCCAGCTGCAGACAGGCACTGTGGCCATGCATTTATTGATGTGCTGGGCTCTCACCCCCCTGGGATGAACGCTATCTTTTTGGGAAATAGCAAATAGAAAGAGAAAATCTTTGCTCAGCCAAGATTTGGGTGTTTCCCCTTAGCGTTCGGAGTCGGAGTTTGTCATTTAAATAATCCTTAACTGGGGGGAAAAATAAACACATCCAGTAATAGGGAAGAGGCAGCAAGTTGTGGAAACAAAGCCTGAGCTTGTCCTGGCCCACGGAGGGCACAAATAATCCCAGGTGCCATCAGCTCTGTGCCACACGAAGGGTCTGGCTTGGGAATGCAGCTTTTTCTTCCACTAAACAATTTCACACAGCTGAAGTTTTAATGCATCAAGACGGGGGGGAAATAATAATAACCAGAGAAAACTGAAATTTTACAGGTAGAGGGGCAAAAGCAGCTCTGAAAAATGTGGATTCTCCTCCTGATCCTGCCACCAGGAGCGGGCAGGGATCCTGCACAACACCTCCTCCCTTCCCCAACCCTGCCGGAGGATCACAACTCATTCCCCACCATCCAGGTGGCTCCTGAGCCTCACCTCCTTCATGTTTGCAAACTTCTCAGGCCTTTGTCTTTAAAGCACCGTATTAAACAGCACCGAGCTTTTATAAACCACGTAAGCCGTAATAATCATAGCCATAATCACAATAATAACACTTCTCACTCAACAGGGCCTTTCCTTGCGAGAATCTCCGGCTGCTCTGCAGCCACCAAGGAGCTCAGCCGTGCCTGGAGAGGCGATTTCCCTGCGGCACAGGAGATTTCCCTGCGGCACAGGAGATTCCCGAGGCTTTCCCTCCAGGGAGCGGAGCCCGCAG
Organism: Passer montanus; assembly: GCF_014805655.1. Lineage (NCBI taxonomy): Eukaryota > Metazoa > Chordata > Aves > Passeriformes > Passeridae > Passer > Passer montanus. The sequence continues at coordinate 2,820,190 of NW_024371260.1, read as the reverse complement.
CCCGGCGGGCAGGTGGAACCGGGCGCAGCGGGGCCGGAGAATCCCGGCAGAATTCCCCGCTCGTGGAACGCTCCCAGCCGCCCGAGGAGCCGGGGTATCGTTGCAGCGAGAGGTAGAGATGAATTACAGAGCTGCCGTGGGGTGAAATCCAAGCTCCTGCCTCGCTTTTTGCCTGAGAGGGAGCGGGGATCGTGCGCGCTTCAGGTGCGCTGCGCTTCATCCCGGCCGGCTCTTCCCAGCCCTGCTTCCCTCGGGGATCTCTGACCCCGCTAAAGTGTGCCTAAAATCGGGCAAAAAATCAATTCAGTGCTTTCCCGACATCAGTGTCTTCCCCAGGTATTTTTAATAGCAGCCCTCAGGAAAATGTTTGGTTTATTTTTATCCCCCCAGCTCATTAAAGACCTCCTCTGCCATCCCTGAACTCACACAGCAGTCGCGGTGCAAAGCCTAAAAATAAAGCAGGTTTAGGTGGTCGAGTTAAAAAACTAAACATAAAGTACACATTCAGTCCGATTTCTGCACAGAACATTCTGGGTCGTGACCGTGCAGTAGCTGTGATTTTAATGCGTGTTTTAAGACCTTTGTATGCGCGCTGCCAGCCCGACAGACAAACGCCTCTGCACAGACAGACAGACACGTCTTGCACCGGCACGGAGGTTTTACAGGAAACGGGAATTCAGTGAAATCGGGAATTCGGCGAATTTGGGATAACGCGCCTTTTCTCTGACGCACTTTCCAAACTCACTTTTCTGTGCAGACCCGCCGGTGCCCCGTGATGCGAGCACACGTGGACGGGCATCACACGCACCTCATCCGAGCGGCTCGGACACCCACGGGCGCTGCCGGCAGCCGGGGCCGGACCCCGATCCCCCATCCCCGCGTCTCCCGCAGCACTTTGGCACCTCGGAGCTGCTGCTCTGCGGGTGAGAGCAGCCAGTGCCCCTCGTCGGTGCCCCCGTTTGCCAAGTTCCTGCCCAGGCCAAGGAGAGGACGTGCCCTGCAGTTGTTCCCTCGGTGCTTTTTCCCAAATGACCCACGCGGGACGAGTGGGGGAATTGATACACTATATTTGTAGATTTTTTTTGGGGGGGGAAGAAAAAATAAATTAAGAGTAAAGCGATCTCAAATCCTCGGCGATTTTTGTTGAAGCGCTAATTACGCATCATCTTAATTAGCGGATCAAACCCCCCCCCCCTCCCCTTCTCTGCCCCGCATCCCTAATTGCCTAATTGAACAGATCCGGGGCAGGACAGGGGGGGACCCAGCCACGGTGGGGACCCGGCGGCGGCGGCCCCGCACCTGCGCGGGGCTCCGCACCCGCGGCCGCCGCTCGGGAGAGCTTTGGGGACATCCCGGTCACCGAGGGCAGCGGAGCGGGCCGGGCACAGCGCTGCCTCCCTCCGCTCCCCCGTGTTCGCTCCCGGGGCTCTGGGTAGGGACAGGGCAGAGGGAGAGCTTTGGAGATGGGGGGAAAAAAATCTAAAAGCCCCAAAGCGCCATAAATTTTCCTCGTCCGTGCGTTGCAGCTTTGGGAGCGTCTGTGGGAGCACAAACGGAGCCATGCGCCGGGAAGTGGCGCTTGGGCTCTAGCTCTCCTCGCTCCTCTCCCTTTCCCCTTCACTGTCTCTTCAGCCTTAATTAAAATAAAATTAATAAAATATCGGTAAACGGGAAGGCTGTTCTCTCCTCGAAGGCGAAGCCTGAAACCGAGGAAGCGGTGCCGGGCACGGCAGGGCTGGGTTCACAACCATTTTGCTGCCAATCCAGCCTGCCCGGAGGATGCACCAGCGCTGCCTGAAAACTCCGGCCCCAAAGTGTTCCTCCGTCCTGTTCCTAACAGTGAAAACAAACGGAGCTGCAGAAATATCAACCACCTTTTGCCAGCACGAGCATTTATTTAAGAGCCTGCGATCCTGCCCTGCGGTGTGTAGCTTGGTGTTGTAGCTGTACTCTGAAATTCAGGGATTTCGAAAGGAAACGAATTCGCTTTGAGCGTGCAGCGCCCAGCTCCTGTGTCATTCGCCTCCCCTGCATCCTCTCTCTGCCAGCAGCAGCGAGACCCCGGCTGCTGCAGAGCTTCTCCCCGCTCACCCAGATTTTATTTTCTCGCGAAAAGACGAGGCCCTTGGAGCCGGGGACACGGCGTGGCCTTCTACCTGGCCGTGCCGCTGATCCCCTCGGGGGCTGCGGGTGGCCGAGCCCCCGGAGCCCAGCCCGGCCCTGCGGGGGATGCGGGGGCAGCGCTCACCTGGGCGCCGGCACCCCCGGGGCTGCTGCGCCTCCCCGCACCCTGAGCGAGCCTCGTTTTTTGATTTACAGCCGTTTCTAAAGGCTCCCAGCCCGGCCGGGAGCCACGGAGCGAGCGAGAGCCATCCCCGGCTCCGGTTCAGCTCCGCTGCCCCCGGTACCTGCCGCTCTCCCCGTGTGAGTGGCGCTGAAACCGCCGAGAATTCCGCTCCCACCCCAGCGCACAAGCGTTCGCCCCTTTTCCCAGACAGGTAATATTGTGGAATTCCCAGCGGAGCCTCACATCTGCTTAAAATATTGTCCAATGAAATGAAATTTTCCAGCACAGCGTGTTTTTAAAGCCTCGCACGGCTCGGCGGCCGCGCACCGGGGCCGTGCGGGCTCTCCCAGCACCCGCAGCCGCTCCCGGGGCTGCAGCAGCCAGAAAAGGGAGCTGGGAAGGGACCTGCGGGGTCCCGTGCGGTGAAAGAAGTTGTGGCTACCTCGCGGGAGAAAATACAACGAGATCCCACACTCGTGTCCGTGTTTAATCTGTTTGGCAAATAAATACTCCTGGGATATTGAAACCTTAGCTCCGGACTACTGTTTTGAACTGTGATCCCTAAAAAATCCTCGCCTGAAACCCCATAAACCGTTGGGCCTTGTATTGTATTAAACACCTGATTTTAATCAGGGCTCAGCCTCCGAGCAGGCGCTTCCAGGCGCGTTCGCGGCTCCGGCCGCCGGGAAGGGCTCGCTCCCGGCCGCGGAGCTCCCAGCTCTTCCCCGAGCTCTGGAGATATCCAGGCACCGAAAATCTTTTAGCCCTTGAGCTGCAGGAGCTCGCTGAGAGCTCACAGGGGGAGCGCGGAGGGTCTCAAACGCGGCCGGATCCGCATCGCACCCACCGGGGACACATTTGTAAAAACCCGCACTGAACCGCCGGGGCACATCTGCAAAAAAAACCCGGGGCCTTTTCAAGAAGTAAAAAGAAAGAGAAGGAGAGGCGAGGAAAAAAAAATAAGAAAGAAAATAAAAGTAAAAGTGAAATATTCCACCTTGTTTAACCATTGAACTTGGCTTTTCCAGCCAAGAGAGCTCTGAAAATCATTCCTCACTTTAACAATCCAAAACAATAACTGACGACTTTTTAAAAAGTTATTATTTGAACGGGGACGCTTAAAACGAGTGTTTATTGAAAAAAATAAAATAAAGTAAAATAAAATCCCTGGATTAATTCAATGAACTTCCCTTAGAACTCCCCAGCGATGGGGTGACAATGTTGACCACGCAAAGGGTCACCCATCCCGCCCCGAGCAGCGCTGGTGCCCGCAGAGCCGAGCGGGGTGTTCGGGGGACACACGGACACGCTTTGGGGACAGGGGGACCCTCCTGGATCGCGATGGAAAATGTCGCGACACCAAGGTGAGCCGCGGGGCCTGGGGCTGCTGCGAAACAGGAACGGCGGCCGGAGCTCGGGGCCGGCGACAAACCCGGCGACAAAGCCACTTTGTGAGGAAAAGTGACCCCAGGAGCCGCGCTGGCTTTGGAGAAGGGTCCCCCCTGGAACCGGGGTGTCCTCCCCGGGAAGGGGCGACCGCGGCTCATCCCGGGGGGCGGCACCGGCCCTCGCTGACCTTGGCGGCCTGGAAAGGCTCCGGGATGACGAACTTGAACGACAAAACCAACCTCGGAGCCCACGTGTGGCAGCGCTGGAGCGCCCGTGAGCCCTCGGCAGCCGCGGGGAGAGGCTGAACCCCGACGGGGTGTGCAGGGGGGGCTGCTCTCCATCACCTGCGGGGATCCCCCCGCCCCACGCCCGGCTCTGAGCGGCCCCAGGTTCCCCCCGGGGGTCCCGTGGAAAGCCACGCGAGGAAGCGGAGCGGGCAGCGCTGCTCGCCCGAGCCTTTTCCGAGCGCTGCGAGCGGAGTTTCCAGCGGGGCACACACTGCGCTGCAACTTCTGCAGCTCCAGATACTTTGCACAGAGCGAAACAGAAACTAAATAATAGTAATAATAATAATAATGATAATAATAATAATAATGAAAGGACAGGCTGGCTGCCCGGGCTCCAGAATCCTGCGCTGCCACCGGAACCTAACAGGGAATCACCGAGGAACCATCCCGAGCCTTTGCAGCGGGACTCTGAGGCAGCGGGGCACAGAGGACCCGCTCTTCCCTACAAAAGCCACACTTTCCTTCCTCCTCGGAAAATCCAGGCTAAAAACGACTCGAAAGAAAGAACGAACGGCAGAGGGTCCGCTGGAAGACGGAGGGCAAAAGCTGCGGGAGACTTAGGAGCTGCAATTCCACCCCCAAGTAAATTTTAAAAAATTAAAAATTAAAGACACTCCCCCACACTCCCCTCCCCCAGACCTTCTTAACCCCCAGCTGGGACACCCGAGCTGCCTTCAGGATCTTCCCTCTGGACCTGCGACTCCAAAGCCCCTCACTGAGAGCGGATCCATTTTTTGCTACAAATTCTCTTCCTTCCCTCTCCTCGATAATTGTTCCCGAGACCAGAAGGGTTTCTCCCACTCTCCCCCCCCCTCCCTCTGCCTGTCTCTCTCTCCCCCCTCTCTCCAGCGCTCCGTCTCTCGGCTCCCGCCGGCAGATGCCAAACGCAGACCTCTAGCGCCCACTATTTCAGGAGCCGGGAATATTATTTCACAAGACTTGGAACGACTCAATAAAAAAAAAAAAAAAAAAAAAAAAAAAAAAGCGGCCGCCGCGGGGAGGGCGAGAGGGGCTCAGCCCCGCGCAGCCCCCGGCCCGGCTCCGTGCCCCCGGCCCCGCCGCCGGTACGCGGAAGAAGGGAGAGAAAGGACCTACTTTTGGGCAGTTTTCTCGCCCTCGCCTTGGATCTCATCGTGTCGGCGTGTGGATTCCTCTCCTCCTCCTTGAGCCCAGAAGCAGCTACACACTATCTTCATCTCCCCAGCATTGTCAGTTTGGACACCTTCGCACATGCGCACAGAGCATTCAATCTGACACCCTCACCAGGGCCAAAAAAACTTTCCAATGTATTCATCATCATCGGGCTGGTTTGGTCTTTTTTTTTTTTTCCTCTCTCCCTTTTTTTTTTCTTTTCTTTTTTTTTTTTTTTTTCCCCCCCCCTTTTTTTTTTTTTTTTTTTTTTTTTTTTTTTTTTTGTCCTATCCTCTTCCTCAGACCACTTATCTCTGCCCCCTCCTCTCTGCCGGCACCATCAGAGCCTTCTCCTGATCTGCCCCTTTAAGAAAAATCAGCCCTCTCCGCTCCTAACCCTCCGCACACTGACCTTACACACTGGACAATATTTAAGGATCAAGGTGCCATCCTTTAAAGAGGTGATTATTATTATTCTATTATTATTGTTACTGCTAAATAGCAATGCTGTAGAGAAAGTTTGTTAGTAGTTGTCATCTTGTAAACGTTCCTAGTTTGGACATGCTTTTGTTTTTAATCTGAAAAATGTTTATTTACGTAACTTTTCAACCAGTGTCTGTCTTTATTTTCTTCCTTATTTTTTTTTACCCTTTTTTTTTCCTTTTGCCTTCCTCTCCCATTTCGGCTCAGGGGGTGGGTTGCCTAACTTGAAAAATAATAACTTTTAAAATAAGAGAACTTGCGCTGTCGTGTTTTGTCGGTATTTCTCGTGTTTCTACCAGAATTTTTTTTCCAGCGTTTCTGCAGCTTCTCTCCTCCATCCCCGGCTCGGTTTTGTCGCTGTTGGCGGGGGTTTCACCCTCGGTTTGTCGCGCCGGGAGGGCCCCGGGCCCCGCACCCCGCGGGCAGCCGGGAGGGGTCGGGCAGGGAGGGCGGCCGCTCCGCTCTGCCTTTCAGGTGGAAGGCAGCGCGCTGGGGCAGCGCTCCCCAGGGACGGGGGAAGCCGCCAGCCACCCGAGGAAAGGGGGGAGAGGAAGGACAGACACCCCCGGAGCCCCCCAGGACCTGGCCGCCCCCTCCCCGAGCGGAGGTAGCGAGCGCTGGGGCAGAGGAGCTTTGAAGAGAGGAGCGAAGTGTAAATAGCCGGTGATTGATGTGCTGGCTTTGACTGCGGAGAAAGCACTATTTTAATTCAAGTGGCCAGGTCAGATGGTCACGGAAGAAGGTTGAAAGGTAGGATTTAATGAGATTAATATGGAGAGAGGGAGAAAACGCGCGTCGTCTTAAACATTCCATAAAATAATGGGGTGAGGGCAGCGCGGCGCTCCGCGCTGGAGGTGCGGACCCATCCCGGGGAGCCCTCGCACCGAAGGGCACCGCAAAAAAAACCCAAAAAAAAAACAAAGCAAAACTTGTGTGGGTGCGTCAGGTCCCTGCTGGAAGCCATTCCGCCAGCTGCACTCCTGCCCTGCAGGTGGAACTGGGGAGGGGGGGAATATTCCTGCTAATTACCGGTTTTCCCCTCCTCAATAAACTCTTTAATTGCAAATGGGAGCAGAGGCCTTTCAGATGCTACCGAGGGAAGGGTGGGGGAGCAGGAGGCCAAATAAAATAAATCCGTTTGAAGGGAACTCGGAGCCACGTGTCGCCTAAAATGCCGAAGCGGTGCCTGTGAATTCCTGCCTCGAGGACGCCGTTCCACGGCGCGCCGGGCACCCCGAGGTTGGAAAAACAAGCTCTTCCCAGCCTCACCGGTGAAACAGGAGCTCGAGTGTTTCCAACTCATTGAAATATTTCTTCCAGCCATCCCGGACTCTCGCTGTCCCCGCGTCCCCCACCGAGCCGCTCCCGGGACGGGCGGGTTTCAGTTTGAAAACGTCGTCCCAGGTTATTTCTCGCTGTTATTGAAGCGGTCTTCTGGCAGAAGACCGGGTAGAGCCGGGAGAGCCGCGGCTGGCCAGGGGAGGATGCCCCGGGCGCCGCGTCCCCGTGGCCGAGGCGGGGAACGAAGGTCACGGAGGGCTCGGAGCACCGGGCGGGCACCGCGGCCGTGCCCCCCGCAGCCCCAGCCCCGCACAACCCCGGCTTTTGTTTTCTGGCCAAAACCCCCCGCATCCCCATCACCCAGACTCCCCCAGGAATCGGCTCCTGCGGGGCACAGCCCCACTCCAGCGGATCCGCTCGGGGATTTTTTGGGGAGAGGCGAAACGCTTTCGGGGGTGCGCGGTTGGGGTGGCTCTGGGGGTACCACGGTTTGGGGGATGCTTCTGCAAACGAAGCCACCGAGAAGAGATCGAAAGCCGCCGTGTCTGGGCTGCCCCGGTTGTCCCCGGCACCCCGGGTCTGCCCGTGTCGCTTCCCCGGCTCCGGCCGCGCTCCTGCCGGGCCGAGGCGGCGGCGGCCGGGCTGGAGAGGGGAGCGGGGCTCCCGCAGCCGCCGGCGGGCACGGAGCGGGGCGGCAAGGCCGGGCTGCGGCGCTTTGCCGGCCCAGGAAAGGGGGGAAAAGGAGATAAAGCCCCCCCCCTAAAATAAAAACATATATAACAGGGTGAAAATGTGGGGAAAAAAAAAAGAGAGAACGAATTTGGAAGGGCCGGAGCCGGGGTGTGCTGGCCGTGGGCTGCGGTGCGTGTGGGGCAGGACACGCTGCCATCCCCGACACGAGTGGGATCCCTCCCCGCAGCGGGCACGGCCGGGCGGTTGCAGCCCCGGAACGGGCCCCGTTTGCCCCTACTCGCTGCAAGCCCCAGCAGCTCGGGGCTGCTGGCGAGGGCACGGCCCGGGAGCTCCGGGGACAGCGCTCTTGCTCCCACCGGGGTTCCACGGGGCCTCGCTGCATCCCGGCTCTGAGCCCCCGTGGAAGGAAAGGGCTCCTGGGGCTCAGCAAAGCCCCGCAGCGAGGTGTGCGGCCGGGCAGGGGGAGCCTCGCAGCCCCCCCGGGATCCCCGGAGCCCCCCCGTGTCCCGGCGGGCGAGCATCCCGCGGTGGCCACCGGGCTTTTCCAGCCTGCACCTGTCTGCGTGCGTGTCGCTTCCACGGGGAAGGGCAAATGAATGCCCGTGGAGGAAGGGAGAAGCGCCAGGAAGCTTCTGGGCGCTGCCGGGTCAAGCCGGGTGGCTGCCAAGGAGCCGGGGCCCTGCCCGGCCTGGAGCCACGCCGTGCTCCGCCACTTGCCCAGGAACTGTGCCCACGGGCACCCTGGGGATGGCTGAAGGGGAAAACCACTCCAGCGAGAATTAATAACCACCTCCTGCAGGGGAAGAAGCAGCCAAGCCCCTCTGCGTGCCAGGGGACAGGGACCCGCATGGCCGCGTCTGGGGGGTCTGGGGGCACAGGGGAGCAGGGAGGGTCCCAAAATGAGCCTGCTCGGGGTTGAACCCCTCCGCCCTGGCCCCTCTTTGCTCCTCCACCCTCGCCCCGCTAACGGAGATTTCAGCGCGGCGTGGGGCGGGCGGGGGGGTCCCCGCAGCTCTGGGGAGGGGGCGCTGGAGTGGCAGGGATTTACGGGTGGGTTCCTCGGCATCTCCAGCACAAGCCATGTGCTGCCAGATGGGATTGGGAAACACGCTCCAGGTGAAGCGCTGCGTGGGAAGCGCCCGGCTCCGCTCCCCGCGGGGCCCTCCCGGGAGCCCCGGGCTCGGGTGGGCACCCACGGGGGGCACGGGAGAGAGGAGAGGCGCTTGGCGAGCTGTTTTGCACAAATATTTTCAAGCGGTAAAGAAGATTAAAATGCTTGAGCCCTTCCAGCTTGTCCGGGCGCTGCCGCACGCCCCTTGCCGAGGATTTTCGCATCAATCCCTCCTTGTTTCTGCGCACGGGATTAAACCGGGAATTAATATTTTAAACTACGCAAGAACCCGGCGGCACAGGACGGGGCTGCGCTCCGCGGGGTCGCAGATCAGCCGCTGAGAATGTCACACGCTTCCCTGGGGATTTTCCCCGCTAATCTGCCGCTAATTAGCGGCGGGAGCGCACCCACGGGATGACGAGGCGCTGCCTCGCACCCACGCCACGGAGCAGCGCTCCTCGCATCCCTCCTGCCCAGGAATTCCGACGCCTCCCGAGGCGCGGTCCCTGCGAGCAGCCGGCACAAGGGGGCGGTTAAGGACAGCCGGGAGCCCCGGGGCTGCGGGGATAACGGGGGGCCCGGGGGGAGCCCCCTCCGAGCATCCCCGACAGTTCGCCTTCCCAGCAGCGGCTGTGCTGGCGGCCGGGGAGAGGAGAAAAACCATAAAAATACTAAAAATCAAACTCTGCAAAGGTGGCTGCGCCCCCTCCCCGCTCTGAGGAGGTGGCGAGACACCGGCCCGGGTCCTCCCCCCGGTGTCGGGGCCACCCGGAGCCGCTCGGGGGGCTCAGAGCTGCTCAGGGTGATGGAGCTCGGTGCGGGTGTCACATCCTCCACCCGCCAGAGCCTTTCCTGAAGTGACCTATTTACACTCTCATTGGTTTAAATTAATTTTTTTTTTTTTACCCGAAAAGCTTTGAGAAGCGGCGGAACAAGCGCCAGTGAGAAAGGGAGAAATGGATGCGTTTTGTACATTGAAAAAAAAAATGAAATTAAGTCACTTGCTGGTCCCCTTAGCGATGAAACACAGAGGGGAAGATTAATACTGCAGCATAACCTGTGCCTGCATTCTCTGTCCTGCACCTCTTCCCAGATATTCCAGCTGCACTGAAACCCGTCTGTGCATCAAAATGAGGTGATCAGTCTAATTTTTTTTTTCTTATTTCTAGAAGAAAACACTGGCTCCTCTGGCCATGAAAAAACACCGTGTCAATTGCCATTTCAGATTTTTCAAAAAACATGTTCAGCTCTAAGAATTCCTCCGAATTCGTTACACTCCACCGCGCCAGGCTGCGCCTTGCTGGTCCCGGCGAAGGTAAAAATTCACGTCCTAAAATAAGTCGTAAAAAAAAAAAAAAAGAAAAAAGAAAAAGAAAAGCACAATTTACATTTGAATATCTAACTTGAACATGATTATAATTACAATCGTCAGACATCGAGCAGTGTTGTCTCCCATGAACAGACAGTTTTGGGGATGTAAACACAATTTTAATCGTGACGATCTCTGGGAATGAAGGGAAATTAAGGAGTTATAGCAATTTTTTTCGACGTTTGATCAAAATATTTTTGCCCGGAGATTGCTTGCCAAATGAAAGCAAAATAGGAACGATGTGCACTGTAATTCAGAAGAGTTTTGTTATGGAAAGAGCCCAAGCCCGCGGTCTCTCAGGGCTGAGCTCTCTCCTCCTCCCGGGGGATTTTTGGGAGCTTCTCCCCTGCGGCAAGTGCCCCTGGCAAACAGGTACCGCTGGGGCAATTTTCGATCGAGCATTTTTCAGCCCAAACGCCCAATTCTGAAGCCACTACAACGACCTGAGTCGCCTTTTCCCTCGGAAGTGCCCGAACTGCCCCCGATTTAAGGAGATTTAAGGAGATTTAGGGCTCGCAGGGAGATGCAGCCGCTGGCGGGCTCGGGGCGCGTTCCCCTCCCGGTTTTTGGGGTTCCCCTGCCCGGGGCACCCCCTGCTCCTCCCGGCAGCCCCGAGCCAGGCCCGCAACCCCGCAGGGCTCCGGCCAGGGCGGGATTTGCGTTAATTAAATATTGTAGAGGTGGCGAGGGCTGCACCCCAAATCTCCATCTGCTGCCCTGCCCCAATTCGGAGCTTCCTGCGCTCGTCCCCGCGGAGCTGCGCCCGCTCTGGCGGTGTCCCCATCCCCTGGGGACCCCGATGGAGCCCTCGGGGGGTGTCCCCTCACTGTCCCCTCTTTCTGCTGCCCCTGGGTGCGCGGGACTGCGGCTCAGCCCCCAAAAAGCAGCCGAAGTCCCCAAGGGGACACCAAGGAGGCCTCCCCGAGTCCCCGCGGGGTCCGCGCCTGATTCACTTGGGCTCTCCCCGCTAGGAACGGCTGCGGCGGGGCTGGCTGGATAATTATTAGCTATTAATTGAGTTCAAGACCTTTTCCGGCGGTGGGAAATGAGGAGCCCGAGCAGCGAGCCCAAGGAGGGGCTGCGAGCAGCCAAAGAACCGCGGCCTGACCCAGAACCCCGGGGGCGGGGAGAGGTGGGGGGAAAAGGGGCGACAAAAATTCATGAGGTGAAAATTATAGAAACTTCAGAGGCAGGGATTGATTTCCGAGACACCTCGGGGAGAGGGGGGAGAGGGGCGATGCCCGACGGGGCGGGCCGGGGTCCCCGGGCAAGGTGAGGAGCGGGGCCGGGGTCCCCCCGGACCCCCAGCGAGCTCCTACCGATGCCGCTTTCTTATCTTTGCACGCTTCCACCTTCCAATTAAACTTCCCCAAATTGCCAAAAGGCTGATTTGCATGCAAGGGACCCCGCTCAAAGATGCTAACTTATTGTCTCCTCCCAGAACTTAACATTTCTCTCTTCAGTTCCCACTTGAAAGAAGTTTTAGAACAGTATTCAAAGACTGTCCAAACGAACAAAACCTTCCCCTTCGCTCGGGAGAGAAATCCGGTGTATTCAATACGAGGGCATATTCTCAGAAGTTTGCAGATTTGGGTTTAAAGGCGGTATTGTTCGTGCCTTTTTCCTGAAACTTCTTTATTTTTTTTCTCCCTCAGACCGCGGCTCACATGCCTGCAAAGGATTATTAAAATAAAACATCATAGAGCATTTTTCCTCCGTTATTTCTCCCCCTTCTTTACTGTTTAGAATTACTTTTCTGGAGGAGCTTTCCAAGCACCCCCCCCAACCCTGCAAGTCATAATTAAGAACATTTTTTTCCCCCCCCTAACAAACAGGAGAAAGACTCAAACACTTCTCCGAATGTTCCTTTTTCTTTAAACACTAACAGCGTTCTAAAAGCGGAAACATTTATCTCTTCCCAGAACACCTGAAAACATTCTCGGGGCTGCACAGACGCTGTTCTTCTACAGCTGAACAAATTAAAGCGGCGAGATTTTGATACCAGAAGCATCTGTGAGAGCAGAAAATAAACGCAAACCTAAATTCATACTGGGTTTGGGGGAAAAAAACACAAAACTGTTTACAAGGCGCCGGGATCTCAGTGTTCAAACACCCCATACACAGGCAGAGGTATTTTTTTTAGGATTAAAAGATGATGATCCAATGGGCTGAGGATGTAAAACTCCTTTGGGGAATGCGATAAACTGCAAAAAGCCAGTGGCAACTCATTCCTGATTAACTCCTTTTTATAAAGGGGCGGAATGGAAGCGAACAGGGACCCGACGGGACAGGAACATATTTTATTCATTTAATACAAAGCAGCTCCTTAAAAAAAAAAAAAAAGATCTTTAAAAAGGCAGTTCAGAGCATAACTCACGGGCCGGGGGGGAAGGCAAAAAAAAAAACCTGATGGGGTGTGAGGTGATGTCGCCGTCATCCCTCGCTCCCCGGGCTGCGGGACCGGCCCGGCCCCCCGGGACCCCCCGATGCTGGGGGACCCCCCTGCCCCCCCCGGCTCTCCCCGCTGACCTTAAAGGCGGAATCAATGAAATGGTGTAAGCGCAGAGAGCACAAAGAGCTCCTGTGCTCGGCTCTGCAGATCATAACCAGAGATGGGAAAGTATTTACGGGACTCTCGGAGTGACTGGTCCATCACTAGCGAAAAAATAATATTTTTAACCGCAGGGAAGCAAGAGTTCATGTAGATTTACAAACGAGGAGAAAGTAACTGTAAGAACATGTGTTAAAAAGGCAGCAGAAAGAATTCCATCGATTTCCATGAGAGGTGGATCGCATCCAGGAAGAATGAGTCAACTTCATTCCTTGGGCAGAGCTGGCCAGGCTGAGAGAATTACACCAGAAATGCCTCGGCATCACCTCGTGTCCCCCCTCCGTGCGCTGCTGTCCCACTAAGGACCTCTCCAGTGTGGTTACGGCTCAGAACGAGGTGGGAATTCTTTTAAAAACGGCTTTTAATCCCCGGCAAAGGATGGTTTGGGAAATGTATTCTCCCCGCGGTGTCACATCAGCTGCAGATAACTGCTGAGCCGAAAAGCCTCTCTCACACACACAAACACACCATCCATGGCAGGACAGGACAGCTCAGGGCTCAAGGAAGATGAAAGGCAAAATTTCCCCATCACAGGGATCCACTCCTCTGTTCTGGCTCCTAAACCCTGTTTCTCCTCTCCCCACAATTTTGGTGTTGAGCCGTGCGAGGTTTTGGTTTTATTTGCAGGGAGGAGGTGAAAACTCCTGCAAAGTTTCCTCCCCACTCCCTTCTCCCAGGGCAGGGGACTCTGCTCACCCAGAAGGATGAATTGAGAGAGAAACCTTTCTCCACTCACAAATGCACATTTATTGTGGGCTCTTTTACAGGTGGAAGAACAAACTACTCGTTCCTTTCAGAGATTTGGGTTGAAACAGCAATGGACAAACACTGTCAGAGTCCTGCCCTTTGCTTTCAGACACCCCAAGTTTCACACAGACCCTCCCCCATTCTTCATTAACACAAAAATAGCACTTCAAACATCGAACAGGGAGCTCATCAGGCTTTTCCACCTTGCTGGTGGCTTTTTAGCCCAGAAATTCTCCAAATGAGGGCTTGTGGCAGCCTCAGACGGATGCCAGAATTTTGTTGTGAGGCGCAGCCTGTGATAAGCTCATCAATGAATAGTTAAAAACCAAGCTCCAAAAGTGTGGTTAGAAAATGAAATGCAAATATATACAAACTGGCCAATGGTTCCTGTGGATATAAATGCCTGCCTACCTCATGAGTGCTATTTTCCAGCCAGCTTTCCAAGCAGAGCAGCCCTTGCACTCCTGTATCTACAATTGTGCCATTTATAAGCCAGGAGCCCACCTCGCCCAGGCCCTGGTTCCTGCAGTGACTCATGTTCCACTGGCTTATTCCTGGGAAGATCTGTGCTAAAACACAGCAAAGAGCAGAATTTTGGGGAAGGAATGGCCCAGTTGGGAAAGCACCAGACACTCTCACTATTCCTTGTGTCAGAAAACCTGGAAATGCTGCTTTGCAGCCTGTGGGAGAGAAAGGCTTTTACAACTGGCACTAAAAGAAAATATTGCACTGCCACCTGGGTCAAACAAAAGTCTGCGTGAATGTGGAAACCCAGGGCACTGGGAATATTTCTCTGTCTGCTCTGGGGTGCCCTGACCCCCTGGGCAGCACTGACTTTGACCCTCATTCATGGAGAAAGTTCCCTAGACTTCAAGATAGACTGGAATCCACAAAAGTGTGAAATTGGTTATAGAGAGTGGTGTAAGTGTGTCACTTAGGTGAGGAATTTAGGGTTTGGGATTTTTAGTGTGTTGTGGATGGGAGGGCACAGGGTGTTGTCCTGGGTTTCTTCTTCATGCTTCTTCTTCCTCCTTCTTCATGGGTTTGGGTGGCATCTTGCAATTGTGTGGAAAAATCTACATTGCAGCTCTTTGGGATCAGTGATTGGGTTAAAAGGGGAAATAATCTAGGTGTTGGTTCTTAATTGGATAGTTTAGCCTTAAAACACCTTGTAACAAGAGATTGTTGGCCATTTCTGTGGTGCTTTTCCAGCGTGCTGAGCCTGGTGTGGACAGTGTGCAAAACTTTATATAAAATAATAATAAACAAAAACCTGAAGACCGAAAAAGTCCAGTGGGTCTCTCTTTTCTGACAGGAGGATCTCCCCTAAAAGGGGAGCCTCTGGGGTCGGGGAATCAGCAACAGGTACCCCAGCAGATGGATAATTCTGGCTCAGGTTGGGGATTCTCCATCCCTGGCAGTGCCCAAGGCCAGGCTGGATGGAGCTCTGAGCACCCTGGGGTGGTGGAAGGTGTCCCAGCCCTGCTCATGGAATGGGATGAGCTTTAAGGACCCTTCCAACCCAAACCAGTCTGGGATTCCACACTGGAATTTGTCATTTCCAAGAAGGAAATAAAGCTTCTGAGTAAAGGATGAAGTGATTTATAAAAAAGCAGCACAGCAAGCTGCCAACTCAAAGGCAATTTGATAAGGACAACTTGTTTTATTAGGCTTTCCCATTAAAATCCTCTTTAATTCATTTAAATGCCCATGTTTCCCATTCTGCTGCTGGAAAAGCAGAATCCCTGATGAAAGAACACAGGAGTAAAACACATTACAGGTGTAAGCAGGTGGCTTTTATCCTCTCTGCACCAACAAAGCTGTGCAGGATGCTTGGGCAGAGCTCCTGCTTGCAGAACAAACCCCCCTAAAACAGCAGGGAGAGGCCAGGCAGGCACATCCCTGCCACACAACCTCACCTCCAGACTGCTCCTGTTCTCACTTGGCTCCTTCCAGTGCCCTGACACACATCAGGAGTTCCTTCACTGCCACTCAGCTGTGGCTGTGCTCCCTTGGTAGGGCCGAGATGGGGAAATGGTTTCATTTCTCCGAATTATAAAGTGAAATAGAGTGAACTGAGAAGCTCTGTGACACATAATGGAGTGAGATCATCCACACGATGACTTAAATACGTCCAGGGAACTTCCCTGTCTGACCTGGAGCCCCTGTGGCTGTCACACCCTCAGCACTGCTGTCACTGCTGTCACCCTGTCCCAGGGGTGGCCTCAGTGACCCCCACACTCCCCATTCCCACCCCTTTTCCTGCCCAGCTCTCCCACAGCAGCCTCTGAGCTCTCATCCCATAAATCCAAGGATTCCACAGTGAATGGCTCAAATAAGATTCAGCACCTGCTCGTTCACAGAACCCCAGACTGGTTTGGGCTGGAAGGGACCTTAAATCCCAGCTCATGCCAGCCCTGCCATGGGCAGGGAACCTTCCACCATCCCAGGTTGCTCCAAACCTTGTCCAACCTCACCCTGGACATTTCCAGGTGCTCAGGTGCATTCTAAGGGGCAGCATTGCTTCCTATGGAAAACATATTTTCTATGAAATTACCACTAAAACCTTTAACTCCTCTCTCATGTAACCCAGAATGTGACTCCATTACTGATCGCAAAGACATTTGGAAGGGAAGCTGAGTCATAATCAGGGATTTTGTCACAAAGCTCAGCAGAATGAACCATCCAGGCAGTGAAACTTTTGATTCTGAAGTGTGTCAGTCACTAAAAGTGGGCTGGCAGGGCACAGCAAGGGTTAAAGAATAACTGGGAAACAATAAAATGGAAAAATTTCAAATTTTCATCGAGGGGATAAGCTGCCATTGCCCCCAGTGTTGTTTTTTTTTTTTTTTTAACCAGTTAAGGGTTGCAGCACTTTTTGAGGTGACACTGAGCTCTGTGGCAGCAAAGCAGGTCAGGATTCTGCTCAATAACCACCCCACCCTTGAATTTTTTACAGATGGAGCTGGTTATCACCACCCACCTCCACCAGGAAAGGGAAAACCATCACTTCAAAGAAAAACACCCCAAATTCTGCATTTTACTATGAATAAATAGAAATCAAGTTGTGTTTGCAGTGTTGCCATTCACCAAAAAAACCAATTAACATTTCCCCTCCCATTAAACACAAACTGAAATTTACACATTAAACACAATATGAAATTGTTCATTTTATCACTCAGGTTGTTGGAAAGGCCACAGTTCTGGCCATTTCTCCATTCAGCCATTTTCTCACTGCTCCTCCAAGCAGACATTCCACAAGGAAATTCTGGATGCTTCTACAGTAATAAAATATAGAATAAAAATAAAATAAAATATAAAATAATAAAAAATAGAAAAATAAATATAATAAAACTCCCAAATTTATCATACATCTGGTACAGATCTCTGGGAAATACAACCTTAGGTTTATAAACTGTCCCAAAGCCACAGAAGTAAGAGATGATCTATTAAAGAATAACCAAAACCCAGCTCATGTCACCCAAGAACAGAATCACAACTCACTAAATTATCCAGTGGATAAATCCAGTATTTTTTTGTCATTCATTCAAGCGGCTGCATTTTAGCAAGGGGAAAAAAAAATCTCAATAAAAGAATTTTATTCTGGTAGGATGAGAAAAATGCTAAACATGTTTTTATGGGAGAAACAGAGATAGAGCACTGGCTTGAACACTGAAAATCTCTCATGCCCTGATCTATAAATAAAACTGGTTGGGCTTTTCTTTTGTACTAAATTTAAAGGAAAGCCTTTTCCATGGAGAGTTTTCTTTAAAGCAAACTCTGCCCCAGAAGGACTTTAAGGATGGTGTTTCCAGCAAGCAGCATGAATGAATTAAACAATGAATGCAGGCAGAGAGCAGCTGTGTGTTTCTTTAGCAGAAGCAGATGAATTGCAGCTCAAACATGGCTGGGATCTCCAAAAAGGACAATTCCTGTGGTTCTCACCCAGTTTTTCTCCACCCTCTTCCCCAGGACCTTGGCTCAGGTGCCATTTCCCCTCCAGAACCATCAAAAGCTCCCAGGTTGGTGCCTGTGGCCATCAAGCAGAAATTCCAAATTTGGTTTGGAATTTCCAATTTGGTTTGGAATTTCAACTTGTTTGGAATTCCAAATTTTGTTGCACACACAATTTGAAATTATTCAGCTTTTCTGTTGTGGGAACCCAGGGCACAGGGAATATTTCTCTGTCTGCTCTGAGGGGTCCTCCCCCCCAGAGAAGCACTGGCTTTGACCCGCACCCATGGAGAAAGCTTCCAGGACTTCAGATAGACTACAGTCTACAAAAGTGTGAAATAGATTATAGAGAGTTGTGTAGTGTGTCACTTGGGTGAGAAAGTTAGGTTTTGGGATTTATAGGTTTTAGTATTTTTAGTAATCCCATATTTATAGGTTTTAGTATTTTTAAAATTTTGTTGTAGATGGGAACAAGATGGAAGGCACAGGGTGTTGTCCTGAGCTCCTTCTTTTTCCTTCATCCTCCTTCCTTCTTCTTCCTTCTTCCTTTCTTATTTAAGTGGACTAATGAGGTTATTCCCCGTGGAGAATTAATCTCTATAATGGTAACTGAGTGTAACTAAGTCACACCCTGGAGATTCCCCATCCCTGGAGGTGTCCCAGGACAGGGCTTGCAGCAGTCTGGGGTAGTGGAAGCTGTCCCTGCCCGTGGCAGGGGGGTGGAATGAGAGGGTCTTTAATCTCCTTCTCCACCCAAATCATTCCAATGATTCTCCAAGTCTCTGACTGACTGGAGAGGTCTCTGCTGTGTGTCCTGAGAAATTCAGATTTATTCCATGACAGAGACACAAACCCCCCACGTGTTGAAGCAGCTCACTGAGACTAAAGACAGACAATAAATGGATTTTAGCTGAGCTGCCAATGATCCCAAAAGCTCATCCTGGCTCACTCAAATCACAGCTCCTCCTCCCCTCTGTGTGCTCGTGGTGACTTGGGAAAGGGATTTGTGGCAGCTTTGGGGTCTGTGGGACAGCTGAGTTAGCAGTCATGGATCCCAAAGGGTCTCTATTTCATACTCATTAATGCTCATTATGTTTCCAATGCTCAGAGTGTTCTGTGAGCACAAAGGCTGAACTTCCTCCTACCTACCCTGGAAATAAATAAACCCTCAGGTCATTCGACCTGCTGGGGTTTCTATTTCCAGGAGAGAGCAGGAACACTGAAAAGAAATTTTAAAAAAATAACCAAAACAACAAAACCAAGCGTTTCCCAGCAAATTCTGATATATAGGATGTGACATAATGGTGCAAAAACTTTTGGCAAAAAACCCCAGGGGTTTTAAATTGCTGTGCTGGGGGCTCACCTGGGCCTTGGCTGATGCCTTTTGGGGCTACCTAAAAACAGAGGCCAGACAAATTAAAAAGAATAAAAAGTGTATTTATTATGTTTATTGAAGGGCCTTCAGGTACATTTAGGGCTGACAAAACCCCCCAGGGCTACACCCAAAACAAACCACAGGTTTTTATATTTTTATGAGTTTGGTCCATTTGCATATTGGGGATTAATCTGCCAATTACAGCTTCAGGTAATGAAGGAATTTACCCCAAGTTTGCTCCTAATTTTTGTTCAACTTTTTTGGGTCCTGAGGCAGTGAGGTGTCCTTGATTGTCAGGCCTGGAGAGGAATTGTTGTGTCTGCCCCAAAGGGGAAAGCAGCAGCTCCCCCTGTCCATGGAGTTTAGAGTTCTGCACTAAAGAATTACAAATAGATAAAAATTATAGGATTATATAGGATTTATAGGATTATAAATAGATAAAAAATATAGAAACTAAAACCCTAAGGCATCACGGTGGGTGACCCCTGCTCAAGGGTGTTTTGGGGGGTCTGAGCGGCCGTGGGGAGCTGTGGGCTGGGAAGGAGCAGAAGAGGAGAAGAATTGAAGATGAAGCTCTCTTAAACAAAGCTCCTTACTCTGGGCGGCTGCTCCCCCTGCAAGGTGCTCCTCAGCAGAGGGCAGAAGGGGTTTTTCCACCTGAAAAAATTCATTTTTAGGTGACCACACTGTCCTTAACAAATTTAACTTGCTTTATTTACACAGCATGGTGCTGGGGAGCTGCTCCTGCCCTGGTTTGGGTTTGGAGCATCTCCCCTGAGCACCTTCAGCCCCACACAGACCCCTGCAGCACTTTCAGACCCCAAGGGCCATCTCCAGGAGGAATTTCCTCATGGAAAGGATGCTCAGGCAGGGTTTGGGGTTGCCCAGGGAGGTTTGGGGTCCCCATCCCTGGAAGTGTCCCAGGAATTCCCAGAGGTGGCACTCAGAGCTCTGGGCTGGGGACTGGCCAAAGGTTGGACTTGGTGGTCTTGGAGAGATTTTCCAGCCTTAAATGATTTTGTGAATTTTTGATTCCAAGATTTATAACCAGAAGTGTGGGGTTTAATGCAGGATTTTTTATCCCATGCTCCCCCTTGCACTTCCTTTCTTCTCCTCTTCCCTCTAATGAAATCTTTCCATGTTATTAATGGCCTGGGTGGATCTCCAGAGTGTGTTCCTTCCAGGATTTTCTTGTTTGCTGTAGTCTTCACATTTTTCCACTTAATTTCCTATTTTCCTGCTCTAAACCCTACTGCCAAAAAAAATCCCCAAAGCAGACTGTGGTAGTGGAACAGAAAATCCCAATTTTTGAGAATGGACATTTGATCCAGACTCTTTTTAATCAGCTGCAATTCACCCCTCAGATGTGAACCACGTCCAGCAGCGGCTGACAGCTCCTCCAGGTGAGTTTTTATCTCAGCAGAAGCATTTCAACCACTGAAAAGGGGAACACTGAGTCATGTAATTTATGTGGAATTAGCAATCCAAGGGCATTCAGCCAAAACTACAAAGATTACATTTACAATGGGCTGTTCCATCAGCTTCCTTTAGGGACTGAATCATTAGGAATGAAATTAATGGAATGGATTTATGCCTAGATAGGATAAATAACCAAGGAAGGGACAGACACCCAGGAAAAAGTTCCTCACTCCTGGATGGGGATGTCTGAAAGCGGAGTGGCTCTGTAATCCCCCATGGAAAGAATGATTTGGATTTCATGTAATCCCTCAGCAGGAAAACTGGAACCACCACAGCCTCCACTGATACTGGAGCTCAAGTGCAGGATGGTGCCAGTTGGAACGGGGCTGGAGTTGGGGAATTCCTCGGGACATGCGAGGAGAAGAAAAAAATTGATGTGATTTCATGGATTATTGTTGGGTTTAATCACTTCTGTGGCTTCTGAAGGAACAACCTCACACATTCAGCTGCTCCTGACACAGACACTTCTTGGTGAACATCAAACATCAGCTGGGATTAAAACCCTTTGGAGGAGGGTCAGCCTGATGGAAGTGCTGGTAAATTACTCTGGTGGTGGGACTGGAGATTTTGGGGGTCTGGCACGGGCAATTAGGGCTGAGTTAACTCTGTTCACTGCTGGGATCTTTGACCATATCAATTTTCACTTTTAAATGTCCTCAGTGATATTTTTGTCTGTTCACTTCTTCCAACTTTCAGGCACAACCTTCTAAAAACAAAAATCATCTCACTCTGAAAGTGGATTTCATCTTTTCTGCAGCATTTCAGCACCATCAATTCCACTGAAGAAGAGAATTAAAAGGAATTTAATTTTCTTCCATAAAGAAGAGAATTCAATCAGGAACCCAGCCCCAAAAGCTTTTATTTCCAGTAAAAGGAGATGATAAAAGCTCAGCAGCTCCTGTGCAGGTGAATTCTGTCTCTCTCTCTTATCTGAATCAGGGTTTAAAGTTTTTTGTTTAGTTATAGATGTCAGATGAACCCAGATGTTGTTGAGTTGCCCTGGAAAGCCTGTGATGGGTCTGGAAATGTAAATTCTGAGCCTGCAAGCTGGAGGTTATCCAGGCATCCTGGACATGCAGGGATCCATCCCTCCCCTCCTAAAGGAACAATGACCTCAGCAGTGAAACCCCACAGCTCTGCATCAGCCACTGAAGGCAGTGACTTCAGCAGCAGAGCTGGGAGCAGCATCTGGGCTGTTGTCTTGGATACCTCCAAAATCCATGATCTCTTCCTCCGGGGGCATGTGCTTCCAGGAAATCCATATTATTTTGGCTGGAAGTCCTTCAGAAGGTGTCATCAGCCCACCAGCACAGCTCCCCTGCTGTGCTGTGCTGAAAAATGCTGCTTTCCAAAGGAATCTGGGAATGAAACAGCTTTGGCAGTGCCTGTGTTTCCACTTGGATCTGTCAGGGGAGCAAAGGATCCGAGGGGCTGAACCTTTCCACATCTCCTCTGCATTCCAGGGGCTCCTGGGTTAGGGCAGGTTCTGACACCAGCAGGGTCACACTTGGTCTGAGCTGCCTGGGGAACCAGCAGGAGAAATGTTTCCAGCACCACCGAGCTCCTCTCTCTGTTCTCAGGCAGGGATTCCTGGGAAAAGCAAGCAGGGAATTCCCAGAGGCTGCAGGAGCACTGAGGGACAGGGGATGGGGATGGATGGGCTGAACTGGGCTGGGGAGGCTGGGATGTTCCCAAAGCCACTGAGGGCATTTCATTCTCCCAGTTTTCTTCATTTCATCCTCCCAATTTCCTTCATTCTACAGTTCCTTCCCTTCATCTTCCCAGTTCCCTTCTCTTCATCCTCCCAGTTCCCTTAATTTCAATCTCCCAGTTCCCTTCACTTCATTCTCCCAGTTCTTTCACTTCATCCTTCCAGTTCCTTCCTTTCATCCTCCCAGTTCCCTTCCCAGTTCCTTCATTTCATCCTCCCAGTTTCCTTCATTCCCCTGGTTCCTTCCCTTTATCCTCCCAGTTCCTTCCCTTCATCCTGCCACTTCCCATCATTTCATCCTCACAATTTCCTTCCCTTCATCCTCCTAATTCCTTCCCTTCATCCTTCCAGTTCTCCTCCCTTTATCCTCCCAATTTCCTTCATTTCACCCTCCCAGTTTCCTTCCCTTCATCCTCCCACTTCCCTTCAAGGCATCCCAGTGCTGTGTCTCAAATCTGACCCAACAGAACTGAGAAAGAACAATTTCAGCTCGTTTTTCCCACCAAAAATCTCAGCTATGACCAACAGCTGTCTCATCACGGCATTTAATTATTATTAAAAATAATATTTTTATCATTTTCATTCTGTCACTTGTGGTCACAGCTTTCCCAACTTCTGATTTTTCTTCCTCTCCTTCCTTTTCCTTATTTATTAATATCAGGCTGGGGACACAGAACAAATCACCTTGCTGGGAATGTCCTTAAGGACACTGATAATATCCATGCTCTTTGTCCCACATGCTTTTCCATTTAAAATATTTGGCCTGAGAACGTGGGAGGTAAAGAAATTATATTTGGAGACCTTTTTAAAACATTTCTTCCATCCCCTGATTTATGCTCTTTGGGACTCATTCTGTGTAAAATGTTGAACTGGTTGTACTTTAGATAAAAGAAACATCTCAGGCATTGTTTTTTTGGAGTTTCTCATTCTTTTCTTCCATATATCTTCATATAATTGAAGTGCCAGAGCCCTTCCTCCTGTTCCTGAGTTATTTTAATTTTTTTTAAGCAATTTTCATAATAACACTTTAATATTCCCCTGCAGTGCTGGGCTCCTGGGTCCCACTGGTGTTTTTTAGTGACATTAAAGCAGCTCAGGGCACCTGTTGAGCAGGGCCTGGTGGATAATTCCAGTCCCAGGTGAGGCTGCTCAGCCTCCTCCGTCCTGTCCTGTCCTGTCCTGTCCTGTCCTGTCCTGTGTCACCCCTGGGACACACACGCTGAGGCAGCTCCAGCAGGAGGGGGGGATGCAGAAAAATCAGAATTAAAGCATGGAATCACAGAGGCAGGACATGCTGAGCTGGGAGGGACGCACAGGATCAATGATCCAAGCCCAGCTCCTGCCCAGACCCCACAACAACCCCAACAGGGAATGAAATTATCCCAACAGGGAAATTAAATGATCTCAACAAGGAATGAAATGATCCCAACAAGGAATGAAATTATCCTAACAGGGAATGAAATTATCCCAACAGGAAATAAAATGATCCCAATAAGGAATGAAATGATCCCAAAAGGGAATGAAATGAAATTAAATGATCCCAACAAGAAATGAAATGATCCCAACAGGGAATGAAATGATCCCAAAAGGGAATGAAATGAAATGATCCCAACAGGGAATGAAATGATCCCAACAAGGAATGAAATGAACTGATCCCAACAAGGAATGAAATGATCCCAACAGGATAATTTCATATCTTCTTCCCTGTGAGAGCTCCATGGGAGATTCTGCAGGGCAAAAGGGATGGGGACAGTTGGGAAATGGATTTGTAGAGAATTCTTTAAAAGTTCATACAGTATGTATCTGTATGTAAACTTTAAGATAAGAAATGTTGATTTAGAGGTGCCAGAAAAGGCCTAATCTGACAGAGACACCTCAGGGTGTTCCCAAAGTGATCCCCTGTGGAAATCCCCCCTAGGATCCCCTGGTAGGGAGATCCCTAAAAAGTTCTGGGCCAGGGTTGAGAGACAAAAGGGTTTTGGGTTTTTTGGTCTTCAGGTTGTTTATTTTTTCTCTTATCAAAAGTTCAGCCTGCTGTCTACATCTCAGGTTTAGCACACAAAGAGAAGGCACCAGAAGTCACCAGACACACAGGTTCAAGGTATTTTAAAACAATTTTGTCCAATTAACTCTTAGAATGTATTTTATTTCTACCTTTCTACCAATAACTGATTATTTGTCTGTTCACACAACCCCTGCATTGTGGCTCTTTCTAACCCATCACTCTGTGCCACCAACACTGCAGAAAATGGAGGAGATGAGGAAAAAGAAGGAGATCAGGCAAGGCCCAAAATAATTCATTTTGTCTCCTATCTACTCCATACTAAAACCCCAAAACTCTAAGTTTTTCACCCTGTGATGAACCACACCACTATCTATTTCACACACTCACAGATTCCAATTCATCTTGGAAGCTTTGGAGAATGTTTAAAAGCAGTGTTCTCCTGGGGGTCAGGACTTCTCAGGACAGGCAGAGAGATATTCCCTGAGTTCCAACACTCCCTGGGGAGCTGCTCAGCCCCTGGGAATGTGCTCATTAAGGTAATTAGGGGATGCAAACCCTGCCGGGAGAGCTCTGCTGGCTGTGGCCATGCCCAGTGTGGCGCTGGGTGCCCAGCCCTGCCACACACCCCTGGCTGCTGTGAGCACCCCCAGCTGCTGGCAGCTCTTCCTGCAGCCGTGGGGAAAGCAGAAACAATTCAGGCACCTAATCCTGGCATGTCTGGGGTGAATTGGTTTGGAATTAATCGAGCCCAACAAGGCAGTGAAAAGCCCAGGAGTGTGGTGGGCTGGAAAGGGCTGCAGCCCTGGGGATGGGAGGACAATGCATATTTTACACTGTGAATTTTTTATTAAGGGCTGGGTGGTTTTTTTATTATTATTATTTTTTTATTATTGAATATGAATATTTTACACGTCCGAGTTCAGAACAATGCTTTTTTTGGCTGGCTCTGCACTTTTCATGGTTGTGTACCCTTGCATTGCATAACTGAGAGAGATCCATTTACACACAGGGGGAAAGGGGACTAATGAATCTCAGCAAAGCTAACTTTACTGTGTGTGAAAAAAACAGCACTCTGAAGTTTTCCAAATAAAAAAAAAAATACACATACTTAAAATCCTTGCATGGAATGGCTTCATAAAATCTGTGTGTGTGTGTGGGTGCACGTGTGGGTCTGGGGTAAGGACTGCACGGCCTCTCACCCTGAGGAGCTGCAGCCTGTTCCAGGCAGGGACATTTCCACCTGGAAAAGCTCTGGAATGTTCTCTCATCCTTCATCTCCACCCCCTCACACTTAGGGACTCACCTGGATGTTTCCAAAGTGGGAAAAAGGAGCCAGAGCTGTAAATTTCTTGATAAATCATGGGATGGAGGTGCTCATGCTCAGTGCTGGACTGGTGTTTTCCTGCCCCTTATCCTTCCTGGTCACTTCCAAGCATTCCAGATGTTGTTTCCCACCAGATGTGCAGGACAGCCCTGCACTGCTGCCCTCTCCCTGCTCCTGATCAACCCCTGTCTGTTACAAGTTTTTATTATTCATTCCATTCTATTCCTTTCTAGCTTTCTGATGGATCCTTTCACTCTATTATTTTTAATATAGCAATATAACATAATATGATATGCTATGAATATAATATAATATAATATAATATAATATAATATAATATAATATAATATAATATAATATAAGATGGGATGGGATGGGATGGGATGGGATGGGATGGGATGGGATGGGATGGGATGGGATGAGATAATGGGATGGGATGGGATGGGATGTGTCACACCTGGATCAGCCCTGGGAGGAGGTGGCCATAGCTGGGGGAAGCTGAGGCAGGGGGTGAAGGCAGGGGTGCAGCTTCCTAAAAGCAGCCTGAGCTTTCTCACAATCACCTCAATATTTTTGGTGTCCCCGTGCCCTGTTTGGGCAGGGAGTGGGTGGGCAGCCAGACTGCCCCTCCCAGAGCAGCACCCCAGGGCCGTTTGGGCTCCCGTCCTGGCTGAGGCACAGAGAGGGACACTGGACTGTCCCTGCTGCCATCCCTGTCCCTGCTGCCAGCCCTGTCCCTGCTGCCATCCCTGTCCCTGCTGCCAGCCCTGTCCCTGCTGGCCACGGGCAGCCTCTGGCTGGGGTCACAGCGGTGACAGGGGCTGGGGGGATGTGTGGGTGCACGTGTGGGTCTGGGGTAAGGACTGCACGGCCTCTCACCCTGAGGAGCTGCAGCCTGTTCCAGGCAGGGACATTTCCACCTGGAAAAGCTCTGGAATGTTCTCTCATCCTTCATCTCCACCCCCTCACACTTAGGGACTCACCTGGATGTTTCCAAAGTGGGAAAAAGGAGCCAGAGCTGTAAATTTCTTGATAAATCATGGGATGGAGGTGCTCATGCTCAGTGCTGGACTGGTGTTTTCCTGCCCCTTATCCTTCCTGGTCACTTCCAAGCATTCCAGATGTTGTTTCCCACCAGATGTGCAGGACAGCCCTGCACTGCTGCCCTCTCCCTGCTCCTGATCAACCCCTGTCTGTTACAAGTTTTTATTATTCATTCCATTCTATTCCTTTCTAGCTTTCTGATGGATCCTTTCACTCTATTATTTTTAATATAGCAATATAACATAATATGATATGCTATGATAATAATATAATATAATATAATATAATATAATATAATATAATATAATATAATATAATATAATATAATATAATATCAGCCTTCTGAAACATGGAGTGGAGATTCTCACCTCTTCCCTCATCCTGGGGACCCTCAGACACAACCACACCTGGGAGCATCCCAGGCTGCTCTGCTTGATGTCCCTACTCATTGCAGGAAGGTTGGGCTAGATGGGTTTTAGAGGTCTCTTCCAGCCAAACCATTCCCTGATTTGATGATCCTCAGGCATTCCTGGATTTTGGGACAGCTCCTGCTGCATTTCCAAGGAGCTTTGGGTACTGCCATGCTGTGCTTATTGACTCCTCTTTGCCAGGATTTCTTAAAATACTTCCTCTTAATTTCAAAGAACATTTAATGGACCAGCAGGAGAAACAAATTTCAGAGGATGGCCTTGCAAATGAGACTGGATACTCTGGAGAAACAGAACTGTGAAAGATGCATTGGAGTGGGAGCCACAAGGGATAATTTTAGATTATTAACTTTAAGGCATTTACAGCATGGTGTGGCAAAAAAAAAAAAGGCCAAGAAACACTTATAGTGTTTTGTAATTAGGAAATAGTTGGCTTCTGCTTGTGATGAGTGAATTATAACATCTGTATTGTCTCATCCTTCACATGAGACTGAAAACAGAGTAAATGTTTTTAAAATGCCTCTCAGTTACCCCATCTCTGGGTCAAAAAAAGGTTTAATCTGACACATTGGCTTAGTCTGACAGCGAAGAAGGAGGAACAGGGGAACATTGGGGTGATGGCATTTGGCTCCCACTCTTTAATCCTCATTACCAGTCCTCTGCTCACCAGGCTGGTGATGCTTTCCTGGGAGCAGGAGGATCCCAGGAGTTTCCAGAATCCAAGGAGTTTCCAGAATCCCAGGAGGCTGGGGTTGGAAGGGTCCTCTGGAGATCATCCAAGGCTGGGCCACCTGGAGCAGGAACTCATCCAGGTGGGTTTGGAATGTTTCCAGGGGGGGACACTGCACATCCTGCCTGGATAAATTTACAATTTAAACCCTCCACGTATCCACAGCACAGGTGGGAATGCATCACAGGAAGGACTCCTGCAACTCCTTCCCTGTCTCTGAGGGAATCGAGTCCCAAATGGTTGAGACCTCAGCCTGTTCACACCAAAACTGAAATAAAAGCGAGGGGGATGAATTCCCAGTGCCCTGTGGAGCCCTGGCAGCACAAGGGCAGCAGGAGGCTGAAATGGAGGCAGGGAATGTGTGCCAAGTTCTGCTATCTCGTGGTGTGCCCTTGAGCAAAGTCGTGCCTGAGAGGGGAATGGAAACAGCCAGGCCAGGCCTGGGAGTGCTGCAGAGCAGTAATGATGGGCTGCTGAAGGATTTTCTGCTGGGAGGGAGGAGCTGACCTGGGTGCCTGCATGTAAAATGGGTTTGGCATCAATGGATCCATCTTGGATTACATCAGCAATGCTCTGTGAGGGTGAAATCTCATTAAAAGCACTCACAGAGCTCTCTGGGTGTCACTCTGTGAACACAGAATTCCCTTCCCTTCCCTTCCCTTCCCTTCCCTTCCCTTCCCTCCCCTCCATTTTCACACAGGTTCTCTCTGTTTTCCAGCAAATTTTTTTAAATTATTTTTATTTCACATCAGATTTTTTTTGTGCTTTTTAAAACATTTTATTTGCCTTAAATTAAACATTTCAGCCACTACAAATCCGTCCCCATACAAAACTCGTGGAGCTGTGAAATATTTAAACTGTCCCCAGCTCTCCCTCGTTTGTTCACTCTTTTCCAGCAGACTGCTCAAAGGTGACACCCCAGGCTGGAGGAAAAATCCAAGATCCTGATTCCAGAACACTCCAGAGGGCTCTGAATTCTTGCATTAACTCGGTAGTGTGGGACATGAATTTGTAGAAAATTTTTAAAGCTTGACAAAAGGCCAAGAAATGCTTACAGTGTATTTTAATTAAGAAATAGCTTCTGATTATAATAGCATAAATTATAACACCTGTATTGTCTCATGACATGAGACTAAAAATAAAATAAGAGTTTTTGAAATGCCTCTCAGTTGCCCCATCTCGGGGCCAAAAAAAGGCATAACCCAACAGGTGGGATAACATGGATCTCAGCTTTGGGAAGCCTCTGGAACAGGAAAGCCTTGTGATTTTCCCTAAATCTTTGCTTTATTCTTCATCGGGAGAAAATGAGATTTGGTGGGGTTTGTGGAGTTGTTCTAAATCCTCTGCCCATGGAATTTGATTTTCCTCCATGCCTGGCTGAGGGTGGCTGAGCCCAGGGGTGGCTGTGCCTCCTTCACAGCCCTGGAAATGTCCTGCAGGAGAGGAAAAGAATCCTGAAGGAGAGACAAAGTCCTGCAGGAGAGAAAAAGTCATTCAGGAGAGAAAAAGTTCTGCAGGAGAGGAAAAGAGTTCTGCAAGAAAGGAAGAGAGCCTTGCAAAGAGGAAACGAGCCCTGAAGGAAAGGAAAATTCCTGCAGGAAAGGAAAAGAGCCCTTCAGGACAGGAAAAGTCTACAGGAAAGGAAAAGAATCCTGCAGGAGAGGAAAAGAGTCCTACAGGAAAGGAAAATATCTCTGCAGAAGAGGAAAAGATCCCTGGAGAAGAGGAAAAGATCCGTGCAGGAAAGGAAAATTCCTGTAGGAAAGGAAAAGAGCTCTTCAGCAGAGGAAAAGAGCCCCGAGATCCCTGGCAGGGCTGCAGGGAGGTGCCAGGTGATGCTCGGTCCCAAGGCAGCAGAGGGCATCCCTGAGTTTGGAGATTCATCCCGGAGCTGCAGGAGCTGAGTGATGAACAAGGCAGATTTCAGCTCTTTTCCTGCCAGTCCTGAGCAGATTCTCCAAGTTCTCTTCAGGGGATTTCCCCCAGTGGTTCCTGAGAAATTTATAAATCATTTATAGCAATTTATAATCATTTAGAAGGGCCAAGCAGAAATTCAGATGTGATTTCTCTTGCCTGCCTGGATGTGCACAGATGTGTGGATAAATATCTCTGTAAACACATAACTTTCAGATTATTTAACTGAATTTGAATTTAATTGCTGAAGATTCACCTTTCCTAGGAATTCCTTAGCTCACTTAGCCAGGATTTTTACACCAGTGGAATTATTTATAAACACAGAGCATAGCATGGCAGATTCGTTTAATAATTTCAGTAAAACCTTTCAGGTCCCAGCACTTGGTGATAAAGCAGAGAGATTAACACTTCCTCCAATATATCCAGCTTTTCCCAAAGAGGATTGATGCCAGCTTGGGGTTGATCCCTCAGATCCCTGACATTAAATATTTCTTGAGGAGACCTCTAAGGATAACCCCAAGTCAGGTACCTCTCACCTCGTGCTCTCTAATTTCATAATTTTAATGAACATTATGATCTAAATTTAGCCGCACAGGGTTCTGATGTTGGATTTCTGGTGAAATTGCAGGGATGGACAAACAGAGGGGATGTTTTTATGGGATGTGCCACAGCAAACCCCACAGGAAGGCTGCCAAGAGCAGAGAGAGCTGAGAGCATCCCACAGGTGTGAGAGCTCTGCTTTAACAACCACACCAACCCCTTCTGTGAGCAAAAACAATCACGATCCCAGTTCCCCCTGTTCCCAGTCCTCCAAGGTCCCAGTTACCCGTGATCCCAATTCCCCGTGACCCCAGTCTCCCATGCTCCCAGTTCTCTGTGATCCCAGTTCTCTGTGTTCCCAGCCCTCCATGTTCCCAGTCCCCTGTAACCCCAGCCCTCCATGATCCCAGCTCCCCAAAACCCCAGTACTCCCAGCTCCCAGTTCCCCATTCCAGTACCCTATGATCCCAGTGCTCCCAGCTCCAGTCCCCTGTCTTCCCAGTCCCCCGTGTTACCAGTTCCCGGTGTTGCCAGTTCCCCAAACCCCAGTGCTCCCAGCTCCCAGTTCTTCATGATCCCAGTTCCCATGCTCCCAGTCCCCATGATCCCAGTGCTCCCAGCTCCCAGTTCCCATGTTCCCAGTTCCCATGATCCCAGTGCTCCCAGTCCCCATGATCCCAGTGCTCCCAGTCCCCATCATCCCAGTCCCCACGATCCCAGTGCTCCCAGTCCCCTGTGATCCCAGTCCCCATGATCCCAGTGCTCCCAGTCCCCATGATCCCAGCGCTCCCAGCTCCAGTCCCCTGTGATCCCAGTCCCCATGATCCCAGTGCTCCCAGTCCCCATGATCCCAGCGCTCCCAGCTCCAGTCCCCTGTGATCCCAGTCCCCATGATCCCAGTGCTCCCAGTTCCCATGTTCCCAGCTCCCACGATCCCAGTGCTCCCAGCTCCAGCCCCCGCAGCTCCCCCGGCAGCGCTGCCTGCCCCCGGGTCCCGGCCAGCCCCGAGCCTCTGCTCCAGGGCTGTACCTGGGAGCGGGTGGGGTGTTCCCCTTTCCCAGATCAATTACAGCCCACAATCGATGGATTTTTGCAGCCCCCGAGGCACAGAGGCAGGGGGGTTGCAGTAATTGCATTTGCATTGATTTGTACTTGGGCTTTCTTTGGGGTTTTGCTGGGTTTCCAAAGGAAATGGTTTTAATGAGGTTAAAATAATGTTCAGAATCCAAACCCCAAATATTTCAGAGAGCTCAGAGGGAAGGGTCCCCCAGTGGAGAAGGTGCTGCTCCCACAGGACTCAGGTCCTGCATCCCTGCACACCTGGGCACTCTGGGAGGGGAAGAGAGATGAAAAACACTGAGATTTTTCATCTGTGCCTCTGGCTTAGCTGAGGTTCTTCAAATATTTCCAAGATTGGTGAAGTTTAGGACCATTTTTTCTCCTTCTAAATATTCACTGAGTTACTAGTTTGCTTTTCTGAATAATGTCCGTGCTGGAGGCAGACCTTTTCCAACTGATCCTTCATAGGAAACTCCTAAAAATTATTTTTAAATAGTTAGAAGTAACTTTGGCACTGATTATGGCATTCTAGAATATTTTTTCCTTTCCTTGTTACCTCATTTAACCACTAATTTTTGATAAAGTCATGAAATTGTGAAATAATCTCATTTTTGCTTCAAGAGAAGCAAAACTCCCAAAGAAGGAAATATCTGTAGCTTTAAAATCCAATCAGATCTGACAATTCAAATCCGTTTACTGAGGAAATTTCCTTTAAGAAAATAAATAAATTACTCTCTACCTTCAGCTTAAATCCACGGCTGCTGCAGTTTAATTGCTTCTCCTTGTGGCCCTAAAACCAGGGCAGCTTCAAAGCAAGGGTGGCTTCTATTAAATTTAATTACCCTTTCCTGCAGCTCGCCTGCAAAGGTGCTACAGTGACTCCAGGAAGGTGCTGATGAATCAGGGGCAGATTCCAAACAAAAATATGGATTAAACAGCAATTTCAACTCAAGCAAAAGCTGCCTGTGTGCAGAGATGTTTGTACCCCAGGTAAATTCCTGCAACATGGAACCAGGGGCTGTCTCTGTGGGTGTTATTTCCATTTTCCTCCCACTCCAACACGTGTTAAGTGTCAGCAATGTCCCCTGTCCCCTCCAGTTGTGTACATCCAGCCTGGATTTTACCCCTGCTCTATTAATGCCAACAGGTGCCCTCAGCATTTAAAGGTTGTTCCAAACATCCCCCCAAGAAGCCCCATTTAATCCTGCCTGGGCTGCACATGGAGCACTCTGCTGTCAACATGAGGATTAAAACAAGGGAATCTTGTCTGGGATGATTAAACCTGGACAAGGGAATGCTCATCTGTTCCCTCAGACTGGTTCTGTCACCTTAAAAAAGGACATGTGTGAATTAATTTGGGTGCTGTGGGCTTTGCAATAAGGGGAATGGCTGTTTGTGTTTAGCTCAGGTGCAGTAAATTGAATTTGTGGATGAGACAATGTGAGACATCAAAGCCACCCTGTGCTCACCTGGAGCTCGTGCTGATGTGACAGGATCTCGTTTGGGAATGGAGAGGTGGCTCATTTTCTGAGAGCTCTTGAGAGTCCCAAGAGGACACAGCCTTAAGCTGGGAAATTTAGGTTGGATGTTAGGAAAAAGTTTTTTACAGAAAGAGTGATAAAGTGCTGCAATGGTCTGCCCAGGGAGGTGGTGGTGGTTTTAAAACATCCCTGGATGTGCTTGAAAAATGGTTGGATGTGGCACTGGGTGCCAGGGTTTAGTTGAGGTGTTGGGGCTGGGTTGGACTCGATGATCTTGAAGGTCTCTCCAACCTGGTGATTCTGTGAGACACCAGAGGAACAGGAGTGAGAAAAGCAAATCCACCCCACATGAGTCACTGACTCCACCACAGCTCCTCCTGAGCGACAATCTCTGCTCTGTGACAGGGACACACCCAGGGAACCCCTGGAGCTGGGCCAGGGGAAGTTTAGGTTGGATTTTGGGAAAGTTCTTCCCCCAGAGGGTGCTGGGCACTGCCCAGGCTCCCCAGGGAATGGGCACGGCCCCAAGAGCTCCAGGAGCCTTTGGACACCACTTCCAGGGGTTGGGTGGGGTTGTTGGGGTGTCTGTGCAGGGCCAGCAGCTGGACTGGGTGATCCTTGGATCCCTCCCAGCTCAGGATATTCCATGATTCCATCATGCCTTGCCTGGGTGGTTTCTGCTGTCGGGGTGGAACATAAGCTCAAGGCTGAGAGGCACCTTGGAAATGCAGGAATAACACAATTCCCACAGCATCCCATGCATGGATGAGCTTTATCCCCAGGCAGCCCATGGGGAAAACTCTCAGGTGTGTCACCTGCTACAGATACATCCCAAATTTGTGATTCCTGCTGGGACAGTGCCTGGGCATCAGTCAGGCTGTCTGGAGAAATTGTCTTGGGCTGGGGTTGTCTATTCTATTCTTATCTATTAGAGGTGGGGCAGTTATCTCCTGTTCACTGGGCAGTTTTCTTTATTTCTTCCACAACCAATCCTCCCTCCAGGAGATCTCTGCTGTTAATGGTCCATTAATTATTAATTATCTTCTGTTAATGGGCCAGTGAGTGTCCCTGCATGGCTGATCAAATTCCACCATCCCATTGGGAGAAGCTCCGCCCAGGGGAGGAGCCAAGCATTCCTACCTGGATACAATCTGAGCATGGAACACAACAGCAGCCTTTGCCCACTGCATGCCCAGAGGAGCAGCTTTCTCCTGCCCTGCATTCCCAGAGGAACACCAGGCCCATCTCCAGCAGCCCTGGAGCTGCAGAGGAAAACTGCAGCCTTGTGCAGGATCCCTGCTCCAGCAGAAGCACAGCTGGCACTGCAGGAGGGCTGAGCCCCCACGGGATGGGGCTGTGCCAGCACCCTGACCCACAGGGCTCAGCTCCTGTTGTGGCTCTGTCAGTGGCTTTTCTTTTTGTACTATTGCATGTGTATTTTTCAAAAATTTTCCTAGTAAAGAACTGTTATTCCTATTCACATATCTTTGCCTGAGAGCCCCTTAATTTCAAAATTATAAAAATTTGGAGGAGTTTGCATTTTCCATTTCAAGGGAGGCTCCTGCCTTCCTTAACAAACACCTGTCTTTTCAAACCAAGACAGAAACAAACCCTGCTCCAAAGGGTAGTGAGACCCAGCAGGTGGGAGAGCCAAAACAGCAGGTCAGGGTGGGAGGGGAGGCAGACCAAAAAACAAAATCAGGAGCTGGGAGCTCTTGGAGCCGTCCACAGCAATAATCACCCTCACAGATGCTTGGCTCTAACAGCCTGACAAGATCCCTTTCTTCACAGAGGAGCTGTTTGATTGCTCCCATACTTGTTTCCATCCCAAATCCCCGGGCTGCAATGTCTTTGTGACACTCAAAACATCCCCAGAGCTCTTTGAAGTCAAATTTTAATGTGTTTATTGACACCAGTTATGATATTTCAAAACACATGGGCTACAAATTGTTACCATGCACTGTGAGTGTTTACAGTAATCCCTGTATTAAAACAAACTCAGCCTTTCCTGATGATTTTATATCTTCTTACTGACTCACTTGCCTGTGTTTATTTAAACTCCTGTTGAGGGTTTTTTTAAAATATTCAACACTTTTGAAACATTAAGAAAAAACTGACCCTATCTGCAGATCTCAATACTTTTGAAAGGTTTTGCCTTCATTTTATGGGTGCCACATGGCCCAATCTCCCTTTTGAATTTTCACTGCATGAAGGAGAAATGGTGTAAAACTCTCTGGTTTTAGTGTCTGCTGCTAAGAGTGATGTCTTAGAAGAATCCCTAGAGAGTACATGGCTCCTCATCCTGCTCCAAGTTCCTCAGAGGGTGCAGGACCCACTTCCATGACTGCCCCCAGACATTCCCTCTGCAAAATAAAAACCAAAAAGCCCCATAAATTGTGGCAGGAACAACAGCACTGGGAAAAAGAG
Source organism: Passer montanus (assembly GCF_014805655.1). Lineage (NCBI taxonomy): Eukaryota > Metazoa > Chordata > Aves > Passeriformes > Passeridae > Passer > Passer montanus. The sequence continues at coordinate 2,785,330 of NW_024371260.1, read as the reverse complement.
CAAAATCAGTGTTTGCTAAATGAAAAAAAAATCTAAATTAGGGGAAATATATTTCCTTAATAACTCTTAAATTATAAGATTCCCAAATTCCCACACTCTTACATGCCCACATTTCCACATTCCCAAATTCCCACATTCCCAAATTCCCACATTCCCAAATTCTCACACTCCCACGGAGTGTGCAGGGTCCTCTGGAGCAGGGCCAGTGGCTCAGTGTGAGTTTTACAACATTCCCCTAACAGGTTATAAAATGCTTCTGTATCTATCTTTATAAGGTCTTTTAAGGGAAAACTGTCTAATTAAGAAATGACACTTGAATTATTTTTTATTTTTTAACCTAATAACTATTCACTCATGTCCACAATGCAGGCATTTTTTGTCTAATTACAAATACTACTTAAACTTATAATACTATAATAGTTATATAATATATATATTATAATACATATATATTATATATATACAGGCTTATATATATAATATAGAATATAGAATATAGAATATATCGTAGATTATATAATATGTAATATATATATTATATAGTATATAGTATATATTATAACAGATAAAATATAATATATAATATTAAATATAATATATAATACATAATATATAATGCAACATATAACAATTTAATAATATAATAATATATAATATGGGTCTGGAGGAAGAGCTGTAAATGACACAAGAATGTAAAACTGTGGTGGAAAGTCTGGAGGAGCAGCTCCACACCTTGAGAATTGCTGGCTGTTTGTACATCCCAACAGTTCTGGGAGCCAGGGGAGTTGTCTGCCTGCTCTGAAGGTTTTTGCACTGCATTTCTAAATAATTAATGCCATTGATGACATTAAAGACAACTTGTGCTCCTCAGTGATTTTGTTCACTTTGGTTTGTGGGATCAGCCCTTCTTTTGTAAATAAGAGTTTAATTCAGCAAAGGGCTGGGAGAGCCCTGAGCAGCCAGGGATCCTCAGCACACAACTCTGGTGACTCTCTTTAACTCATCTTAGCAAATTTCTGTTGGGAAATCATAATTTTGATTTCTTTATAAGAAGCACTTGCAAACAACATTTTTTCCCCAACACAGGCTGATCAGTGAGCAACTCAACCCCAAACACCCACTCTGAGGCAGGAATCAGCACCAAAATTGAACTGACAGATGGGAAAGCAGCAAATCCCAAGGGGAGCTTCCTGCCTGCTTGTTCTGCTGGGAGCAATTCCAGACTCTGGAATCCTCTGCCAGGGCTGGATCCTCACTGGGAGCCAATATTTGGGTGCAGCAGCAGAGCAGGGCAGTGTTTGTCTGTCTCCCAAGTGCTATCCATCACTGTGTTTACCATATTTTCCTTTTCTTTCCATAACTCCTGGCTTCACTCATGTCTGGGTGTTTTCTAACCAGCCTTGAGGTAATAAATCAAAGCTGTCAGCGTTGGAAGAAAATTAATGTGAGAAGTTGTTCCAAAGGCCACCAACCTTTTCCCTACTCCCTGTGAGCTGTGTTAATCCAGGATTCCTCAACAGCTTTCAGAGTTTTCCTATTTTCACAAAGTCTTGAGGCTCCAGATTCCTTTTTTTTTCCTTTGAAGGGTGGCTTTGTACCCTCCAACAGCCCAAATTCCTGGAGTTTCTTCAGGTGTCAGAGAGAAATGAGGGTGCTCAGCACAACTCCAAAGCTCACCCTGGGCTATCTCCAGCCAAGCCACAAGCAAAACCCAGACCCTGAGCTGGAACACGTCAGGGGCTGAATCTGGGTTGAACTTTTACAGAGGAAAAGGCCAAATAATTAGAAACCAATCCTGCTCCTGTGCCCTGTAGTGATGACGCCGGTTGAATTATTCATCGGGAGTTATTTATCCCAGGAATGTGGCTGGCATTTCTGCTGAATACATTACTTGCAAGTTTTGATTTCTGGTTTCATTACTCACCCTGCTCTCCAGCCCTAACCTCCTCATTTCTGAAAGTCTCTTTTCCAAGGCTGAGAAAAGGAACACTTGGGACACAACCTTCAGCTGATGTGATCCAGCAAAACGCCTCCCTGGGAACGGGCAGCCTGGCAGCTCCAGCATTTCCCTGGAACTCTGGAAAAAACAATGTTCTTACCCCATTCAGCTGCAGATGAACTCCGTAACCCTGGGCAAATCACTTTGTTCCCCCTCACCTCTGGCTGCACATTTATAAAATGGACAGAGTATTTCACTGTTAGATACTGTAAGGCCAGATATGTTAAATTGCCCAGTTACTATGGAAACTGGGAATGCTCCTAATGCAGATGGATGAGTGCAGGAGCAGATGCACCTGACTGAAAAATCATGAGCAGTTGGGAACTTCATTAGGTAAAATCATGGTGTAATCAGAAGGATTGTGGGAGCCACCAAAAATTCCTTTAAGAGAAAGTACCTGCTTATTAATTATTCAGTTGGCTCTGGGCAGACACTGAAGGTTTTCCCTCAAACATTTTCAAACTCAGACATTGGATTGTGCTGTTGAAATTTCTTCTGAGATGTTTAGGTAGCAGCTAAAATTCTGTCCTACCAAACAAAGATCATTAAAGCCAGAAGAGCAATTGCAAAATCAGCCCAGAAGTCTGAAGACTGAGACATATTGAGAAAGAAGTTTAATTCCAAAACTAAAAATGTCACGAGCCACTTAAAGAGAAAGTACCAAGCAACTGCTGAAGGCAACTGTGGCAGCTTTCCCTCCGCTGAGAGACTGCTGTTTTAATTAAATATCCACAAAACATTGCTGCTCCCTGCTTTTGGATCAGAATTCAGCTGTCAGCTGCCCAGCTGGACATCTAAAAGGTAGCTCAGAGCTTTTTCCAAGCAAAAATGGAGCAAGGACTTCAACACCGAGGCCAGTGTGTGCCTGTTAATCTCTGCAGCAGAACCAGCAGAGAGAAGCCACTTGTTTCCTCTGTTAATATCCTAAATAAACATGGGATTTGCTTTCTTAGCCCTCAAAACCTAAGTGGTGGATTTGGTTTTCAAAAAGGTGTTTCCTCCAACACATCCAATTATTATTATTATTATTATTATTATTATTATTATTATGTTTTTTTCTCTATAATAAACTGACCTAATCCCACTGTAATTCCCCCACTGTGGTTTGAGCAAGGCAAACCCAGCCATGTCCCAGGGCCAGCAGCAGCCAGGGAGCAGCCACAACAATGGGGAGGATTTTCCAGCTCATTGTGTGATTTGATCTCTGTAAAAACCTCCCCTAACACCGACTGTAAATCATTCCCAACATCATTCTCCGCCTGTCTGGGAGCAGAGTGCAAGTACTAAGACAACCTGAGGATCCCAGGCTCCTTTCAGCACCTGGGGAAAGGAGCCTTGTGATAAATTCAGCAATTCCACGGCTCCTGCAGCAGGGACAACATTTCCCACTGGCTGTTCCCTGCACAATTCCCACTGATCAGGGCCTTTTATTCTCTTTATTTTCACTTCTAGCCCAAACTGGTGATGGCTGGAGTGTGGAGGTGCAGTTCCCAGTGGAACAGGGAAGTGGTTTCAGAGGAAAATTCTATGTTTTCCAAGATTTGGTGAAAAGCCTCCTCCTGCAAAAACCCTCCTGGAGCAGGAAAATTCCAGGATGATGGCTCTAAACTGAGAGAGAGCACATTTAAATTAAATATTTGGATTAAATCCTTCCCTGTGAGGGTGGTGGGGCCCTGGCACAGGTTGCCCAGAGAAGCTGTGCTTGCCCCATCCCTGGCTGGGCAGGGCTTGGAGCCATTCAGGTTGCTGGCCATGGTATGAAGAGCTCATGAAAGGGGTCAACCAAAATTTTCAGTGTTTTTCAGCATAAAAATCAGTTAAATGAAAGCTCAGGCATGACAGTGAACCATTAGCAAACAGCTTATAATCAGTTTTTTTCCCCTTTTTTACACACACCTACAAGAGTATTAGCGTTAAATAAAAATAGCAGAGCTCACCAAGTCTATTCAAACATCATTTATTTTAGAGCCTCTGAATAATTTTCTGTAGGCTTCATCAATTCATACACTCACACATTAATTATCCAAACTGGTTGCCTAAATCCCAGCCACTTCTTTGGCTCCAAGCCTATAGTTTTTCACATGTTCCTCATGTAAAAAGGAAGAAGTGTATAAATGAGAAATTAACTACTTTTGTGCTGCTTTGAAACCAAAAATGCATCAAGAAAAACCTGACTTTCAAACCCCTACACACTGCCTTTAATTATTTGCTGCAATTCATTTTGTTGGAGCAGCCCTGTGAGAGAAGATTCTTTTTTGATACAAAACCAGAATTTTCTTGAGGTAAACATTCAAAATTCCTTCCATTTCTTTCCAAAGCTGGAGGGGACTGACAAAACCTTTTCCCAAGGAGGCCAAATTCAATCCAAGCCCCTTTTGGGGTGCCCCTCCTGATTCCCTTCCAGGTGTTCACTGTTGGATTAAGCTCTTTTTTGACCCACAGAGCTAGAACTTGTTTCTAGTTCTATTTCTCCCTCAACAATGTCTGTCCTATTCTGTAGCATTTCTAAGTCACCATTTCTTATCTCAAAATTTACATACAGATGCACACCGTGTAAGTTTTCTGCCCAGTTTTGAGAATTTTCTACAAATCCATTTCCCACAGTGCCATGCCTGCCCTGTCTGTGTGTTCTGCCAGTTGATGGGGGAGATTTAAAAACCAAAGACACCAATGGAAAGAATTGTCTTATTTTACTGTGAATATAAAGACAACACAAAAATAAAATGGTACATCCAATAAAACTGCCTGCTCAGCTTTAGCAATGAGCAAAAATAAGCAAGGTAATGAACCTAATGATTGTTATAGGAGAGAAAGGATAGGGATTGAGAAAGATCTACCATCAATTGTTTAAGTACTTTAAATACCATCATCCAGAGTTTCACAGCAAGGACCTGGAGAACCCTTCCCAGCTTTGGAAAAATCCTATACAGTGCCTCCACCTGTAGGTGAGGTGGCCAAATTCACCCCAAAAGTGGCTCCAGCTTTTACAGGCCCAAATCAGCAAGTCAGGCCTGGTGAGGAATTGTTGTGTCTGCCCAAAATGGGAAAGCAGCAGCTCACATTCGATGTGGAATTTAGAGTTCTACACTAAAGAATTGCAGGATTACAAAGAGATGGGAAATAGAAAAGCTCAAACCCCAAGGCATCATCCCAGCCCTCCTTGCCATTCTCCCTGGGCCATCCCCACATCCTCAGCTGTGCCTCCCCCAGGCACCACAGAACACACCCCAGGCCTAAAAAGCCTCTTCATTCTCTTGCAAAGCCTCAGTGAGAGCAAATTCTCCAAATAAAAGCCAACAGGAGCCCACAGATTTGAAAACAGGCCCAGAGCCATCATCTCCTGTTCTTTTCTTGCTTGCAATGCCTCTTGATTTTGACTGAAACAGCATCTAATCCCTGCAGTCAGCTTCAAATATCTGTCTATACACATAAATATAAATATATAAATATTTTCCAATTCCAAGTAGCAGCTACTGAGGGAATATTTGCCTACACAGACCAATAAACTAATCCTGAGTGCCAGGTGTGCCATAATAAATTTCTCTCTGCTCTGAGTGGTTTTGATATTCTTGCTGCTATCAAATAGCTCACACATCCTTAACACAAAACCGATTTGTTCCAGAAAAATCACACTAGAGTTTTATTCTTAGCATATAAAGCATTGTATTCTTTATATCTCTGACTTCCCCAGGCCAAGCACTGCCACAAAAATAAATTTTTTAAAAGTCCATGGCTGGGAATGGCTGAGTTCTGCTAGAGCAGGTTCCAAAAGCAAGCAAATCTCTGTCTCACACACACATACTTACCAGGATTGGGGATTTATTTCTCCTAATCTAACCTGAATGCCTGTTTGTAATGTGAGTGAATATCTAAATAGATTATTACATGTAACAGCAACAGCTTTCTCCAAAAATCACTGGGATTATTCAAACCCTAGAAGGGAAGAAAGTAGAGAGGAGTGTTTGAGTAACGTGATCTGCCAAAACAGGACGGAAACTCTTTAACAGCACCTTGCCAGAAACAATGCAGGGCTGAGTCTGCTTTAAACAAGATGATTTTTCAGAATATTGTTACTGACTTTTTGTATAGTGTTAGTGAGGTTTGTGTACACTAATAAAAAATGAAAGCTGCTATTAAAAACAAATCAATGGGCTGGGCCTGGTTTTGATCACACCAGAGCTGGCCATTTGCATTGGTATTTGCAGCATCTGTTCCAATTAAGACTTGTTTTCTAGTTTAAAGATATTAGTGCAATCACTAGAGTTCTGTTGAGAACATGAATAGAGCATTGTTCTGGCAGAATGCAGTTAAACAGACTCCACAGACTCTATTAAACAGCTTTGCTGCCCAATTAGAATGGGAAGGAGTCAGGCAGACAGGGCTGCACTGGGTACCCTCTGTTCCACATGGATTTTTATGGATTCATAGTCAATGAAAAGGGCTAACGTGGAACATGTGTGGGGAAAGCACGGGCTGCAGGCTGGCTTGGGGCACGGCAAGTGGAGCATCCAGCCCTTTATGTGGATTTAATGGACACCAAATTTAATAACTGTGGCCACTGGGTGTAAAACAATGCCCAGGGATGGCACTGTCTGCAGGAAGGGAAAATGGGTTCATGTGGGAGTGATGCACCAGGGGCAGGAATCACTCCAAAGGCCGAGCACAGAGGAGCCTCAACCCCAATAAATGAATCCATCATCACCCCAAACCACTCTGTGCTCCAGGGATGTGCCTTATTAGCAGCAGTTAAGAAGTCACAGCTGGGTGAGGGCAATCCCATGGGCACTGCCCACAACATTTTGGGTTCAACCTCCAAGCCCACAGCTGCTTTCCCAACCACAGGAGTGCTCATCCACCCTGGAGTGCCAGCTCTGTGCCAGCAGGGATTCCCTCAGGGATCCTGTGGGGCAGGATTGCCCAAACCAGCAGGTTCTGGATGCCTGGAACCTCCTGGGCAGCTTTTAGGGGAAATATTCCCTGTATTCCCGCTACAGCTTCCTAAAGTGTTCCACACCCCAGCCTGCATCCCAGCCCAGCTGCCCTGACTCCAGCTAATTAGCTCTTGGAGCTTTGATGGATGGATTGATTCCGCAGTTAAACAGAGATAAATTAACTGTCTGTCCAAACAGAGTTTGAGGGAGGAGGGAATTCTGATTAGAAAGTTATTTCATGCAGTGCTGCTCTTCCTTCTCAGCCAGTGCTGAAAACCTCTTGCTTCCCTTGGGGGGGAAGCTCATGGAGCCAACCCAGACCTGCAGAGCTCCCCCAAAATTCTGCACAATCAGACCTGCAGAGTTCCCCCAGGAATTTAACAAATTCAGTCCTGTACAGACCCCCAGGAATTCAGCAAAATCAGACCTGCAGAGACCCTCAGGAATTTAACAAATCCAGTCCTGCAGAGCTCCCCCAAAATTCTGCACACTCAGACCTGCAGACTCTCGTGAAATTCAGTGAAATCAGACCTGCAGATCTCTCCTGGAATTCAGGATACTCAGACCTTCAGAATTCCTTCAGAATTCCCCCAAAATTCAGCCCACCCAGACCTGCAGAGCTCTCCAGGAATTCCAAATTTGTTCCTCAAACCCACAGGGGACACCCTTGGCTTGGGCTGTGCATTGGTAAAACCACTGATCCTGCACTGATCTCTGCAGGTTGAAGAACTCACCTCTGGGATTTAATTTCCCCACACTTTCAGGAGCATCTGAAATGTGTTTTATTGTAAAACCATATAAAATTCAGCAAAAAAAGTTTGATTTTTTTCTGCACTCTAAAGGGCTTATATGTTAAAATGTTGCTTTTTTGTCCTGAAATGAGAAATACCCAGACATGTTTTTAAAAGGTGCAATTATAGAACTAATGAAAAAATCTTTAACAACTGTGATAAGGGCTTGGAGAAAGATGGGGTTTGTTAGGATTTAAGTACTTTAACGTGCAAATAGTTTAAAAAAACAAATGCAGCCATCACCTAAATATGTTAAACAAACAGGCATCGAGCAAGATGGATTGGAGATCATTTCATGTAAATATTAACTTTTAAAGCTTTCCAACTGACACAATTTAGGCAACAGAGAATGTCCCTTTACTTGCATCCTCGTACACTCAGCAGTTCTGGAAGGGAACCAGGAGAGGAAAAGAAACAAAAACAAGCAAATGCAAGGTGAAAAATAGAATTTAAGGTTGCTGCAGACATGGCCAACGAAAGCTGGCACAGGGCTGGACTTCCCTGGGTGCCTCACCTCCTCAGAAAGGCTCTGGGAATGTTGGCCAAGTCCGAAACTCAGCCAAGCCTGTTGTCTCTTCTCTGGAGTGTTAGAGCACACGGCCCCAGCAAGCAGAGAAAAGTGCCTTGTTCCATGTGAAAAAAACCTTAAAGAGATTGACAAAACTCAACAACTCCACAAGGCTTTTTAGCCTTCTTTTCCCCCAGCTCCACAAGGCTTTTTGTCCATCTTTTCCCCCTCAAACCTTTTCTCCACCATCTCCCAGCACAAATCCCTGGCACTCAGTCACTGTTGTGATGTCTCTGCTCTGCAAATCATCATCAGTGCTTTGCTCTGCACTCTGAAGGGTGAACACTCAGAGGGACCAAAATCGCCCCCAAAAAGAGAAAAATGAGAAAAACAGGTAAAAATAAAGCAGAAAAGGAACTCTCACCATCATAAAAAGCACATTTCTCTTTATCTGTTTTTTTTTTTTTCCAACTTCAAGGTCCTTAATGAGGCTTAGTCCCACCAAGGAGAACCAAGGATATGAGATTTTTCTTCTCTGTTGAAGAGGCTTTAGATACATTAAAACTAATTACTCCTTGTTTTATGCTCCAGTAGGATGAGAAATTCCCTTGAAGCTGGGATGGGAATTAATGCCAGTGGGCAAATTTTTACTGTGTGAGAAGAAAGGAGAGGCAGTATCCAGTGGAGAGCTCTCTCCACACGTTTTTTGAGCAATCCCAGGGATGGTGACTCCAGTGCTTCCCTGGGGAGGCTGTTCCAGTGTTTAACCACTCTTAAAGTGAAGAATTTTTTCCTAAAATCCAACCTGAACCAAACTCAAGGCTGCTTTTCTTTGTCCCATCAGTCCCTTAGGGTACAGGGGACAGGGACAGGGCTGAGCATCAGCCAGAGGGAATCACTTTCACTCCTAGGGAGCCTTGAAAGAGAGATTTGGGCTTTGCCAAGTATTTCCAAGGTCTGAATGCAAATTATTATTATTAATAGGATATTTTAGCCTGTCTGGGTAAACTGTGCAAACAGCAGCGACATTACCCAGGGCTTCTCAAGTTTGTGCACTTCAAGCAGATCACCTTTCTCTCTGTAAGCAAGGAACTCTGTCTTTATATCACATTAGACTTTTTTTTTTCGGTCTTTCCAAAGCTGTTTAGCCTTTTGTTATTATTTTAACTGTTTATTTCTTTAACAGCTCATTATTTTCAGTGGGCTCCTGTGTCTCATTACACACAGTTCAGCTTTAAGGGGAAATGTGTCCTTTATACAGGTTTATTCTGCCTAAAAACATAATCAGAAGTGTTTCCTCCTCTGATAGTCATCTCTGTAAATACTCTTCTGGGCTTTATGTTGGATTCCTTTTGTAGAAGTGTTTTACTTGCTTGAAGAGACCCAGAGAAAGACACAAAAACCTCCAGAACACATCCTTGATCTGTTCTGATTGAACCTATGGGCAAGAATTTTCAGTCAAGGCTGGTTTTGGGGAGAAAAAGAATTCTCTTTCTCTTATTTTACTGCTGTTATTTCTACAGGATAGAAGAACTCAGGTGAGGGGATGTGACTCCATCAGCTCCCTGCCTGCAGGCCGTGGGGCAGGCAGGGAATCTGGGCTGCCTGGAGCACCTTGGGCACTTCAACAAATCAAGAAAAATGGGAGAGGAGGCAAATAAAGCTGGGAAAGGGGATCCTGGATTCTTCCTGACACTCTGCTTTCTTCCAGGTGCCCAAGGGTGCTGAGGGTTTGAGGGCTTGAGAGGAGAAGATGCCTTTGCAGTGCTCTCACCTGCAGAAATCATATAGAGTGAGAATTGGGGTTCCATTTATCAAGGCCCTTGGATGGAGTGAAAGGTTGGGTGACAATTCCAATTTTAGGGTATTTCCAAAATAAAAATCCAGAATGTTTTTGGAGGGAAGGGCGGGATTTGCTTTACAAAAGAACAGATTTTATTATTTAATGGGTGACAGCAACACCCAGACACTCTCAGAAGGCCCAGGATTTTCACCACTCATGTCTGTCCCCCAGCAGGGTCTCTGAGCATCCCCACAAAGCAGAAGTGTCCCCAGAATCACAACCAGTGTCACACAGCATCATCAGGGATGAGTTCTTTGCCTTTCCCAAATCCTCTTCCTTCCCAAACAGCTCCCACAGCTGTGGGGTCCTCGGCACAGACCCCAGCTCAACCAAGACACTCCTGCAAAAGCAAACTGGTCAAAAAAGAAAAACAGTCCTTAAAGAATTTGGGATGCTGATTTTCAGCCCAAACAAATTACAGGGAGAAAGAAGGGCTGGGCAGGGCATGAAGGAGAAAAAGAAGCCAAGCTCTGGAACCACTGAATTACCCTCAAACCTCGGAGCACGGCCAACGCAGCATACGAAGGATTGGCCAGACAGTTCCAAAAATGACACATCACCCTCTTCCTTTCCTGCCTCACTCGTGGCAAACCCACAGCAACCAGCTCTTTTTTTTTTTTTTTCTCTCCTTGTAATGCCCCAGAATTGCCATGAAAGCAGCGAAAGGAGCCAAGGCAAGAGGAGCTGAGGTGCTCAAACATCGCAGTAGCGCCCCGTATTTAAACACCTCTCCCAACCCTCCGTTCCCAAACGTGATCCCAGCCAGAGACAGCCCTTTGCCCAATGCCTTCTTTCAAAATACAAGCCCAGCAAAGGCTCTGACCTGTCAGCCCCACTAAGCATAAATTTATTATTTTTTTTAATCTAACCGAGCTCTGCCATACTCAGCCCCTCACAAAGGGCGTAAGTCTCTGCCTGGCGTTTTTTTGGAAGGAAAATGTGGCATGCACCTATTTTGTTTCATTCTGTGCCAGGACCTATAAAGTTACTGTGGGCTGCAGCTCCTGCCAAGTTCTAAAGGTGACAGGGCAATGGGCACCCAAAGGACGCTTCTATCAATGCCCTTTTATTTCCCTCTCTTTCCCCTTCCACCAAACCTTTTTTTTCTAATAGAATTACTCTTATCTGCAAGTGATTTAAACTCTAAGGTTTACAGAAGATTTAAAGAGTGCGAACACAGTTGGAATGTTTTAAACTAACAGTACAAGTTGCATTTTAAGAAAATAATTAACTCCCAGGGGAGGTGTGGTTCTTGGAGTAATGACAGATTCAAGGCTGGCTTTCCCTATATGGAGTTTCCAAATAATAAAATATCTTTGGTTCCCTACTGGTGTCAGATGAGAACCTGTTAGTGTGCTAGTTGCTGGTGGACTGTCATGGGTTTGCTGGGGTTTTTTTGGTGTTTTTTTTTCTTTTTTCAGTGGGCCCATTAGTGTTTTAAAGACACAGTGCACAGTAGGTAACCTCCCGTGCAAAGCTGCAGCACAAAGCGTTGTAAATGCAGAGTTTGTGTATTTACAGCCTTTCCCCATCCCTTCTTCTGGCTAAAAAAAAATTTAAAATACAATATTTTCTTCTTATTTTGCAGCTTTATTGTGTCTGTTCTTGCTGGGGGCTTCTCACAGCCCCAGACATGAACCAGCCCAGTGTAATCCCAGTCTCCCTCCTGCCCACTGGGAGGGGTGGCAGGGCACAGCCACCTGCCAGGGCACAAGAACGGATGTAAACCCTCCAAATTTAATAACTCCTACTGAAAGCACTGCTCAGGCAATTCAGCAGAGCCTCAGCCAGCAAAGATCCCATGTAGGACTCTGACAGGAGCTGAGATGTTGGGCAGAACTTAAAGTTGATTTTATTTTATCTGTGACATGTCCTTTTGAACTGTGGCCACAATAATGGAAGGGAAATGCTGTGGCCCCTCAGGTTCCTGAAGGATGGCACAAAAGCTTAGATAGAGAAGAGAATAATTTCACAAAAAGCAGAATGGTTGCAGGATAACAAGAAGATTCTCTGTGATTTGTGCACAGATCCTAAAATGATGCACATATTCACATTTTAGGAGTGGCCTACAACATATATGTGGTCCACACCTTCTCTTTGTAAAGTGTGAGTAACTTAATGGATAATTTACACATGAGATTCCCAACCTGAAATTTAAACCTGAAACTCCCATCCTGAAAATGAAACCATTTTCTGTGATGTGAGTTACAGCTCATCTCATTTGTACTCCTGTCATTTATTTTGCCCAATGAAAAAAACCCCAGAGTTATATTCATAATTTCATAAAATTTTGCTACTAAATTCATGAAACAGCCACGGCAGTGTGTGTAACTCATGATGTAGATTAAAGGAGCCACCTGGACTGATGAGTCTCAGCCCCATCCCTGTTCCTCACAGCTCTCCTACTCAAGTTTAAGACTCCAGCACCACACAGGCACCAGCCTGTTCTCAGGAACACTCCCAGCCTCTCAGGGACAGCTCTGGCCACAAATTTAATTACTTGCAAAACCTTTGGTCATTAACACCCAACCTAAATTCTATTGCAGGTCACAGGCTATTAAAAAAATGAAGTGTCCATGCTCCCCAAACAATGATTTGTTTAACTGGAGCTTGGACTAAACCTGCTGAAGCCACAACAGCACAGGAATCCCATTGCCAATGTCCTCGGCTTGTTCCAAAACCTGCTGGAAAGCTTGGGAGGGACTTACTTCTTCCTGAACCTTTCCTTGATGCTCCACAATTCCTTCTCCAAGGCCAGGTTGGGCTTGGAGCAACCTGGGGTAGTGGGAGGCATCCCTGCCCGTGGCAGGGGGTGGAACAGATGAGCTTTAAGGCCCCTTCCAACCCAAACCATCCCAGGATGGTTGGCTGGGTTGGATGCCATGATTCCAAGCTGTTTTCCATCCCTCAGGCTACTGAGTGTCTGTCTGGGTGGATTAATGGGCCAAAATGTCTAATTCCCAGGAGGAAACAACGTGAGCCACGTGGCCATTGCTAATGATGAGCGTCACAGAGCTCAGAGGACACCTCTGCCCCCTGAATGTTTATCCACTCGCCTGGCACGAGGCTCCCCAGTGCTGGAACAGCTGCAGAATCCCAGGACAAGCTCCATGGATGCAGGGAGGTGTTTGTCACCTCCCCTGGGGTGGCACAGGCTCCATCAGGGACACCCAGCCCTGCTGCTCCTCGGCCAGCCCAGGTTCTCCTGGAATGGGGCTGGAGAGTGACACGTAACCAAATCTGAGAGTGTGTACTCACAGAGGCACAGCCCCTGCAGCAGGGATAGTTTATTGCTTTCATAATATTTTCCGGGTTTTGAAACACATACCACATGTTTAATTTTTTCTTTTTTTCTTTCTTTTTTTTTTTTTTTTTCAAAATTTACACATTGCACTTGCTGGAGAGTTTTTATTCCAGCACCCACAGTCCCAGATCCTTCCCAAAAATGAGGAGAGAGAGGAGAAAGAGATTTCAAAACCTGCTGCCAGAGCTCTGGAACAGCCCAAAATCCCTGGGTGTGCTCCTCCCCTACCTTGATTTTACAGGGCAATAAAGAGGTAATTTGGATTATCTTGTCATCAAGGAAATCATTGACATCCAAACAAAGGAAAGGAGTTTGACAGCTTGGTGCACGTAGAAGGGGAGACAGCCAAGAGTCAGGAAATGCTCTCAGCCAAGTCCACTTGGGGTGTAAAACCCTTAAAATTCCTTCAGTTCCACCACAGATCAGCTTCACCACGGGCAGAATAAGCCCCTCTTAGTGGGAGTAGTTGAGTACTTGAGTCAAGCCCTAAACTTTTGAATATTGTTCCAGAAGGCAATGGGAGGATTCCCAAATTTTTTAAGCTCTCCATTAAAAAATGATGCAAAAAATCTTTCAAAGCTGAGCTGTCCCTTGGGCCACCCCTTCAGCAAAATTGAGTTTGCTGATGTTGTGGGTGTTGTAAAAACAAAGGAATGATCAAGAATCATGCCCTGGAAGTGGAAGCCAATTCCCTCATGTAAAACCAATGGGAATTAGACACACCAATGCTTTGGAAAATCCTGTTAAGTAGCTGTGGCATCAGTAGATTCCCTTTAAAGTCTATCACTCTCCACTTGAGTGGAAGGGGTGTGGAATCGAGCTCTGCATGTGATAAGTGAGGGAAAAGCCCCAAAACATCTCGTGAACACCCACACAAACAGGATCCATGCTTCGGAGTCCAAAGGGAATGAGGATGATGAGGTAACATGAGGTGCTCCATGCAGGAACAGGCTGGGAATGCTCCTGGAACACTTTGTGAGAGTCACTGAGCCCCTCCCTTTATTGGTGCCAAATAAATCCCTAAGGACAGCCACCTATTCCTTGTAGAAAATGGTGATATTGGACATGCAATGGTCAGTCAAAGGATCAGGGAGTTCAGTCTCTTGGGGGACATTTTAAAGAGCAGGAGCTCTGTGTTCCCCAGGCACACACCGTGCTCTGTGTTGCCTTCATTAGGACTCATTTTAATGGGATAAAAGGTTAAAAATACACATAAAACTCCCTCGAAGGGCCTATATTTGTGTGTCGGGGCCACTCCAACGTGGCACTTTCACAGCCACCTCTCTTCACTCTCATTTCCTTGTGGGACAAAATGTAATTGGCGGTTTTGACTGAACTCCTGCCACGCTGCAGCATCTCCAAAACACTGCAGCTGTTGTCAGAGGCACTCATGGATCCTGACAGATGAACAGCATCATCTAGGGGCCAGAGATCAGCACTGGGAATCACACACGGCCAGGAAACCCGGGGGATCTGCTCCTCAGCAGGCAGGGCACTCATCAAGGAGAAGCCACTGCTTTATTCCTGTTTAAAACAACACCCTGTGCAACACCACAAAACCCAAATGCAGCTGGGCTGGTTTAGTGTTACAAATCATCTTTATTTTGGTGGGTTTCCAGCTGGGTGAAATCACCCTGGGCCTAAGGAGGCAGCCCAGAGCCCTGCCCTCAGAGCTGGAGGGATGCACAACACCTTTTTCAGGTTGCAAAATCACAATAACATCACTGAAATCACTGAAAAAGCATCTGGAGATTAGGCCAGCATGAGTATGAGAAATCCAAATTGGAGCTGGTACATCCTGTGCCTGCTCAGTCCCTGTGCCACCAACTTTGTCCCTCAAGGGGACACCGAAATCACCAAACAAGGCCCAGTCTGGGCCTAAAGGCATCCACAGACAGAAATATGGCATAAATATAAATATAAATATAAATACAATGTATGTGTGGCCAGGGTGAGTATAAGACACCCAAATTGGAGCTGGTATATCCTGTGCCTGCTCAAGTCCCTGTGCCACCAACATTGTCCCTCAAGGGGACACCAAAATCACCAAACAAGGCCTAGTGTGGGCCTAAAGGCATCCACAGACAGAAATATGACATAAATATAAATATAATTTATATAAAAATAAATATCAGGCACTGAAATCAGTACAAAAATTCCCCTCCTGGGGTTAGCAGGGCCCAGGGTGGCTCTAAATGAGGCAGAGCAGGTTATGGCCACAGCCATGACTCAGTGGCCCTTTGAAATCCTCACCTCCTGCAAGCTAGAGCTGGACTCTCAAACCAAGAGGTTTCTGTAAAAAAACAAAATACCCTTAAAAATGGTGATTCTGAACCATGTCATGGCCAGAGGGGAGCAATGTTCAATGAAAATTGCAAAAATAAATAAGTGAACGAGCCCATCTCCAGGGGGAAATTCCAGTTTCTTGCTCTTGTACTCACACCCCATTCTCTGCCAAGGAATTTGAGCTCTCAGGAATCATGAATGGAATAAACCCTGTGAGGCAGAGATGTCCTAAATAATGGCCAATTTTAGTGTATGAAATTGTGATTTGGAGCTGAAATTCTCACCCTGAGACCAGGAACTTATGCAAACTTCTGCTGACAGGGATCCCATTGTCACGAGTGTGAACTGAGCCACTTGTCTGCCATCGCCAATTTGAGATATTTTATGAGTGAGCGCTTTTATCACAATAACATGATGAAAAATGTGATTTCCTTGTCTTGTCACAGCAGGGACAAAGGATTTTTCTGGGTAGATAATCACACTTTTGGAGAACAAAAGCCTCTCAAACATGGTTAATTGACATGTCATGAAATGTGGTGTCCAAGAAGCACAGAAACAGAACACGGCAATGTCAAAATTACTTTTAGAGACTTAAAAATGAGCATTTTCTGTGAAGTGCTCTCAGCTAGAAGCAAAAAAAGGCAAGAAACCACACAAAGGAGGGACCTGGTCTCGGGTAAAACCCATCCTGACTGTAAATGCTTTGCTAAACTGGGGGTTAACAGAAAAGAAGCTGCTAGAAAGTGACCCCCCCAAAATAAAATGGATCAGCAAATTTTGACAACGCTCTTCCCTTCAGATTCCCAGCCTGGCCATGGAGAGGCTGAAGGGGGCACTTGAGCTGCTCCAGGAGGGCAGCTCCAGACTACAAAGACACCCTGGGCACAAAGGAAACTGCACCAGTTGAGTGTTTAATGTCCCTAAAAGCCACCCCAATAGAAAACAAATGAATGATGAAATAACAGAGGGCCCGACAGGCCCTGCTCCCAAACGTGGAGTTTGGGGCAATCCCTGGCTATTATTTTCACAATACCTTGCATTCATTACTTTATTTAAAAATGGTGTACTGTGTCTGGAAAACAGGAAGTAAGCCATAAATCTCTAGTTTAAAAGCCATCTGAAGCCTGTGGACCAGATATGTTCTCAATCAGTAGTCAGGCAGTAAATAAACATTTATATACAGCAACTGCTCTCAAGCAGCCTGACCTCCGGCTATTACAGGGCATATAAAGAGGAAATTTGTTTAGTCCCATAAAAGCCCAGGCAATATATCAATAGATTATTAAAAATGGAAACAAAGTAGGCTAATGGATTATATTGATTTTAATAAACATAAGTATATGGGATTCAAAGATAAGAGTCAGATATGACATCCTTCCAAGCTCACCTTTCGGGATATCTCCTAAAATCAGCCAAACTACAGCTGTCAAGGATGGCAGGGGCTGCTATTTTTTGCTTTGCAAATCGACATATTTTTGGCTGAAGGACTTAAATTGGAGGGTTTGCATTTTTATTTCTGTTTGTGAACGATGAGTGCAGTCAAAAAATAAAACTTGCACATCTTTTAATGTTGTCACCATGCAGAAAAAAAAAAATAAAGCAATTGCAGGCTCTCCTCAGGCATTTTGGCTGGGAGTGCACAGATGCTGCTGGGCTGGGATTTTTAGGTTTTGCTACACTTTTGCTGCAGCAAATATTGGTGTAGACACTGAAGGCAGAATTTCTGATGCTCTGGAAGTCTCCAGGGTGCTCAGGTAGCCCCAGGGGATCTCTTTGACTTCTTCCAAGCCTGAAACTTGTCTTTATGCTTTAAATAGTTCTTGTGTGCCCTGAACATGTGGCTGGTGGTCACAATCCCAATATTTGTCCACTGCTAAAGTCTCTTTTCCTTCCTCTCTTCTCCTCTGGCTTGGGGAGGTCCCTTCATTCCCCATGAGTTCAGCATCGCTGTGAAAAACTAACTCTTGTTTTTAACTTCAGGAAAAGGTTTGTGGGAGAGTCAAACTCTCCAGCCAGGAGTTCTCAGGGGTGAGGGAACAGAGAGGAAAAACCAGGCCAGGGCAGATCAAATGGCATCACTGTCACAACTGGAGGGAGCTGCGAAGTCACAAGTTCCAAACCTCAGAGGAGGGAAGCAGAGTGTTCTGGATGATAATTGGGTCAATGTGATTAGGAGTTTAATTTACCTCAGCAATCAGGCTACGTTAAAGCAGCTCTTGGAGCTAAAGAATGGAATAACAGTCAAAAATCAAAGCTGGTTTTCCATTGTTTTTTCCTTTTGTTTTCCATCAGCAGCAAGGCCTAAGGGCACACCCCTCAATTCTTTACCTAAATTCACCCCTCTCAAAGATCCTATGAAATAAATTAAAACCCCTAATTATGAACTTCCTTAAAACCTGGACTAACTCAGCTGTAATCTCTGTGGAAGGTTAGGACACTTCCCTGGTTTAGGGTAAGAACCTGTGCTCTGCCTTTTATCCTACTAACCAAATACTGCTTGAAAGCAAAGGAGCTCAGAGCTGAGCTCAGACACTCCTGAGTTTGGATCCACCCCTAGAAACAACAAAAAATTATTATAAGAAATTATTTATTAAGAAATTATTTATTAAGAAAGTGTTTATTATGTTAAAAAGGGAAAATCAAGGAACCAAAGGAGTTCCTTTCACTTAATTGCCAGAGATGAGCAGGAGGTTCTGATCCAAAGGACAGACCTGTCCTCCTCTGGGCACCACCTGATTTAGCATTACCTGGAAACCCTGAAGGAAGATGCCTCATTCTTATCCTCCACATTTTAAATTAAAACAAACGAATCCTCAGGAAAGGTTTGGAGCACAAGTCTTTCAGAAGCAGCTGAGGGAGCTGGGAAAGGGGCTCAGCCTGGAGAAAAGGAGGATCAAGGGGGACCTTGAGGCTCTGTACAACTCCCTGACAGGAGGGGACAGCCCCAGGTCGGGCTCTGCCCCAGGGAATAGGGACAGGAGGAGAGGGAACAGCCTCAGGCTGGGCCAGTGGAGGTTCAGGCTGGATATTAGGACAGATTTTCACATGGAAAGGGTTATAAAGCATTGGCACCGGCTGCCCAGGGCAGTGGTGCAGTCACCATCCCTGAAGTGTTCAAAAAACGTGTGGATGTGGCACCTGGGGACGTGATTCTGTGGTGGCACTGGTTTGACAATTGGGCTTGATGATCTTACAGGTCTTTTACTTTAATAATTCCACAATTCTATGATTCCTTTCCTTGCAAGAGGAGGGACTAAAAACAGGACCTAGAAAGGTCTGGGCTTCCACCCAGGCCAAATTTAGTGTAATATTTATTGGGCTGCTTTTTCTGATCACAAACCAAAAGCTGAGGTCTTCATTTGTTGTCAGTTGATTGCTAAAGAAGAAGAAATGCCTAAACTTACATAAATTTCTCCCACCACTCATTAGCCCCCAACAGCAGAAATAACACCCTTGCTAAATCCCGAATCCACCACAAATTACAGTAATCTGCAATTATAAACTCCAGTGTTAATGAGGCTTGATTGCCCCTTCTTTGTGATGCCACCTCTAAATGCCACTTACATTTTACAGCACGTTGGGGTTAACAATCTGCCTGGGGAAGATCGCTAAGAGAACTCAAATGGACTTTTAGGAACACCTTTGGTGATGGCAGTTTGTTACCTGGAAACCAAACACAGCCTCACCCTGGCCAGGGACCCACATCCCCTCCATCCTCCCACCCCGGATTTGGGGCTGATACCGAGCTTTATGCAGGAGGGCTGGGCTCTCTTCATTAAGGAGAGCAGCATCTCAATTTTTCTGCTTGACCTTTCATCAGCTGTGTTTTGGGAAGTCTCTGAGAGGCCTAATTGTGGCATTTGTATCCTCGCAGAGCAGCACTGAGAGCAATAAACAGCTTTTACAAGAGATTAAACGCCCAAGCAGAGCCAAAGCATTTAGATAACTGCAAAAGCCATTTATTGACACTGCTCTGATGCCCAAACCCACCTGTCTCAGACAGAAAAAAGCAGCAAACCCCTCTCACAACCATTCCTTGTGTCCTTTCCTAAGAGTTCTCAACGCTTTTGCCCCAGTTATATTTCTTCAGCAAATCCAAATAACTTTTTTGGGGGTGGATTGCTTAAGAAAGAAGAGCAAAGCTCTGAGGATGGCTGAGAAATGTTATTTTCAGACAGTGGGTTCAATTGCTGTAACATAGGAAATATTTGACCAAAATCAAAGCTGGATTTGTGCTTCCTTGCTCAGCAGTAGCACTGATCCAATCCATCAGAACAGACCTGGAATGGCCAAACCAAGAAGTGACAGCAATATTTGGGGTGCTTGGGGAGCCAATGAACCCAATTATCCATGGATTTGGGGAGTAGCGTTAAAAAAAAATTGGTGGGAAAACACGACGAGAAGCTGCTGTAGAAAAGAGGGAATGAAAGAGCAGGGAAATCTGAAGTTTGACTTCTGTATTTTGCCAGGCTGGACTCCCAGCAGTTGGGGATCCCTCAAAACTCCACATTCCCTTGGCATCAGAGGTCAGGGAAGTCTCTCAAAGAGCTTCAGCACCTGCAGTGTCCCTACAAGATCTGGGTCCAGTTCCTTTGGGTGTCATGAATCAAGGCTAAAACAGATGGAAAAACTGAATTTCCTCCCTTTTCTAAAACCTCTAGGAAAAAAAAAAAAAGTATTTTTCTTTTTCCTCCTTTTTTTCTTTTTTTTTTCTCCTATTTTCTCTCCTCTTTATTTTTTCTTTTCCTTTTTTTTCTTTCCATTTTTCTTTTTTCTCCTCCAGACTTTAAAACTGACAACTAAAAAGTCTAGACAGCCATGAGAGCTCAGCATAAAATGTTCCCAGTGTAATGTCTCCTGGAGTTTTTCTCTAAATAAAAGAAAACCTTTCCTGGTTGGAAACAGGAGATCCAAGGCAGGCAAAGATGTTGAGGGTGTTTGAAGTTCAGAGGGAAGAAAGAAAAATAAACCATTTGTTCTTTGTGTTATTGTCTCTGCTGTGACAGATAATTCCCAATAAACACCAACACATGGAATTTAAACCCAGCCCTGCTCCTCGGAACCCAGCCCTGAATTCCCAGAGATGTCCAGAGCAGACAATCTGGAGAAGAGTCAGGAATCATCTGCATCCTGCTCCCCATTGAGATGTTCCCTGTGCTGCTAAAAAAAAACAACTCAGCAACAAGAGGAAGGGCTCTGACACTTCAATTTTATTACGATATATGGGAGAAAAGAATGAGAAACTCCAAAAAACTAATGCCTGAGATGTTTCTTTTATCTCAAGCACAACCAGTTAACCCCAGGGTGGGATTGTTGGGTGTCTGTGCAGGGCCAGGATTTGGTCTGGAGGATCTTTGTGGGTCCCTTCCAGCTCAGGATATTCCATAATTCCTTCTCCACCAACACCTGATGTCCCTCCAGCTACCAGTGTACTGGGAAAACCAGGATATTGCTGAGTCCCACAGAGGAAAATATCTCCTGTACGTGGCAGAGGGAATGAGATGCTCAAGTAAATGCATTTCTTAATTTTTCTCCCACAAACCCCATCTGCATTTACCCTCCAGACCTCTGGGAAATTTGTCTTCCTCTCACAGGTTCCTGCCAGTCCATCACAGCCAGGTGAGGAGAATTAATGTGTCTCCCACACGAGTTAAGTACATAAACTGTCACGAAATATTAACACAGATATGAAGCTATTAGAACAAACCCCACTCCATAAACGGACTCCAGATAGGGGCAACCAAGATAACAGCAGAATAAAAGGACGCATTAAAGTTATATCCCTTAAAAAAATTAAACAAATCACTTTGATAGTGATAGGCACTTCAGAAAGCTTAGCTGGGGAGTCTGAGGGCAGTCAATAAGGCAGAGCTAATTGGAGAACAAATTGACATTCATAAGCTGGCATTGAACAAACAAGGTAATAGAGAGTTAATGCAGGGAACAAGGGCGGGGAGCAGGAGCCACCCAGCCTCAATAATGGAAAGGGCCCAATTGAGCAAATTCAAAGTGCAAACACTCTGATCTCAGCCTGCTTAGCAGGGCTGGCCCAGCAGCTCCCAGCCCTAACAGACTCATTTGGGATGTTGTCTTTAGAGAATGAGTGTGTCAACTGAGAACAGCCACCAAATCTCCATAATGGCCAACGAATCCGGGTTACCGAGAGCAGGCACTGATAAGGCTCAGGTGGGTAAATACTGAGGGCTGCTTGGCACTGAGGGGTGCCTGAAATGACAGCAAGCAACCAGCCACTGCTGGAATAATGGGGCATTAGCTTCAGATCGGAATTGCAAGGAGTCAAACCCAAAGGAGTCACTGGAGTTAAGCTCTTCCTTCCACAGAGGCCTCTCGCTCCCCAAAAGGAGCTGCTCTCTCCAGGACAAAGTGAACCTGGGAGGGTTTGGGACCTCTTCCTCAGCCAGACACAGATATGAACACTGAAAGGTTTAGAAAAATTGTGTAATTTAATATTTCACCATGTCCTGAACTCCCCTAATGCTTCCCACCAACATCATTCCCTCTGGATTTATCAATGTCGAAATCTCAGCATCACAACCAAACTCCTGAAAAGTGGTTTCGTGGGCCAGGGGCTCACCTCAACTTATTGTGACACTGCTGTTGCACAAAAATGGCACAGTCTCACTCTTAGGAGTTCTTTAGAGCCTTTTCTTGAAGTGCTGGGAGGATTTGAGAACACTGAATGGAACAAGCAGAGAATTTATTCACTTTTCACCTGTCTGGTGGCACAGCTTTAGGTCTAGGATGGGCCAGGAGACAGAGAATAGGGAAAGCCAAGGCTGGAGCTCCAGAGATGAGTTTAATTCTCTGTCTACAGGCCTTCAGATACACAGACTGTGTTCATTCCAATCAGTTATGAATAAAAAGTAATTTGGTAATCAGTTCTTGATGTCTCAGCAGTGATCACCTCTCCCACATCTCACCAGAAAGTCAAGGCCTGATTTGAGAAGTAGAGGTGAAATATTTTCTGTTAAAGTTTCCATCGGGTTCCATGCTCAAGAAGACCCAACCAGCTTTGAGAGTGGTTCCAAAAGGGGCTCATTACCTGCTCATGTGCAGCCAATTTTGGGCACCTTCATCAACTGCACATCAACCAAACCTTCATGAATTGCACATCAACCAAACATCTTCCTTCCAGCACTATCCAGGTAAGAGCTGGGAATTCCTCTGCCCTCCTCCCCAGGGGTGCTGGGATGTGCCCAAACTCTTCACCCAGCCTACCTGGGAGGAGCAGGCCCCCACCCAGGCAGGGTGTGCAAGGATTTACCACCCAGCAGCTACCACTGGGTTACTCCTCAGCCAGACCTCCTCATCCTCATCCTCATCCTCATCCTCATCCTCATCCTCATCCTCATCCTCATCCTCATCCTCATCCCTGACGTTCAGCCACCCCTGCAACAATCAGCAGTGACATTTCCATGTTGTCTCAGGCACTTGGGCTGAAATTAATGAAGTCCAGCCATCACCAGTTTTGTTTTTTAGTCATTTTCAATCCATCAGTGTTTCCCCAGTGTTTAGAGCCTTCCCTGGCACATGAGTGACTCACTCTGCCATCCCAATCTGGATCAAAAGGACAGCTGATCCTGGCTCTACAGCTTCCATGTTTTGGGGTTTTTTTGTTTACCGGGGGCTTGCAGAGTGAAGACATTGCAGGGGTTGGTGATGATCCCCAAGTGCCCCTCTCAAGGCCATGATCTCCAATTCCTTTGAGGCATCGGCTCCTCTCGAAAGCAGGAGAGCCTTGGAGCCCTCAGGGAGTGATTTCTTTGGCTTTGTTTCATCCATTGATTCATCCAGAACTGCCAATATTGGCCTGCAAAGGATTTTCTGCAGAGTTCCCTCCTGTTACCTTCTCCCACAGAAGCATCTTTGTGGAGCTTCTCTCAATTTCCCCTCAACTCCAAATTCTACACCCAGAATTCACAACAACTATGACACAAATCAGCATTTTTGCTGCTAAAAGTAACACATTTTTAGTATCTTCCTATGCTTCAGATATTAAACCTCGTTTTTATTCTCATTACTCTGATTTCAATTACCATCTTCAGTAGCATTTTCCTTGTTTCCACCCCAGTTTTTGTTTTTGTTGTTTGATTTTTCATGTTTTTTTTCAAACCTGACATATTTCCTCCCTGCTACACATTGTACAAACTGTCTTCCCCAATGCCTTTGCTCTGCACAATCCTGGCTCCCATCCAATCCCAATTTAGCCCTTGAAGACTCTCAAATATACCAACAAGCCACTTTTTTGTCATCAACAAAATATTTATGCTCAGACAGCCCTCAAAATAGATCTGGGAAGATTTTTAGCTATGTCTATATTAGGGGGCACCAAACCAGAAGGGATATAATAAGCAGCAGCTTTTTGCAAGTGAATAGGAAGCTTTTTTTTTTCCCCCCCTTCAAGCAATTCAGAGCTGGATTTGGGACATGGGATGAGCAGCCACATCCCTGATAAAAATAAAGATTTTTCCAGTGCTGGAGATGCATTTCCTCAGTGTGAGGACAACCTCCAGCACAGAGAGCTTTCCAACAGACTCCATTGTATATCCATGATAACCTCATTTATTTTTTGCTGCCATCCAAGGTGCTTGCCAGGCTGATATTGATCATTGTCTGGGTCTCATAAAGGCTCAAATGAACTGACTGCACACCACGAAACCTCAGCAGCACAGCTGTGAAGGATGGTTCCTCCAAAACATAATCATAATAACAATAGTAATAATAATAGTAGTAATAGTGATAATAATAATGATGATGATGATGATGATGATAATAATAATCTATTTTATATATGATAATTATATAATATATGTAATATATTACATATAGTATGTATCTATTATTAGTCTATATACCTCTTATAATTACTATTATAATAAAATATATAGATTATATAATATTATATAAATTGTAATTATATAATTATATAAGAGAAAATTAATTCATATAAGATATATGAGAAAATAATTATATAAGATATATAATTATAGATATAATTATATTTTCATACTAAATATCATTATTGTTATTATTATTATTAATTTTTTATTATTATTATTATTATTACTATTATTATTACTATTATTATTATTATTATTCCTCCTCACATAATTGATGGCAAGAGTTTCCCTTTTCACCTGGCTGCAGCAGGAATTGTGTGTCCTCCATCGCTAAGTGACAGCCAAGGCTCAGCAGATGCTCGCTGGGGTTTGATCCCTTCTGCAAACAAAGGATAATTTCCTTTAGAAGTGACCTGATTTAGAAGTTGTGTGGGCCTGTTGGACTGAGCCTTTTTCTGACCCGGAGATGGGGCAACTCAGAGGCATTTTAAAAACTTTTATTTCATTTTCAGTCTCATGCGAAGGGTGGCACAATACAGATGTTATAATTCGCTCATCACAATCAAAGCCAACTATTTCCAAATTACATTATAAGTGTTTCTTGGCCTATCAGTTTTTGCCACACCATGCTGTAAATCCCTTAAAGCCAATCTTCTAAAATTATCCCTCATGGGTTCCACTGCAAAGCATCTTTCATAGTCCTATTTCTCCAAAGTATCCAATCTTTTTTACAAAACCACCCTTTAAAACTTGTTTCTAATTCACCTTCTCTCTCAGCAATGTCTGTCCCATTCCATGGCATTTCTAAGTCAGCATTTCTTATCTCAAGGTTTGCACACAGATGCACACTGGATCAGCCTTCTGTCAGCTTGGAGAATTCCCTACAAATCCATTTCCCACATGGGCTGTCCATCCTGAGTTTCTTTCCCCACCAGCCAGAACACCCTGAGCCCCCTGGGGGAGTCAGGGTGATGGTCTGGCCTGTGTGGAGTAGGAGCACCCTTGGAATAAGAGTTAGCTCCATTAAATCAGCTGCTACAACTAGGATACACCCTGTAGTAGAGCACCAGAGGAAGAGCAGGTTGTAATTGGAGCATGCAGAATCATCAAGGTTGGAATAAAACTCCCAGATCATGAGGTCTGGCTGTCAGGCCAGCCCCAGCACCATGGTCGCCATGAAACAATGTCCCCAGGTGTCACATCCACAGGTTTTTTGGACACACAGAATCTCCTGAGCTGGAAGGGACCCACAAGGATCAGCCTGACTGAGCTTTTATCTTTTCCATGTATTTATAATCCTGAAATTCTTCAGTGCAGAACTCTAAACTCCATGGACAGGGGGAGCTGCTGCTTTCCCCTTTGGGGCAGACACAACAATTCCTCTCCAGGCCTGGCAACAAAGGACACCTCACTGCCTCAGGCCTGAGAGATGGAAACAAAAGGGAGTTGGGGGCAGCAAACTTGGGGTAAATTCCTTCATTACCTGAAGCTGTAATTGGAAGATTAATCCTCAATATGCAAATGCGTCAAACTTACAAAAATATGAAAACTCATGACCCGTGGTTCATTTTGGGTGTAGGCCCTAGGGGGCTTTTCCCGAAATGTACCTGAAGGCCCTTCAATAAACAGAACTGCTTTTTATTCCCTTAATTTTGCCTGGCCTCTGTTTTTAGGTAGCCCCAAAAGGCATTGATCCAGTCCAGCTCCTGGCCCTGCACAGACCCCAAAAATCCCACCCATGATGGGAGAATCCAGGGCCAGGGACTCCTCCACTTCCCTGGAAAGCCTCTTCCAGTGCTAGACAAGCCTTTCTCTGAAGACGTTTTTCCTAATATCTCATCAAAACCTCCCCATCACAAGCTGAGGTGGTTGATCAGCCCCAGCTTTGTAAGAAAGCTTCTATCTCACCCAAAACCTGAGGAACAAAATCCTCTCAGTGGTCACCCTCAGCCCATTGCAACGATGGGACCATCCCAGCTTCTGCCATCTGCACCTTCAAACTGGGGGCAAAAATTCCAATATTGTCAATATGAGCAAGGAGTCTCTTTCCTCAGAGCCTGGGCTGAGACAAAAGGCTTTTACCCCAAGTAATTTTTAATTTAGCAGACTTCCAGATGGGTTTGTGCCTGGGCACAGACACCCTGCCCCAGCTCGGGGCATTAACGAGTTTTTAAAGACAGTTGCACACAACAGACCTGGCACTTAATGAGCCTGTTTGCTCCAGGCGGGGAGCAGAGAGGCAACTGTTGGGAAAGAAAGAAATGCACGAGGATATAAAAGATGTCGAGATTTATTTTAGCCAGAGTTGGAGTCAGGACTGCATAGGGGCAGCTCATTGTTCTGTTTTCATAAAGTCATTTAAGTAGCAAATGGCCCCTGAAACTGATACTCTGATTTGAGTCATGTTGGAAGACATATTGAATTAATGATGCAGGTGTGGGTTGTTGTTCCAAAAAACTTTTTTATAGCAACGGTGGGAGAGGAGAAGGTGGAGGAGGGGGGGGAGAAGTTAAATGAAAAGATTTGGTCTATGTTATGTTTTTCTAATATTTGAATTTTAGCTAAGATTACTCTTTCTCCTCTCCTTAATATATTGTTTTAAATAAAAAATGCTAATAAATCTTGAGAGAAATATGTCATAGCAGAGTTTAAAAACTGTAGTGCAATATATAACAGTTAATAAAATATTCTATTCAAATAGCCAAAATTGTAGTGCATTTGGACCAGAAGTAGTTAACTGCAGGAACAGCATTTTATTAGCTACTAAAATTAAGAAAGAGTACTGCTGTTTCACAGCCAGATAATTAAGTACCGTTTTCTCTTTTTTAATACTATAAAATTAAACTTCCTGTTTAAATGGCCTGGTGGGGACTGTAGGCAAAGGGTCGTCTGATGAGCCCTCGGGGCAAATCCAGAAACACAACATAGCACTTATTCACACAAGACTTTAACAGGGTGGAAAACACTGATTGAGGGGGGAAAAAAATGCTGCAGTAAGCGAAAAATTGCAGGTCATAAATCAGAGATCCATTTTTTCACATCATTTTGGCTAATCCATTAAATCTCAGTGCAAAGGAATCTATCAGAAACAGAAGCCACGGCCTTGGGTTCCCTGTCTCCAGATGTTATTAAAAGTGTATGAGCAGTGAAAGAACTCAATTAAAGCCAGAGCATTGATGAGATGTTCCAGCCACACCAGGCCCACCAACCTTTCTTTGCTGGCTCCTTTGTCAGGAACAAAAACCTCTTTTCCCAAAGGGATTTCACTCCCCACTTCCCCAGAGGACAAGGCTTGCTCCATGTTGATCTAAAATGTTTTTTGTACTCAGACTCTGAAGTTGTACACCAAATTCATGTCGGTAGCAGAATAACATGCAGGGTAACAACCTGGAGTAGCTGCACCTCTTATATTCATCTTATCCTCTTGTGGATCTCTAGGCTCCAAAATTCTTCCTCTTTTGGCTGAGGAGCACAAATACTGCAGAGAATCATCCCAACTCTGCAAATATTAACCCAAATCCTGCCCACAGGGAATTTGCAGGGTGTAAATGAAGGATTTCTGGACAAAGCAGGTGAGACTTGGACCATGAACCCCCAGCCTCTGGTTCTGGAGGTTGTAGGGTGGATTTTTTTGGTCAGATCTGATGGGAAACCTCCCAAGGAGCAGAGACCCTTCATCCCTAGAGCCACTTTTCTGTCCCTCACACCAGGAATCTCAATATCCAGCATGTTCTGATACACAGAAAAATCCAACACACTGTCCGATAGCTTGTTCCAGCTGCAGGTGACTTTCTGTTTAATGCTGAAGGTTAAAATCACCTGTGAAGGCTTCTTAAATCAGAAAATATTGTCTTTGGTTCCAAAAACACAAGTGCAGCTGCTGCTGCTTTTCTCAGGTCATTATTAATTACAATAAAACACTTCCAATCACCACCAAAATTAATAATAATGTTGTGGTTGAGGCAGTTTGTTGGGATTTGGGAGAGTCAGGATCATTCCTTCCTTTGGACCTGACAAAAAATACTTGTTGGGAATTCATCCCCACAACAGATGAGCAGGTACCAGGTGTAAAATACTCACTGAACTACTTAAAGACTTCTGCATCACCTCACAGGAAGGGAAAATCAGAAAAGGGGGTTGAAATTCATAAAGAATTCTAGGATTTTTAAATTTTGTGGGTTTTTAGGCAAGAGCAAAATTCCAAAATCTATTTGTTGATTTAAAACCTGAATGCATGGAAATATTCTATTACATCCAAACTTTACTCCAGTTTCAAATTTCTAATGGTGTTATGTTCATTCTACAGAAAAATTTTTAGAAGAAATCCCTGAAAATCCAGAGTGACACTTGATAACAGCATGACCAGGATTTATTTTATTCTGCTGCAGCTTTTTTCCCCTTCTGAAATGAAAATTCAGAAAAATCTGACTGAGCTTTGTGAAGCATTTGGATTCAGTGTGGTTTTGGCAACATTTCTGTGTCACACCAGAGCATCACATTTGGGTGGCAAAAAAAAAAAAAAAATTCTGAGCAGAATGTGGAATTTGTTTTGCTCAGATTCCCCCACTGGAGGGAATTTAGGATCCATTGGCTCCCTGGAATCGTGAAATCTTCAGAGCCTGAAGGAATGGGATTTGGGTTTTTTTTTTCTCCGAAGGCAGAAGAGAACAGGACATAGTTTGTGTCAGTTTTGTTGTTTCCCTGTGGATCCCTAAGATTTAGGTAGAACTCGCCTGGCCAAGCATCACTTAACTCCCTCAGGAGACTCAACTGAAAATTTTCATGGCATTTTTCTTCAGAGAAAGTGAAAATTAAGAAAGACACTCAGCATTCACCAGCTATGCCACAAGCAAAACAACACTGAGATCCCAGGGAATGTGACCTGTTGGCAAGCAGCAATTCCTGCTGGAAGGAACCAATTTTCAGTTTCCCAAACAGACAAAGCAGAGACAAAACAAAACCTCCTCCTTGCACAGCCTCATCCCACACACTGAGCACACACAGAGCCGGGGATGCCCGGAGAGCTCCGCCAAGTGTCATTGCCAGGGAAGCTTTAGCACTACCCAAAATTCTTTTCCTGCTCTTTAGGTGGGTGTTTTTTGGCCCTTCTCAAGCATCCCAATTCCTCAAGCCCTACAGGAGCTGTGGAACTTTATTGGGGGCTTCGCTTGCAAAATCCTTTCGGTGCGTTCCGGTAACACAACACCACATCTTCATCGGGAAATCCATCTCAGCCCTTAAAGGGGAAAATCAAGTCTTGAAAATCAAGTCTTTTATGTTGCTATTAAGTCTGAGCAAAGGCCAGTTCTAGGGTTTCACCCCTCAGTTCTGCTGGGGCCGTGCATCAGATTGCTCTGGAGATAAGCCCCCAAATTCCGGGATCCCCTCGGAGCATCCCGAGCGCAGCTCCCGGGGAGAGACTAAACACTGCAAAGTCTCTCCAGCAAAGCAGTGCTTTGCATTAGGGCAATAATAAACCACTGGGAGAAGGGAAAAATCACCCTCCGTAGTGTTTAGTCTCATTTAATCTAATATTGGTGGCTAATGGGCTCTGATCTCTGTGTGTACAAGGAATTCCTTCCAAGCTGGCCGCGCTGAGCTCGGCTTTGGCATTTCATGTGGAGCACTCAGCACTTGATACCTGAGGAGCTCACTGAGAGCTGCTTTTAAATCAAATATCCAGAGCTGGAAATACACAGGTTATAAACTGTTGGATTAGGCCCTTTTCTGACCCAGAGATGGGACAACTCAGAGGCGATTTAAAAACTTTTATTCCATTTTCAATCTCATGTGAAGAGACTGTCTCTGTCTCTTTTATTCCATTTTCAGTCTCATTGCCTCATGAGACAATACAGATGTTATAATTCACACCATCACAATCAGAAGCAACTATTTCCTCATTACAATACATTATAAGTGGTTTTTGGCCTATCAGCTTTAGCCACACCATGCTGTAGATGCCTTAAAGTTAATAATCTAAAATTATCCCTTGCGGGTCCCACTACAATGCATCTTTCATAGTTCTGTTTCTCCAAAGTATCCAGTCTTTTTTACAAAAGCATCCTTTGAAACTTGTCTCTACCTCCATGTCTCTCTCAGCAATGTCTGTCCCCTTCCATGGCATGCCTAAGTCAGCATTTCTTATTTCAAAATTTGCATACAGATGCACACTGGGTGAGCCTTCTGTCAGGCTTGGAGAATTCTCTGTAAATCCATTTCCCACAATAAACCAACAGCCTGAGATGTTATTTATTTCCTGTTGACTTTAAACATTATAGGAAGCATAAAAAGATGGACACAGACACACCATAGAAGGAGTAAATGTTTGGCAAAAGGCAGCTTTAAGTTCTCCTGGACTTTCTATTTATTTATTTTTAGGAAATCTCTGGACACAGCACAAATATAAACCCTGTGTTAAGGAGGTCTGTCAGAATTAGCAAGTAGCAGACTTTTTTGCTGAATTTCAAAAGTTTTAGACAACACTAAAAAACACTGACTTAAGAAAAAATAAATTATTTAGGCTCCTCACTAAGGACCACAACTGCTTTTATCCTTAGGAGCATCCTCCCATCACAAGTTCAAATGAGACCAATGAAGGAAGCTGTCTCAGATTTTCCTCTCCCACAATTTCACACATTTATTTCACTCTGCACTCAGATAATTCCCCCCCAGTTTAATCCTCACAGACCTCAGCTGTATTTAACTTTGTCAAATTGCAGTTGCAATTCCTCACAGAGTGTTGAAAATCTGAGTTGGTGATATTCATCATGTTTATAATATTTCGAGCAGTCTTGTGGATGTAACAGGTCACGTGGAGCACTGGAAATGCAGTATTGGGGAAATTATTGCTGAAATTGCCACAAAGATCACAGACGAAAAATGTAATAGAAGTAGTATAAAGGGATTCAAGGAATCATGTTTTATATCACTCTATTTTGAATGAGATTATCTAGATTTGTGACCAATTTGATTTAAACAATGAATTAACAGCAGGAGGAAATATCTAACCTGAGGTTGGCTGTACTTTACAACACTGGAAATGTTTGTATCTCTTTCTCTCCTGTCTCCACAGTTGTAAGTAGTGCTGTTTTCATCCAAGAATTCCCTGAAAATCATTTTCTCTCACCATTCCCCAAATGGTTTCAGAAACCAAACCCTCCCAGGGCTGCTCCCCCAGGCAGAGGGGCTGAGCTGAGGTTTGGGGGCTGCTGAAAACACAAAGTTTCTTTCCAATACAGGAAAGTTCAGACAAACTTCCAGTGAACCCCAGACAAATTTCAAACCCCCAAACCACACAGGCTGGGAGAGTTTCAGTGTGGAATTTTAGGGTTCATTAACACAGTGAAAGACCCAAAAAATGAGCTGAAATCCCTGAAATCTGGCCCAACCTGCTCCCACGCTGCTGCAGCCCCTACCTGCCCAGGTGAAAGCCATTTCCCATCATTTTATACCCCATTTTTATGGCACTCCCCTCATCCCTGCTCTCCTCAGTGCCAGGCAAACAGAGCAGGAATCTCTGCATGAGACGCCCTAATTGGCAGCAGAGCCCTGGCCCAGCCAACATCTGCAGCTGGTTTTGGTGATAATAAATCAGGGCTGGGGGGTTTCGGTGTGGCAAGCTGCCAGGGAGCTTTCCTTCCCCCAGTTAGCCAAGAAATGGGAAGACAGCAGCAAGGACTGGGACAGCTCTGGGTGGTTAGAAAGGAGGGAAAAAACCAATTTCATATTATCCATAACCAGCACTGAGCTCCACTCTGAGCTTTCCAAGAAGGACCAGACAACGCCTTTCTTCATCACTGAGCAGCAACTTGTCCAGGAAACCTCAAAAACATCATTAAAGCAAGGGCACAAACGCTGCAGCATGCAGGAATGAAGGTTCCTGCCCCAGGCCTGGGAGGATTTGGGCTCTGTGTGTGCTGTGATCACCCAACACTCACTGCAAACACCTCCACAGGTACGTTTGCAATCAGCAGGTTGGATGCTCAAGCCCTGGGTCTCTCCAGATGCCTGCAGCACTGACAGCTCAGCCCCTCACTCGAAATCTGGGTCAGACAGAAACCCTGGATGTGAGGTAATCCCCGTTCTGAACGGGGAAATTCAGACTGGGAAAGAAATCCTAATCAAAGGCTGGAGGAGATGACTGAAACCACTAAGAGAGCAAAATTTGTAGCTGACAGAACTGTAAATTTAAATGTTGCTGAGTCTTTCCTGCTGAGCCTGGCAGCACAGTTTAGTGCTAAGTTTTTAAAATCAGATTGCTATGGCATTGAGGATGGAGCAGAGGCCAAGGCACTGAGCTCTGCTTGTGGCACATCCACACCAAGCAAGGAGCAGAAATTGCAGGCTGTGCCCTCAGAACTGGCTGGTGCTCAGTTTGGCAGCTGATTTCCAAACTGATCAGTTCAGTTTGGCAGATGATTTCCAATATTTCCATCCCCAGAGTGAGCCAAAGCCCTGCCTCTCCAGGCTGCCTTCCCTCCAACCCTCTCTTTGCACTGGAGCATCTCTGCACCCTCAGATATTTAAGTCATTTTTGGATCTCCATTCACCCATCACATCCAGGTCCCTCCCAGTCCTTCCTTCAGCCTTTCCCACTTCCCAGTGCTGTCTCCTGTTGTTAAAAATTCCCTTTCCAGCTACAGCTCCCTCCCACAGCCTCCGCTGCTCCAAGAGTTGTCTGCCCTAGGAAACATCCACCTCATTTACAAGGTCACAGTTATTTTAGCCTGAATCCAGTTATGCAAGAAACCACCCCCTCTTCAGTGCCAAATCCCCAAGAACAGTGACAAGTGATTATCTTGTGTGAGGCTTCAGTCCTTGAAAGACAACAACAATAATTAACACAATTAAGAACGTCTCTAATGCCATTTTCAACAACCACAGGCAGGTATTTCACTGTCAGGAAGTGGTGATCCACATTTGCCAACAGAATATCTGGCAGCAAGGATTTCTGGAGCTTATTTAAGCTTTAAAGCCCATGGAAGGAGCTGTGCACAATATCCTGTTTGAAGGCATTTCTAATTTAAATTAATGACCTGAAGGCTATCTCGAGGCAATAATGATCTTATTGTACCAAATCCCACCATAGCTGAGGTGAATTATAAATTCCTCAGGCTGATTCTGTGGTTAACATTCCAAATCCCAGCTATCCAACGTGGTGGTGGCAGTTCCAGGAGCAGATTAGATGAAACCACACAGGCTGTCTTCAGCCTGGCTTGGAACAGGGGAAAAAAAAAATGTTCTCCTCAATCAGTGGGAAGCAGAGAAGCCCTGGGGGTGATGAGTTTGGAGTTCTCATTTTCTCCAGGTGTTTTATTCCCAAAATTTTGCTTGGAAAAGATGCCAGAGCATGCAGGTACCAGGTGGGAAGGTGAACTCACCACCTTCCCCCAGAGCTGCTTCCCCCAGAGACATCTGGGGGGTTGGCACTGACTTTAGAAAAAGCACAATTGGGTTATAATGGGATAAATGCCCATTTTTCTCCTGAAATTCCCCCAAAAGGCCCATTTTTCTCCTGAAATTCATCCAAAATGCCAGTTTTTATCCTGAAATTCCTTCAAAATATCAAATTTTCTCATGAAATCCCCAAAATGCCCATTTCTCTCATGAAATCCACCAAAAATGCCTGTTTTTCTCCCAAAACTCCCTCAAACCACCAATTTTTCTCATGAAATTCCCCAAAATGCCTGTTTTTCTCCTGAAATTCCAAAAAATGCCCATTTTTCTCCTGAAACTCCCCAAAAATGCCCATTTTTCTCATGAAACCCCTCAAAAATGCTCATTTTTCTCTCAAAACTCCCCCAAAATGCCCATTTTTCTTGTGAAACTATCCCCAAAATGCCCATTTTTCTTGTGAAACTATCCCCAAAATGCCCATTTTTCTCCTGAAACTCTCCCAAAATGCTCCTTTTCCTCATGAAATTCCAAAACATTATTTTTTTTTCTCCTGAAACTACCCCAAAATGCCCATTTTCTTCCTGAAATTCCCAAAAATGCTCATTTTTCTCCTGAAATTCCCCCAGAAATGCTCATTTTTCTCCTGAAACTCCCCCAAACACACCTCGCACACAGCACTGCTAATGGGCAGGGTCACTCTGGGCCCAGTGACGAGTTGCACATTTGTAAGTCCATCTGTCACCTGTAAACAGAACCCGGGAAAAAATCAGGTGGATGAAATTTCCCTTTGAAAAGGCAGGGAACCAAATTGCCCCTGGAAAGGGGCTTTCAGCAGCTGAGAAAAGCAAGCTGTTATTTCACTCAGGGCCCAAGTGCAGGGCAGGATTTGCATTTCAGACACAGATCTTCTCCACTGAACAGTCCAAGGGATTTCTCTATTGAGATTTTTATCCTTCATCTGCATTTTCGCAGATTTTGCCATTTTTTAGTTCATCCAGGATGCCATAAACAAAGCTTTCACTCCGAACACAGCTCAATTTTAAGCTCTAAATATATTATTAGCATTAGGTTTTGTGCTCTGCTGGGATGTTAAATGACATGGCAAGCTGTAAAAAGGACTCAGTAAAAGTATTAGCAAATCCACAATCCATTTCCAAGTGAAATCTCCTCAGGTTTATTGTTGGGATACCTGAGTGGGAGGAAGTCACTGTTTCCTTTTGATTTGTTTGAACCCCTAATTCAAACCACAGCCTGAACTTTCTCAGTCTGTGAGGCAAAAAAAAAAACCCAAAAAATGAAAACAAACAAAACAAAACCATAACAAAAAACCCAAAGAAACAAACAAAACACACAAAAAACTAAACAAAATTTAAAATTCTCCAAACACACAACAAAAACCCAACCCCACTGGTGCAAGTGTAAGTAAATCACCAGATTTTGATTATTAATTATTAAGAATGACCTTGAATAGAGGCATGGCTGAGCTGTAGTGATTCTGGGTATCATCATCCTACAGAACATTGCAAAATCAAGTAGAAACTTTGTGCCCAACATGCTCCAGCATGGAATAAAGTCAATATTTGGGGACACTGGTCCCTGCTGGTAATGGGCAATTTATTCCCCTCACTCTTCTCCTTCCCAGGGCACACTTTATTATTTTAAGTCCCTTTTCTCAGGGACAGACTTTGCCTCCCATTATTTCTAACTCGTACATGGTGTTGAAAGCCCAAAAAAAAAAATGATAAATTAAATGAGAAGGAAATGTTTAAGGGTTCCTATTCATAACAAAAATACTTAAAGGCAGCTCAGGCCATGAATCTTCCCCCAGCAAGTTGAGATGTTCATAAAGGCCCTGATTCAGAGGAGAAGCTGGTGGGTGTCTGCTGCTCGGGGGATTTATGGGGTAGAAGCTGGGATGGGGGAGAGCCCAGGTGAGTAATTAGTTCCTTGCAGAGCTCAGGATGGACTTGGCTTTTCCCACTTGTTCAAAGGCTTTTCCCCCCAAATTGGAGAGCAGCAGGCAGGGCTGCTCCACGTGGGCTGGGGGCTGCTCTGCACCCCTTAGCTGTGTGAAGATTAATGAGGGCCCAAGCCCCCATTTCTGTCAGCACAGACACGTGCATCCAATTAAAGCATCCAGAAACCTGGCACACAAGTCCCAAGGTGTTTTCCAAAGCCACCCAAAGGTTTTTTTGCTGGGTTTCATTTCCCAGTTCTGCCCAGTTAGGAGGGATTACTGTGCAAAACTCATTTGACTTTTGCTGTGTGTGTCAGCTCTGGGGTGAGCGTGGTGGGGAAAGCTCTGGGTTCATAAATCCTGAAGGTTTGGATCCTGTGTTTACCCAGGGAACAGAATAGGCCTGGACTATGGCAGAGAGGTGCCCCTGTCATCGTGTCTCAGTGACACACAGGACCACCTTTTGGGTTAAATCCCCATCCCTGCTCTGCCAGCTGTGGGAATTTTCAATAAATATCAATTCCTGCCCACAAACCAAGGTTCTGGGGCTTTTTTAGCCACAAACTGAACCAGGATCACCCATTTTTTTGCAACAACAAACAAAAGCAAACAAAAATTCCTCAAGAAATGCTGGGCTGTGGACAGAAATGTCTAAACTTGGTTTTCCAGGCTGGTGAGGATCCAGCAGCTTCTTTCCACAGGTGAATCTCCAAAGATCAGAAAGGTTCTGCTCCCACAAGAGGGAAGCTCCCTTACCTTGGCGCAATTCCTTCCACGACAATGGAATAACATTTTCATGGATTGTTTACCCTGAGCTGCAGCAAAATTAAGCCTGAGAAGCCAAAGTGCAGCTCAGGAGAGCAGAGCTGTGGGTGACAGCCTGGGAGTGTTGCATAACCAGAACTGGAAATGAATTAAGCACAAGTTAATCAACCACGTCTGGAGAATAAAACAAATCTTCAAGCCTTGCATTAAATGCTGAAATATATTCATATATTCAGCCTTAATTTCAGCCACCTCAACACTTGTGAGCTCCAAGACCTTCTTGTGCAGTGTCTCCCAGCATCCAAATTTGCCTGGACTTTCAATTATCCAGACAATAATGAAAACATGTTGGCCAGGCGAGTGCTTGGGTTACAATCACAAATTCTTACTTCAATAACAGCCATAAAACAGAGACCTAAAGCATGTTTTTTGCTTTTTTTCCAAACATTAGCAACTCATCTGATACTTAGGCCAAGGATCCAGTTTCCTGCAAGCTGATGACATGTGAGACCACAACCCTGAGGCTGATATTAAATTATACATATATACATATATAAATATACAGAGAGAAAACCTGTGAAATTACAGACACAGATGTGTTATTGGTGTCATAATTTTTTCCCATTAAACACCATATTAGGTTTATCCCCTCTCTATACTCAAAAATCTTCACATATAAAAGATGAATGGCAACTTCTCCAGGGGATCCTTGTGGTTTAACCTTGTTACAGGAGGTCAGACACGACACACAAACTCTGTTGGTACGAAGATGGCTGGAAAATGGGATTATTCCTTGGCTCTGCCTTCCAAAGGAGAGCAAGGCAACTCTCCCAGCCCTCCTCCAGCACCCCAAAAAGGACTTGTGGCACTCAGAGAAGCTTGAGGAGCACATTTGGTAGAGGAAGCACCAAGCAGAGCCTGCCTGGCAGCACAGACACTGCTGGAATGCTGACCCATGATGATTTGGGGTGAATTAGCCCAGATTCTCCCCTGTTTTCACTGCTGACCCCCAGTTTAAATCCCTCCCTGCACCTCTCACACTGTCAGACTGAGCTGTTGGACTGCTGGGGGGACCAGCCCTGCTGACAGCTCTCAGCTCTTCTGGGTGGAAAAAGAGATGTCCTTTAAAGTTGAAAATAAACAAATAAATCACCATAATAAGCAGAGGTGGTCAGAAAGAGTGTTAGAAAAATAACTCAGCTCTCTGCACTCCTTGGCCACTCTGCCAGCCCTGTTTGCTCCCCAAACACAGCCCAGGATGGAGAATCTCTCTTTTCACCCACCCCATTTTCTGAAACTCCTGCTCTGAGCCCGTGTTCCAGCTCTCACATCTCTACCACAACCCCATGAACTCATAGAAAGACACTTGATGAACACAATAAATAATTCCTACAGCATCTGGGGTGGTTTTTGGACCCAAACCCTTGTGGGAATGCACATCCCATTGCCAGGAGGGTTTAGCTGCTGCCTGCTCCTGGAGAGAAGCCCCAGAAGTGCCCAATTTCCAGTAGAATTCTTTCATTTTCAGGGTTTCTTCTTGCAGGAGCTGCGTCAGAGGCTTGGGAAGAACACTTAAAATGTTCCCTCTCGCTTTCCCACCTTCCCAAATCTCCTTGTGCCCAGGGCTCAGGCAGCAAAAACCACAATTCCCAGCCCAAGCAGCTCCAGAGAAGGAAAATTCCTCCCCACAGAACCACTGGACAAAGAGCAAACCCCCAAAACATCTCTCCTTAGAGGGGCAGCAGTTCAGGGAGCCAAGGGAGCTCTTCAAATCCCAGAGGAAAGGCCTGTGATGCCTTGGGAAGACTGACTTAGAACAGAAACTGGACAGCGTTAAAAAATAAAGCAGGGATTTATGAAAAGGATCTCCTCAATGGATCCACCTTGGGCAGCACAAGGACAGATGAGGTGCTTTGGCTTCCAGAGCAGCCCATCTGTCTGGTGGAGCCTTTTGGGATGAGATTTTTGAGGTTCTAGAAATAAACTGATGGAAAAGGAGCAAACAGGAGCATTTCCAGAGGGCTACAGGGTTGATTTTCCAGCTCTGCAGCTCATCCCACACCATCAGGATCAATCAAAAAACCCAGCTTTCCTTGAAAGTGCTGGAAATTGTTGGTATCCATCAGCTCTGGATCCCATCCTGGCATTCCTGAGCAGTGTGAGTCCCTCCAAATCCCACATGAAACAGGAAGAAATGAGAATTCTCCCTAAACTTTCACCCTCCTCATGGATCCACACCTTTCTTCCCAGCCTTTTCTCCCTGCTGGGTGCAAACCTGAAGCTGCAGCCAGGGAAATGTCTGGATTCCCAGAGGGATTTCCCTGGTTTTCCTCACTCTGCTCACCACACATCTGTGAGGATTTGTTGGATTGTGATTCCATGTGGTGCCATCAACCCTTGGAAACATTTAGAGACCAAAATCCAGCTCAATCATCTTCAAACCCAAAGCCTGAGGTTGTTTGGTCACCATCCTAAAAAGCCTTTTCCAAGCCAGTTCAAGCAAACAGCACATGATTCCAGACGTGTGGAATTCTGAAAACTCTGTGTTTACCTGCATATATTCCAGAACCTTCCACAGTCTGATTTCCATTCCTGCCAGAAAATGTATGGAATATGATTTTTGAGCATGCTGGATGCTCCTGCCTGGCTCTGCTTCCTGCTCTGCAGTTTCCTGTGGGTTATTTGCAGGGCTGTGGGCACTTGCAGTTATTTTGGAACTGCATCTCCTAATATGGGGTGGTGGGAACAGAAAATCCCACACAGAACAGTCCAGCTTGGGATGTATTTATTAATCTGATGCCAGGCCACTCCTAAAAATACTCATGTGCCCATCAAGGCACCCCATAAAGAGAAGAAAACCAAAGCAAAATGCCCACAGAGGGATCTTCACCCTGCTGAGCCCAGGAGCTGCTGCAGCCTCAGGGATTCCCAGGTCACCCTGGCTCCCAGGGACCAAAGGAAGGAGCATTCTCCTGCCCCTGTGGTGACTGTGCCCAGCACCTGAAGGCCAGGCTGGGCTTTTTCTGCCTCACACATCATCACCCCGGGCCTGAATGGACTGGCAAGGCTGGTGATGATGCGTGAGGCCAAACGGAATCCAGCCCGAGCTGCCAGGGATGCCTTGGCTGAGGGTGCTGACAGGGCTGGAAAAAAAACTGCAGGACAGGCTGGGAGAGCTGGATCTGAGTCCCTGCAGTCAGGCTGAGCTGCAGGAGCAGAGACAGAGCAGGACCAGACCTGGGGCAAGACCAGAGACGGGGCAGGACCAGAGATGGGGCAGGACCAGGACCAGAGCAGGACCAGACCCAGGACAGGCCCAGGATCAGAGCCAGACCCAGGGCAGGACCAGGACCAGGCTCAGGGCAGGACCAGAGCCAGGACAGGATCAGGATCAGACACAGGACCAGGCCCAGGACAGACCCAGGATCAGACCCAGGACCAGACCCAGGGCAGGACCAGAACTAGACCCAGGACAGGCCCAGGACCAGACCCAGGACAGGCCCAGGACCAGACCCAGGGCAGGACCAGAACTAGACCCAGGACAGGCCCAGGACCAGACTCAGGGCAGGATCAGGATCAGACTCAGGGCAGGATCAAACCCAGGACAGGCCCAGGAGCAGACGCAGGGCAGGACCAGGACCAGGCCCAGGACCAGACCCAAGACAGGCCCAGGACCAGACCCAAGACAGGCCCAGGACCAGACCCAGGACAGGCCCAGGATCAGACCCAGGACCAGACCCAGGGCAGGACCAGGACCAGACCCAGGACAGGCCCAGGATCAGACCCAGGACCAGACCCAGGGCAGGACCAGGACCAGACCCAGGGCAGGTCGAGGACCAGACCCAAGACAGGTCCAGGACCAGACCCAGGACAGGCCCAGGATCAGACCCAGGACAGGCCCAGGATCAGACCCAGGACCAGACCCAGGGCAGGACCAGAACTAGACCCAGGACAGGCCCAAGACCAGACTCAGGGCAGGATCAGGATCAGACTCAGGGCAGGATCAAACCCAGGACAGGCCCAGGATCAGACGCAGGGCAGGACCAGGACCAGGCCCAGGACCAGACCCAAGACAGGCCCAGGACCAGGCCCAGGACAGGCCCAGGATCAGACCCAGGACCAGACCCAGGGCAGGACCAGGACCAGACCCAGGACAGGTCTAGGACCAGACCCAAGACAGGTCTAGGACCAGACCCAGGACAGGCCCAGGATCAGACCCAGGACAGGCCCAGGATCAGACCCAGGACCAGACCCAGGGCAGGACCAGGACCAGACCCAGGGCAGGATCAAACCCAGGACAGGCCCAGGATCAGACCCAGGACCAGACCCAGGGCGGCACCAGCGCTGCACAGGAGGTGCTGGAGCACAGAGGATGCACCAGTCATATCCTGGCAGTGTCAGTCATTGGAGAGGCTTTTCCTGCAGCTTTCCTCGGTGTGAGGGGACAGGAGAGTCCCTCAGCTGCCTGCACACCTCTTTCCCAGCCCCTTTCCCAGCCCCTTTCCTGCCGTGCTCATGGCAGACTGTGTTTGTGCTCAGTCCTGCCCGGGCAAACCCTGCTCAGCTCAGGGCTGGCATGGGCAGAGGTTCTCCTGGAGCCTGGCTGTGGGGATGCACATGGACATGGAGGAGACAGGGCCTGGCATGATGCAGGAGGAGGAGGAGAAGGCTCCCAGCCTCTCCTCAGTGCTCCTGAGCCAGACCACGTTGCTGGAGCAGCATCCGTGCAAGGAGCGATGTTCCCCTGCCATCCCCAGTGCCACCAGGTTGTCCCTGAGCACTCCAGAGTGGGTAATTTTATCCCAAATGTGCCTGTCTAAAAATATCTCACTTCTGTGTTTTTTGACCATATGCCCAGGACCATGAAAATTTTTCCGTAGGAAAAAAAGCTGAAAAAAACCCTTAAACCCATAACATCTTGGAATGATTTGACCACTTTCTTCTCAGGACATTCCCTCCTTTTTTATGCCATGATGGGGTTTCTCCTGAATTTAAAACATCAATTTGGCCTAACATGAGGAGAGTGTTCATTCTTCCAAACCATAAAGATCAGAGACTATAAACTGTTGTTCCTTAAATGTTTCATGGCAAAAGGCATTCAAAGCGTAACATTAACACAAAGTTTTCCTGTAAAACAATCTGGGAAGTGTAATCTCTGTAAGAGGTTTTTTATGCACCATGGCTAATTGTTCCTGACAGTATGATTTTACATCAGGCATTTTTTGTAAATTCAACACCATTCAAACTTTATGGCAGGTAATATTCCTTACAACTCCTCAAATCCTGCCCATGTCTAAATTATTGTTGCAGAGTGATGTCTGGGGGGCTTTTTTTTTTTTTTTTTAGCTGCCAAATATTGGGAACAAATTCTCTCTTGTCTCGCAGTTGTGGCATTGGGAACAACTTTGTGGAATTCTTCCACTCCTCTCTGTGGTGTCAGAAGGAGTTTTCACACCTTTAGCACACATCAAAGTGCAAAGGGTTTGTGCCTGGGGGCACAGCAGGATTGTGGTCACCTCTGGATGGAGGAGGATGGAGATGTTCCCAGCCTGGGATGCTGAGTCTGTGACTCCTTAAAATTCAGATTCTAAAGCTGTTTGAAGTGTCAGGGTTTTACAGAGCCTGGCTCGAGGGTTTTACCTCACCTGGTGTTCACCTGAGGGTGAGCAGGAGCCAGGTGCTGCCATTCCACAGAACCGTGGAACGTTTGTGGTCACACAGAACCTTAGAGACCAACCCTACCATGGGCAGGACACCTTCCACTAGGGCTCCAAGCCCTGTCCAGTGTGGCTTTGGACACTCCTGATGCCTCTCCAAGCAGTGCTGTGCCATTTTCCCAAAACTTTTTCCTCTCATCCACACCTTTGAGTGACATTTCCACATCCACTGGGCCTTTGGTCCAGCCTGCTTTGCCAAGCTGACTGACCTGTGCATGAGTCTGATCCATGTGCACACACACATGAAAAAACTCCTTTTGACCAACTCATTCTACCTTATAAAATATGGGTTATAAAAAGTTTATGGGGCCTGTTCCTGCGAGGGGCTCATTCCAAAGCGCACTACGCAAAACCCCACTCTTTTATGGCATGGCAGAAAAGGGGCTCAGTCTGTGCCCCCTCCAGCATCCAGAGATGGGACTGGCCTTCCAAATGGACCACACAGCCTTGCCAGGGCTGCTCCCAGGGCAGCAAGTGAATTTGTGCCTGGGGTTAATTGACAAGTGAAGAAACACTGGTTCTTTCTGCTGGAAATTCCCCCTCGCCCCAGCCATGAGGAGCTCCACAAGAAAAGTCAAAAAGGAGGTGATGGAGTTGAGTGTGGGCCTTCAGGTACCACAGAGGCACAGACATCCAGAAAAACCAACCTGGAGCTGCTTTTGCCAGGTCCTCCCAGGTGGCTTCACCCAGCTCAGGTCACTCAGAGGAGGGAAGGAAACTCCAGAGAATTGGAGTGGACTCATCTCCTCCTCAAAAAGGGAATTTAACTCCTGGCACTTCCTGTACCTGGGGGCAATAATAAACGTCCAGAGTGTGGCATTTATGAAAATTAGAAAGTAAATCAGATTCAATGCTGTGAACATATAAAACACTTCACCTGGAGGCTCAGACCAAATCAA
The DNA here is from genome assembly GCF_014805655.1 of Passer montanus. NCBI lineage: Eukaryota > Metazoa > Chordata > Aves > Passeriformes > Passeridae > Passer > Passer montanus. Next base: position 2,742,073 of record NW_024371260.1, on the reverse strand, counting down.
AATAGCTTTCAGTTCACCCATCCCCTAAACACTTGAGCTGGGGTTCCATCTCCCACCCTGCTCTTTGTTCTCCCTGAAACTCCCCCACCTCCTTGCCCTTTGATCCTACCCAAGGATGACCTTGACCTGCTGGAGAGACCCTGCTGCCCTCCCTGCTTTCAAGTTTTCCCTCAGCCGTTGAACTCCACTCCTGGTTTGGAGATCTAACAAGGAGCTGTTTCTGCAGGTGCAGCTGCTTCCAAAATGCCACTGATTGATTCTGGAATAATTTATCGAATTAAATTTTATTTCATTCACAGTATTATCTGCGCAGTGTAACAGAGACTCACTCCTGGCTCGTGTCTTGGGGTTATTCTGGGATAACTGAGGCATTTCTTTCTGAAGAGAACAAATTGGGGCCCTGTCCTATGGCAAACCAGCAGCAAAGCTCTCCTGGCAGAGGATTTAATCTCCACTTTTCATGGGGCTGCAGCTCACACTTGGCTTTGCTGAGGAAGGCTGCAGCAGGCACTGGGGGAAGAATTTCTGACAGAAATAAAAGAACACCAGCCTCTTCTCCAGGGCCACCTGACTGTGCTCTCCACAAAGATTAAATCATCCTATGGAAAATTCTCTAGGCTAATAGGCACACAAAGTCCAAAAAGCTACTGAATTCTGGGGCTGTTCTGGTGATTTTTTGTTTATTTTTTTAACTGAAAGTTGATGTGAACCTGTCCCACCACCTCAGAGCTGCCAGCCCATGGGTGATGCTCCCTCCTGCCCCGTCTCCTGAGTAACAGAAATGTCAAAAACTTTCTTCTACTGGGTTCCCAAAGGACCCACAATTAGCAGCATCCTGTGGCACCATGATCCTCAATAACATTAGTGATGACAACACCACTCACAACAATATTACAGAGACCCTCATGCTTCACTCCCATCATTCCTGCTCCAAACTCTTAATTCAGGTGATCTGGACCAGTTCACCCCCAGATTTATTTCACGTGTTCAGCAAATCAGTTTCCTCAGCACAAGGCTGAATTATTCATTATACTTTTTCTTCCTAGGATGCAGAAGTTACTAAAAGGTTCCTTTCTTCTATAAAGCATTTTCGTGTTTGAGTATTAATTTTTAAAATCTCCTGCAAACCCAGTGTACTTTGCAGTTGTTTGCTTTAGCCCTTTCCAAATTTGTCATTCAGGCTGGTGAGTGTGCACGCACAGGCACACACAGATAAACTCACACAAGCAGATGGGCACAAATTTCCTGCTGGTTTTTTCTACTCTGGCTCCCTTACAGCCTGGGTTTGGGTCTGTCCTTGATGAGAAACCCAAAGGCTGCTTTCGTTTGAGAAACCCAAAGGCTGCTGAGCTGAAGGTGGACAAGAGCTCTGTAATTTAAGTGCTGGACAAATGTTTGATGGAGGAAAAAGCCCTTTACAAGCCCCAAGGTCCATCCCTCAGCATCAGATGAACACATCCACCTATCCCACCTGGACAGCATCCCTGGCACCTCGCTTCTGAAGGACACAACCCTGGTTTTGGTGGTGCAATACCAAAACCCATCAAATATAACATTATGTGCAGCATGAAGCCCATCCTGATTTCGTGGTCAAACCTCCTGCTTCTATCTGCTCCTTCTGCTTTGTGTGCCCACTTCTGCTGGGAAATGGAGTATTTTAAAAGCTTCAGCAGCTCCATGAGGTCACTGCAGCTACAGAAAGCTGTAAAAACTGCCTGGGTTGATGGCTCAAGCAGCCACAGGTCTTTTTCATTACAGAACAGATATAACTCTATGAAATTATTATAATAATAACATCATTTATTTCAACAGGACTGAAGCAAAAAAGCTTTATGATAGTGTTTTATATGCAACATGTGCACCATAAATATTTCCATAAAAACATGCATTAAAATATAAAGTTGGCAGAAAGAAATCAAAAGTCAGGAGGAAAAAAAAAATCCAGTTAAAGAAGCATTAAACCATAAGCCAGGGAGCAGGGAGCCCCTGCCAGTCAGGGCAGCAGGCTGCTCCTTCTCTGGTTTCAGCTACTTCCCAGCACAAAGGAAAGAGCCAAGTGGTGCTGGAGAAAGTCCCTGACAAACTCCCACTCACTCCCCCAGCCTGTCCCTCCTCCCTCAGCACAGAATCCCACAATGGTTTGGGTTGGAAGGGCCTTAAAGATCACCCAGTGCCACCCCCTGCCATGGCAGGGACACTTCCCACTGCTCCATGCCCTGCCCAGCCTGGCCTTGGGCACTGCCAGGGATGGGGAGCCTTGGGCAGGAGGCTGAGGTTGTACCCAGAGCTCAGAGATCCCAAAAAACCCTGCAGGGCTGCCCTTTGCACCCCCTCAGCTCGGCGTTCTGGGGCTGGGGCCAGGCTCTGTTCCTCACCCAGGATTTGGGGGAGTTCCTGTCACCTCTGAGGGGGGTGCTCTGATTTTATGGCCCTGAGCAGGCAGAGGGGCTGGCACTGCACCAGGGCAGCCTCTCTACAATCACCAATTTAAGGGGGCACAGTTACTGCCTTCAAATTGAGAATCACAGAATGTCCTAAGCTGGGAGGGACCCTCAGGATCATTGATCAGCTCCTGGCTCTGTCAGGGACACCCCAAAATCCCACCCTGGGCACCCCTGGCAGCTCCTGGGACCCTCAGGATCATTGATCAGCTCCTGGCTCTGTCAGGGACACCCCAAAATCCCACCCTGGGCACCCCTGGCAGCCCCTGGAGCTCTGGCAGCCTCGGGGCCGTGCCCGTTCCTGGGCAGCCTGGGCAGTGCCCAGCACCCTCTGGGGGATGAACCTTTCCCAAAATCCAGCCCGACCCCCTGGCCCAGCTCCAGGGGTTCCCTGGGTGTGTCCCTGTCCCGGAGCAGGGAGCAGAGCTGTCCCTGCAGCCCCTGGGGTCCCCCTCAGTCTCCTCCTGGATCCCCAAACTCCTGGCCATGAATAACAGAGTTAAATCCAACAAAGGGATGAAAACCCAGCCGTGGATCCTCTGAGGAAACCCAGGAGCTCTCAGGTACCAGCCCAGCCCCAGCTCCCAGCCCTGCTGCCAGCCCCAGGCACTGTTTACACCACGAGCACCCACACGACAAAATTCTGCTTCTCAGGCCAATTCTGCTGTAATCCATCATCCCCCAGCAGACTTGTCAGATTGGTTTGTCTACAAATATGTTCACACTTGGAAATATCTCCCTTCTGTGAGCAGCAAGCCATTAAACATGCATTTCTCTGGTTTTCCCATCTTGCTCTCTGTACATAAAATCAGTTCCCTGCTTTTGTCCCCAGTAAATGCCTGTTCCACATTTTTGCATGTTTTAAATATTCACGCATACGAAAGAAGCTGTAAAAACATTGCATGGCTTATTTATTATTTAGTGCACACACTTTTTGCTGCAGAATACCAAAATAAAAAGACATTTTACTCAATTTTTTTTTCCTTCTCTCATTCCCTTTGTATTTCATTTCCATTACTTTGCTCTTTAAAGTTTAAAAACTACTTTGTTTCCTGACAGGGGGGATTTACTGAGGGGGGGAATACATTTGTACCTGCTGGCGGGGATGGGGGGAGATCTCAGGGAGCTTTTGGCTCATCCCCTCAGAGCCAAATGTAGCAGGGAAGCTCCAATCCCAGCTGCTGGAAGTGGAGAATTTACCCCATCCCTCAGGACACAATCCCAGTTTAACATTTTCTCCATCCTTAGGCACCTGCACTCCAGTTTCTTTTCTTTTTGCAACTGCTCCAAACAGCACAGATCCCTCATCCACTGCAGGAATCACTCCTGCAGAAATCCCAGGGCTGGATGTGGCTTTTCCAAGTGTCCCAAACTTCTCTGCAAGGGGCTGCATCTTCTAGCTAGTGCTGGAAAAACTGATTTTTTAGAGAATTTTAGAGATTCCTTGATGCTGGATCAGGTGCCTGCTCCCAGAGCCACGCTTCAGCACTGCAGTGAGACATGGGGAAAGGCAGACAGGCAATACAAGAAGTTTTTAGCATATTTATGTGCTATTTTATAACACAGAAGTTCCACAGCACGTTGTAAAACCCCTTAAACATGCTACACAAACACTGCCTTATTGTGTTTGCTGGGATAGAATCTTGTCTTGCCAGGGAGCTGCACTGGGGAACTTAAAATACACTTTATGTTGGTTTTTTCCTGTTTTTTTTCCACCATTTTTTCCAAAGATTTTGACTATTTCTGCCTTTGAGGTGGGCACACATCCCTCTGGAGCTGTAACTGTTCAATCCTTGCCTTTCTCCCAGAAAGGAGTGAGTGAATTTTCCTCACCTGCCTGCTCCAGCAGCATCATGTCAGGCAGTTAGATGGGCTGATAGGAGAGAATTCCCTGCAGTCCCCAGCTGGACAGGACAAAACCAGCTCCACTGATTTCAGGGAATGCCAGGGAGCTGAGCCTGGAACGAGGAGAGATTTCCTTGTGGCCACATGCCCTGCTCAGAGAAGAACAGGCATTTTCTGGGGGTATCCCTCACTCCTGACTTTGGAATTCACTGCAGAGTTCAGGACTCCTCACACTGCTGTCCCCAAACTGTGGGGACAGAATCCTGCGCTAATTGCCAATGGTAATCACATCCCTGATTACCCAGGGATGGTGTAATTGCATCTTAATTAATGCTCTGGGGTGTTTAGAAGGTGGCATGTCAGGGATTCTGGGCATTGTTGCTGCCAGACAGTGGAAAGAGACCCTTCCTTCAACACCCTTGTAACTCAGGGGTTACTCTGAGGCTACTACAGATCAAAGCAGGAGGAGGTGACTGTCCCCGAGCCTGGCAGCTCCCCTCAGCCCTTGTTCAGAAGCACACACAGCTGCCTGCTCTGGGGTGCACAGTTCAGGGATTTCAGGCAGAGCTTGCTCCTAATTATGGGTTTGTGGTGGTCAAGGCGGTGCAAAAACCATCATTAAAAAAAAAATAAAGCTAAAATATTGTTATGAGTGTGTGTGAGTGTGCTTGGAGCCCTAAATCAGGTAATCCTGGAAGACAGAAGGAATAGAACAACACACCAGGATTCTGGAACATTTCAGTGTCCTGTTGACTCAGAAGATTGGAGCAGACAGGTAGAGCCCAAAGACAGCATGATCTAAATGTGGGCCAAGCTCTAACACACAGCAGGAATGTCTAATTTTAGTCTGTCCAGTTTTGGCAATGTCACCTTTAATTGCATGGCTCATTTGAATTGTAAAACACCTTTAAAAGCTAACTAGTAAAAGGAAATAGGCCATATTTTCTAGACTAAGAGTCATATTCAGTTTTAACTGCAACGAAATTGGGTTTAAACAGTTAATGCAGGTTAGGATTGAGTTAGCAGAGGGAAACCATGGCCTGCAAAAGGCAGAAGTTGTAGGAGTTTGACTGGGACTGTAGTGGGGTCACTGCTCTGCTCTTTGTGTGACACACAATTCCCTGGGATGGATTTTTCCTGGCTAAAAAGGTGCAGATTTCCACGCTGTGTGTGCTGGGGTGAACCGCATTTCAGGTTTTCTCACACAGGGCTAAAATCATCCTCAGATGCTGAGGAGCAGGAGAGCCAGGCCAGTTCCACCCATTGCCAAGGCACAGGAAGGCCACACAGCAGTGAGCAGTGTCCTGGAGGAGTCTAATATCCAATAAATTATTTTTAATAATGCACAAAGCCTCAACAGGCATGCAAATACATTTCAAAAAATTGATATTAATTAAAATCTATTTAGTAACTGGGTTGTTGTGCCAGTTTAAAAATAACACAACCAAAACTGTTGCAGAAGAGAAGATTTCCTGCAAGCTTGGGCTGAAGCTCATCAGCTCCAGCAAGGCTGGATTTTATCTCACACTCAACACAGGCTGCAACTCCCAAAAATGGTGATTTTGAAGCCCAAGGAAGCACCTGGTGGAATCACTGAGTCCATGTGGGAAGACACTCCCAGCAAACTGCTCCCGGTCAGCAGAGGAAGGAGAAATATCAAGGAGCGAATTTAAAAATATAGATATAGATATAGATTAGATAAAGATATAGAGATTATATAGATATAGATATAGATATAAATATATAGAGATAGATAGATAGATAGATAGATAGATATAGATGATATAGATGATATAGATATAGATATACAGAGATATATATTATAGATATATAGGTAGATATAGATATAGATATAGATATAGATATAGATATAGATATAGATATAGATATAGATATAGATATAGATATAGATATAGATAGAATATATATAGATATAGATAGATTATATATAGATTATATAGACAAAGACATAGATATAGATAGATATAGATTAGATATAGATATAGATTATATAGAGATAGATAGGTAGATGATAGATAGATGGATAGATAGATAGATAGATAGATAGATAGATGATATAAATATAGATATATCCCAGGTGTGATATAATTTCCCCCCACCCCGGGAGCCCAGATGTGATCCCTGGAACCACTTTGTTGTGACTTCCAGTCCTGATTAGCCCCAAATTCAGCTCCAGCTTCCCCAAGCACCCCCTGATCCTGCCCTGCACGGGCTGCAATCGCAGGGAAAGTGCTGGCCAGCAAAATCCTGCTGAGCCACTGATGGAGCTGAATATTTCAGGACTTTGCCACTGGCATAACCCGTGCTGCCACCTGAAACACACTTGACAAAGAGCATTTTTATTTTTTTTTCCTTGCTGCTGATTGTGCTGCTCGCACAGCCCAGGATGATTCCTGGAGCAGCGGCGCTCTGCCTCCCTCTAGAGCGGCTGCGATGGTACTCGCAGGGAAAACTCCTTCTTCTGCTCTGTGCCGTGCAGCCAGGGGGATTTTACTCGCTCTTTAGGGCTGCCTGAAAATCTTTGAGCAGTGCAGGGTGGGTAGTGCAGCAGCTGAGCTCTGCCAGAATATGTGGGGACATGCAGGGACAAATTTGGTGTCCTCAGAGAAGGCTCAGCACAGCCAAATCCCTGTCCCCAAACAAATAAAAATACATATAAATATTAACATGTATAATATATATATAATAATGAAACAGAATATGTTATTATATTGCTTTATATATAGCATATATTAATAATAATGTCTATTATACATATAAATACAAATATAACTATAACATGATATAGATATATATAGATAGATATAGATATAGATATAGATATAGATGATATAGAGATATATAGATAAAGATATAGATATAGATATATTGATAGATAGATATAATATTATATATAATTATAAATATGAATTTAACTGTGTATCCCCAGCAGATTTCCTACTTTCTTAAATATTCTGAAATTTATATTCTGTACTATGTTCATGGTTTTTGTGAGTTTTTGTTATCCACAGTTTTCCACCTGAAATCTGCTCCTCCAGCCCCAGCCACTCATGATATCTTGGATTATCTGTCACTGGGATGAGCAGCACTCTGGGATTATATTATTAAGGAAATCCCAAATGTGCAGTGGGTTCAGTAAACCTAGAATGGGCAGTGGGTTCAGCAAAACCAAAGCCCCAAAATGTGCAGTGGGTTTAGTAAACATAAAATGTGCAGTGGGTTCAGGAATTCCCAAATGTGCAGTGGGCTCAGCAAACCCCAAATTTACAGTGGGTTCAGCAAACCCCAAACGTTCAGCATCCCCTTTTATTCCAGTGCCCTCACCTGCCCCAGCCACCACCAGACAGCAAAGCACAGAGCCCACAAAAGGAATTTGTCACCAAAAGCGTCACCTTTTATTCCCTCCAGCCCTGATTTCACAAGGTTTTTAAGGACATGTCTAAATTTAATCTTCAGAACTCTGAAATTATCCCAGGAGGTCCATTTACACATTAAAGGTCATGCATGCATCTACATCCTACAAAAACCAAAAAGACATCTTGAGTGCATTTCTCATCAGAGATAATTGTTCAAATAATTAATAAAGAATACCTGGCCTACAGATTTCTTTAAAATTTTTTCTTTGTTTTGCTTTGAATATCCTCAACCTTTGAAATCTGAATTCTCCTCTCAGATTTTTCCTCTCTTAATGTGTCACTCCCATTTTGAAGTGTCCAAAACTCAATGCAAGATCTTTATTGGACTAAATTCTGTTCTTTCCCCTTAAGCCTAATGAGTCATTAAAAAAGGCAAGTGGGAAATCGCCTGGCAATTAAAAACAGAATATGGAGGGAAAAATTAAAGTAATGCATCCTTGGACTGTAATTTAGAGAATTTATTAGTCATAAAACCTTGATGATTATTCTCATGGCAAAACCTGTAATAATAAGAAAAAAAAAATAAAAATAATGAACACATTTGTATGACAGAAATTGTGGCAAGTGTGGGGAATGACAGAAGCCTCCTTGGGCAGGGTTAATTCCATAATTGCAATCATAGGGATATATCTCCATGCCATTATTTCAGTAATATATTGTCAATTTTACCTTGGAAACCTTTTCCACTCCAACTGCTCGATTTTATCTTTCAAAAGTAAGCACAGGTCTTGTCTTGAAGCAAACTGCTGGGAGCTGTGCAAGAAAGAAACGGAGGAAACTGGGGAGTGATGGGATTTGTTGGGAACTCTGGGGAGACCCCTGCCTTTGGATGGGGCTGGCAGACACCTGCAAACCTGGTTTATAAATCTGGGTGCAAAATCAGGGTGGGGAGGGTCTCAACAAAAGCAGGAATTGGGAGTCACTGGGAAATTCAAGCCCTGGGGTTCAGCCATGAAATGCCACCTGTGCTGTGCTGTCCCAGCCCCCAGGAGCAGCAGGGGCTGCAGGATCAGACCCTGCCCTGCCCAGGACACGACTGCACATCAGCAAAGCCACAGCCCCGAGGATTAAGCACAAAACACCCTCAATTAAGGGTAATTAAGGGAAGTGTTGAGTTACATCAGTGAACACTGACTGCAGATCCTAAAGGATCCTAAACTCAGGTCTGGTGCCCACAGAGACACTTCCCACTGAAAACTGGTAAATAAATACAAATTTGGGGCAGTTTCCAGTGGAGATGAGCGGTGCAAACCCCCAGACTGGGCTCACCAAGCACGGCCTGAGCCTGATTTCCATGTCCTGGTGCCAGGCCCCAGCTGGGCTCAGGTGTTGTCTGGCACAAAGGGACCTGGCTGAGCCTGGGACACCCCTGGGGACAACCTGCCCATGGTTCCCATGGTCCCTTCACTTCAAACACTGCAAGAAGCAGGGAAAGAAAGACTTGGATTAAACCCAAAATCCGAATTTGAATTTTAGAATTAGCAACCAGATCCTCCCAAAATCCCACCTGCAAACCAGAGAGCTGTGGGGCTCAGATTTAATGTGTGGCTTCCCCCCAGACTCCTTCCTCCCCACAACATCTCTTTGTGCATCTCCTCAGGAATCAGGCTCGGAGTCTGAGCTGCTCCAACAGGGAAAAAAAGTCTATGAGCCAACAAAAAATAGCTGGCAATAAAGAGAGGGAGCCAACAAGAGAGGCAGTGTCTGTGTCAAGGCTCATTTCATTCCCCACACAGGCAGTGTCCTGACAGGAGGCTGAGTAACACCTATGAGGTGCTTGATGTATTTAATGGGAGCCTCTGAGCTGTGGGGTCCTCCCCTCAGCATGTGATCTCTTCCAGAAATAACCATCCCTTGGAATTGGAAGGGCTGTGATAGGCACAATCTGTTAGCAGCAAATTGAGCTGTCACCCTTGTATGTCATGTTCATTTGGCTGATTAAGGAGATATTAATCTACTGCCATTGTTACAGTATCTGTCATCTCAGGGAGGGAAAAAAACCCAACAAGGATATGCAGGCAGCTTTTCTGGAGGTATATTTATACACCCAGGGAGAGAGGAGAAAGCAGAGGTGCGCAGAATACAAATGGAACTCTGATCTGCTACAAATATTGAACCAACTGCGATTGATTACAGATGCACAGGCAGAGCCAGCAGCAGATCCTGCCTCAGGTGATGCTCAGCCTGGCTTTGGGCTGGTCCTGGCTCCCCTGCAGGGCAGTGAGACCAATCCTGAGCACTCAGGATGTGGCTCCTCAGGACACAAAACTCTTTGTGATGGGTGCAGGGTGTGGTGGCGAGGAGTTTCTGACACCACGTTTCGTTATTTCAGGAGGCAAAATCAAATGCCTTCATGCTGGTTTGGAAAGGAGTGGAGACTGTTAATATTGCTGAGTGGTTTCAAGGCAAGAAGTTCCTGAAATACTGAATAAGCCTTGAGTGAAGGTCCAAACCTGATGGTGGGACTCGATGATCTTTTAGGTCTTTTCCAGTCTTAATAATTCCATGGTTCTGTGACCAAAGCCCTTTTTGCTCCTCAAACATCAGAATCTGTTTCTGGAATCCACAGCAGTGAATGCCCATTGAACACCCCCAGAGTGAATCCACCTGAGATTCAGCCACATTGCAAAACCAGTTCCAGTTCCTCTGCCAGACAATCCCTCCCTTCCTGAAATCCCTCCTTCCTTCCTGGAATCCTTTTTCCCTCTCTTTGTGCCCCCCTCCCCTGTTTGCATTTCCCCTCCGAGCAGCTCCTTCAGGCTGTTCTCAGCACCATCCCTCTCCCCAAAAGCTCCTTTTTTGTTTGGGAAGCCGAGGTGGGGCTGTAGGAGATGTGAAGGTGCCACCTCTGCTGTGGAATAACAGAGCACTGGGTGTGGTCTGAGGATTAAGCACAAAACGCCCTCAATTAAAGGTAATTAAGGGAAGTGTTGAGTTACAGCAGCACGTAGTTGTTAAGTAAACACTGACTGCCGATCCTAAAGGATCCTAAAGAATCCGAAACTCAGGTCTGGTGTCCACAGTGGCACCTCCCACTGCCTCTCACCTGAAAACTCTGGAAAATCAATAAAACTTGGGGCAGTTTCCAGTGGAGATGGCTCCTGGTGCCCCTGTCAGTGCTGGTTACAGAACTTTAACCAGACCAGGCTGCCCCAGCTTTTATTTCAGAGCACAGCTGTCATTAAACCAGGATTTTAATGAATATGCACACGAGAAATCTTGTCTGCGTAGGGTCTTTCTCATTTTTGTAGTGGGAGCATTAACACAACCTGAAAAGCCCCAGAATCCATCATTAAAAATAAGCTGTTGGCTTCACATTTTCCTGGATGAGGAAATGTATGCCAAGCCCCTCAAGCCCCCCCTGACTTTTGCCAGAGTCTTCATAGTTTATGTTTGAATCAATAACTATTTTAATACAGGGAGTTTAGAAAAGTTTGATTCAAATTCCTTTGACACAGTTCCATCAACATCCAGTTATAGAGCCATTCTGCATATGACTCATTAAATATTTAAAAGATTCCTATTATTGAATTAACTATTTATTGATTTATAATTTAAAAGATTTATGCTCGGCCATTAAAAAAAATTCCGAGCTGACTTTCACTTAAAGAGATGTCAGGTGCCATTTGCTGCTGGTGAATGTCTAATGTAGCCTTTTCACCCCTGGAGTGAAGAAAGGACAATTACTCAAGGACCTCTGGTTCAATATTCGGGCTGCCTGGATGCTGAGGTCGGTGGTTGCTGATTTTTCCTGCGGCATTAGGTCATGCTCAGCAGCCTCCATCCATCCCCCAGAACCTCCCTGGAAATGCACAGCTTGTGGTTTCTCCTTCTCCATTTATTGATTTGCATTTTGTCCTGGTTTCTCATGTTCCTGTGGTTTTCCTGTGGTAAGGATGCTGTGGCTGAGGTGCAGAGGGATGGACACACAGACACTCACAGATCCTCCTCTTCCTCTGCTCTTCCAGGATCTGGCTCAAGCAGCTCCCTCAGGTGCAGGGAAAAAATGGGCATTGCAAAATTAAAAATGGATTCAGAGCTCTGCTGAATTGGGAGCATGGAAATTAAAATCTGCTACGAGGCTCACAGCAGCTCCCAGCTTTAAAGCAGCGCTTCCCAGGCTGATGCTTTGCTTTTCTGGAGTAAAAAATATGAATTTAATGCCTTTATTTAGGACCTCTAATCTGAGGCTCACCAACTGCTTTAGCCCCATTAATTATTGAAACCTGGGAGAGCCCCTAGGGGTGTCTATTATTATAATATTCCTTTTACAAATGACTAAGCTGATGCACAGGAAGGTTAAGTGACTCTTTGAAGGCCACACAAAGTCCAGCTACAGCTTTCCAAAGAGCAGGAAAATGGGCAAGAGCAGGATGAATGCACTGTCTGCCCCAACTGTACAAAATCAGGGGGTTTATAAATACAGACAGAAATACCACTTGCATCTAAAGGAGGAGAAAAAAAGAAGCACGAAACATAAGACTGGCTTTTTTTCTGTACACAGCAAGCAAGGCTCTGCCTCAGATAATGATCTCTCCCTATTTGTTTTACTTTTGACTTCAGGGACCTGAGTTTTAGTGATTCACATTTTTCTCCAGCCCGTTCTTGGCTCTCCATCAAACCCACACAGAGTAATTAGCACAGGTCTGTCAGACACAACTGCAGCAGAGTCATGCATTACACCCAAAAATTGTTGCTCCAGCTTCTCCAATCCTTGAATTATAAATAAAGACTTGAAAAGGCTGCTTGCTCCAAGTAGGAACTATTTCAAGCCTGCCATACAGCTCTCCCAGTGGTATTGCTGGGGGTTAGGGATTAACCCTAGAAAAATAATTTTTGGAAATTCAGACAGAAAACTGTAATAAACTGAGTTGGAATTGATATAGGAAAGGAAAAAGGGGGTGTTATGGAGCCAGAGACAGGGAAGCTCATGCCGGTGGGATATGGGAGAATACTTAAACAAATAGAGATACACACACATACGGATATTTTTGTTTGTCTTGCCTTTATTCCTCGGAAATGGGCATTGGGAAGCAGCACTGGGGCTCTGGCAAAGGCGCAGGAGGTCAGCTCAAAGCGGGACGTGAAGAGGTGGGGTGTGAACAGCACACGTATTAATTAGCAGCGAAATCCAAAGATGTTATTGCTGCTGTTGTTCAGATCGATGCCTGGGGATGCAAACCCTCCCCAGCCCATCCCTGTGGCCACCCCCAGGTCACTTTGTCACCAGATCCCCTGGGATCAGCCCCCCGGTGCCCCCTGACTGCAGCCAGCTCCTGGGCAGGGCTCCCTTCCCTCCTCTGCTGCGGGGTGGGAGCAGCTCCCCCAGCAGTGCAGCCGGGCCCTGGCTGGGATATAATTGTGCATTTCTGTAAATTCAAGAGCTGGGGCTGCACAGAGTAACTCCCCATGGCCCAGCTGCCAGGGGGGTGTTCCCATTTTCCTTCCTGGAAAAATCCACGCAGTGTTTGCTGGGGTGTTGGGGATCTTTCCCCGAGCAGTGGGGCAGAGCTGCTCAGAACACAAATCTTCAGAAAACGATGGGCAGGGATTTATCTGGAGCTCCAAGCACTTGGGAAGAGGTTTGTGCCAGAGCAGGGCAGGAGGGGGGTGTGGGGCAGGGATTGGCAGGGCTGGAAGCTGTGATCCAGCTGTGATCCAGCTGTGATCCAGCTGTGATCCAGCTCCCAGGGGAGCTCCCCCTGTCCTGGTGCACAGCCTGAGAAGCTGAGCCGAGGCTGGGTGTGAGCACAGGGAGGGATGAAGATTCTCCCCCTGGGGACAGTGGTGACAGACAGGCTCCTCATCGGCTCTGTCACCTCTAATGGACTGGAAAGGGAAAAAAGGAGCCCAAAGGAGCATCAGCCTCTCTCTGCAGAGCAGGAACTCCCAGGCAGGCAAAGAGAAGCCCCTGCCCTGCCAGCCCTCATTAGCAGCTGCATCCTCACAGCTTGCTGGCCGTGGGAGGCAGGAGAATGCTCTGAGAGCAGATTCCCACTGGAATTTCCATAAAACCCTGCCCATTCAGCCACTTGCACGGTACCCTGTCCTACAGAGCCACAACCTGAGCAGCCTGGCCAATGACTCCAGCAGCCAGGAGCAGCTTTCAGGTGGGTGGCACCAATTACAGAGCCAGAACAGGGCACTTTGGACACCCCCAGAGGCTCCTCAGAACCCTCTGACAAACCCGACCCCATCAGGCTCCTTCTGTTCAGATCAACAAAACATCCACAGGATGGGTCAGGGGGGAAGGGACCACACTGGGTCACCTGCTGCCACCTCCCTGCCCTAGCAGGGTCACCCCAGAGCACCGGATTGTGTCCAGAGGGTTCTGGAAATCTCTGGTGAGGGAGACTCCACACCTTCCACGGAGCTCTCTGGAGCTCTCAGTGATGCTCAGGCACTCCAGTGCTGCCCACACCCCTCGGGAATTCCATCCCTCCAGGCAGCTCCTTCCTCCTCCTCCTCCTCACAAGCTTTGCCTGACCAAAAATCCAGAAGTCACTGCCAGGCTGTGAGGGTGTAATCTGATTTTTGGTGCTATACATGCTGCAGAAAACTGGCACCCAACAATGGAATAACCCCAAATAATTTTTCTTTTCATTTGAGGCCAAAATATCTGCCCTCACTTGCAAGTTTTTTGATATTAATCCTAGATAACACAGACACAGTGGGTCATGTTTCACCTGAAAATCAAACCCTGGATTTTATGGGACAGCACACGAGGCTCGGCTATCCACAAGAATTGTCAGGAACACATGAAGGGAGGAGCAGCTTTGATATTTAAGTACCTGTGAATTGCAGCGTTGCTATGTCAATCCACGCACGGAGGGAGCCCAGCTCAAGGATACACCCAGGAACAGGCTAATTCAAAAGGAGTTGGGGCAAAATGAATTATTCACTGGAGGTTTTTTATCTGCATTATTCACACCAAGCACTGGAACACAATTACCCACTTGGGCAGTAGACCTCTGCCCAAAGTTTACTCCGCTGAAGAGACAAAAATCAAAAAAAATGAGATTAACAAAATGAGGATCACAGATTGAGATTCACAGATTTAGGTTCACAAACTGAGGTTCATAGATTGAAATTCATAAATTGAGGTTCACAAATTGAGGTTCATATTTTGAGGTTCAGAGATTGAAGCTCACAAACTGAGGTTCACAAACTGAGGTTCACAAATTGAAATTCACAAATTGAGGTTCACAGACTGAGGTTCATATTTTGAGGTTCACATTTTGAGGTTCACAAACTGAGGTTCACAAATTGAAATTCACAAATTGAGGTTCACAAACTGAGGTTCCCATTTTGAGGTTCACAGACTGAAGCTGAGCCCAGCTCTGTGTTTAGCAGGAATCACTGCACACCAAGATTAATAGAACATCATTCAGTGTCTGAGAAAGCCAGTTATGATGAAGAAGCTGTTGAAACAGGAAACAGTTGATTTCCCAGGAGCCCCGTAAATCCACCTCTGATGTCCTTTCAAATTCTCTGTTATTGCTGCAAAAATTTTAAACACCAGCAAGGGGGTGCAGCAGCTGCCACACTCATTAACTGGGAGAGGAATTGTGCTGTGGGCCTGCCTTTGCAAACTGGTTCAGATACGTAAAAACCAGTGACCTCCTCCTCTTTCTCCTCTTTCTCCTCTTTCTCCTCTTTCTCCTCTTTCTCCTCTTCCTCACCCCCAGGACTGCCACAATTCAGCATCTCCCTGCCTTTATTTTGCCCTCCTGCTGCCTCTTGCTCTCCCTTCAGCATTTTTCCCTTCAATATCTTATTTTTGGGATCTCCAAACTCTCTCTAAACATGCCTGCTACATGGGAGAATCCTGCTAACTCTTATTTTTGGCTTTCCAAACACATCTGCAACATGGGAGAATTCTCCTAAATCCTGCTAAATCTTATTTTTGGGGTCTCCAAATGCCATACAAACATGCCTGCAACATGGGAGAATCCTGCTAAATCTTATTTTTGGGCTCTCCAAACACATCTGCAACATGGGAGAATCCTGCTCTGACTGGGCTGGACATTCCTTCTGACACCCGAGCCATAAATCTTGGTGAGGCATGGGCTGGTCCAGCCAAAAAGACTTTAATGCCACAGGATTTATTTTATTTTATTCTGTTTATTTGCAGTTGACTCATTTTCTTCTAAATGAGGGCCGTTCTGGGTGTTCTGCCAGCTTTGAAATGGAGCCCCCCAAGGAGAGAAGGGCAGGCCCCATCCCACAGCGAGCTCCTCTGAGCTGTGAGTGTGTGAAGGCAGCTCCACCATCAGGAGACACCACCAGAGTTATCATTTTTGTTACAAAATCCACCAACAATCCCCATGTTTTGATGCACAATTAATGCTTCTGCAGCTGCCATCAGCACTGCAGTCCATCAAAACTTTCCAAAAAAACAAGATTTTCCCTCTTCAGACCCTCAGAGTGGGGATCTGGGTTCAATGTCCAGCTCTAGCTCCTCTCTGAAGAAAAGTCACCCTCTGTGACTCTGCTGAGGAGTGCACAGCTCCTTGCTGGCCACGAACCCCATTTAGGCTTCCAGGTAACGCCACAGGAAGGATTTTCCACCCTAAGGATCCCTTGACAGAAATGTCTCAGCAGGACATTAAAAATGACAGTGTTGAGAAGCTGATAAGCAGCATGTGATTCCTGAGGAGTGGCAGAGCGTGGTGTCCACACATGGATTTTGTTTGCTGTTGTGCTGAGAAACCAATTTTTCAATATCAAAAAATCCCCCTTTTCCTTCATGTGCTGAAGTGTTATTAATTTCTAACTGCCTTCTGTAACTTTTTGAATTAAATTTTAAAAATTATTTTTTAAATTATTCTTTAAATAATTTTAATTAAAATTTTAAATTCATGTTAAAATTAATTTTAATTGAATTTTAAATTAATTTTTATTAATTTAAATTTTTTAAAGTTTTAAGTCCACAATTGCTCACAAGATTTTTTTCCTGTGTGCTGTCCTCCCTGTTTGCCACTCTTGAAAATAATTGTCTGCATTAAAAGTGCTGCTTCAGAACAGGATCAGCAAATCAAAAGCTCTGCTTCTCCAGGAATAAATTCCATTTCCAAACATCAGATTCCTATTCTTCCCCAGGATGAATTTTGGCACCTACAATATTTCTGGTTCCATTTCTCTCTCATTGTCTGTCCCATTCCATGGCATTTCTAAATCAGCATTTTTTATCTCAAGGTTTGCATACAGACGTGAGCTTCTGTCAGGCTTGGAGAACTCCCTACAAAAATGGGACAGGGGTAATTAAAACACATTTTTTCCCCAGATTTAGGAATCTCAAGGACTTGCTGCCTGCCCTCTGCATGTCCCTGCTGCTCGGTGGTGATGCCATCCCTGCAGCCAGAGCTCCTGGCAGCAGCTGCTGCTGCCATCCTGCACCCCCAGCTTCAAACACAAACCACATTTTAACCAACAGGTCCCATTTCCCAAATCCCAGCCATGCATGACTTCCCTGTGTGAGCAGCTGAATCTTATGTTTCTTCATCAAGGAGTTTTTCTTCCTGCTTTCTCAGCTGTACAGTGTCTCTGGATTTTACTTTTTTTTATTTTATTTTCTTTTTTGGCTTGAGGTCTCTGCCTAATTATCTGTAACCTTCTGTTCGAAGATCGCTGTCCTGGCCTGATAAAAACCAGTAACTTTGAAAACAAACTGGGCCTTAATTTTCCTTGACAGCCCTTCTTTAAACATGTGGGCAAAGCCCCGGCTTAATTAAATGCACATTCGTATTCCAAACAAATTAAGTACAATTAAGGACTCTGAGTTATGGGTATCTATCACTCGGTGATGTTTTTGTAAAAATTACCACATTTAGATCAAACACAGAGGACCCTTTGCTTAATTGCTTCATTAGGGCCCGATGCAATAGGCTTCATAAATACAGGGTCTGATGTCTCTCTGGGAATTGCCCAAAAGACGGCTCTTAAAGTAATTGCTTCCACATTTCTGCCTTCCTGAGCTCACCAGTGCCACCGAGGGCCTGCCAGGGACTGGGCTCCTGTGGGAAATGGATTGGTAGGGAATTCTCAAAATAGAGATTCTCCAAATGTATAGGAAATTCTCAATTTATAGGAAATTCTCCAAGGCTGGCAGAAGGGTCACTTCTGTGTGCAAACCTTGAGATAAGAAATGCTGATTTAGAGATGCCATGGAATGGGACAGATACTGCTGGGAGAGAAATGGAACCAGAGACAAGTTTCAAAGGATGGCCTTGGAAATAAGGCTGGATATTTGGAGAAATAGAACTGTGAAAGATGGGACACACAAGGGGTAATTTGAGATTATTATTAAGGCTTTTACAGCATGGTGTGGCTAAAGCTGATAGGCCAAGAAACACTTATAGTGTATTGTAATTAGGAAATAGTTGGATTCTGATTGTGATGGTGTCAATTCTTATAATTCACAGAATTCACAGAATCACAGAATCCACAGAATTCACAGAATCCCCAGGTTGGGAGACACCTTCAAGACCATCAAGTCCAACCCAGCCCCAACACCTCAGCTAAACCCTGGCCCCCAGTGCCACATCCAGGCTTTGTTAAACACACCCAGGGATGGTGACTGCAGCACCTCCCTGGGCAGCCATTCCAGAACTTTATCACCTTTCTGTAAAAAACTTTTCCCCAATATCCAATCTGTATTTCCCTTGGTGCAGCTTGAGACTGTGTCAATTGTATTGTGACCATTTTACAGATTGGTAACATCTGTATTGTCTCACCCTTCAAATAAGACTGAAAATGGAATTAAAGTTTTTAACACACCTCTCAGTTGCTCCATCTCTGGATCAGAAAAGGGCTCAATCCCACAGGGTCCCTCTGTGTCCCCCAGCCTGGGGATTCCTGGTGGCTTTGGGGCCCTGCTGTGCCCTGTGCCAGCAGGCTCTGCCAATTCCTGCAGGCTGGCAGCACATCCCTCACCTCCAGGTCTGCTGTGGGAAATTTCGGACTCTAATATGATCAAGCAGAAGCCTTTTATTGCTTACATCACACTCACATTTATAGATTCTACAAACTGCTCAGTGCACCCTTCTTGATTGGTGCCTTTGTTTTGTTCACTCATTTTTTGCCCATATCTTTCAGCATCTGTGGCTGGTTACAGCCTAGGTGTTTCACAGTCTTCTGCTTTCTACTTCTTGTGATCTTGGTCTCTCAGCTTCTTCTTTCTTGTTTCAGCACAGTTTATGTCTCAGTAACTCTGATGAACTCTGCAGTGCCCTGAGAAAATTCTGATAGGAACATTACAAGTGGTGTGGCTGCTCACACTGAGGCTGGAGCTGTTCAGATACATTGCTACACAGGTCCCACAAAAATGATATTTTGGGGATTCCTTTTGCATAAGTTGCTCTGAAACAATAACAAACCCCCAGAAAACATCAGACAGCTCCATCCTGGGGGTTTCATTACTTTTATCCTCTTAGCTCCTACAAACACAGCTGGCTTGGTCCTGCAAGGAGAGATTTGATTTACAGTGATTGCTTCAGCTGAACACACCCTCGTTTCGATTAAATTAAATAAATCTTCCTTCAAACACACCTTGAGTGAGGAATCCAGTCAGAGTGAGCCCTGAATGCCCCTCAGTGCCTGTGGATAACGTGGATGCACAAGGGCTCAGGGGTTTTTCTGATGAAATATCAAAAGAGCAGCAGCAGCAGCGATGCCATTCCCTCCCTTTTGCATTTGTTCCTGGCTTAGGAACAAAACCTGAGCCTCCTGTGACAGGCTCAGGAGTTCTGCTTTTTCCCTGTGGAAGCCAAAACAAGCTGTGTGCACCCAGAAGCAAGAAAAGTGGTTGCAGCAGAGCTCAGAGGGGTGGGAGCTGCCAGGACAGGGCGGTGAGAAATGGCATGTCACTCTCAAATGAAAGCTTTGCAGCATTTCTGGATGGCTGTTCAAATATTCCTGCTCCTTACCAAAGAAAAAAGTGTAACTAAAATGCTTTCAATTTTTCTCTTCCAACTTCCTTTGTATCTTTTCTATTTTTTTTCTTACCCTTGAAAATATAGATATAAAAAGGAAAAAAATAATATATATAAAGGATATTAAAAAGCTATAAAAGGGAAAAGGAAATCTGTCCATGTTCTCCGAAGAAAATGCTTCCAAGTTTGTATCTCACACTAAAAATAGCCAGAAAGATGTTGGTTTTTTTGATTAAATATTTGAGTGTCCTGAAAAGTGCAGAGAACTTTTAGCAATTTAAGCCCATGCTGGTGACATTTGTGCAGAGGTTGAACTGTTTCATTTATGAATAACATTATTTCAACATGTAAAGGTAAATCCATCCTGACATGATCAGTGCTGACAAATCTGGAGACAGATACAGCAGAAAAAAGTAGAAAAGAGGGGACAAAATTCTTGTGCCTGCTGCTGTGGGGACGGGAGATGCCCAAATCTCAAGGCAAGGTGAGGAACATCCCTTGCACTGATCAAAGGGATGGAAAATCCTCCAGAGCTGACTTTTCCGTGCCTCAATCAGCTGATGGACTTTGGGGCTGGAATTCTCCCCCTGCCTTTCCATGGAGCATCCAGGGCTCAGCTTCTGCCAGCACCCAACCAACCCACCAAGATTTGGGTGATTTTCCCTGCAGATTTGCAGGTTTGCCCTGCAGATGAACAGCAGGATACAGAATTTAGCAGCCAAGGAACGTGCTAAAGGCACACAAACAGAAGCCAGCCTGATTTCCAGCGGCCACAGAAACAGAGCTGCTTATTTTCCAACTGCTTTATTCTCCACACCAATTTTCCTCAATGCAAAAGAAAAAAAAAATAAAATCCCCCCCAAAAAAAGCACAGCAGATTGTCCAGTTCATGACTGGATGGCTGGCAACAGAAATCCTATTTCCAAACTGACCCCTGCTTTCCTGCATGGCATTCATTAATTCCACAGGCTCACATTTCTAGGAAGATGTCAGTCATGTCTGTGATTTTTCTATCAGCTATTAATGCCAGATCACAAGGTGAGAAAGCAGGGGTTTTAATCTCAGGACCCTCAGGAGATGGAGCTGCATACATTTGGTGTGAGCCATGTGTCTGGAAATGTCAAGGACAAGTATTTTTAAAGTAAGGAGTGAGTGTTCATATCCATGCGCAGTCTGAAGTCCTACACAAGTGATCCAAACCAGCCTTTTCCTCCCTTCTGGAGCCAGGAATTGAGTTTAGATGCCCTAAGTGGGCACCTCTGCATTTAAAAATTTGCATTTTTACACTGAGTGACATTTTCAGCTGCTCCCATGGCACTGTTCACTGTTCTACCCAGAGAAAAGTTTCTCTGTAGGAACAGCAAAAGTTCCCTGTCTCCAGAAATTGTTTGTCCACTCTAAATATGAGGTTGGTTCCTCGCCTCTCATTTATTTCGTCATTACCCATTAGATTATTTTCCAAAAATTTCCCCTGATTGTGCCAAATCAGGCACTGGATCTGTTACAAAATCCATTATTTTAGACCTAATGACATTTCTCACCTAAGAAATGCACAAAATCTCCTTTTCTTCCCATCCTTAACCCAATTAAATGATAACTTTGGATCCCATCATATTCCAGGTGTTACCACATAAATCCACTGCTCTGCTGGGTCAGAAGTAACTGCATTACTGAGAAATACACAGAAACCCCATTAAAATGCCACCTATTTCTAACTTCACATACAAAGAACTAACACTGGGCTTTTATTTTTCTCCTACAACTTCCACGACAAAAACCCAACACAGTGAAAGGTTCCCTCACAACTGTGCTCTCAGAAAAGTGGAAAAAGAGATGAAATTTCTCCTTTTTTTTTTGGTAAATAATGGATTTGCTCAAGCCATGCCACAGTGGAGGGTGGGGACAGAACAAACACTCATCCCTAAGAGGACTCTTGGCCCTGAATTGCTGAGAATTTTAATGGGAGCACGAGTGGAGTGGGAGAAACAGGAATTACATCCAACCACTGCCTGCCCAGCTGGGGAAAACCCTGGCAGGACATTTATTTCACAGCCCAGTGCCCACTGCTGCCACCCAGGAATGTTATTTAAGTCCCAAAGAGTCACAAATAGTTACTCATTTGCCCTTCACACCGATTTTCTTTCTGTGGGCCCTCAAGTTTGAGCCCAAAGGGTGTAAAAAGTCTCAATGGGAACCAGAAGAGGGGGAAAAAAAAGAGGATGCTCTGAAGGAACAGGGATTATTCTCATCCTTTGCTTGAAAGGTGGATCTGCCCCTGCTTTCAGCTGCTAACTGCCACCTAAAACAGATATTATCCTAAGATATTATCCTTCTTATTGCACCCATTTACCCTTCACACGCTGCCACCAATTTTCTTTCTGTGGGCCCTCAAGTCTGAGCCTAAAGGGTGTAAAAAGACTCGATGCCAGCCAGGAGAGGGGAAAAAAAAGAGGAATCTCTGAAGGAGCACAGATTGTTCTCATCCTTTGCTTGAAGCATGGATCTGCCCCTCCTTTCAGCTGCTAACTGCCTCCTAACATATTATCCTGACATATTATCCTAAGATATTATCCTAACATATTTTCCTTCTTGTACCCATTTGCCCTTCACATGCTGTCCCTGATTTTCTTTCTGTGGGTCCTCAAGTTTGAGCCTAAAGGCTGAAAAAGTCCCAATGCCAGGAGAAAGCTCAAACCTAAAGGGTGTAAAAAATCTCAGTGATGTGAACCAGGAGAGGGAAAAAAAAAGAGGAATCTCTGAAGGAGCACGGATTGTTCTCATCCTTTGCTTGAAGCATGGATCTGCCCCTCCTTTCAGCTGCTAACTGCCTCCTAACATATTATCCTGACATATTATCCTAAGATATTATCCTAACATATTTTCCTTCTTGTACCCATTTGCCCTTCACATGCTGTCCCTGATTTTCTTTCTGTGGGTCCTCAAGTTTGAGCCTAAAGGCTGAAAAAGTCCCAATGCCAGGAGAAAGCTCAAACCTAAAGGGTGTAAAAAATCTCAGTGATGTGAACCAGGAGAGGGAAAAAAAAAGAGGAATCTCTGAAGGAGCACGGATTGTTCTCATCCTTTGCTTGAAGCATGGATCTGCCCCTCCTTTCAGCTGCTAACTGCCTCCTAACATATTATCCTGATATATTATCCTGATATATTATCCTAAGATGTTATCCTAAGATATTATCCTAAGATATTTTCCTTCTTATTGCACATATTTGCCCTTCACACACTGCCACCGATTTTCTTTCTGTGGGCCCTCAAGTTTGAATCTAAAGGGTGAAAAAGTCCCAATGCCAGGAGAAAGTTCAAGCCTAAAGGGTGTAAAAAGACTCGATGCCAACCGGGAGAGGGGAAAAAAAAAGAGGAATCTCTGAAGGAGCACGGATTGTTCTCATCCTTTGCTTGAAGCATGGATCTGCCCCTCCTTTCAGCTGCTAACTGCCTCCTAACATATTATCCTGATATATTATCCTGATATATTATCCTAAGATGTTATCCTAAGATATTATCCTAAGATATTTTCCTTCTTATTGCACATATTTGCCCTTCACACACTGCCACCGATTTTCTTTCTGTGGGCCCTCAAGTTTGAATCTAAAGGGTGAAAAAGTCCCAATGCCAGGAGAAAGTTCAAGCCTAAAGGGTGTAAAAAGACTCGATGCCAGCCAGGAGAGGGGAAAAAAAAGAGGAATCTCTGAAGGAGCACAGATTGTTCTCATCCTTTGCTTGAAGCATGGATCTGCCCCTCCTTTCAGCTGCTAACTGCCTCCTAACATATTATCCTGACATATTATCCTAACGCATTATCCTCCTTATTGCACCCAGCTCCAAACATCTTGGATCTGCGAGCCGACAAAAGGAGAAGGCTCCTTTATCAAGTCAATCTCCAAGCCCCATTATGTTCCCCTACAACAGTTTCCGTAAACATTCAGCAATTTTCGGTGTCTGGGCTGCGCAGCTGAAGAGGTGCATAAACAGGCTCCACTGAAATGTGAAGATGACTGATAATGTACTAACATTGAGACCCCTTGCTGGGATTATTACCCCCTGAGTGCTCCTTACAGAATGTGCCTCTTATCTCACACTGACAACGCTAATAGAATATGCATAGCCCTATTAGCATACAAGATAATAGCACCCTGGAGGGGACAGAGCCATAAAACTTTAAGTAGAAATCAAAACAGAAGGAGGAAGAAAAAGGGAACATTGTCACAAGCCAAAAAGGAGGAGGGGAAAAAAAAAAAAAAAAAAAAAGGAGCCCGAGGGCAAATTTTGCTGCGGAAAACACACATAGTCATAATTCTTGTGCTAGTCACCATGCAAATGGTAATAGTCTTTAGTCCCATGAATACTATCAGTGCCGTGTTTGCCGTGAAACATTAATTGAGATAATGTGCCCCTTTCGGATGCAGCGGGGAGCCGTATGTCAAATTGTACCACAACAAAATTACGGCAACATCTGCAAGAAATACACAACAGCCATTGGGGTACCTGGCCTTGGATGAGTCCAACTGGGGCTTCTCCTGTGCAGCTGGAGCCTGGGGAGGAGCAGGAGGGGAGGGAGCAGCTGTGGACCTGTGGCTTGGGATGCAAACCATGCAGGTCGGGTGTGTTCTCTTGTGTTATCATCTCCCGAGCCCTCTCCAGCCGCTGGATGGAACCTCCAGCAGCCCTTTGAGTGCCAAAACCCCTCTTTAGTCATGTTTGGTGCCTGTAACCACATTGTCCTGGGCCTTTCAGAGCTCACCCACAGCTGGCAGCCAGCCACGCATTCATGTGCTTTCCATCTTCCCGCAAGAGCCAAAGTAAATCTTTCAGTGCTTGGCACAAGAGTGTGAATTCAATAAAAAAGGGCTTCAAACAAGTTTAAGATGGCTTGTCTCTAAACAAACAGGGAGCAGCGAGCTCTCTGAATGCTCTTTGTGGGGCAGCTAAATGCAGAAAATCCCAACATTGCTGAAAGCCCCGTCCGAGGAGCAGCCACCTGTCAAGTGGGCATGGAGATACCTGCCAGGAGGGCATGGAAATACCTCCACAGGCTGGGACCTGCTAAGGCAGCATGGAAATACCTCCACAGGCCTGCTCCAAAGGGCTGGGACCTGCAAAGAGGGCATGGAGATACCTCCACAGGCTGGGACATGCCAGGAGGGTATGGAAATACCTCCACAGAATGGGACCTGCAAAGAGGGCATGGAGATACCTCCACAGGCTGGGATCTGCTGCTTTTCCAGCAGCTTCCACCAGGCTCCTGTGGAAGCACCACTCAAAGCTCCTCGTGGTGTTCTCTGTGGGATGCTGAGCTCCACAATGTCCTGTGTCGGTGTTGTATCGAGTGTGGAAAACACGTTCATTGTGAAAATTTTAAAAGTTTAATAAAGGACAATGGGAGACAAGGAGCACAGAGCAAAAAAGTAAAAAGTTTAATAAAAGGACAATAGGAGACAAGGAGCACAGAGCAAAGATTATTGGGTCAGCCAAGAGCACACTTATCTTCAGGAATATCCCTTAAATACCTTTTAATTACACCAGCCTGTTGCATATTCATAAACAATTATGCATAGTAAACATTTTACCAAACTAGTTTACATATTTTACATGGCTCCTCCTTGGGTCTGCCTTTTTAGAGCATATTTGTCCCTTGGTTGTGGTTTTAGTCCATTTTTATCATCTTCTTCAGTTTCTGGGCCTTGGTCCACACTGCCCTCAGACAATGAGTGCTGATAGTTGGCAGAGTTATAGCAGGGTCCTCATCCTGTGTTCATTGGGTGTTATCCCATCCAAGCAGGCATTTTGACACAAGCAGCTATTCCACTAAGCTTAATTAACAACAGAAATAAAAACTATATCTTTATAACAAAGTTACTTTAACACCACGCGTATAAAATCCATTTTAATGTTTGCAAAAAGCCAAAATTATACTATGCGCCTATAAATATATATAATAATATATATTTATATTACATATATAATAAAAATATCTATAATCTATATCTATAAATTATAATGTATATCTATAACATTGAGGATGGATAAATAAGGCAACTCACAGGTCTCAAAAGGCTGATAATCCCAGTTTATTAAAATCCACACATTTTAATAGACCATTAGATACAGGTGGACCTGACTGGTCCTCAATCAATACCCTTCACACCACCCTTCTGTAAACATTCTTAGGAAAAAACAACACCAGGTGCAAAGATAAAGAATTGTTTTAATTCCTTCTCTGAAACTTCCCAAAACTCAGCGGAGCAATGTCTGGGAAAGTTTATCTGACTTTCTTCTCTGAGCAGTTCTCAGCATCCATGTCAGGGTCCCGTTGTTGGTTTCTCTGGGTGTGGATTGAAGGCACTTGAGGCAGTAGTTTCATGATGGGACTCAGGTGTTTATTATTTCTTATCAGTGAAACAGCCTTACAACCATGAATGCGGCAACCTTTCATTAACAAGGCACAAAATGTCCAACAATGTCTTGTTACAAGGTATTTTAAGACTGAACTATCCAATTAAGAACTGACACCTAGATTATTTTCCCTTTTAACCCAATCACTGATCCCAAAGAGCTGCAATGTGGACTTATCTGCCCAATTACAAGATGCCACCCAAACCCATGAAGAAGAAGGAAGAGGAAGCATGAAGAAGAAACCCAGGACAACACCCTGTGCCCTCTATCTTGCTCCCATCCACAACACACTAAAAATCCCAAACCCTAAATTTCTCACCAGGTGATACACCTACACTACTCTCTAGAATCCATTTCACACTTTTGTGGATTCCAGTCTACCTTGAAGTTTAGGAAACTTTCTCCATGAATGAGGATCAAAGTCAGTGCTCCCATGGAGGTCAGGACACCCCAGAGCAGACAGAGAAATGTTCCCAGTGCCCTGGGTTTCCACACATCCACATCTCTGAATGCCCAGGACCAGGAATGCAGAGCCCTGGGTGCTTTTCCTCCACTGAGCTCCTCATCATTTTGGAAGCATCGTGTGAAGTTTTCTGGGATTCCTCCTGCCATTCACTGGGCTTTTCTATAGAGCCTAAAGGCTTTGTGCCCGTGGCTTTGTGTTGCAAAGTTTTGCAGCTTGTGGGAGTCTGCCTCGCTCCATTTTGGCTGATGGCACTTTGTGCCGAGGGTTTCAGCAATTAGGAAAGGCTCTGGTAAAGAAAAGAGAGGAATTTTGGAAAGGGAAAGCAGGGGGGAATTGGAGGAATGATTCCTGAATGTACCTCCACATGTGTCCCCCGTGCGAGTTAATGCATTAATTCATCCTGCCATCAATGTTATCACAGGGAAAACAGCTCTTCTCAAAAATACAGGGATTTTAGAGACTGCCGAAGCGTTTTGTTTGATGTTCTTCTGTGGCTGGTTCAAACTCTGGGATAATTTCTCTTTTCTTCCTGGAAAGATAACAAAACCTTTGTGCGCGTGTGGTAGGAGCTGAAGTCACGTCATGTGAATCACAGCTGTACAACACTCACAGGTTACCTCCAGCCCAATTTTTTACACTCTGACCACCCTTCTTATCAAGGATTCAACAAGGAAATTCTGTTTCCACAGAAAGATGGAAAGAATGCCTGAAGAAACAGCATTTTGTGAACAACCTCACTGGGTACAAATGGGATCTGAGGGGGGTTCTCTGCCCAGGACAGGGTTTTAGGATGAGTCATCTTTAAGGTCCTTTTCAACCCAAACCATTCTGGGATTCTGTGATTCCATGTCTCCAGGACACAGAGTGATGATTCACCTGGAAAACCTCACTGGATGTTAGGGGGGAATGTTTTGTCAAGTGCGTAGTATGAAATTAGCCAGGTTAAATTACTTTCTGTACACACGAAAAAAAAATTAAAACTGCTAAAAATTTGGAAAAACCTTTGGGAATGTTAGACTATGAGAACAGAGAAAGGTTTGTGCACTTCAGGTGAATGTGAGATGCCTCCATGGCAGGAGGATCTGCCTGAACCTGGGATCTCTCCTTTATTTTTTGCTCTGTGCCCTTTCCTGACTCTCCTTAGTGAGGCCCAACCCCTGGATTTATTCTCTCTGTGTTCACTGAATCCCCTCAGCTCAGTGAGCACCTCACACTGACTTCTCTCTAAAGTCTGGCCTAATAAAGCTAGCCTAAATGTGGCCATTTCCTGGCTGCAGCAGCAGACAACAGGAGACAAGTGAAAAAAAAATTGTTATTTGTGTATTCCTTACATATTCATCCCGAGGAGTTTGGTGCTCAGGGAGGAGGAAACAGCAAACAGGGAGAGGCAGGATTATCAACCAGCTCATTCCATGCCATTAATTATTGCAGGATAAATATCTGTTTTCCTTACAGGAAGGCTTAACTTTCATTTTAGCAGCCATTATCTCCAAGGATGCTGAGGAGCCCAGGACATGGCAGGGCCGTGCAGCCTGGATGTTGTTATGTATTTATTAAGTTGTATCAGGGCCCATTTAGTAGCAGCTCTGCAGTTTATCACGTAAATATCGAGTGCCAAATACAAAAGAGAAGAAAATAGCAACATAAAAGATTTATCTTTGGGGGGAGGAGAGGGAGAAAGGGAGAGAGAATGGTGCTGATAATGTGATTGTGCCTTCAGCAATAGTGGCTAATATCCTTCTGCGAGGGGTGGTGTGAAAATATTCCTGGGCTGGGGGAGGAGGAGGAGGAGGAGAGGGGAGCTGAGCTGGTGTTTGTTTGTTTTAAAGTGTATTCTGGTTGCAGGCTAGGTCAGCGGGTGGCCAGACTGAGAAAATGAGTCCCCCGGGCTGTAATAATTGTAACTGTCAGGGAAAAAAGTCAAGGTCTTAGATAGCAGTGGTCTGCTCTGACTTCTGACCACGGAGAAATATAGATGAAAACTATTGCCTGGGGCACTCAGCAAAGAAACCAAGAGGTTTTTAACTCGTGGTGGCTTGTGCTTATGAATTGGAAAGCCCATTTTGCACCTTGGTGGTTTGTATTTTTAGGATTATTTTCATTTGCAGTATAAATGAAGCTCGGGGTGTTCCTTCTCCTGATGCCCAGATTTGTGATGCAGTGAATTTCTATTGCCTGAGCAGCTTTGCATTTCTGAGCCCCAAACAGCACTGCGGTTTATCCCTGAGCTTTTAGCAGTGGTTATTCACAGGGAGAGCCTGAATTTTATTCTCTCCTGCACTCCCCATTTATCCGAGTGGTCCAGAGCTGCCTGGATTATTCCAGAATTACACACAGATAACTCCACTGACTTCCACAAAAATATTCTAAGGATAACAGCAGTGGGAGAGAGGGGTTGGAAAATTTAAACCACACAAGACTAAACCTTACAAAAAGGGAGAGGAGGGGGGAAAACGCCATCAACCTTGTTCCTTCTTTTTTTTTAATTACACAGCCAAGGATCAGTAACTAACAGGTCAAGATTTTGTGAATCATCCATTTGGCTTTTATTTAAGGCAGAATGGGAGCTCTGCTGAAAACTGCTCAAAACCTGAGCCCAAAAAGTACCATTTTGGTTGTCTCCTAGGCAATATCAGGCACATTCCCTGCTCCAGCTGGGAGGGAGGTGCCAATGCAGCCCAGCCAGTTCCCGTCCTTAGGCAGGGCTCAGCTGAGCACAGCAGCAGCTGAAAGCAAAGCTCTGAGCCAGCACTGCAAGGTTTGGAGACCTTGGACTTGTTTCTATTTGCATGGGGTGAAAACAAAATCACCCTTGCAGTGGCAGAGCTCACTCGTGTCCGGTCACCTCTTCCTTCAGTGTCCCTTTGTCTTTGGCTGGAGGAAAAACTCTGATGCCCAGAAGCTTCCTCATCAAAATCTGTGTCCTTCTGCAAAATGTTCTGGCTCCAGCGAAATATTATTTATTTTTTGCTGCAAAATGCTTTGTTCAAACACCCCAGGTTCTCTGACAGCCTTCTAACAGGAATTAATTAGTAAATGTAATACCTTTCATTTTAATTAATAAGAGGAAATGGAAATATTTCTATAGAGAGACCCAAATAAGCTACACAAACATCAAACAGCAACTTGAGGGTGACAGGAGCATGTAAGGCTTTGCTGGTAAAGGTGGATAATTATTGCTGGGATGTGATTTGTTTGTTGAAAGTCACTGTAAAAGTGAATTGGGTAATGTTTATAGGCCCCATCTGTACTTTCCTCACCTTCCTCACAGCCTGTGTGTGTCCTGTGAGGAAAGCAGAGCATGTGGAAAGAAGAAATGGTGGTTGGTTGTTGGAGTAAGGAGCCAAGTCCAGTGGAACAAAGAGAAACATGTCTGAGGAATAATACAACAGTGGTGTTTGTGTTTTATCATCACACAAAGAGCTCCCTGCTCTGCCTCCCAGCAGCCCCAAATCTCAGGAATTCCTATTATTTGTTGCATTTTGTGGAGACACAGCAAAAAGAAGAGACAGAGACTGTGGCACTGCTTTGGGACCCTCTTCAAAGCTGCTTTGCCTGTGGCCCCAGGAAATGCTGACAAGAGCAGAGGCTCAAAACCCAGGAGGAAGCACCAGCTCCTCTGGCTTGGCTGAAAGAACAGGGCCCAGACATTTCCCTGCACTAAACCTGCTGGGTTTTGCTTGGAGAAAGGTTATTTTCCATGGCACAGGAAACCACTTCCACGTGAGAGCTGCTCCAGCAGCTCAGGACATCCAGTGAGAACCATAATCTACCTCAGTTAACTTTGAGAACCATAATCTACCTCAGTTCACTTTGAGAACCATAATTTACCTTAGTTAACTTTGCCTTCTCACCACCAGTGGGTTTTTTGGCTAATGTGAGGACTTCTATAGGGATTCCCTGCTCATGAAGATCCTAATATGTATGGTACCAGCATTACACCATAATCTTTGTTTTAGCCATTAAATCTGGGCCCATCCCAAAGCCCTGGAATGAGGAATGTGCTCACTGGGTAAGCAAAATTCACCTGAAACACCTGCAAGCCCTAAAGCTTCCAGCTTTGGCAACAGGAGAAGAAAACCAGAGTGGAAATCTCTGCTCTAAGGGACTTCCATGACTTTGAACCTCACTGAGCCTTCATTTATGGGTTAGCTCAGCCTGGAGCCAGGCACAGCAACCCACAGGGCTCCCTCTTCCCAGGTTTTCAGCAATTCCAGCTGGCTGCACTGTCACCTGTGCAGAAAGGAGACAGAAGTGCAGGTCTGCATGCCCAGGGCTCGCAGCAGGTACCTGTGGCTCACCAGTGCAGCAGTCCCAGGGATTTTCTGTTTTAAGGTGAAGGTGGAACACACAGAAGATCTCAATGTCACTGCAGAGCTGGGAGGGAGGGCTGCAAGGAGGAGGAGGAGGAGGAAGGCAGGAACCTTCACAACTAATGTCAATTTTCTGCATCAAATATTTTGATAATTAAACAAAGCTGATCAAGAGAGGAAAACAGCATGTCTCCAGAGCTCCGGAAGCAGAGGCCCATTAAATAGAAGAGTCAGAAAGTGCCAGAGGCGGCAGCCTCAGATTAATGGCACTCCAGTAATAGATTTTCCCAGGCACAGTCACACAGGAGACAACTACTGTGCAGCCAGAGCAGCGATGAGGCCGTTAAAGCAACAGTAACATTAAATCACCTGGTTCCAGGGGGCCGCCGATGGATGGGAGCGCATCGGCTCCGCCGCCGCCGCCAAGGTGGAGAGTTCAATCTGCTCTCAGGCACAGGGGCTGCATCCCAGCCCTCATTCCCAGCAGGGGAAGCTGGCAGCTGGGATGGAGGATGGATATAAAACCAGTAGTGGTTGCAGAAGGAGCAGAAAGATCTTTTCCTAGGATGGAGAAATGGGGATCAAACATCGCGGCACGTTTGGGTTTGCAGGGATCGATCACGGTTGTTTCACTCTTCTCAGGGAATTCTGAAGTACAGGTTTTAGCTCCAGTGTTTCTCTGCTGACTTTCAGGGTGTGAAAATAGAGTTTTGAACTTGTTTAGATGCAGCCAAAGTCCAGGAAGGGGATGGGAGGGCAGGGAATCAGCCCTGTGATCTTATTCGCGAGTCAGTTTTATCTCAGCAGTGCCTGAGCTGATCTTCCTTGAAAAGTCCATCCTGTCTAAAGCATTTCTATCCATTTTTATAATACAATAATAACAGAAACGAGAGGTTCTCCCAAGCCCAGGCTGGCATGGATTAGAGTCCACCGCAAGAGGACTTTGCTCCCAGCTGGGGTGGATGGAAACCAGATGAAGTGGCTGAAAATCGGAAACAACTTTGAGACGTTCTTGAATCCTGATACCATCACATCACAGGGATGGGTTAAATTTATGATCTTATCTAGGATTTTTGTTTGTAATCAATCCCAGACCCACTGGCTATCACTCACTATAAGCTTATGATTTCCTGGTGCTAACAAGGAAAAGTTGGGACATCAAACTCCGAGGGAGTGAAGCCAAGCTAGGATATTAACAGATAGGATCAGAACTGGAATGCAGCAACAACAGCAACAAAAACCCCAAAAAACAAACCTCACACTACAAAAGGAAAGTGCCAGCCTTCTGCAGCCTCTGCATTTCAGCCTTTGTGTCTTTTGGCCTGTGTTTCAGGTGTGTGCATAAACCCCATTTCCCAGGGTGAAAGATTTGGGGATAAAAGCTAAAACCACCAGAAATCTAACAGGAATACCCTGAGATCAAAGCAGAGCTTCAGCGTGGAGTACAGTTCATCCTTCATGCTGGATAGACAGTGGGAAATGCAGCAAGATGCACTGATTTCCTAAGTTTTCTCTGAATGAATATGAGTAGGGAAATTGCAGGAGCTTTTGGCATCTTCTCTTATTTTGATTCAAAGCTGTTTGGATAAATAACAGGGCCAGTCTAAGGACAGAAGAACTGCCCTTCCCTGATCACTGTTTCCCAGCTGATCACTGCTGAACAAGGATTGGGTCTCCTGCACATTTACCCACAGCACATCAAACTTTGGGGGTCTTCAGCTGTGCCAAAGACACAGCAGAATTTGGACATTTCAGCCCAATTCTGTCACCCAGCCTTGCTGGGACAGGACCCCTCAGGCATGGAAAGGCACAGGGAGCACACACCCACCTGCACCCGCATTGTTTCAGCTGTTCCCCTTCCTTAGGCTCGTCCCACACCTTTTCCTGGGGTACAGCCACGTTCTCCATGTGATAAAAGGGATTTACATGTCCAAATTAATGTGCTCCACAACAGTTTAGTGATATAAATATATGCAGTGAATTCCCCTGCCAGGTCATTTCCAGGTGCAAATCAGGATTTTGGTGTTTAGGAGGCTTTAGGAACATCCCTGCCCTGCACTCTGGACAGCCCTTCCCACAGCCAGGAGCTCCCAAATCCACCCTGAATTGCTTTCTTCCCAACTTTGCATGGATTAGCTGGGACTAACAGTGTGACAAATCTGTTAATGTTCCAACAGGCAAGCCCTAATTTCATCCATACCCTTCAGTCATTTTCCATATGGACATGGAAACTTGTTTTTTTTTTTCTTTCACAAGCAGGCTGTTAATATTTTCAATATAGGCATGAAAAGATGGTCAGAGTGAAAACGTTTCAATAGGAGGCATTCAGAGTGTTTCAAAAAGTAGAATTCTTCAGTAGTACCTAAGGGTTTTGTACAAAAAAACAAAGATATGTGCAGAATAAGTAGAATATATAAGCTTAGAGAAGAGGTTTAGCAGAGGATGAACTGGAACTTATGGATCTCAAGCTCCAAAACCAACCCAAAGGGGTTTTTTCATAACTACTTGAGAATATTCAAATCTGCATTTGGTTCAGGAGCTCACAGCCAGCCCTACCAAGCTACAGCCAGCAGGATAATTCATCCCCCAAAGAAACAGAAGTGTCCCAGGGAAACCAGCAGGGCCAGGCTCTTTATCATGGATAAATCAGCTCCATAAATCAAGAGTGGCTCAGCTGAAGCCACTGGTGCTGTTCTCCTTAGGAAGGAATGGATCAGAACCACCCATTCCAGGCAGTTCTCAAAATCAAAGTGTGTGACTGTATCAGTAGCCTGGAATTTCTCCTAATTAGCCCCAAATGTGGAGCAGCTAATTACCTGGGCAAGGCAATAAGGGAGAGATGGCAGAAATTGAGTGTAAAGTACGTGGAGAAACATGAACAGCAAATTCACACACAGACAGGGATTGAGGTGTAACAGGCATTAAATAATAGCTATAAACTTTTATGCCTGGACATGAATCACAATATTATTTCTTCCCAATTGATGCTCACAGTAGAGGGTGTGATGTTTTTCACTCTCAGTGATGTAAAAATGGCTCCTAAAATTAGCATGGAACAGGGTTTGTGTGGAGCAAATATCCTGCAAATTTGGGACACAGATTTATTAATCTTTTGATCCTACTTGACTGCAACTTTATCATTTTTGACTGGCTTTAAAACCAGCTGCAGAAACAATTTGACACCCATGAGCTGAGGAACTCACTGATAGAGATGCTCACTTCAGGGTCAATGTCCCTCCTGCTACCTAAAAAAGATAAAATTTGAGATCTGTGAATGTATTTGAGGATAAAGACATCCATAAAACCCTGAATTCACAGTGTCAGGCAACCAGGTTCCTTGTTAATCCTCAGAAGAGAAAGTGCTTGAGGATTCTTCTGTTTATTCAAGCAAACAAACTTAATAAATCCTGTTAAAGTGTTACCAAGAGTTTTGCTGCTCTACTTGAGCTTCATCCCCTCCAGTCAGAATGCTGGCTGAGGAGAGGAAGTGCCATTAACTAATGCAGAAAATAAATCCTGCTTTATTCCCAGCAAATGTGGCTCCTTGATATTCCAAACAACAAAAAAAAAACTATAAGTTTGAATGATTCCATAAGAACAAAGCCAACATACAGACATTTCACTCCTTGGGAGTCCTTTCCAACTCAGGATATTCAGGGTATTCCATGAAACTTTCTACTGGCAAAATGCAGCGATTAAATGGCAATAACCACCTGGATACATCTTCCTTCCTGAATTAATCTAGAGGCTTTTGAAAAGCACATCCTGAGGTTAATTAAGTGGCTAATTAATGGGACTGACACACAGGTCAGGCCCTGGCACAGGCTGCTCAGGGAGGCTGTGGCTGCCCCTGGATCCCTGGAAGTGTCCAAGTCCAGGTTGGACAGGGTTTGGAGCATCCTGGGACAGTGGAAGGTGTCCCTGCCCATGGCAGGGGATGGAATGAGATGATCTTTAATGTCATCACTCTGATAAGAAGGAAACTCCTAATATTTGTAGCCATTTGAGTGCCCCTAATTTGAAATTATGCTGAAATATTTCTATTATCACTGCTGGAAAGGGTTCATTTGTGTTTCCAGAGGTGCTATTCAATTTTCCCCCAGTTCCATCAGTGTTTCAGAAACTCATTTTTTGAGGTAACTCTTAGTCAAAATTCACAGCACAGCCTGGGAGCTTCCTGTGCTGAGAGACAGCATCTCCGCAGTGCCTCAGGTTTTCCCCGTGCCAGTGACTGCCTGTGCACACTGAACATTCCTGTTGTACCCCAAAAAGCCCCTGCCCACCCTCCAGCGAGACTGGGACCAGCCAAAACCCCACACTCTGGTTCTCACCCCTCCGCGAGCCCTGCCCAGGCAGAGCTGGCCCCAGCCTGGCCCCAGCTGGCCCCCATTCCCCAGGCCCTGTCAGCAATTTGAGCTGCCACACCAAATCCTGGCCTTTCCCTTCCCTTTTTGTGCTTTTTGGAGTCTCTGTTTCCACAGGGTGGAAGGGATCTGCCCTTCCCTCCCCTCAGCAGCAGCAGCTGCCTGCAGCTCCCACCTGAGCAATTCCTTGGGGTCACCTCCCCGTTCTCCCAGGAAGGGAATTGCTGAGCTCCAGCGACTGAGCTGACCCCTCACATCACCTGGAGCTGTGCCAGGGGGGTTTTGGCTCAATTTCAGGAAAGGTTCTTCCCTCAGAGGGGCTGGGCCCTGCCCAGGCTGCCCAAGGAATGGGCACGGCCCTGAACATCTCCAGGACATTTGGATAACTTCCTCAGGGTGGGATTTTAGGGGTCTCTGTGCAGGGCCAGGGGTTGGATTGACAATCCCTGTGGATCCCTTCCCACTCAGGACATTCTGAGTGACATTCTGAGTCTGTTTTTGTCATTGTCCCTTCATTCCAGGCTGAAGGAATGAATTCTGAAAGCTGGGCCTGCTCCTGCTAACACAGCGATCTCCTGAGCTCCTGCAGATGGGCAAAGAAGGCAGAAAATCCTGCAAAAAAAGCAGAATCTCCTTTTCCCTGAGATAATCCACAAAAACAGACCAGACCGGAGGGTCCCAAGAGCTCCATTCACAATTCCCACTTTGCTCCCCTCAGGATTTCCAGGCCTGCATGTGGGTGGGAGTCTCCACGTGAATAAACTGAGCCCAGGGAGAACCACAACTTCAAGGGAGAAAAATCCTCTAAGCAGGCACTTTGCCTTTGGAGATGGGCAGCCCTGCTTCAGGGGGAAAACGACTGTGTGAATTGGCCCTAAAATTTCATTTTCCCTTTAAAACAAATCCCTGTGCTGGCATTTTAAGCAGGCCCTGTAGTGATTTACAACACAGAGTGACATTTCAGAAAAAAGATAATGTGGGTAATGAATTATTTGCTGATCCAAACGAACAATTGGACATACCTACTTTTGGTGGATTTAATCTTCACCGAGGCGTTAGCTGGCAAGCATGAAATATCACTTTTCAGGGGCATTTTGGTGCATTTATGCAGGGTACAATTACATGAGGCAGCTTTATGACACATTGACTCAGCCGGGTGTGATGCAATGTAATACAACTAAAGTAATACGAGCTTTTAAATGCAACATGATGGCCAAAAAAAAATAAATCTCCATCTCAGATCTGATCTTTGTTTCACTTCAGATGCCAACTGTCATAATTCACAGGGTTCTGCTCACGTGAGCAGCTCTGTCAAAGCCAGGAGGATGTGCCCTCATGGAGGAGGAAACATCACTCAAAGAGGGGTGAAAACAAGGGGCTGAATTAGTTGCAATAACCAGGGTGAATCCTCTGGGACACAAAGAAATGAGCTGCAGTTCATAGGGGGTTCCAAAGTGCCACGTTCAGAGCTGGCACAAAGGGTGGCACAATTCTGAGTTCTGTTTCAAAGGCAGGAGTTTGCTCCTCTCGCTGTCTTTTGCCTGCACTGAGGAGGGATTTGGGATGTGCTGAATTTCCCTCATCTATTCCTGCTCAACAAGCTCATGAGAGAAGATTTTACCCCACCCCTGATAACAAGCAACACCTGATAACACATTTCAGCACTGAGTGGGGATGGTCAGAGCCAAGGCAGATACAGGGAGAGGAGATGAATTTGTTCCTTTTTCCTCTCTCCCTGCATTTGTTTCCCTCCTGTGAGGTATTTCAGTTCTGCCCATCAGGGCCGGACAGTAGACAGAAATGTGTCCTTTCCAATTCCAATCCTGATCCTGGGATATTTCCAACCCTTTTCCATATCCTTGATAGATAATGGTTTAATAAGCGATCTGGTTTTTATTTAAAGGGTCGGTAGTAAAACCCAGATCACATTTCTCACTTGGTGGGTTAAAAAACCGCTTACGCTCATTTCTGCAATGTAAAACGACACTATATCAAATCAAACATTTCCAGATGTGGCCAGCTTGTGGATGGAAGTGCGAGGGAAGCCAGCAGTCGTGGACAGGCTTTCCCAGGTTTTTTTTAACAGGATTGGAACCCCACCTACTGGCAGAGAGGGTTATTGTGAAGGCAAGGCAAGAACTCACACTAAAAACCACACGCTTGCAGTGAGATCCTAAATATTTATTGATTTCCACACAAGCTGAGCATCACTCGGATCAATACAGGCACTTCAGTGCTTGAAAATTATAAAAATAATATCTTAAGGAAGTCCTAAGTTCCATCTGCAGTGACAGACATAAGGAAATGCACAAATATCACTTTAAAGCTGATAGGTGTTGTCAACACTTATGGTACTTCAGAAAAATTCAGTGTGAGTTTTCTTGGTTTTAATTTGGATAATGTGGGTCAAATCAGCTCTGTTTAGCAAATTTGCTAAACAGATTTAGCAGATTTTGTTTAGTTAATGATCCCAAAAGTCTGTAGTTTTATATTTTAGTTTTATATTCTAGGAAGGCAGAAGGATGAAATAAGTGATATCCCTCTATGTTATGTCTCTCATAGCAGATCAAAAATTAAGACAGAAATTAGGATGGAAAAATCTCATTCTAAGTGCTCACTCCTGAATTAGACGAATTAGAAAGCGAAAATTCTTATATTTCACTTAGAATTAACTAAAAAACACCCCATCACTTCCTGTGCTACAACTTTCTATAAAAAGAAAAATGAACAAACCCATTCCTGGAGACCTTGTCTGCAACCTTAGGTCTTGTTAAAACAGCTCAATTAGCAGCCTGAAAATTTACATTTTAACACATTTCAAAGCCATGTAAGCTTAAAGAGAAGAAGAAATTCACAGAAAGCAATTTTCTAGCACTAGAAAGCAATGTTTTAGCATTCCCAAATGAGACAATTTCTACTTGCAGCCAGAGCAGCAGAGCCCATTCCAAAGGCAGAAAGTCTGCACTTTGTTTTGTTCCATGGTTGCTGTTTTATTTGCATCAATCCCAAATGTTCCAGGTTTGATTTCACCACACAACAAGAAGTGTTGCAACAATTTCTCTCTGGAAATGCCAAGGAAAGACTGGGGAGAGAGCAAGGAGAGGATGGTACAGGAAACAAAAATCACCCATTTCCAAAGGGACTCTTAGAAAAACCACTCTGGCTCTCCAGGGTGTAATCAAACTATTCCACTTTCTTGTGGGGATGAGAACAGTAAAAAGCTTTTAAGAGTTCCAGGTGTGCTTGGAGATGTGCACTTTTATCCTTGGTATGGGTTTAAGTGTGTAAAGGAAGATTTTCTGCAAGGTTTGCCCCTAAATCCCCATTGAAAACACACGAAGGTGCCCAGTTCTGAGCAAATGATGGAGTGGGAGCAGCTCCCTGACAGCTTCTTCTGTCACTGTCATCCTTTCTGCAGAGAGAATCCAGATCTGTCTGCCCCTGGAATGGCACAGAAGGAAAAAGTCCTGATGAAAGAAGAGAAATTGAGCTATTTGTGGCAGCTGGAATATGAGCCAGGCATGTCCAAATATGAAGAAAAGCAACTCTCTGTCCTGGGACAAAGTGCTGAGAAAAAGAAGAAGATATTTTCACAAATCAGAAGGACCTGGAAAGGTTTTCCTTGCTGAATTGATAACAAAAGGGTAAATTAAAGCATCAGCTGTTTGGATGGGGCTGAGGTAGAGCCACCCTTCCCCTCCATGAGAAGGGAAAGGAGATGCTCAAGCTCAGAGGGAAGTGTCAGCCCCTGAGAGTTTCTGCTGCGTTTGGAGAAAAGAATCCTTTTAAAAGTTACATTTCCAGCAGACTTTGGAGTGGAATGGCAAGCAGGGGATAGCTGTACCTGGCCAGAGAGAGGACACAGCAGGTACCATCTGTGCCAACCCTCCCCTGCCCCTCCTGGGAGCCCATGCAGCTGGACTGAGCTTAACAGAGCTTGTTGTGAATAAAAAAAAAGGAGTTTGCATCAGCACTGGGACTGCTTGTCCTGCTATCTCCTGTGATCAAAGAATGGAAACAGCTGCATGTCTCAGCTCCCTGGCAATGAAAGCTGCAGCAGATCTGCTGTGTCCCCAGGCTGGGGAAAGAGCAGCACAGGCTGGGAGAGGGAAAAGCCAGCGAACACCCAGGCTGTGTTTAGCCACACTCCACGTCCTCCTAAACTGCAATCTCTTAAGTGCCACTTACCCAATTAATCCAAGCTCTTCTACTTTAAAAGCCAAGCTGTAACATATTTAAACAGCTCAGAAACCCTACCCACCAAGCCCTGCTCTGTATCTGATCCATCAGCTGCAGCAGTGACTGTGCATTAACTAAGAAAGCCCAAGGTTTGATTAACGCTTCCGCTGCCACTTTGCTGCTGCTCATTCCTGCTGGAATCCTGCTGGAATCCTGCTAAGGCTGCAATTTCTCAGCTTTTTTTAGCAGGGTGGATCTCATCTCAGCAGGGACTGTCTTTTGGACCGGCTCCTAGAACATCCTTGCAGCAGCTATAGTAACTATTTTTATAGGCAAGTTTTATTAGGAAAGTATTTTAAATGGCCTTTGAATGCAATTTAGCAGCTGGAAATGAGGCAGTTTGCCAGCATCATGTGAGCAGACAAGCTGTGGAGCACCAACAAGTGCTACCAGAGATCCTCAGTCCCCTCCAGGCTGGGCATGAAAACCCACAAGAGTTCAATGAGCCAGAAGTGCCCTTAAAATGCAAATGCCTGCAAGGCTGAGCTCTGCTGTTCCCAGGTCCCTCACTAGAA
The DNA here is from genome assembly GCF_014805655.1 of Passer montanus. Lineage (NCBI taxonomy): Eukaryota > Metazoa > Chordata > Aves > Passeriformes > Passeridae > Passer > Passer montanus. The sequence goes on along the minus strand of NW_024371260.1, from coordinate 2,702,112 downwards.
AAGGCCCTACTTTTGGAGGCCTACAGGACATACTTAGAGCTAAAATAGGTCTGGAAGTGGTGGTTTTGTTACACAGAGGACGTCAGCTCACCATAAATACATGTAAGGACATCAGCAGCACCCCCTGGATTTCTCACGAGTGTAAGTTCAGTGCTTGGTCCTCAGCAAACAATCCAGGGTGTATAAAATGAAGTGGCTCAAACACACAGACCCCAGAACATTGACCTTGTGCCACATGAAGAAGCAGGAAAAGGTTTGGATTTAGAAAACTGCTGAGCAGACATGAGGTCCTGGTGCTGCAGCCAGACTCCTGCACGTGGCCACGGCAAGGAACCAGATTGGCATCACTGGGAGCAAGCAGATGACTGAGAAAGTAAAATCAAAGCTTGAAAGAGCTGGAGACCCAGTTCCAATCTCAAACCATACTGGAGACCCAATTCCAATCTCAAATCATGCTGGCACAGTCCTGTGGGGGGTTACTGTGGTTTCCACTCATGCAAATAGGAGTGGAAAGTGGCCTCCAGTAGGAGCACACACTGAGGGAGAAGGCAGCTTTGCTTTTAGACATGACTCCAATTGTACAGTCTGAGAGCCAATTAAGCTTTGCTTTCTCGATATCTCCTTCCAAATAAAGGCTCAGCTTGTGTGCTAGGCTTTTTTAAAAATAAAATCAAACAAAATCATACATTTGGCAGGTCCTGGGCATTCCTGCTACTAAATTGTTCTGTACTTTGTGCAAAATCTGAGTGTATTAAATAAAGAGAAGTGGAGTAGCCCCTTTGACCAGTGTCCAAGTGTTTAGAACTGTTAAATGTGAGTTTCACCCGTGTTTACATGTGGAATGGAACACAGCCACTCAACCACAAAATGTTCCCAAAGCAAACATCCAAAACCTGGTTGCTGGCAAGGGACACTGAGAGACTCGCCTGAAACCAGTCATTCACAGGATGCCAAAACAACAGATTACCACTGGGAAGGAGTGAGCCAGGTTATTTTCTTACCTCCAGGGAAGAGGCCATGGCAAGTGACAGGAAACAGTGACTGGCAAAGCTGAGTGTGGGCTCAGAGAGGTTCAGCTGGATGGAGAAGGAGGGCTGGTGTTACTCCAGATGTGCAGGAGAGTGACCATGGACACAGGGAAGTCCCCATGTGCCAAGGGTGTGTGTGAACCTCCTGAAGTGGAGGGTGAATATTCTGCTAAGTCAAGGCTGGCTAAGCCAGAGAATCACAGGATGAGCTGGGCTGGACACAACCTTAAAGCTCATCCAGGAGCACCTTCCACTGTCCCAGGCTGCTCCAAGCCTCACCCAGCCTGGCCTTGGACACTTCCAGGGATCCTGGAGCAGCCACAGCTGCTCCAATTCCTCTTCCCTGCAGCCCCTTCAGGTCCTGGAAGGTTCAAAGAGGTCTCCACACAGCCTCCTGTTGTGAGCAGCCCCAAGAACCTCAGCCTGGATAAAGTAAAGCAACAGAGGGAAAGGTGAGCAGAAAGAAACTCCAGCAGGACACAGAGGCTCCAGATGTTTGTCAGAGGGGAAGGTGGGATCAGGAGGTGACCTGTGTTCCCTCAAACACAGGCCCAGGTTTTTGTGACAGCCCATGTTTGTCTGCCCCTGGATCGTGTCACTGTGGGTCTGTGCTTATTCAGAGAAATGGAAACACACCCTTGGAGCTGGCACACAATGGAAAGAACATAACAACGTGCTGAGATCACCCTCTGGGGAACTGCAAGAGGGGAGAAATCTATGAAATAGGGCAAGAAATTGCAAAAAATGTAAGCAATAGCTCAGGACACAGCTGGGAGGGATCTTTCCAAGGTCCTTACAGAATCCTTCCAAGGTCCTTCCAAGGTCCTTCAAAGGTCCTTCCAAGGTCCTTCCAAGGTCCTTCCAGGATCCTGCCAAGGTTCTTCTAGGACCCTTCCAAGGTTCTTCCAAGGTCCTTCCAAGGTCCTTCCAGGATCCTGCCAAGGTTCTTCTAGGACCCTTCCAAGGTCCTTCCAAGGCCCTTCCAGGATCCTTCCAAGGTCTTTCCAAGTTCCTTCAAGGACCCTTCAAGGAGCACAAGTTTTAAGGTGACTTCAGGAGACTCTGCTCTGTGCTGAGGGATCCACCTGGCCCCTCTTGGACTTTCCAAACTTTTCCTGCACAACCCACGTGCCACAGGAGCTGTCTTCTGCCGCCTAAAACAAGGTCAAAGCCAATTTCTGCCACCTCCAGCTTCAAGCCCTGCTCCCACCCACCCATCTGAGCCTTGCAGCTGTGCCCTGTGCCGCGTTCCACCCCTCACCCTGCTCCTCTCCCCTCTGAGAGCTGGGCCATTGCTGACAAAGCCCCAAAACCAGCCAGCTTTCCTTTCCTCCCGCATGTTAACACCTCCCCACGAGCTGAGTGATCCCTGCACGCACCAAATTCGTGTTTTTATTCTGCCTGTGCATTGACACCTTGTTGCCTGAGCCGTGTTGATGGGTTGCAGGTGCCCCTCACTATGAAACTGGCCAACAACCCACTCACAAATTTGCTCCGCTTGTTAATATTAAAATCAGATGGCCAATGCCTCCCCTAAATTGGTTCAGGCTTGAGGTACTGCTGCTTCACAGTAGGAAGAGTGTTCCAACAGCTTTCTGCAGGACCTGCTATTTATGGTAAACACTTCACTTTGTTGAAATAACATAAAATTTTGAGATAAACCCATTCTAGACAAGGAAACATTAAAGTGCCACCGTCTCTGCTTTGCAGCTTTGCAATAACTTGTGTTTGCAGCTGCCTCGTGGGGCTGGGGAAGACCTGAGCACCACATGTTCTCTGCTTAGCACTTGGAATCCAAGGAAATGTCTTTATTTTCTGGCTCTGCTGGGTTATGAGGTTGTCTGGGCAATGTCAGGCAGGGTTCTGCCTCTGGTGATTGGGACAATGTGAACTCTGTGGGACCCAGACTGCAAAGAGTGGTGGAAATTGTGCAAGGTCCTGAAGATTCACTGCTTGCTGAGCCTGGAAGGGTGGAGGGGAATATTTGCTGGTGCCCTTTCATTTATTTAGCAGAGGAGAGAGGGAAACTCTCTTCAAACTGTAATTTTGGGCTGAATTTTTATGAGGATAGGCTAAAGAAAGAGTGATTGTTCCTTTCTCCAGCATTCATTTACAGGTCCCAATTGTGATCTCTGAGGAGTTCAGCCACCATCAAAATAAAACCAAAGAATCCCTCAAAAACAAAACATTATCCCAAACACTCCTGACGAGCTTCTACTCCTTCCATACTTTGTTGTCTGCAAAATATTTTAACAGGTGGACTGGCAATGGTGTGGAAAGTGATTTGAACCCAGATTTTTTTAGGTATTTCAGGAGATAAGCACCAAGCTGGGCTCCATTACCCTGCAGTGACACAGAGGGCTGGAGTTGTTATAGAAACTGAGTCCCTTGCCAGAGATGCAGGCAGGAAACATGGTCACTGTAAGAGCCAGAGCACCCAGCCAGAGCTGAGGAATTTGTCTCTTTTCTGCCAACTCCTCGCATGGAACAGAAAAATAAAGTAACATGAAACATGGCCCTCGGTGCTGGCACAGACCTAGGAAGGAGACTTTGCCAGCCAAGGCTGTTTCCTTCCTCTAAAAAAGTGACCACCCTATTTTTTGATCATTAAAATATGTGCCTTTGTTGTGCAGACTGATTTGCAGGTTTGTGGCCATCCCAGCTGTGCTCAGAGAAGCAAATAAAAATGATGGAATTACATCTGTTCTTTAACAATAATTCCAGTGAGCAAAGGTCTAGGGAAATAACCTGAGGAACAGAGCTCAGCTGGCCCCAGAAGATCATTTATGATGTGCCATGGCTACTGTAAATCCAACTGGAGCCACGCTGTGGTTGTGAGTGTCAGTGAAAGGCATCTGAAATCTGTGAGATTTTCCTGGAAATTCTGTTTACACGTCAAAAATTGAACAACAAAAAAAAAAAAAAGGAAGCATGTGTGATTCTGCAATTAATAGATACTTTAAAAGGAGACGTTTACATGACATCTTTATCTGCTTATTAAAAGAATTCCTTGGAATGTGCTCCAAAGAATGAGTGACACTGACTGCTCCAGGATATCCCCTTAATCCCTCACAGAAGAACCTGTGGCTTCCCTCCACGAGCACATTCCTCAAAGCTTTGACTGAGATTCCTTCCATGTACATTTTACATGTTCAGGTTAGGAGCACATACATTCAAAGGTCACGAATTTACTCTTTGCTGGCAGCAGAGTTGGGGATCTCATTTGGGATGAGTTCAGCCCCGGATTCAGGGAGTTGTTTGAACTCTAAATGCCAGGCAGGAAAGCAAAGGGAGAATTTGAGGAGCAGACTCATTATCAGAACAAATCGGCTCAATGCTGAGCTGCTAATAACGTCATAAACCAAATGTGAGCATCTTCCAGGGGGATTTTCCCAGAATAATGGCACTGCTCATGAAGGCCACCCCAGAAGTTGATGGTTTACGGTAGTTGAAGTGGGATTAGCCCTCATGAAAGACTCAGGAATACTTTTTCTCAGTGAAAGTTTACAATAATATTTTAAAGACTCTCAACCAACACCCACACTTAAGCTTTGAAAACAGATAATGCATTTTTAATGGGATTGCACATCTGACAAGGAATTTGACTAATTCCTCTGATAGCAGACAGCTTCCTCCCCATAATTCATCTCAAAAGGATCAAAAACCCAAACACTCCCTGCCATCTTTGGAATGGCCCCCTCCACCCCTGGAGGCCTCCTGGAAAGGATCAGATCAATTCCAGCAATTCAATGGCAGGAGAATGGAGCCACAGATACCTGACCTCCCTTTGGTCTGTCCTACCAAAATAAGGGCTGGAGCTGAGCAGGGAAAGAGGGAAAAGCCTGAAGGACAAGGGGATGTTGGGCTGCTGACACTGAGCCCATTGTTCCCATTTGGCCACCAGTGCTTTGCCTCTCCCCGTGCTGGTGCAGCTTCCAAAACCTCCAGAGCTGTTTGAATCCCACCACGGCTTTGTCTGGGAACTACCAGGGCTGAAGCACTGGGAGGTGGCTGAATTTGAGGTGTTTTAGAAGGAAAAGCATGAGAGCTTTCTTCAGCGTTGTTATGATTTGCTCAAATGAGGATTTCCTGCTCAAAACCGTGTGTTTTGTCCTTCTTCAGAGGAGGGGACTGAGCAGTGCTGGCCACAATCACAGGGCTGTGCCTTTAACACCACTCACAGCATAATCCCTTGTAGATGCTCCACAGCTCAAACCCCAGCCAGGTCTGTCAAGGCATTTTTAGCATTTGTTCTGTTAAAAAACAAGCAAAAAAACCCTGAGGTATTAGGGTGCACTAATCTTTAGAAAGGTTAATTTATTCATAGGGATTTTGACAGAGATGTATGGCTAGGCTGGAGTCCCAGGCACTTCTTCCCAAGGGGAACTGCTTGTGCAGAGCCTGACAGAAGGAGAGAGAGGCTTCAGAACAGCCCCAAACCACATCAGAGAGGGGCTCCCAGGGGTTCTGAGCACTGCACTCACTGTGAGCAGCCCCTGCTGCTCCCCCTGCTCCCACCAAACCTCAGCTGCCTGTTGATGCAGCAGAGACACCCTGGAGACCACGGCCACAGGAGCTCCAGACAGCAAAAGCAGCTCTATCCCTCCCAAAAATTGTGGATTCTGAAGCTCTTTCCCCTTTTACAGCAGGTGAAAAGGCAGCTCAGGGTGGTGTGAGCTGTGTCAGTACATGGGGCTGACTCGGGGAAAAAGAGCTCTTCCTTCAGACATCTCAGCCCAGGCTCTTTTTGATTCTCCACAATAATGTTTTGGATTTCCAGACAACATCTTGGATGCTTGTTCTCAGATTGATGTTAGCAAGACTAAATGAAATGTGCTTTTCTCGATATTTAGGGATCTCCAGAAACACCAGAATATAAATCTGTGGATGCTCCAACAGGAGACATCTGCTAAAATAAACTGTAGCCTTGAAATAAACACATTATAAAGGCAGGGGGGCATCACTCTAAGGTATCTGATCATGTCCTATTTTCTTCCACTGGGAACAGAGTTTACTCCATAAAAAGATTAGAATCTCTTTACCATTCTAAATTTAGGCAGAGAGGATGTGGCAGAAACCAGCCAAACCTTGTCTCTGCAGAGGCCTCTGGGACCTGTCAGGACACTGCAGGAAGCCAGCCTGATAACTGATTCGGCTGCTTCTTTTTAATTTGCTTGGAGTCTGTGCAATTAAAACTAAAGTTTCCACGGGCTGTAGAAGGACAGAGCCAATTTGTGACTGCCCTCCCCTTCCTGCAGCAATTCTTCAACGTCAGGAACACCTGAGCTGATTCTTTCAGGCTCTTGACCCACAGAGCAACTCAATCCTGCTGGCAGGTGGGAAGGGGAACCACATCCCAGGCTGTCCTGGTGAGGATGCAGCCAGCAGAGCCAGGAAAATGAGCTTTTCCCTCTTTTCCTCTTGGGTTTGGGGCACTGTGCCCAGTTTGGGGTCATCAAAAGACTACAGGACCAAAGGACAGGGGCTGGAGAGGGACGTAGAGGAGCACTGGACAGAGGTGACTCTTTTGGGCACAGGGAGAAGGCAAAGGGGAGCAGAGGGCTGGGGTGGGGCTGAAGATGCACAGATGGGACCAGGCTGTCCTTGGAGGAGAGGGGCAGTAGTGTGGGGGCACTCACACCAGGTGGAATTTCCAAATGCACATCAGAACAGCAATCAAACATCAGAACAAGCTGCCCAGAGAGACTCTGCAGGCCAAGTGGAGCTGCTTGCCCATCAGGTTGGGACAGAGGATCTCCAGAGCTCCATTCCAACCAGGGCTCTGGAATTCCATGATTTCTTTCAGTGGCTGTCCCTGACACATGAAATGCCTCCCCACACAGAGCCAAGCACTGCTGGGAACAGTGAACTGTGCTGTAGCAAAACAACCTTTTACTCCCACAAAAAAAAGAAGGGTTTTGCCTGAGCTGCCTGTGCAGAGCCCTTGGCTGGACCAGGATCTGAACCCAGCAAAGCACAAACCACCTCTGAGCGAAGAGCTCACCCCAGAGCTCCCACCTCCCTCCTCTCACATAGTTTTTCCATCAGTCCCTTATTTCCCCTTCCCAACATCTCCCCCAGCACCAAAATCAGAAATGGCTGATCTGCAGCTCACCTGCTTTGGTCTCCACCTGCATTTCTAGCACTGCAAAGGACAAGGGACCAGCTCAGCTTGCCTGAGCCAAAAGCAATAATGCTCTGCTGACCAGAGCTAGTTAACTGCTAGTTTAGATTATTAACCTCTTGCACTTAATGAGAGTCCTGAGGCTGCTTAAGCCACAAGACTGAATTTCCCCTAACCACAAACATGGAATCCTCATTAATATGAATCCAAGACACTTTCCCAGGAAGAAATAATTTGTAGAATGTAGAATCTACCCAGAAGCAAACGATGCTGGATTTAGAAGTATGCTTGAAACTTCTGCAGTTCAGTTTAATTTGTCCCAAAGGACAAGGAGGAAGGTCTGGATCACGAAATGGATTTTTATTTTTAATTGCCAGGTGTCACCAGACTTTAGCAAGAAAGATTTCTGATGTTTTCCCCAACACCCCCAAATACTTGTAATTATTTTCTGGGGAATTTTACTTGAAAAACGATCCATTTCTAACTGAATTTAAGCCTGTGTTATGCAAACAGTAAACCAGCTTGTTTGAAAGTAATCTGTACCCAAGGGCTAGCAGAGGAATAAAAATAAATAAAGTATGAGAGGTTTTACAAAACCACAGACACCACCAGGTTTTCCAGGTCTAAGGGAAGAAAATCTCATTCTGCAGGCTCCTTTTTTACCTCTTGGCAAGTGGGAGTTTTTAAGATGCCTTACAATCAATCCCTGGGTCGGGTTTCGCAGCCATCAGCACCTGCTCCCTCTGAAGTGGAACGTGGCCGTGTCCAGCAGCAAAGCAGTGAGGACAGGAAGCCAAATTTATTGCATTCATTTGAAACTGCAGCAGGGAAGGGCTCAGCATCACAGGGCCACTCACAGAATCCACAGAATCACAGAATTCACAGAATGACCAGGCTGGAAGAGACCTTCAAGACCATGGAGTCCAACCCAGCCCCAACACCTCAACTGAACCCTGGCACCCAGTGCCACATCCAGGCTTTGTTAAACACACCCAGGGATGGTGACTGCAGCACCTCCCTGGGCAGCCATTCCAGAACTTTATCACTCTTTCTGTAAAAAACTTTTTCCTGATATCCAACTTGTATTTCCCTTGGTGGAACTTAAGGCTGTGTGCTCTGGTTCTGTCGGTGCTGCCTGGAGAAAGAGCCCAGCCCCAGCTGAGCACAGCCACCTTTCAGGAGTTGTCACTCAGCTGGGGGTGTCACCACTGCTCAGCACAACACCGAGGCTCTGGGATCTCCTTCATGGCCACCAGTGGTCAAAGCTCCTCTGTTTCCCCGGATGCCCAAAGTGACTGGGTTTGAGCACAGCTCTGGTGCTGTCGGGACCATCAGCCCCGTCCTCCCAAGCTCGTGCAATGGTTGCTGTGATGCCTCTGGTTTTGGCTTTTTTATTTTTCAGATTCTGTGCTGCTTTAGTGTGTGGGTCTGGGTTCACATCAGGAGATGGTGAACTCTGTGCACAGAACAGGGAGACAAAACAATTCCTCCTCTAGCTGGGGACCAAGGACAAATGACCCAAATCTCAGGCCCAAGAGCATAAACAACGTGGGCTGAAGAGAGAAAACAAGCAGGATAGGACTGCATGGGCTAAAGCTGGAACTGGCTAATTAACTCCAATATGCAAATGGCGCAGAACTTCTAAAAGTGCGAGACCTTGTGACCAGCTGTCCATTTTTTGTGGCCATTTTGTGTTGTGCTGCCCAAGGCGGCTCCACTGAGGCTTCTTAACAAATCCCTGCTTTATTCTTTAGCTCAGTCTAGTCTCTGTTCTAGCTCAGCCTTCCCAAGGCATCACCTGAGCCAAACCTGGGTGCAGAGCAGGACCTGGGCAGGGCCGAGGAGAGGCACATCCCTGCCAGTGCTTTCATCTCCGCAGGTGTTCTGGCGTGCCCCAGCTTTGAAATGCCAAGCCAGCTTTTCCCAGGGTGGGATTAAGCTGTAACAGGACCAGGGCTCCTGCTTTCCCTGTTTGCCCATTGTTCTGCCCATTGTCTGAAATCCAACCTCCTCCTGGAACCTCAAAGGGCAGCGGGGCCGGGTGAAACCTGAGCATGGCAGGAAGGTGGGGGAATTCCTCTGGACCATCTTTAACCTGCTGTGGTTGGGGAACACATCCTCCCGATGGAATCAGCAGCACAACAGCCCTGGAATCCGGAGGAATCCACATCCTGGGAAGCATCAGTGTGTAATGCATTATCCCCTGGTGTCTGAGCTACTGTGCTGGCAAAAGCTTTTCCTAATGACAGTCACATCCCCCCAGCCCCTCACACACACTGGTTTGCATTACAGAAAACATGCAACAACAGAAAGGCAATTTCTCCAGGCTGCAATTGGGTTTGGATTTATTCCAAGCTGTCACTATCTCACAACCTCCTTCCAGGCGTTCCCACTCGCTCCTCCCCTATCAGTTGACTTTTCTCTTGGTATCTTGTTTTAATCTTTTCTGTCACGTGGGTGCAAGTGCAGCAGCAGGAGCAGATGGGGCTCAGTTCTGTGCACCACCAGGCTGGGCCATAATGCAGTTAAAGAGTTCTCTCAGGTGGGTTTGGCTCCTGCACCACGCACAGTGCTTTTCACCAGATCTATTTCTGATTGGGTTGAAATTTGAAGGATCAGTGGGGCAATTCTTCCTCCCTCTAATTTAACTTTTTTTTTTTTTTTTCAGCTTTAGTAGCAAAGAGGTGCCTGTCAGATATACAACATTCACTTTTTTTTCTGTAAGAAATGGCTGTTGGATAAAACACAGATATTTCACTTCACAAAATAATCATTGCATTATTGATTGGGATGGGGATGTGTTGAATTCCTGAAAATGTAGGAACAACAAATTTCTGCCAGCTCTGCCCATGGGGTTTGTTCTTATGGGTAGGTCAGACCTGAGCCAAGGAAGAGCTGCTGCCATCCCCGGTGTCCAGCCCCTTCTGTGCACATAAATAAACATTATTCCAATATTATTCCATAAACTGTGGATAAGGAAAATTCACAATTCATGTCAAACCTCACATGGTGCAGCAGAGAACTCAAACAGGAGCTTACCACACAACAGCAAGGAATAATTATAATTGACTCTGCAGGTTTCATTCCTGGTGGTCATCCCCAGCTCAAGTGACAAATAAATTCCTCAGGCTTCCACCTCTTCCTGAAATCCAAGAGCTTTCAGGGCTCAGAGGGATCAGGACAAGCTGAGTGCTGCCCAGGCATCCCAGCAATCTCAGCTTTCCCTCCCTCCTGGGGACACAAAGTGGTGTCACCCTGGCTGTTCCCTCCCTTGCACTCTCTCACATGTTTGAAATGTCATTTTGGTGGGAGTTCACCTCCCAGAGTGGAATTCTGCCACACTTCCTCTCGTTTATTGGATGGTAAAAGCGACTTCCCAGCAGCATTTAACATCAGCAGTTTTCACTAGCAAGGTGTAAAATCCCTTTAGTGCCACTCAGAATCTACAAGAGCTTAATATGCAAATAATCACAACGCCTTTTTTGCCTGTTCAGGTATCACTGGGCCCAAAACCTGATTTTTTACAGTATTTTCCCTTCCTTTTAACCTTCTCTTGCTGATGTATCTAACCAGTTACATCAGGAAAAGAACCTGTCTTTATTTTCTTACAAACAAACCCCTTTTATAAGCATGAAACGACCATTTCCTCCATGGGTTCCTCTACCTGTATTCCTGGGATCATGGAATATGCTGAGCTGGATAATCAAAGTCCAACTGCTGGCCCTGCACAGACACCCCAAAATCCCACCCTGTGTCTGAGAGCATTGTCCAAACACGTCTGGAGCTGCCAGTACTCCCAGCACTCCCAGATTCCACAGAACATTCCATGGCCTGACACAGGGACATAGACCCTCACCCACAGCTCTTCTACCTCCTTCTGACCTTTTTTCTTCTCTGAATAATGCAGAAAATAATTTTAGAGGCTCATTTTGCCACATGTGGCTGAATAACAATGCTGATACCTCAAAGATTTTCACCAAGTTTTCTTTTTTCCTTTTTTTTTTTTTTTTTTTTTTTTTTTTTTTTTTGACATTTTACACAGGACAGATGTTGTCACCACAGCTGCTCTTGTAAACAAGATATGGAGATGGTCTGGATTGGGTTACCTTGCTAAAATAGGCTAAAATAAATAAAAGGATGGTTGGTCTCTCTCGGATGAATTAGCTTGATTGGAAATGTCAGATTAAAAAGGCCTAAATAAACAGAGTTGGGCATCCACCCTTAATGGAGCCAGGAGCCCAGGAGAAGCAGTAAAGATACAGAAAATGAAAGGCTGAATCCCAGAATTATCCCTGCACAGACCCAGCTGATAGCAAGGGAAGCATCTCCTAAACCCCAGGCTGAGGAGGCTCCTGGATTTACAGACACTTGGATTTAGCTAAAAGCTCTGCTGGTTCATCTTCCCTGCTAATAAATATTTTCACAGCAACATAAAAACATGAGCCAAGGGCACCTGGAGGTGACAGAGGTTGTCACTGCCTGCAGGGTGAGGTGGGATTTTCTTCCACAAACTCTGCTTTGAGTGAGTTAAATCTTTAAAAACCAAAGTGAGTGCACTGATGTCTCCTTCCACAGGATTACCCATGTTCTAGGACACTTACAGGGGTTTTGTGCTCATTTTTGTGCCCTCACAAATCCTTCTGGCTGCTCTGAACTGCTGAGCCATCTTTGATACCAAACCATCCATTATCCTTCAGCTCCTATTTAATGCATTTATAAGTCCCATGGAAAGTGTTCATGTGGTGCAATAGCAAAGCACTGATGACTAAAGACTGGCTCTTTTTACACTACTGCCCTTTTCCACATTTAACACCTTGACCTGTTCAGACTGAGACTTTCAAAGTCAGTCTCAGACCAAGTTTTTCCCCCAAAAAACCCAAATCTTGGTGTGTACACAAAGAAAACATAAAGAAAAGCATATTGTTTTGCCATGCTAAATATCTTCTATAAATGGCAAGGCCTGAAACATCCAGGAGGTTTAGATTTCAAGCTATTAGAAATTCCTGGATCCTGCAACTCCCCCCCAGTTAACAACTCTGAACACCCACCTACCCACACAAAGAATTTGGCCCACAGCAAACATACATTATTGTAAAGTTGTCTAGAAAATAGATGCCGTTCAGACCAGAAATTACCTTAAATGACTGTTGAGTTGACTGGGTTACAATATTTTAAGGATCATAAAAATAAATATAGTTGTCCAAACAGCGAGGAGCAGGGCTTTGCCAAGGAAAACACGAGGCACGGAGGGTGCTTACCCCGCGCTGCCTCGACACCGCGAGGCCCAGGATGAAGTGGCTCTTTGTTCAGGCTGTGTGTTTAAAAATTGACGAGTGCTCCGTGGTATCAATCACGCCTGTCAGGCAGCACAAGTGCAGATCTGTTACACTTAAAGGCTTGTCAAACCAGACATGATTTAATTTGTCATTTTTCTCTCCCTCTCTCCGCGCGCAGCGTGCACGTGCTCTTCATTACTCTTCATCATCAGCAAAATGAATGCATTTTTTGTATGATTTTTTTTTTCCTTCTCTCCAAGAGGGTGGAGGGATGGTTGTTTACCAATGACCCAGCACTTGTGAAGAGATCATAAGCAGCTGTTCCCTACATGCCCTCACGATCTGAGAATTTAGCTGAAGCCGTGGGAGGAGTGGGAGACGAGAAGGGGCTTTTGGGGCCATTTTTTTTCAATAGACAAAGGCCCCAGTCCCACACGGCTCTGCAGGAACAGTCTCTGGAGCTTGTCCTGCTTTCAGTTCCTCCTTTAAGTTTTCCTCTTCGAACTTCTCTAAAAAATCAAAGTTATTGCACTGATGTCTCTAAAATAATGTTTTAATGTGGGGCCTTCGTGGTGTGGTTTTGGGAGCACAATTGTAAGAGTTTTTGAAATTTAAAAACTTTCTGCTTTCTCTGTAAGCGTGGATTATTTTGTTCTTGGGAAAACTTTTACCTGTTGCCATAATCCAGAGAGAAAAGCAGATATACAAAATATCAGAATGTTTTTAGGGAAAAGATCAACTCCTTTGTTTCACAGTTCATATGGGATTTTTTTTCCATCCAAGATAAAGAATGAATGACAAAGGAGAAAACAAATAACATAAAGCAAAATATATTACAATTGGAGAAAGAATCATTACCTATTGATAAACACAGTTTTGAAATTGAGGAGAAACCTGAAGCTACATCCCCTAAAAAACTTTGAGATACCTGTCAGTGCTGTTACACCCCTTCCCTTCAAAACAAGACTAAACCAATAGAAAAGTGTTTAACTCTGGCCAGAATTCCAAACATGTTTTGAAACAGGTAAATCCCCTCTGGTAAATGCCCCAGAGTTGTCCAAGGATGCCACAGTTTGGCATAATGTTATTATTACTATTATTTTGGATAGAATAAAGCTTTCAGTTGAGACCCTTCTAAAGAGCTCTCAGCAGAGCCAAGGCTGTGTGGGGCTTGTCTTCAGCACTTCATAGAAATGGGTGTTTCCTCTGTTTATAGAGGAGAAAACCAGAACATCTCCAGAAGGGAGGAATGTCACAGATCACCCATCTGTAAGAAAAAAAGACTAAAATCTCTGGAACAACACTGCAGGAAAAACAAATCTGCTCCAACTGGGACCAGAACACCCTGATCCTGGGCCAAAGCCCAGTCTGAGCTCAGGAGTGCAGGAATTTAGGTGCATCTTTCAATTAACATTTCATTCCCTGGGAGACGTTGGATAGGAAAACCTAAACCCAGGGGTTATTTTTTTACTTATTCCAATGTCCATCTTTCTGTGCCATAGAGAAGCTCTCTGCCTTCTGCAAACACCTTCCCCCTGCAGCCAGGAGCAGCCCAGCTCAGGAGGAGATGTCGTGAGAAATTCCTTCCAAGCACAACAGTGACAGTCCTGTCTCCCATGAAGGAAAAGTCAAAGCCAAGCCTTATTTATTCTCACATTTCCTATGGAAAGATTTCACAGGTCCTCACTGCAAGGGAGCTTGAATTAAGCTCAGTGTAAAGAGGAAATTCTGCCATGGTCCAGCAAGGTCAGATCAGCAAGGCCCATCAACAAAATGCAATTTTAAGGACAGGCACCTCAATAACTGGGGTGAAACATTATTTATTCTGGCCCTCCGTGGTCCAGAGGGATCTCTGTGCTCTGAGCAGGAGGAATCCTTTCTGCAGAGCACACAATTAGGTTGCAGGCCTTTTCTTTCTCCAAATAACTCCTGTGTCAGAGGCACAGATTTATCCAAGGATTAGGTTCTGTAAGTGTTACCCTGTTAGGCTGAAGTTCTGTTGGTGGTGCATTAAGAGTCTCCATTTCCCAATATCTAAGAAAGAGAAGGGACCAACAAGGAAAATTGTGCCCCTTGCTGAAAAGTAATTTATGTAACCTACATTAAGAGTAAGCAAGCCAAATTATAGCAATCCCAAGGAGTTTTTCCATATTTTGCCATGGCACAAGGCACAGCCAGCCCCCAGTGTCCAGGGACCACTCATCCTCCTGCAGAACCAGTTCTGAGAGATCAGGAAACGCCCAGGACCCTTCCAAACAGGGAATTCTCCTGGGGACTGTTCCCAGTTATGGGTCACTGATCATGGAGATAAAAACCAAACCAGGGGCCAAGCACTGAGCTGCAGCTTTGGGCTTGGCCTGGAGCCCTTTCTAATCATCCCATCTGCAGGAGAGCAGATGCAGGGCTCCAGGAAGCTCCAGCCTCATAAAGCATCTCAGGACTGATGTTCCTGGGGCAGCCAAGAGCAGCAGTGGGGAGCCCAAAGGCCACTGAGCCCCCAGCACATGCTCCAGGGGCTTTCTGAGCCCAGTCCCAAATCCTGCTTTCCCTATTAATGTCAATGGCCCTATTGAATTCACTTGGACTGCTTGTGGGAATATGGATAGAAGAGTTTGGCTGTGCTTTGGTAAACTAAACTTCAGGAAGTCTGAATATACCATAACAAAGCCCCTAAAGCCAGCAAGCATCATGAAAGGAGCTTATTTCAATACTAAATCAATTTATGAGTATAAACATGGAGTTATCTGACTAAAATATGGATATTGCCCACTTGAAATACTGCACCTCAACCCCACTAAATGTCACCAACAGGCATCCCTGAAGGAAGCAGGCAGCATGCTGCCTTTGGATGCCCCAACTATAAATCAAGAGATTTCCTGAAGTCTGCCTGGAATAGTGGAGAGTAGCCAAAATTGCATGAAGTGCTATTTGTGTGCTATTAGTTGTGGGGTGGGAGCAGGGAGGAGTGTGGGAAGGAAAAAGGGGAAGAAGGAAAACCACTTTCTTAATAGTTCCTACAATGTTTGGAAAACATTCATTCACAGCATCCATTTATCAGGCTTTCATGTAATAACTCCAGGCCAAAAAAAAAAACCAAAAAAAAAAAAAGGCTGGAGGGAGGTGGGGGGGGAGAGGGAAACAAGGATAGTGGGTTTTAACAGGGAAACTTTGGAATGTTGTCAATGTTTCCATGTAAAAAAAGTGCTGGAATTACAAAGTGCTGTTTGTGTCCAGGTGCCACTTGGAGGTAGCGGATGATGTCAATTGGTTCTGCTCCGTGCTCCCACATCTGAACAATAGCCCACTCTTAGAACTTCTCAGGTTTTTACACCCCTCAGCCAACTGCAGCCTCTCACGCCCCAGATGAGTCCAAATCCACTTCAGGAATATCCGTGGTGTCATTTCCATGGCTGGAAAAACTGGTCAGGTCCTCAGAAACCCCCGTGAGCTGCAGCTGGAGCATTCTGGGTTCTGTGCTCAGAAAGGGATTCTGTGACTCCTTTGTGGCCACCTCAAACAGAAGCTAGACAAAATTAAGATAATAAAGTGGGTTTTTATTAAAGGCCTTCAGTAGATACACCTTGGGCAGTGAAAAGCCTCTGAGGGGCTACACCCAAGATGGACAATGGCCAAGAGTTTTTCATACAATTATAAGTTTAGTCCATTTACCCATAAGGAGTTTATCCTCCAATTAAAGTTTCAGGTAATGAAGTAATTTACTCCAAGTTTTTCCCCCCAACTCATTGTTGTTTACATCTCTCATGGCCTGAGACAATAAGGTGTCCTTGAGTTTCAGGCCTAGAGAGGAATTGTTTTTCTGAATAAAATTGGAGAACAGTAGCTGATAGGCCATGGAGTTTCAGAGTTTTATACATTAAAATTTATACATGATACATTTATATCATTTCTACATTATACATTTATACATTTAGAGTTTTATCTATTAAAGCACAGGATCTGAAAAATATAAAAGTTAAATCCCAAGGCATCACCTTGAGGAGATGTGTGCATTGCAAAAGGATATTTATGGAAGAAAACATCCCCACTGCACACACAGGGCTCCACTCCAAGGGCCAGCCCTGCAGCTTGCCCTTTTCCCTGACAAACACCCCACAGCCATCCCATGGCCAGGTGGGATCCTACAGGGAGAGCTGGCCTTTCCCAAGATGAAAAATGAAAAGGTAGCAGGCAATCAGCCCTGGGAGCTGATTTCACTGTGAATCTGAAAAATGCAGCAGGAACCAGGACACAGATTTGGGTGGGGAGCTGAGGACAGGGGATGGGAGTGAGGGGTGAGCAGACCTGGGGCTGCCAGGAGGGACCTCCCCTGCCAAGCTCAGACACAAAAATCCTGCAGCAACTGAGCAGGGCAGATCCCCCTGCAGCCCCAGCTCCCAGTCTTGTCCTCATATTTTAGCTGAACATGCTGGTGGTTGCCTTTTGATGTTTCTAGCTGAGAGAACATTTTCATAAAGCACAACAAAACAGAAAAATCTCTTTGGGAATCCCTGTCGGCGCGATGGTTTTGATTAGTGCTAATGTTTTTCTGGCTGGCTGTGAAAATGCATTTAACTCTAATTGACTGGGCATTGTAATTCCAAAGCTTTCTGCAACAAAAACCCACCGAGTGACAATCTGATACAGAAATCTGGCAAAAGATGATGTCTCTTGCTCCTCAGAGACAAGTTTAATGGAATAAAAATATTGATCTAATATAGAAAGATTGGATATACATTTTCCTATAACTTTCAGTATTGTCAAGGGGATAAGGGAGAAAATTCTTAACAGGGAAACCTTTTCATATTTGGAATAGTTTCCTCTTCAAGGAAATGGTGTAATTGTAATTTCAGCACTGCAAACCAGACAAAGCAACGAGGGCTGTGCCAGAGAGAGGTTCTGCCCAGCTGACTCCAGCCCATCTTCCCCAGTTCCAATTTCTGTGATTCCATTATTTCCTTTTTCACTGAAACTATGACAAGCAGTGGGGAGGGAGGCAGGAGGAAGAAAGCAGCAGTATTTCCTCCCTGGGATCACAGTTACACCAGCACTGGATTCAGCCAGGCAGAGATGGACTCAAACACCATTTCCCATTTCCTGAAGAGCTCCTTTTCATGGGAGCCATGAGGAAACCACGTGTTTGCCCAACTCAGCCTCAGAACTGGAAAAAAACACAAGCCTGGGTGATTCTCACACTGTAAATTTCAGCGGGGACTTTAAAATAATGCCCTAAATTGGATCTTCATGTGGGAAAAACAAATCTGTCAAGAGAAGAGGCTTTTTAATTTGTGAAACCAGGAGCTCAGCTGTACAGCAGCAACAGTGACAGCATCAATTTGGTTCTGGTAGCTGATGCTAAACTGGGAGGGGTTCAGGGATGGAAACAGCACTGGCTGGATGGCACCAGGGACTGTCCCCTGCTCTCCCTTCACTTCTAGGGGTGGGGTGTTCACAACTTCATTTCAACCACAGCAAAAGTTGGGGATGGTTTTGAAAGGGAAAAGGGAAAAAAAAAAAGAAAAAAAGACAGAAAAAAAGAACAACCCAAAAGAACACTGAGGATAAGGAGGAAAAAAATTGCAGCATCGAATCAATTAATGCGAGTTCTTCCGAACTTCCATGCAAGCTTTGCCTTCAATTAGCATGATCTCACTGAACCCTCTTGTGTAGGCCTGGAGCAAAAGCAATGGAAACTTTCTCCCTTCTTGTTTTAATCTTTCACCAAGTCCTGACTTTCGCCTCCAGCCCGTCTAATTGAAACTAATCTTCGCGGGCGAGGCCTGTCTCTTTCCCTTAATCCCTCTCTAAGGAAGCTCACATGGTCCCAATTACAGCCACACCGGCCCCTTTTATTCCCCTCCTCGGCTCCTTCTGCCAGTTTCATTTTTTGAAAGTTTGCATTATTAACTCCATGCTTGCGAGTTCCTGTCTGTCACGGGGGCCTCGAGATGTTATCACCGCTGGCCGCTGTCTAAGGTTACCATGAAAGCATTTTATGGATTACATTCTGCGAGGAGGCGATAGAGGCCACGATAGCCCAGCACAGTGGCCAGCTTCAGAGCAGCCCAGGGCTGCAATAAATGGGAGGCCAGGGAAGTGTTTATCTTGGATTTAAGTGTATACCTGCTCAGTTATCTGCGGGCAAGGACAATAAGAGCTAAGAAGGGAGCGCTGGCGCTCACAGAGATGCTTTTGAGATGGGTGCTCCTGGCCTGGGAGGAAGGCAGGACATGGAGAGGAGCCTGGCTGGAGAATGTGTTTAACATTACAGAGTTAATGAGGTTAGAGGAAGGCAAAGATAGCTCTCACTGGTTCCCAAGCTGGCTCCTAATCCGAAGGCAAACCCTGGGCTGCTAATACTGAAGCTCAAGCAATTTATTAAAAAAAGACAATTTTCTTTCTCTTCCTTTTTTTTTCTTTTTTTCCTTCTACACCTCCTTCTCATAACTTGCAGACTCCCAGGGAATAGCTCCTGTGTTCCAGGATTTCTAGCACAGCTTCAAGTCATGAATCCATGGTGGTGGTTGCCCCACTGAACACATTTGAACTTCTCAGCACCACCAAAGTGACCTCCCTCCTTCCAACCCCCAAAGGCCACTCTGGCTTCCTTGCAGCTTTCCAAGAATGACCCTCCCAACCTCATGTTCCTTTCCAAGAAGTCGCACAAGAGAAGAAAGTTTTCCACCACAGCAGAGCTGATGAATCAGTGCTGAGCCAACTGGTGACAGGAAAATGAAGGGAGGACACGTGTGGTCACATTAAATTGTAGGTGTGGTCTTCATAACCACCAGTGGTTCTACAAATTGGGCTGCAAGCAACCAAAACCACTGAACCACTGCCAGGAACCAGATGTTACTGCCAGGGACAGATGTTCCCATCACCAAAACAAACACAGCTCAACTCTGGAACCACCAGCCTGCCCATTTTTTGATCAGTTGAAGTCTCAGCTTTCTCTGGCCACAACCACCAAGGATGTTGCCTGAAGAAAGTAGTTTTGTGTTTTCTCATATTGTTCCTTTCACTTTGGAGAAATATTCATTTTTGTATGTTTTTAAGTGTCTTTACTCCAGTGCAATAAAGTTCAAAAGCAAAAAGTCATTTAAAATTTCGAAACAACACATCTTGACAAACTCAAAGCATTTGTTCAAAACACAATTCAAGACAAGAATTGGTAAGAAACCATTCTAACAAGGAAAAATGGCATTTTTAGGAAAAATAGAAACTTGCACATCTGGGAAATGAATTTTTGGCTGAGGCTAACTCATGGACTGGGGTCTAGTGAGCAGCAGCTCCACCTGTAGCAGAGTCATAGCTGGATCCTCAAGGAATCAGCCATGTGTAGGACTGGGGCTATTTCAGCTGCTCCTGGGTGAAGTCTGCTCACACGTTGGCTTTTACTCCTCCTGACGTTCCCTTATAATGGAAATACAACATGGGCTTTTCTCCATTGGTTTTTTTTTAGTATGGAAATCCTCATGACTCATTATTTCTTTCTCTTTCGGAAGATGTTTTCAATAAATGCCTGAAAATGTCTCTCTTCAAAAACAAAAGTGGTTTTGACTTTTGCAGTTGAGAGTCTACCTTGAAAGGCCCTCCCACCTTCACATTTTGAATGAAAAAAAAATTAAATAATGAAATAATTGAGCTTTTTTGAAGCCTAGCCAGTAGAAATGCTGCAGTAGTTTTGAGCGGTATTTTCTTGAGTTTGCACCACTAACACAGATTTTAAAAAGAGAAAACACATCAATACACACCTACATGTGATGCTGGCTGTCTCTGTTCTCTCTCCTGGGAGGTTATGTGGTTTCTGAACACATTTATTCCACCTCCTTTTGGCCTAGAAAGCAGAGTCAGCAAGAAACCCCCACACTGCAACCTCTGGTTTGCTGCTGAATTTCTCACCTGTGAGCTGAGGAGTAAAAACTCATAGCATAACACCACCCATTTATGGCACAGCAAGAATAGGTCGTTCTTTTCCTTTGCCCAGGATATTTATGAGGACTTGGAGAATGATTAACTGAGGGGCAGGGGGGAAATGAATCCTTCTAAGCAGCAAAGCTTTGGATTCTCCAACCAAACAAATGGCTCTTGTTCCAGATTTACAACCTTCCCACAGCCTGGCTGGGATGAGGGATAGCCTATCTTCGTCCTATTAAAGAATTTATGGTGACTATTTACCACCAAAGTAACATCACAGGGCTTGAGGAGGTTGGGAATAATGGGAGGAGAGCAGCCAACATTGTCCCAGTGCTCATTTGCCCAAATACTCAGAGCTGAAGTGGGAGTGGCACCAGCTCGGAGGGAAGTGGGTGGGAGAAAGTCCAGAGTCCAAAGGTGGGCATGGGAAGGGAACAGCTCCAAGGGAAAGAGAAACAGAGAATACATCTGTGTGTACTTGCAGCTCTGGTGTTCCCTCTTTATCCCCAGGCTTGATGTTGGGGAGGGAAATAGATTTGCAAGAGGGTATTTAGGTGGACTAATGAGGTCATTCCCCATGGAGAATAAATCCCTATGATGGTAACTGAGTGTAACTAAGTCAGACCCTGGAGATTCCCCATCCCTGGAAGTGTCCCAGGCCAGGCTGGACAGGGCTTGGAGCAGCCTGGGATAGCAGAAGGTGTCCCTGCCCATGGGAAAGAGATGAGCTTTAAGGTCCCTTCCAACCCAAACCATTCCATGATCCTGTGTTGCCCACAGCAGAAGGAACTAGAAGAAAATGAACAGCAAAGCTGAGTGAGCAGTGAGTGCTTTGAATCTGAGGGGAGCTCCCCAAGGGTGTTCTAGGAGCCATACAATATTCCACACGCTGCTGGCTGGGTTTTCTCCAGTTTTCAGCTGTGGAACTGTCTGAATTACAGCTGCCTTTGGGACTTTTCGGGTTGAGAACAAGGCTTGAGCCCAGGGCACGAGGAGTTTCAAAATTCACTCCATCACTTGAGCTGAAAATATCCCTCCTGAAAGAAACCTCCCCATCTCCTTACAAGAGACTGCTGCTAGATGAGTTTTCCTCTTTGCAGAGGTTCCATTCTGATGGCAGCTCCAACCCAGGGAACCAGGAGCAATCATGGATTGGCTCCAGAGCCTCCGCGTGTAACCGAGATCAGCCCGTTCCACTTTGGAAGCAGGCTGTCAGTAAATGTCATATTTTATTTCACTTCTGAAAGAAAAATATGGCAACACACGCTCTGCTAGCAGGCCAAAAAGAATTCTAACTGCATTTTGCTGAAAGCAATGTTGATTTGGATTTAGCCTAGCACCGCTTGTAAAACTGAATTAGACTGAATTTGTTCTAAGCAGCTGCGACACGAAGATCTTTACACACACACACACACACACACACACACACACACACACTCTTCTGCTGGCTGGAGGGAAACTGCAGCTGATGCTCAGGGGAAAGGCAGCTCCTCTCAAAAGCACAGGAAGTCTCTATCCACTCTCTCCAGGCCTCAGGAGCCAGTGAAGTGGGAAGAGAGAATTCCTGGGCAGTCGTGGGTGATCCAGTACCGGGTGGGTCTCAGGGAGGAGAGGCTCCATAGGTACTTAGAATCCCAGTCAGTGTCCAGCCAACAAACCCCAGAACCAAAGCACTGAGTTTCACAGCCCTTCCACTCCCTGGACAAGCACCTGCTGCTCCAGCCCAACCCACAGGCTGAGGGCACCAGGCAAATTTGAGGGGGAAAAGCCCAAAGACAGCAGGCAGCAAATGCGGGGGCTGGAACTGAAAGAGGAGATCAGCAGGGCTGGGCTGGATCAAACATCTGGCACAGCTGCAGAGGCATCCAGAGCCTCGAGGCTCACACACCTTCCCAGTGGGGTGTGGCTGAGCAGGATGGCAGAGGCAGATGTGGGGTGTGTGTGAGAGCCATGCAAACCACCCGAGCTGTTCTGGGTTTCCACTGCTCTGCACAGACCTGACAGCTGGGGGAAAAGGAATGGGAAGGCTCCCTGAGCAAAGGAGAAGGCTGTTCCTTTCTTCATGGGCAGAGAAATAGACCTTCCCTGGACATCCAGGTTTGGATGGGAACTTCCTCCCCCATGGAGAGCTCTGCCATGGAGCAGCTGTGTTTTCAGGGCTCAGTTCAAACCCTGCCCACAGCTCACGGCATTCTGCTGGGGTTTAGGTCAGGTCTAACATCTCTGGGGCAGCAGTTCCTCTCTTTCCACGACGTATTTTTGTTCCATATTGAAAGAGTTCCAGGAAACTTCACGGGGTCGTGCCCCAGTCTGAGCCAGAGTCTGCTCCCAGAATAGGATGCCAGGTCTGCCAGCTGTGGTGTGCCCACTGCTCCCACTGAGCTGCTGTGTTGATCCCTGACACCTTTTCCTTCAGGAAAAACGAATGACAAGGCACCAGCAGAGCCTGCTTGTGGCAGTTGTTCTGGTTTAGGCACGAGGGTGGATGAGAGGGGTCACAAATACGACAGTGATGGTTTCTGTGTTCCCAGAACACAATCTCCAGCCCAACTCACCAATGCCAGGGCTCTGAGTTCCCAAACCCCATCTGCAGCAATCATTAAATCAACTCTTAACTGTGTCTTCTGTAGTTTTTAATAGACTGGAGTACTTATACTGTCAGTTTTTACTGGGCAAGATGTAATTTTCCAATAAACACAACCTCTTCCAAAAAAACAGCACTTTCTGAACTTTCTCCAGAACCCAAAGGTTTTGGCTGCAGCTGCAGCAATGGGAATCAAATTAGAAAAACAAAAATCCCTCCTTTCACTCCATGCTTCCAAATGTTTTTCCAGGGCTGAGACGAGAGGAGCACTCACTGTTTGTCTCTGCTTCTGTTGGCTTTTAAAAGCACAGGAGGGTGAAGGGGCTGGGTGGCTGGGACTGGAACTTTCACAGCTTGCTTATGTACACAGAGCCATAACCTTTGTGTCTGGCTGGGAGCAGCTGTGCTGCCATTGTGCTCCTCTGCCCGACTGTAAACTGTGGGTGAGTATGGAAAACAGACTGTGAGTGATGGTGACTAATTGGAGAACATCTTGGGGGGACACCCTGAACGTGTGGGAAATGTCAGCCAGCTGGAGGCTGCCTTGGAGCCCTCTGGGTTAGCAGGGCCCACCAGAAACTTTACAGAGAAATGGAATGAGGAGCACCCCTGTTTCAGCCTCCTCCACCTTTAGGAACTGATAATTAATCAGTTATTTAGTTATTAAAGTTATAAGTTAGCTGAGACATTACTGATCAGTTATTCTGATCATTAATCAGAAATTCAGGTATAAACCTCTGATTTCCTCCAGGTCATTCAGAACATCCCTGCCTAGAGAAGCCTCTGGCAGTGGTGAACTTGGATAAATCAGCTACTCTTCAAAAAAAACAAAAAAAAACCAAAAACCCAAGTAATAAAAAACACCAACACAAAGAGAAAAAAATCCTAAAAACATGCCCTTCATATTCTCCTCTCCTAGAAAACCATGGTACTCCTGGCTTGGCATCACTGCCACTACCAGAGATAGAGGGTGGGAACCCCTGGTTCAAAATTCCAGCAGATCCTCCATCCCAAAAGGAAAATTTATCCATTGGAAGGAGGGTTCCTGTTACAGGAACCAAGACTTGCACTGGATGAAATATTCTATTTAATTGTCAGACCACTGGCCATGCTGGTGCTCCTGAAAGAGTCTCTTCCAGCTAATGTGGATGGGATGGTGCTCCCACCTCAGAAAGCAACTCAGGATTTATCTGTTAAAGCCTTCCACTGCAGGTGACAAAGCCAAATAAATTCTGCAGGGGACTTTGAATGAAATCTCTAAAAATTTCTGTAAAATTGCAACTCTCCTGCATAAAAAAACTAATGGGTCTGTAGCAGTAAAATGTACTTTTTAATGGACATAGAAGGTGCATCAGTTCTTTTCTTAAACACCATTACACAATCTATTTTAAAGGAAATAAGATTTTACCATTAAAAATAACAGATTAATAAGAGTGGCCTAGAACAACAACAACCAGCTTTAATAAAAAACATGTATAAATACAATGCTAATACTGCTGGCCTGTGGAATATGCCCACAGCAACTGCCCTGCCACACACCCACTGGGGTCCACAGCAGGTAAAATATTGCAAATTATGATCAGGAAAGGGTTGCAGCTTTTGTCTAGAGAAGCCATTAGAGCTGAGAACATGCAGGATTCTGCATGGAATGGGAAGTCCTGGCTCAAACAGGGATTTGTGTGAAGGAGCCACCTCAGGCCTGTGCAGAAACATCACCACAGCCACTCTGCAGATGCTCTGAGCCCTCACAGCACAAGACAAGTTCAAAAACCCCCAGCAGCAGAGCCCACAATGTCCCCCATTGTCCCCTGCAGCTCCCCTGGCCCACAACAATGGCCTGGTTGTAATCCCAAGGAGCTGGGACATATCTGTGAGCAGGGAGGGGCCTGGGGGAAACCTGCTGTCCTCCTTGGTGCTGAAAAGCCTTTCCTTCTCTGAGTTTAGGCTGGGATGGGATTGACCAGGGACATCCCTGAGCTCAGGCTGGGATGGGATTGACCAGGGACATCCCTGAGCTCAAGGGTGGGATTAACCAGGGACATCCCTGAGCTCAGGAGTGGGATTAACCAGGGAGCATCCCTGAGCTGAGGGGTGGGATGGGATTAACCAGGGAGCATCCCTGAGCTCAGGAGTGGGATGGGATTAGCCAGGGAGCATCCCTGAGCTCAGGGGTGGGATGGGATTGACCAGGGATATCCCTGAGCTCAGGCTGGGATGGGATTAGCCAGGGAGCATCCCTGAGCTCAGGGGTGGGATGGGATTACCCTGAGCATAGGATGGGATGGGATTAACCAGAGACATCCCTGAGCTCAGGGGTGGGATGGGATTAACCAGAGACATCCCTGAGCTCAGGGGTGGGATGGGATTACCCTGAGCACAGGATGGGATGGGATTAACCAGGGAGCATCCCTGAGCTCAGGGGTGGGATGGGATTACCCTGAGCTCAGGGTAATCCCATCCCATCCTGTGCTCAGGGTAATCCCATCCCATCCTGTGCTCAGGGTAATCCCATCCCATCCTGTGCTCAGGGTAATCCCATCCCATCCTGTGCTCAGGGTAATCCCATCCCATCCTGTGCTCAGGGTAATCCCATCCCATCCTGTGCTCAGGGTAATCCCATCCCATCCTGTGCTCAGGGTAATCCCATCCCATCCTGTGCTCAGGGTAATCCCATCCCATCCTGTGCTCAGGGTAATCCCATCCCATCCTGTGCTCAGGGTAATCCCATCCCATCCTGTGCTCAGGGTAATCCCAAGCCGCCCCTGAGCTCAGGGTGGGATGGGATTACCCTGAGCTCACCCTGAGCTCAGGGGTGGGATGGGATTACCCTGAGCTCAGGGTGGGATGGGATTACCCAGGGAGCATCCCTGAGCTCAGGGGTGGGATGGGATTACCCTGAGCTCAGGCTGGGATGGGATTTCAGCTGCATGGCCTGACGTGCCCGTTCTGAATTTAAACACCACCAGGATGACCGTGAGGTGACCAAGGCTCAGAAGCAGCTCCTCCACGGAGCTCCTGGCGATAATCAGCAGCAGGGCTGGGGTCTGCAGCCCAGCCCAGGGGCTCAGCAGGGCCTGGGGAGCTCTGGAGGAGCTCCATGTGCTGCTCAGGTGGGGCACAGGAGGCTGGCCGTGCCCGTGACCGGGGCTTCACCCCCAGCTCTCCAACAGAGCCGTTTTGTTCCCCGGGCGTGGAGGGCGTCCAAACACCGAGCGTTCAGCGAGGGCAGGAAGAGCGTTTGAAGCAAATTCTTGCAGAAATAAATGTGAATTTACTTAACTTACCATGTCTCCTGCTTTTCCCCTCAGCCCCCCCCTCCTTTTCCTTCCTACTGCTGTTCCTCAATAGCATCCCTCTCCTTTCCAAGTCATCCCT
This sequence comes from Passer montanus, assembly GCF_014805655.1. NCBI lineage: Eukaryota > Metazoa > Chordata > Aves > Passeriformes > Passeridae > Passer > Passer montanus. Next base: position 2,675,811 of record NW_024371260.1, on the reverse strand, counting down.
CACACTCACCGCTGTGTCCCCCGCTCCCTTTTGCCACCCACTGCCTGCTGCTTTATTTTCTTTTTCCAATTTCTTTCCCCCCTCCCTCCACCTCAGCACAGACTTCTTTCCAGGTGAGAATATTTCACCTTGTGACTCTGTTAAAACAGGCTGTAAAAAAAGCCCTGGCTCTCACCATTTTTAGCCCCTCACAAAGCCACTCCTGCAAAAAGGGACCCACAGAACCAAACCTGCATGGAAATATTTGTTTCCCATGTTCTCTCCTCTAAGTGGATCTGAGGTTTTATGGCTTTGTCAGCCACACAGATTTTTTTTTTGTCCTGACTTTCAGCACTTTGCATCAAGCCAGAGCTTTTGCCTGGCTGTGTTTAGAAGTTAATTGAATTTTCCTTTACAGCAAGTTGTGCACCACAGGTTGAACATTAGAAATACAAACCTTCAAAACCCCAAATTTTAAAACAATCTTTCAGCAGTAATTTGTCAGTTGAAGCCAATCTCATCAACTGGGGGCTGATTCCCTTTTTAAGGCTCCTTGGTGAGGCTGAGCCATCTCCAGGAAGAGCAAAGCACAAGATCTGGAGAATCTGCTGCCTGAAGAAGCACAGGGAGAAAGGACACGAGGAGAAAGGTGGGAAAGTGCTTCTTTTTCCCACACTTTAAGAGTCCTGCATGGAGCCCCCGCTCCCCCAGCCACAGCCCAGGGGCTGTGGGGACAGGTAACAGCAACACTGCTGTGTGGGGCAGTAAAATTTCCTTTTCTATTCCTCAGTTATTTCTTTTTAGGGATGTCCAAACTTCTCCATCCTCTACCCTGCCATGACTGAACACAGACACCTCAGTAACAGCCTCCACAACAGCTGCACCCTCTCTCTCATTGAAATTCCCTACAAATATGGGCTCAGAAGGAACATTTTCCAGAACAGAAACGACCCCAGCAGACAAAATAAGAGGGCAAATTCCCTGCTTGCCATTTTTGCCACCTGCCAACAAAATTCCCAGCACTGCTCTGTGTGGCAACAACAAAAACAGCTTTGCTACCCCCATGAGCCTGGGAAGAGTTAAATCCTCTCCTGTTCAAGCTCCCAGAGCTTTTGGAGTGCAGATATGTCCAGAATAATATTCAGGTTGCCATTAAGTATGTTATATTAATACTCTGTATTAAATTTTAATATAGTGATTATAGAGGAGAAAAATTGTCCTTCAGATTAGGAAGGTATTAAAGAGTTTGGAGGGAAAAAAATCTTTCTTTTGAAAGAAGCATTTATCAGGCAGTTCCCAGGACTTTGGTTATTCCTCAGAGCACTTCCCTGGGGTGTTCAGAACCAGGGGAGCCTCCACATTAATAAAATGGGAGATTCAGCAGCAAATCTTCATTTTAGCTCCTCTGGACTGGAAGTGTGCTCCCAAACCTAAAAAAACCACCTAATTCCAAGGGCCTGGTGATAGTTCCTCCCAGTTTTAATTATCACTAAAGCACAGTGAGCCCATTGACTGGGGATTTTCTTTACCTGACCCCATCCTTTCAGATACTGAGGAAAAATAAACAAACAAAAAAAACCCCAAACCCAACTTTTGGCAGGTCCTCTGCAAATCAGACTCAAGCCAGGGTTCATCTGGATCTCAAAATCCCAGCTCCTTTGCCTCCATGGGGATTTTTATGGTGTCCAGTTCTCCAGACTACCTGGAAGGCTTCATATTTTCCAAGGGGAGGAAAATGCTTGTGCAGGGACAGCACTGGAACCATTGATCCCAGAGGCCCAGATCCTCCAGCAGCAGAGGGAAACAATGGAGGCAGTGTTTTCTGGGAATGAAATGGAAGAAAAATAATTTTGGCTGAACCAGCACTTAGCAATGAAAAACCCTTTTTGTCAGAAAATTCCCAGCTAAATCTGCTGGTGGGAAAAAAATATAAATATCTTGTCCCATTGCTGTGAATCATCCTGATCCAAGACACAGCTGATCACAGGGAAGGTCTTTCCCTTGGAAAGCCTCATGGCATCAGCAGCAGAAGAGTTTGTAAGGAAAAGCTCTTCTCGATTACAAACACCATTCCTTAGAAATATTTCAGGAGTAGAAGAAGAGCAGATTCCAATTTTCTTTTGAAATTACTTCTTGAGTTTTGTATGACCAGCACGAAGATGAAACTGGAATGAAACAGATTTTTCAGCCTCACAGGAAGATGCAGAAGGAATCTGGATACTGACCTTTGTTTCATGGAAATACATTTTCTTTATCCTATTTTCAAACAGACAAGACTAAACATTTCCCAAAGTGACAGCTCCCGAGTGCTGCTCTGGCTTCCTTATATGCACAGGCATTGATAAAAGGCAGAAAATAATGGTCAGTGCTAATTGCCAAGAGTTGCCTTAACTTCTTGTTTCCTTCAGGTGCACCTTGAAGACACATCAAACACACCCAGAGCCAGCAGAGAGCCTGAATGAGTTCAGTGTCTCTGCACTTTCATTAGCAGAAAAGCCACAGTTCATTTCCTAAAGAAAAAAAAAAGGAAATTGAAGGGTTGGTTTTAATCTTGTCCCGGCCTGAGTGAATCCAAGGGCTGGAGCAAATGGGATCCCCGTAAATCTAACGGCAGCCCCGGTGAAACCTTATCCCAGGCCTGCTTTAGGAAGTACTTAGTGTAAGAAGTAGCAGAACTGGTTAGTGGAAACAGACCCTCTCCTCCTGCTGCTGTGACCCTGCCAGATGTGGCACCAGGGCCAGGGAGAGACCCTCACCATGGAATTCATCAGTTCCCATTTATTTAACCCCTCCCGTGCCCGGGCTGGGCGACTCCCCACGAGCCTGGAGGTTTCTGTGGTCACTCAAGGCTGAGGAAGGCAGAGAAAAACTTTTCCTGGCCACTGAGAGAACAGAAATCCGAGCAAGCCATGAGATTCTGAGAAATCCCAGGTGCCCTTGGAGCCCAAAGCTGGGCTAGGAGCTGAGGAAAGGAGGAGGAGAAGGAGAGGGAGAAGGAGAAGGAGAAGGAGAAGGAGAAGGAGAAGGAGAAGGAGAAGGAGAAGGAGAAGGAGAAGGAGAAGGAGAAGGAGAAGGAGAAGGAGAAGGAGGAATTCCTGGGCTTCACCTGTTTGCAGAGCCCCGTTGCAGTTCCCAGCCCCAAGGCCCCTCTTAGATGTTCTTTACACCCTGGAACTCATCCTTTCACAGACCCACCTCCTGCTCTGCCCCTGGAATAACTCCTGGAGTGGCTCCAATTCCCTCTCCAAGCTGAATTCCCTACCTGGCTTCTCCCAGATTCACACGTGGTGATTTCAGGGCTTGGGCAGCACAGCCCTGCCCTGTCCTGGGCTGTTCCCCACACCCCCTGCTAACATCCCAGCCATGCCTGCTGATCCCAGTGATTCTAGTTATCCCAGTGATCCCAGTTATCCCAGTGATCCCAGTTCCTGAACTGGCCAGGAATCTCAGGGATACAGGCAAAAACTGCTGCCATGGAGGTGGGGAGAGGAAAAATCTAACCCTGCAAACAGGCTGAGCTTACCCAGTGGATGGGAAACTGGAAAGCAAAGGGATGTCCTGGAAATGGAAATGGAAAGTTGAAAGGAAAGCTTAGGAAGCAAAAATGCACTTTTTGGGTGTAAGAGGAAGCTCTGGTATCTGCACTAATAACAAGCAGGAAAACTGCTGTGCTGCCTCTTCCCACCTGTGCCTGAGCAGCATTATTTCAAGCTTCCTCATGTTGTGTTTTTTATTTAATTTTCCAGCGAACGCACTCTTTTATCATCCAGAACCGTGAAAGTAAATTAAGAAGAAATGGTTTTCTTTCAATTAGACTCACAGTTGCTTTGAGTAACTGCCTATAATTCTATTTAATGAAAAAATAAAATCATTATTCCAGCTCTCCCTGTGCCCTGACAAGCACACAGACGGGCCCCATTAGCAAGCACTGTAGATTTACTTAATTAGAAAAATATTTTGTTTTCTCCAATTTTTAAAAAAGGAGAAAGAAAGGGAGGAAAAAAAGAAGCAAAAAAGAAACCTCCAGGCACAATATTAATCTAACCTGTTACCTGGTGCTTAATAACTTATAAACTAAAGGCATCTATCAATCTATAATTTAGTTCTGCCTTTGATCTGCTCCAGCCCTTGGCTCCCAGTCTGGCAGCTGCTGCTGTCTTATCCTTCCTGCTTCGCTTCCAAGCACGAGGTCCCACACCCTGCCTGGGCTTTAATGGGATTTTTGGACACACAACCCTGAGGTTGGAGGGTGCAGAAGAGCAGAACTTCCACCTTGAGCTTGAGGAAATAACAGAACAACAGGAGGGAGCCCAGTGCCTGCCCCGGACCCACCACCCACCCTCAGTGCCCTTCCCTTGGGGTGATGCTCCCATCCCACTCTTGGCTGAGGGATGGGAGATTTTCAGGACATGAGCTGCAGCTGTCAGTGACTGCCTGGACTGGTTTCAACACTTTGAGAACAAATATTCTGCTTTTGGTGAGCGTTTCCACAGCAGAAGAGCCAAATATCAACAGGAGAATGAAATGACACAACCACGACTTGGGCCTGGCTGTGCCCAGCTCTGGTGCTCCCCAGGAAGTGGAAGTGCAAAGGAGAGATTTCTCCAGGAGAAAAAGACCAAATCCCACATTTCTGAACCACAAATCTCATGGATCCTCTACTACACTGTTGGTAAAATCCAACAAAAAGTCCAGTGGGGATCCTTGAGCTGGGCACTGAGTGCCAGAGTTTCACTGGCATTTATGGGCTCCTGGGAACAATGCCCTCTCATTTTATCTGCATCTCCCTTTCTTTTTGATGATTTTTATTCCTCTGCAGCAGAATGAATGCCTCCAAGAAGAGGAAGTTTCAATTAGGACACCGAAACCCTAAGCTGTAGTTTTATGGCTTTAAATTAACATATAGAGATTCGCTCCAGGTACCGTAACAAAATCAACATCCAGCCATGCTCTCTGATTACAGAGCTGATAAAGAATTTCTGGAACATAGCACAGGAAGCTCTGTCTTTGCTGGCTGCCATTCCAGGGGCAGTGCCCCTCGCTAGGAAATTATGGGGGCAGTGGCAGAGCAGATAAAACACACGGGGCTGCCCCTGAGCTGCTGTAAATCACCCCCTTCGCCCCCTTCCCGAGCCATGCAGGGCTCTGGAGCTGCCTGGAGCACTCCAGCCGTGCCTCATGCAACAATTCCTTCCCCTTTCAGCATTCACTGTCTTTTCTTTGCTAAAATTACACATTAACCTCCGAGGACTGCAGTTTTTCACTGTACCCTTCATTGCCACTCTCTGCCTGCCTGAGCTGGGAACTTTCAGATTTTCACCCATCCTTACAGATGGTGTAATCTCTTTATAAAATCTCTTGAATTAATAAAGGCCAGTGATGTGCCAGCAGGTAAATTCAAATGTCAAAAATCAAAATATTTCTGTCTGCGGGGGAAAAAAATAAATAAATAAAAAAGGAAGAAGCAAAGACATTTAAGGCATTTGAGCCCCCAAAATTAACTCCCTCATTCTGGATAGAAAAGTCAGGATTCTGCAAGCAGCCTTTTGGGGCGAGTTCCTTGCGCTGAACCCACACGGCAGCGGCAGCTTCTTGCTCCTGTGTTAATAAAAAATAAAAATAAATAATAATAATTTGGGGCCGATTCCCAAACGGGAATTGCTGCCCTTTCCGGCGGTGCGCTGGCCTCCCCTGCTGGCGAGACCCCGGCACGGCAGAGGTGGCACCGCGGGGACCGGGGTGACAATCGCGGCTGTGCCACCTCTGCAGCCGGATTTGGGCACAAACCCCTATTTCTGTATGACCACGGGAATCTTCATCTCGCTGTGGAGAATGCCTGGAATGGGGAATTCAGGCCTGATTTGGGGTGGGAGCTGCGGGTTTTGTGGGATGCCAAATGTGCCGGTGGAACGGCAGGGATGCTCTGCAGCCACATCCCAAGAACGGCTTCCAGGCTCCAGGTCCGCCCTGCTGAATGTCCAAACCCTCTCCTGCAGATGTTTATCTGAGCCGTTCCCAAAATCCCTGGTGACAGATCCCACAAGCTCCTCGGATAATGTGTTCCCATCTTAGGACAAAATTCCTGCTGCTTTCCCTCAGATTATTGACTCCTGGTCCAGTGAGAAGCGCTCTTGGCAGGGTAACGTGGGATAATTCCCAGAATGACAATTTATCCAAGGGATAAGAACAGGGTGAGCCTCATGTGGAGATTTTACCCATCCAGGACCTTGGAAAAATCTCCTAAATCCAAATAGGTCAGTGCACCTGCCATCAGACAGAGTGGGCAGCACCACCTACAAAGCACAGCTTGCATTTCTCCTTCTTATCTTCCTTTAATTATTATGTCCTTAAGACCCAATTCCAGCTCTCTGTTTAACTTTTGAGTGTGATTTTAAAAAAACCTTAAAAAGAAAAAAAAATTCTTTGAGATGCGTATGAGCTGACTATTATTTATATTAGAATTTAAATAATATAATTATTATTTATAGTGTAGTTGGGGGATGGACGTATAACCACCTAAAAAACAAACAAACGAACATTAAAAAAATATACAACCAAATAATCAAATTATATCTAAATAATCAAAACTATATTTAAATTTTCCATTAAACCAACAGAAAATTTCTGCCAAAAAGGAAACAAAATAGGGGTAAAACTAAAGTAAATTAGTTTTTATTAGGAAGTTCAGGATTTCTTAAGTAGATGCCAATCAGGAAGGCTGAGAGAGCCTTGTGCAAGGATTCCCAGAGCCTAAGTGTGCACAGGGGTGTGTAAGGGCACATTGGGGGCCCCAAATTGCCCAAAACAACCCCAAAACAAGCCCAGCACTGCAGCAGGACCAGCACAGGGAGAACTCCCTCGTCTGACTTCATTAATCCAACTCTTGCTCGTGTATCAAAGTGCAGCACGTTTTCTTGTAAAAATGATTAAGCTGCTAATTAAGCTGTTTATAACTTGTTTCCCTGGTTGCTAATGATAATTAACATGCAAATTAGCTGAGGGAAGAGAGGCACAGGGGTCCTCAGTTCATTACCAAGTTAATTACTGTTTGCATACTTAAACATAACAGTTATAAATGGTGGCATTTAATGTAATGGCCAAGATGATAATTATACCAACGACATTTTGAAAAGTCATTTCACTCTGTGCTATTTTTCTGGGTGATTGATGTTGCCATGGCTGCTTGATAAACTTACTGCAGGCCCAGATGACTTGGAAACAGCAGAACCAAACAAGTTATCCCTTAACAACATCCCCTTATCCCTGTTTGTTTGGAAAGCAGGGAAGGAATGAGGGGAAATAAGAGCAGAAAGCTTCAATATTAACAGAGGAGGGATAAAGTGGGCTGGTTAATAGTGTTTTATTTTAGCTGGCAACATTAACAGCTTCCCATTTTTATCCCTCATGGTTATTCCAAGTTTTGGCAGTGCTGGAAGTCCCTTCTGAGGCTCAGCCCATCGAACTCATCACTGTCCTCAGCCTCAAATGCTTCTATGCTAAATAAACATGGAAAATCACACATCACACCAGAAATGTGATGACTTTGTCACTTTGCACTGGGAAGAGCAGAAGCAGAGGGCACAGCTATTCCTTTGGAATGCTCCTCGTTTGGCACATTGAGGAATTTGTTCAAACAAACCCGTTCCAATGTCCCCCACTGGCCACAGAGGTGCTGAGCCAGATGGAAAATCAGCCCAGTTATGAGGGTGGGCAGTCTGGGATGTTGGAGTGTTTGGATACCCAGAGGTTGGTCTTGGTCCCCAGTCACACATGGCCCAACTGCTCCTGATTTCAGCACTTTCCATCTAGAAAATCCTGGACTGCAAAGCCGGGCTGGGAAATTCCAGTGGAATAACTCAGAGCAGGAAAGGACAAGATTACAGGGGGTGAATTTTGTAATACTCAGCCAGATCCTGACTGGGTCAGATTATAAAATAACCAGGATAAAACTTCTCCAGCCTGGGCCACCTTCCACCCACATGTTTGAGAGCTCTCTTAAACACCAATTTAATGACTGGACATGGACTCAGAGCTCTGGTCTGGATGACAAGGTGGTGATTGGTCACAGGTTGGATTTGATGATCTTGGAAGCCTTTTCCAACCTCATAATTCTGTCATTGCAGCTGGAAATTTCTACCTTTGAGCCTTTGTATCAGAGATGCAACCTCAGAGGGGAAGGCAGGTGCGTGACCATCCTAAAGGAGCATCATGAACATCGCAGGGGAACCTCCTTCATTCACCCCACAGATTTTTAGTCCTGGTCAAGCACAACCTTTGTTACTGTGGAATAGGCAGAGCCACTTCCCTGCCTCACACAGAGCTACTGCAGAATTCCCAGCTCAAGGAGAACAGATTAAATTCTGCAACTGCACAGCTGAACCCCAGAGCCACAGCCCAGCCAGCCGCTGAGACAGCAAAGTCTGTGTGTAGTGACCTCTGGATGCTTTCTGCTGTCACTGCTTTAATCTCCAGAACATAAACAAAGGGATTATTCCTGATTATTCCTTTTTCTAATGGAACAACCACTCTTTTCTTGTAATCTCACTCAAGTGCATTTTAATCCTGCTCCTTAAGGAGGATGTCTACAATTCTTTTTGTTATTATTGTTATTGGGTGAGCAGAGATTAAAATAGTCCAGTACATAGAGAGATCACCTTGGCTTTCTGTGCCCACACACCTTCATGCACCCAGGAGGTTGTGATTCCCTGGTGAGCAGAAAAGTTTGACTGAAGAGCTGTGTAACACATTCTATAATAGGATTTTAAGTCCTGGAGAGAAGGAGGCTCAGAGGGGACCTTCTTTCTCCCAGCAGCCCAGCTCTCCCAACAGACTGAGGGCGTGGAACTAAAGATGCCTCAGGATGAAATTTCATCCTGTGGCTTCAGACACCAGCAGAGCTCCTCTGGCTTCAGTGGGGAGGGCACTCAGCCTGGATCATTAGGACAACATTCACTCCCCAGCCTGAATGTTCACACCAGCCTAAAGAGAGAAGAATTTGGCATTGCTCACACCAACCTAAAGAGAGCAGAATTTGGTGTCTGCTCTCCAGCTCAGAGTGAAAAACAGTCATCACATAAGTCAAAGATTTTTTTTATATTTTTAATACACCACTCCGTTATGCTCCTTTCTGTCAAAGGAAGGTCACCCTTCTTTTAAGCCAAATTTTCAACCCCAAAATGCTGGTTTCTCAGCCTCAGCCATAGCTACACGTGGCATTTAACAGCCATAAGAGAAGGGACTTGTTACACTGCAGGAACTGAGAGCCTTTAAAAGAAAGAAGTGCAAGATTTCTCAGCCCTGACTCTGAGAAGCGCTGTTGCAGATGTGTTTGTGCACCCCCTGCTCTGCAAAGCAGGAAAAAGAAAGTTTGCAAACTTATTCTGTATTTACTCCCTCCCCACCCACCTCCCTTTAAAAATTCATCGGTAATCAGAGACATCCCGAGGAGCTCTTGTAGCAGAGTTACTATTTAATGAATGTGTAGCAGACTTAATATTTAATGTTTAGATAGACATCTTCACAGTTTATCCCTCCTCCCCTATGTTTTTATGACCCTTTTAGGAAAGGAGCTGGTCTTATCTACCCCACAGGACACACAGCAAATTGTCTGGGGGCTTGAGAAGAGCCTGTAAGTCTTTAAGAGGCATTGCTGGTTCCACCTCTTACAACAACAGGTTTAAACACTCACACTCTCAGGGATCACACCAAGGCACAGAGAAATGTTCTCTTTTTCCACTCTGCTCCTTAGATGTTGCTCCTCTTATTCCTTCAAGCTTCAAAGTTAAGAACCTAAATTGATTTAAGCTTGATACACGATGTAAAATTGGCTGTGTTTTCCTCACCTAAAGTCAACAAAACAACATTTCATGAGGCCGCTGCCTTTTTGGCCAAGCACAGCATCCCCTAAACCATCCGTGTACATCAGGGAGCACAGGGGATCCTTATCCAAACCAGCCTTTTCCAGCTGGAAATGATGGATGGAGGACAATGCCATCCTCACATTCTCTGTATCTACAGGGCAAAACGTGGCTGGGAGCAACTTCCAGCCCACTCAGTCATGCAGCAAAGTCAGATGATGGGTAATGATTTTTGCAGCCTGGACCAGGCTCTGTTGGAGGCTCCAGTCCCAGTTTTATTCCCACAAGCTCTGCCTGAGCCTCCGAGGAGGGGCAGAGGCATTTGATCAAGCCAGCTCCCCTTAATGTGATTTCTATTTCAGAACTGCTTCTGTCGTGCCCTTGAGTCTTTTCCTGGCAATATCACCTGTGGCCCAATGTGACAGCAATGCTAAATTATATCTTGATGGCTAATTAGGGTAATTAAACTGAAAGTAATCAAATCAACGTAATGGGCAAACTCTTAATAAAATGTCAAAAAACTCTATTCATCATAGAGGGTTTTTTTACTCTTTTGAATGTCAAAGAATGTGGAGAGAGAAAGAAGGAGTTGGGCTTCAGAGTGGCCCTGGCTTAAAGGGACATCATCAGGCTAAACACTCCTAAAAACAGACTTGATCTATTACTAAAAACACTCCAATTGTTAAAAAATAAGGGCCATTCTTTCAAAATAAGGGTTATTATTTAAAAGATAAGGGTTATTTTTAAAAAGTAAGAGTAGTTATTAAAAATTAGTATTACTATTAAAACTTATATTTATAATTAAAATATAAGGCTTATTAATAAAAAATAAGATTAAAAGTTTAGGCTGCATCACAGAATTTGCTGGTTTGTGTAAGTAATTCCCTGTATCTTGTCCTGCTGAGGGTCATGACCTGGGTTAGTTTCCTGAAGGTGATGGAGAACATTTCCCCAAAGTGAGAAGGATCCTTTCCCCAAGGTGAGGAGGATCTTTTCAGCAAAGTGAGTGCAATCCTTTCCCTGAAGTGAGGGGGATCCTTTCCCCAAAGTAGGTGGAATCCTTTCCCCACAGTGAGGGGGGTCCTTTCCCCAAAGTAGGTGGAATCCTTTTCCTGAGGTGAGGGGGATCCTTTAAAAAGTAAGAGTAGTTATTATTCCCCAAAGTGATGGGGGATCCTTTCCTGAGGTGAGGAGGATCCTCTCCCGAAGGCGAGGAGGATCCTTTCCCCAAAGTGAGAGGGATCCTTCCCCTGAGGTGAGGGGGATCCTTTCCCCAAGGTGATGGGTATCTTTTCTTGAGGTGAGGAGGATCCTATCCCGTTGGTGAGGAGGATCCTTTCCCCAAAGTGAGTGGAATCTTTTCCCCAAGGTGATGGGGATCCTTTCCCCAAAGTGATGGGGGATCCTTTCCTGAGGTGAGGAGGATCCTCTCCCGAAGGTGAGGAGGATCCTTTCCCCAAAGTGAGAGGAATCCTTCCCCTGAGGTGAGTGGGATCCTTTCCCCAAAGCAGTGGAGATCCTTTCCCCGAGGTGAACCATCATTTCTTCAGATGAGGGAGATCCTTGCCCTGGCCATGCCCTGAGCATCCCTCCCGGTCCCTCGGGATAAGGAGGGAGAAGGGCAGGCACGATTCCCGTGCCCGTCCCCGCCCCGCAGGACACCCGGGCAGTGTTTGCGGTCTCCAGGCAACACTCCTGCCCTGTTCTCCCTCCCTCCTTTTCTCTTTCCTTTCCTCCATCCCTCCGGGCTCGTCCCCTCTCAGGTATCGGCAGGGCCGGGCTCAGGTGTGCGGGATGAGGGGCAGCAGCCTGGTGGAAAAAAGCCGATTTTATCCTCCTTCCTCCAGGCCAGTGGAAAAGGTAAGGGCTGGGTGAAGCATCAAGGTGTGGCTCTGTCCCCTCCGTGTCCCCCGCCAGCAGCGACATTGATGATTAAAGATTTATGAAATGGTTGTCCCAGCCTCATTCCATGGGCAGGGAGCGCTGACAAGGGGGGCTGGGTGCTTCCCAACCTCTGGGATGTTTCTCCTCGTGGCTTTACTCCCCCAGAAACCTGGCAGTGACCAAACCTTGGCTTTTCACTGCACCTGGGCTTGCTGGCATCTGGCATGTGAAAAGCTGCTCCCTCCAAATGGAAAAACTTGTATTCCAGAGCCCCTCGTGTCTGATTTTCTGCTAAAATTCTGCTCCATGGTCTCCCATTGCTGATTTTCTCTCAAACCTGTGCTCCACAGCCCCTCACTGATGATTTTCTGTCAAAAGTCAGCTCCACAGCCCCTCATTGCTGTTTTTCTGCTAAAACTCTGCTTCATGGTTCCTCATTGATTATTTTCTATTGAAACTCTGCTCCACAGCCCCTCATTTATTATTTTCTGCTAAAACGTGAGTGGGATCCTTTCCCCAAAGCAGTGGAGATCCTTTCCCCGAGGTGAACCATCATTTCTTCAGATGAGGGAGATCCTTGCCCTGGCCATGCCCTGAGCATCCCTCCCGGTCCCTCGGGATAAGGAGGGAGAAGGGCAGGCACGATTCCCGTGCCCGTCCCCGCCCCGCAGGACACCCGGGCAGTGTTTGCGGTCTCCAGGCAACACTCCTGCCCTGTTCTCCCTCCCTCCTTTTCTCTTTCCTTTCCTCCATCCCTCCGGGCTCGTCCCCTCTCAGGTATCGGCAGGGCCGGGCTCAGGTGTGCGGGATGAGGGGCAGCAGCCTGGTGGAAAAAAGCCGATTTTATCCTCCTTCCTCCAGGCCAGTGGAAAAGGTAAGGGCTGGGTGAAGCATCAAGGTGTGGCTCTGTCCCCTCCGTGTCCCCCGCCAGCGGCGACATTGATGATTAAAGATTTATGAAATGGTTGTCCCAGCCTCATTCCATGGGCAGGGAGCGCTGACAAGGGGGGCTGGGTGCTTCCCAACCTCTGTGATGTTTCTCCTCGTGGCTTTACTCCCCCAGAAACCTGGCAGTGACCAAACCTTGGCTTTTCACTGCACCTGGGCTTGCTGGCATCTGGCATGTGAAAAGCTGCTCCCTCCAAATGGAAAAACTTGTATTCCAGAGCCCCTCGTGTCTGATTTTCTGCTAAAATTCTGCTCCATGGTCTCCCATTGCTGATTTTCTCTCAAACCTGTGCTCCACAGCCCCTCACTGATGATTTTCTGTCAAAAGTCAGCTCCACAGCCCCTCATTGCTGTTTTTCTGCTAAAACTCTGCTTCATGGATCCTCATTGATTATTTTCTATTGAAACTCTGCTCCACAGCCCCTCATTGATTATTTTCTGCTCAAACTCTGCTCCACAGCCCCTCACTGATGATTTTCTGCTGATTTTCAGCTCAAAACCTGCTCCACAGCCCCTCATTTCTGATTTTCTGCTAAAACCCAGCTCCACAGCCCCTAATTTCTGATTTTCTGTCAAAACCCTACTCCACAACTCCTCACTGATTATTTTCTGCTCAAACCCTACTCCACAGCCCCTCATTTCTGACTTTCTGCTCAAACTCTGCTCCACAGCCCCTCATTTCTGATTTTCTGTCAAAACCCTACTCCACAACTCCTCCTGATTATTTTCTGCTCAAATCCTGCTCCACAGCCCCTCACTGAAGATTTTCTGCTGATTTTCTGCTCAAACCCTGCTCCACACGCCCTCATTAATTATCTTCTGCTCAAATCCTGCTCCACAGCCCCTCACTGCTAATTCTCTAATAAAACTCAGCTCCACAGCCCCTCATTGACTATTTTCTGCTCAAACCCTGCTCCACAGCCCCTCACTGCTAGTTCTCTAATAAAACTCAGCTCCACAACCCCTCACTGATGATTTTCTGCTCAAACCCTGCTCTGCTTCCCCTCATTTCTGTTTTACAGGCCCCGGCCATGTCCCGCCCGTGATGCCGCTCGGTGAAGGCCCAAGCACAGGAAATGTCCCCCGAGGAGCTCGCCGCCCTGCTCTGTGGGGAAGGGGACGAGCACCTCTCCCAGCAGGAATTTCCAGCAGCCACGGCTTTTTACCTGGCCGCCTTCAGCTGCTGTGCCCCCACAGCAGCGCAGAGAGTGAACTCCATGGCCTGCGGGCTCTGGGAGCGAGTGGTGGCCACCTTGGAGGCCTGGTGCCAAGGCAAGGCTCAGATCCCCAAAATCCAGAGCAGGAACCTGGCCGTGGTGTCCCTCAGCGTGGGAATAGCTGCAATTTTCCTCTCCACCCTGATCCCCAAAAACTTGGTGGCCTCTGTGTACGAGCTGGAGGCCCTGCTGCGGCGAGGGTGCTCGGAGGAGGTGGTGAGAAAATGCAATCTCCTGCTGGAGGATAACCCAAGGGGCTCCATGGAGCTGCTGCTGCTGAGGGCGCTGGCACGGGTTCTCTCAGGGACACAGGTTGGGAAGGGAATTATGGATTACGTCCAAGCCTTTTTGCTGCACCAAACTGAGGCAGCGGCCTACGTGTGCAGCAGGCAAAGGGAGCACCTGCCCCAGGTCGTCCAGGCTTTCTCTGATCATCTCTCCATGTACCAGGAGGGAAGCCCAAGCTGCAAATCCTCGGAGAAGTGGCTGGGTGACTGCTACAGCTTCCTGGCTGCGGTGGCACCCGGGCACACCTGGGTGTGCAGGGCACGGGCAGCCCACCTCCGAAAAACAGGAGAGTTTCAGGAGTGTGTGGCTGTCTGCACCAGGGCCCTTGAGGGATTCTCAGCTGAGAATCTCAGAGGTGAGGATGTTCTGGCTCTCCTCCTGGAGCGAGCTGCTGGGTATTTCCTCCTGGGAGGATGCACACAGGAAATGATGCAGGATTTAGCAGCAGCCTTTGCAGCAGACCCTGCCCAGGCAATGAAACGCTTTGAAGAGCTTTTCTCACCCTGTGATGCTGAGAAGGTCGAGGAGCAGGCCAGAGCTGCCCTGGAGGGGAGGTTTGCAGCATACAGGGAGGCTGTGCGTGCTCGGGCTGAGCTCAGGGGCACTTGTGGCACTGAGCTGCTCCCTCCTGTCATCCAGACAATCCAGCTGCTCCTGCACATCTGCCCAGGGTCCAGCCGGGAGCTCAGTGTCCGGCTGGCAGAATGTCACCTCCTGCAGGGACACCCCGGGGCCGCCCTGGACATGTGTGAGCAGCTGCTGGCAGCAGAGCAGAGCACTTACCACAACACCCTGCTGGCACTGCGAGGCTTCTGCTCCCTCCATGCCCAGGACCACCAGGGAGCCCTGCAGGACTTCCAGAGGGTCATCGAGCACGAGTCCCCCCATCCCAACAGCTGCATCAAAGCCCTGTGTGGGCGTGGGCTGATCCGAATTTCTGGTGGCAGCAATTACTTGACAGCCCTGGATTATATCACAGCTTGCCAGTTAAAGCTGGATGAAACCATCTTCACCATCAAGTCCTACGTGCCATGGAACCAGAGGGGATTGCTGCTGAAGGTCCTCCAGGAGGAAGGACAGATGATGCTCCAGAAGAAGAGGTAGCCAGGAGGCAGCTCAGTTTCCTTTCAGAAAAAGCAAACAGGGCTGTGCACATTCCTAACCTTGAAGGTGTTTGTTTTTTTTTTTTTAATTGGCTTTTGTTTTTCCCCTCCAGAGATGCCCCTGGGGTTTTCCAGCTGGCTTCTCTCTTGGTGGAGCTGGACAGCTCCGATGAGGCATCCCAGATCCTGTGTGCTGATGCCCTGTACCAGATGGGCCGTGGGGAAGAAGCCCACAAGATGCTGTCACTGGCCCTCTCCAGAAACCCCCAGAGGGCTCCTGTGCTGGCCAGGCTGGCCCTGCTGCAGCTCAAGAGAGGCTTTTTGTATGATGGCAACCAGGTAAGGAGCACCTGGAAAGCCTCATCCTCGGGGTCATTCCCTCCTCAACAGCTTTGCCAGATTTTTTCCCATTCCACAGTGAAATTACAGATTAATCCCTGTGTTCAGTGGTTTGGGTGCATTTCCCCTTTATAACTAAACTTTGCTGTTAGGAGCTCTCTGAAGAGCAGCAGGGAGAGCTGTGACACAGTGAAACTTGGAGCCCACATGCAGAACCTCTAGCAGAACTTAAATGATTAAATACAGGGCTGATATTGCCATAAAATCATGGAATCACAGGAATTTGTGTCAAAAAGGCCACACAAGGACTCCCAGTTAAATCCAGCTCATTTCTCACGTGCTTTTTAATGGCATTTCTCAGCACTTCTACCAGGCAGAGCATCCTGTCCCTGGGGACAACATTATGGGATTGGAATGTTCCCTTAGAGGAAAGAAGGCACAAGTGCCACCTCCCCAGTTATCCTAATGAAGCATTGGAGAAGAAAAACACAAGTGCAGAAACTCCAATATCAGTCTGCAGTTTTCTTTCTCCAATGTTGATAAATTGTGCTGGAAACCCTGAAAGCCATTCCAGCAAGTTGGCTCTCCTACCCAGGATTACAAAGCTGAATTCCCAGGCTCTGCCGTCAGAGGGAACTCTTGTATTCTTTTTAAAATGCCATATAAATTCTGCTGACCAATAAGGAGAAAGGTTTTATTGTCAGCACTTCACTGCTCCCAAAGAAAAATAAAAGTTTGCTGTAATTTGCTGCCTTTGGGATGGCTGTTAATGAAGGGTGTGGCTTTATTAGAATGTTCTCCTTAGAGGTTGGAATTCCATCTGCAGCTTCTGCTGCAAGTTCTGCATGGAACATCTGAATATTTCTCTTCAAAATATTTTTATCCCACCTGCCTGTCAGATGCCGGTCACTTTTATCTATCAATAAAATAGAGAAATTTATGAGTTCAAGGGATGTGTCTGGTACATCAGGATAACTTTGTTCTTGTCCAGGTTTCTCTGGCTCAGATTTGAATATCCAGTCCCTCCTGAGCACTCTAAAAACCATCTTTTGATTAATTTTCTTTGGAAATTATGTTTAAAAAGTGCTTGTTGAGGCAAAGATACCAAAGGTCAGACAGGATTCTTTTCCAGAAGGACAGTACTTTGTGGGTTTGAATCCATGCTTTTCCCAGGTTACCAATAACAATACTAAAAATAACTTACAGCAGTTCCCTAATTTTCCATTAATTCACTAGTTTTGATTTTGCAGTCAAAAGGGTCACTGGAATTCTTGTGTTCCACAGGAACATTCTCTTTTTTGGGCAATCATCCTGTATTTATAAAAACACTCCAATGTGGATGCTACCCAAAACAAAGCAGGCAGCACAGGTATTTGCCCAGAATTATTTCCACAGCTGTAGTGGTGGTGAGGAAAGATAAAAATCCCTGTTTTGTCCAGCCTGCATTCACAGCAGGGCCAGCTGGGGAGATAAATCAGGCAAATTTGTGATCCTGGCCTGACTGAACCCCCAGGGAGAGCTGGGGATGCTGGGGAAGCACACAAAGCTCTCACACACAACCTCACATCCCATCCAACTCTTTTTCTGCTGCCTTTTCCTCTCCCATCCTAAAGCTGCTGAGGAGACTGATCAGAATTGGAGACTCCTCCTGCCTCCTGCCAGTGCTGGACATTTTCCAGGAGGAGGACCGAAAGCTGCTGCAGAGCCACTGCCGCTGGCGAGCCCTGGCCCTCCTGAAGGGCAAACAGGAGGCTGCTGCCATCAAAGAGGCCATTGCCCACCTGTCCTTTGCCATCCTTGCTGCAGGTAGGACGCCAGGATGCCCGTGGGGATTTGCTCCTGAGGGAAATCATGTGAGTGGGAGGATGTCCCTCTGTCACCTCCCCATTGAGGGCTGACACAGCACGTTCACCCGGGCCGTGAAGTGGTGGAGTTCAACAATAAGGAATTTTAAATTCCTTGAAATGGGTTCAGCTCAGTTCTACAGGGACATCACCCCCTTTTCTTCAGCCAGTGCAAAGAAGTGAATGCAGCCCCCTCACACATTTCACTATCCCAGCTTTCCCTCGGGAGAGAGACCAGGCTGACATGGAAATTCTTCTGGCGTGTTCCAAGTAAAACCATGTTTGTATGGAAATCTGCCTTTCACTCTGAGCAAATGTTATGACAGCAGCACTGAGGAGAAGAGAGACTGGCTCGTGGAAATGGAATAAAAACCCTGTTAATTGCTTGGAGATGGTTCCATTTCACAGCCTGTGCATTCCAGCTTATCAGCTCCCCACCTGCTAGAACAGATGCTTGTTAAGAAATAGATATTGTCTTTAGAGGAGCCAACTGGTAGAGCTCCAGAGTGATAATAACCTTTGGTACAGAAGTTTTGGAGCAAATCAGGCGGGAGAAAAAGCCTCATTACTGCAGAGGAATTGCTTGGAGCCTGTCTGCTGGCTGATCCCTGCAGGCAGCTGCATTTGATGACCTCCCTATGAAAACATATTTCCAGTGGCACTGATGATTTATCATCCAATATTGGATGCCACAATTATTGATTGCAACCCTGGGCATGTTAAGATCCTTATCGAAATTGCCTTGGAAGGAAGGGATATGTGGATGGCAGGCAGAGAAATGCTCTGCAGGCAGGGAATGGGGGCACCAGGATTTTCTCTGACAACTCAATGTGTTTATTTGGGCAGCACTTGTGTGAAAGCAGAGGACAAAAAAAAAAAAAGCAGTTCAGTATCACAAATCCCAGTGCATATTAATTCTGGCAGAGAATTAGTCAGTCCCATCTGGATAACTCATTATCCAAAACAATGTGTACCTTCCCTGCCCGTGGGAGAGGGTTGGGGACTCTTTAAGGTCCCTTCCAACCCAAACTATTCTGTGATTCTGACCCCACTTTATTAAAACAGCCAAATGGCTTCGTGCCTCCACTCTCACATAGTCATAGATCTCCCTCTTAGAGCTTTCTCCTCTCATTCCTGCTGCTCCCACTCCAACCTGACACAGATTCTTCTTCCCTTCCAACTCATGGCTGATAACACGTGGCAGGAATTCCACTTGCAACAAAAATACAGGAAATTTCCACTTAAGAAAACTGTCATTGTACTTCATCCTGAGGTATCCTCAGGCCAAGTGGAGCTTTTTTGGAGCTTCCTGTGGGTATCCTTGCAGTAACCATGGCTGCATCCCTGTCCTCCAGGTGGTTATGCTGAGGATTGCCTCCTCACCAGGGCCCGATGCTATGGGCGCCTTGGGCAGATGAAAACTGCAATTTTTGATTTTAATGCTGTCCTGAAGGAAGATCCCAGGAATGTGCAAGCTCTGAGTGGCCGAGGCTTTGTTCATCTCGCTCTGAGGCAGCAGAAGGTACTGTCCATGTGGGGCTTTGCTGGTTTTTCTGAACAATATGAGTGTAAAGCATCACAGAATTTGTTGTGGAATCACTGGAATCAGGATTTGGGCAGTGAAAGGCTCTGAGTTTGGCTGGGTGTATGAACAGCCCATCTGGCTTTACTGATTTTCTTTCCCAAGCTTAGGGAGAGGAGGGCTAAACCTTGGTCACAATTTTCTGTGATAATCCAAGGAGTTTAAAGCACTTTGCAAACACTCATTCAAACCTGCCTTTATGACCCCCTATCAGCTTTGCAAATGGAAAAGTTGCAGCACAAGGACAAGGAAAAACAAAGTTTCTCCATGTTTCAGCAGAGAACAGAAAGCAGCTGAAAGAACAAATGATCAATACTTAATTATTGCTTCCATTTCTTTCCTTGGTGTTGTTTTTCCACAGGAGGCAGTGCAAGATCTGTTCTCAGCACTGAAGGTGCAGGCAGGAGCAGTGATCCCAGCAATCCTGTCCTTGAAGCCTGAAACCCAAGGGTTGATCACTGGGTGGCTCCTCCAGCATGGCAGGGCCACTCTCAGCGAGCTCGTGGCCACCAAAGATGTCCCAGGAGAAGAAACCCTCGGGGGCCTTCTCACCATGGCAAAAGCACTGACCAAAATCTGCAGGGCTGCACAATATCACATCTTCTGCATTGATGTTTTGATGGCAAATGGTGAGTCCCAGTCCTTCAGCACGGCTGGTCAGGCCTGGTGAAGGAGCAAAAATGGATTGAAGTGAATATGAAATGTCAGGGGTGTTGCTGGATGGGGCTGGGTAATGCTGGATGGGGCTGGATGATGCTGAATGGTTCTGGATGGGGCTGGATTATTCTGAATGGTTCTGGATGGTTCTGGATGGTTCTGGATGGTGCTGGATTATTCTGAATGGTTCTGGATGGTTCTGGATGGTGCTGGATGGTTCTGATTGGTTCTGGATGGTTCTGGATGGTTCTGGATGGTGCTGGATGGTTCTGGATGGTGCTGGATGGTTCTGGATGGTTCTGGATGGTGCTGGATGGTGCTGGATGGTTCTGGTTGGGGCTGGATTGTTCTGATTGGTTCTGGATGGTGCTGGATGGTTCTGGATGGTGCTGGATGGTTCTGGATGGTTCTGGATGGTGCTGGATGGTGCTTCTCAAGAGAAGTTTGAAAACACTTTGGGACAGGTATGACATAATTAACACCTTTAGACATGGACTGGCTGCCTGAACCCTGCCTCGCTGTGGTTTCTCAGTACCTTTCTCCCCGTGGGATGGGTTATGGGGTTTGTGCTGGTGTTCCCCAACAGGAAGGCACCAAGAGGCCCTCAAGCACCTGCAGGAAGCCTTTGGCCCCTGTCCTGCTGAGGACTTTGCCAGGGCTCGCTTGGCTGTGCTGCAGCTGCAGAGCAGGAACGTGGCAGGGGCAGCTGCCCCGCTCAGTGTCCTGGCCAGGAGAGATGAGAAGGACTTGGCCTTTCTCCTGAACTTTGTAGACACCAAGCAACAGGGACTCTTTAAGGTCCTACAGCAGCCCCTTTTTTTTTTTCTTTTTTTTCTTTTTTTTTTTTTTTTTTTTTTTTTGATCCCACATCTGTGGATTCAGTGGGGAAAGAATTGGGAAGGAAAACTGGGATTGCAGGAATTTCTCCCTGCCTTGAGAAGTGTGTGGGAAGAGTTTCAGCAGATGGACAGGGCACAAATTGGCTTTTCCTCCAGCCAGGTCAGGGAGCTGGAGCCAAACTTGTTCCACTGCAGTGACCTTGATCAGTCTCTAATCATCCATCATTGCCCATTTGGGATTCCTTTTTGGTCTCCCTGGCACAAGAGCTGGTGATGCCCACACTGAAATTCAGGGGGTGTGGGGGCAGCAGACAGGGATTTAACAGATCATTGCTAATTGTACTCTGGGGATACATGGGGCTCATGGGTGGCTCCTGGTGAAGGGGGATTCATGTTTCGTTCATTTTCTTGATGAAAAGAAGATGAATATTTCAATTCAGTGACATTAAATGCTGCCATCCTTCTTTTGTGCAACATTTAGGATTTCTAATATGTTCGCATTTTTACAAAATTAAAGGTTTTAAAGCTGGTTTTCTTAGCTAAAACTGACACAACAATGCCACAAAGCCCTGGTCCCCCCCAAGTATTTTTTACTTGGCATTTTTTCATGTTTCTCCCCCAAAGTACACCCAGAAAGTTTCTCCAATAATAAGACAGCAGAAGGTCAGATTGATGGCCAAGAGCTTTAACACTCAGCCAAGCATCTGCAATTCTGATTACCCAGAAGCTCTGTGTTCTGAGAATCAGTTTGCTTCCTTTTATTCAATTTGTTGCTGGTGTGCACCCTGGTGAGAAGCTATATTGTTATGCTCTCTCCCAGGTTATAAAACAAACAACATGCTGATATCCTTAATGCAGCAAGAGGAGCCCTTGAAATGTATTTGAACAGAACAGCAGGAGGATATAAGTAAACAAGTATTAATTTACCAGTCCCCAGACATGACCCATTACAGAGAAAAGAGCCCCTCTCTTCTAAATAATGTAAAAAGTTCAGTCTTAGGGGGAAGAGTTGGAAGATTTCAGAGGCAATTTGCAATTTTCCTCTTTAGAAAGTTGATAAAGGAACAATTGAGACTGTGACTAGGGAGGCCCTAAGGAGGTGTCTGTAAATGAAGACACATTTTACAGCTGAATTTCCCCTGCTGCCACATCACTCCTTCTGTGGGGGTCTCAGTCCATCCATGCTGCTTCCCTTCTGAGGCAGCACAGGAGGGATGTTCTTTGCTGTCAGTGAGAAAAGAAAAATGAAAAGAAAAAATCAAACTAACATTTGTATCATTTATACTGCACTGACAAGTGAGAACCCACAGGTGCCACAGGTGAGTGAAGCCTTTAAAATGGGAGAGAAATTTATTTCTGTCTGGTTTTGGCAGCTGTGTCTGAAATAAAACTCCTCACTGTGGCTTATTTATCATGAGAGATTGAGACAAGAGGTGTGATCAGGCTGATTTCAAAACCAGAGCCCAATACCAGGGTTGGAAGTTTAAAAACAAAACATTTCTCTCTTTCATCTCATGCTTTTGTTCAACTAGTAAATGTTTGAACTCAAGCACCTGGGGGTTTTTGGATGTATTTTGTGGCCAGGGGAGGAGTGTGTGCTCTCTGGGGTGTGGAAAGAATTGTTTCATCCACCTGCCCAGTGTCTCAAAGGATTTCCCAGCAGCACTTCCTTTTGCCCGTCAGGTTATTCTGGTTTATGAAAGGAAGATCTCAGTAAAAGCAAAGTTTTAAAAGCTTGCAGACAGAATTAATGCTAAGAATCCCAATGATGTCCTGACTTTGCCAGGATTTCTGCCCTGGGAGAGGGAGTTTGCTTTGTTCCTGAATTTCCCAGGTAGGAAAAGAAGAGTTCTGAGTTCACACCCAGTCTCAGCACTCCAGCACAAAAGCATTTCTGCCACATTGTTTTTTTGAGAATTTGGAATTACAGGCATTTTAAAAACGTGTCATCATTATCCTGGAGCCAGGTCTGAAGAGCTAAAAATAGTTCTCCATAAGCTGAATAGGAAAGGGTGGAGGAAGGAGAAAGCTCCTTGATGTACTCTTTTTTTTTTCATGGAAAACAAAGCCACGAAATTCTCCCATTATTTATAGTGAAAAGGGTCCCATGCTGAGAAATTTGTAAACAACTGGGAGAGCCCCATGGGAAAAGGAATCTGAAAGATTTATTAAGCTGCAAAAGGTCAGAGGAAGGGAGTTTGCTTGCTGCTCGTGCAGCTTCAACCCTTGGCTTTCCTAAGTCAGGGGTAAATGCACGACTGATTCCCAACCCCTCACACAGATCCTCGGGGCTGCAGCTGCTGTGGAGATCCAGATTCCTAAAAAAAAAGGTCTCCAAAACTACATGGACTGTGCTAGAGTTAGGTGAAGTTGCCATTCCACATGGCCTTCATGGCATGTGCAGGTGGAGAAGGAAAGACTTGTTCCAAATTCTCCTGGAAACACCCAACCCTCTCCCAAAGCTCAGAGTTTATCATTCCATCTGCTGGGATTTACTGCTCAGGGGCTGACCCTTGGCCATAATTCCATGCCCAGTAAACTCCTCACTCTTTTTCTTTCTAAGGAATTAAGCCTTGGTCGTGTCATAAGATTGATCCCTAGGGACTGGAACCAAAAATGTCACAGAAATATGTGTATGTTCAGTCCTTTACACCCAGTGAGGTGAATAGATGGGAAAAAAGGGACACAGAGACCTAATCCAGGGATCCAGGGATCCACTCATGGTCCTTTCCAGGTGGCACCTGAATTATTTCAGTCTGGAAGCCAAAATCAAACTTTTAGGGGACTCGAGTTCCCCTGGAATGCACTCCAAGGATTTTCCTGCCCTTCCAGGTCTCCTGCAATGAGGCTGATGACAAAAATGCTTCTCCAAGGCCACGTGCAGGGAGCAGCTGAACTCAGCTGTGCCATGTCCTTCTGGCTTCCCTTGCCTTCTCACCCTGAGCCTGGCTTTCATCTTTATCTCTGTTAGAAGATAATGTCCAAGCTGCTGGTTAATCCTTCCCTGTTACACACCAAAAATGTCCCAACTCAGGTCCCTGAAATCAGGCAGAGACAAAAGAGAATCCAGAGTCCAGCTGCCCAACCTTGCTCCATCTGCAAGGGTGAGAGGGAATCCTTTATGTTCAGATGGGATTTTGCCTCCAAGTGTGGCAGGAAAGGCACAATCTCATGGCTTGTTTTGGGGACTCTCAGGGAAGGAGTCAAAGCAGTGGCTCAGTGGAGAAATGCAATATTGCAATATTGCTCAGTGAATAAGTGCAACATTGTGGTGCAATAACCTCAAATGCCCCAGGTTAGAGCACTGAAACCTCCAGCACCAGACTCAGCATTCAGCACAACAACAACCATTGTGTTTTCTTCTGCCTCTGAGACAACAAATGCACCTTAGAGGCTGAAAATGGCAATTTAACCACACAAACACAAGCTATCTTGAGGAACTGCCCTGTGTTCCTTGGAACAATGTGATCCAGAACTCTGGAATTTCTAGGGGGGACAAAAAAAAAAACCACCTTCTCTTGCCAAGATGCTCCTCAGGCAGCTGCAATTCCACCTTGATCCCTTGTCAAATTCCTGCCACTGAGGGGACACTGAGGAGTCGTCTTAAAAACATTTCAAAGGACAAAGCAAATGTGCTGCTCTTTAAATGTACACAGGACATCTGAGGTGGGTTTGGACAGGCTGCCTGAAAATTTATGGCCAGAATTGTTAAAGCCCGGGGGAGAAGTCCTATTGCTATTTCTCTGTGTGGAAGCTGAGAGACTCCTTAACAAATATGTTAAGAAAAATAGGAATAGACATATATATATATAAATAAAAAATTATTTCTGTATATATAATTGTTTTTATATATTATATATATAATATTTATTTAGCTATATATTATATATAGATATATATTGCTCTATATAAAAATAGCAAAATATATCTATTATGTGCATTATAATGACATAACTGGGGCAGAATTCCTCCTAAACCATGAGGACAGGCTGAATTATGTCATGCCACTGCTCTCAGATGAGGTGCTGGGACTTGCCCTGCAGTATTGATCCTTTCCCTGCAGAACCTGTTCTCAGTCCTGGCAGACAGCAATCAATCCTAACCTCAGTCAGCCAAAATAAAAGGGGCACACAAAGAGTCTGGAGGACCTGACCTGGCTGCCAGGTGTGGCTACTAAAACAGTGGCTGGGCTAACTGGATTTCTGCATCCCCAAGCAGGAGTTACCCCCCAAAATGAGGAGGATGGAAATATTTATCCTTTGCTTGAGCCTCATCTTGTTTGGCCCAGTCTTTTGTAAACCCTCAGCTGCTGATGGCAGCTTGTTTATGACCTGAATATTCACTGTGCTGCAGCACGTTAAAAGCTTTATTTATTACCAATAAAGGGGAATAATGAGAAATCCATTTGAGGCAAATAATTCTAATGGAGTTTTCTTCATTGACCTCCATGAACCTAAAAATTATGTGGCTCTTTCGGCCTTTTCTATTTTCTTGTTGTTGTTTTTCCCTTCAGATGGGGGCAGAGAGTTCAAATTGCACTCAAGATTAACAATTAGCAAAGCCACCAGTTGGCCTTTTTTTTTCTACAGCTTAGGTAAGCTCCAGTAGAGACACAAAAATCATTTTTAGCACTTGCATTTGTGGGGCAGCACCTGGGGATGTTGGTCCAGGCATTTTGTTCATCATTCCTAAGGAATTCAAACAAATTCAGAAGAAATTCTGTGCAGAAACAAAGGACATCAGAAGCTCCTGAGATAACAGCAAGTGAGCAGTGAGCCAAGAGTTTTATGTCTTGGTCATATCTTAAGATTGAATAAATGGAAAAAAAGGACACAGAGACCTAATCCAGAATCCAGGGATCCACTCATGGCACTTTCTAGGTGGCACCTGAATTATTTCAGTCTGGAAGCCAAAATCAAACTTTTAGTGACAAGCTACACTCCAGTTCCCCTGGAATGCACTCCAAGGATTTTCCTGCCCTTCCAGGTCTCCTGCAATGAGGCTGATGACAAAAATGCTTCTCCAAGGCCACGTGCAGGGAGCAGCTGAACTCTTATCTGTATGCAAAAATACGCCAATTATTGTTTCTCCAGCTAGATGCAATTCCAACATTTGATAAAACAACTACCATTTCTCAGTGTCGGTGTGTATGACCGATCCAGACTAGATATTCCCCTATTTTTTCCCCTTCATTACATGGATTTTCCCCTTTATAACATGGCTTACTCTGTCCCCACAGGCAGCAGCCCAGGAAGGGAAGGTGCTGATGAAAAGCCACGACCACCAGCAGGCTCTGGGCTACCACAGCCTGGCTGTGCTGGCCAGCAGGGCCAGCCCCAGGTACCTGAGGCGCAGAGCTGCCTGCCTGATGCACCTGAAAAAATATGAAAAAGCTCTGAAAGACATGGAAAAAGTGATCCAAGGGCATGGCTGTAACAGCCCAAAAACACAGGCTGGGGACCACTGCTGCCAGGGCTTCCTGCTGCTGGCCCTGGCTCGGGAGGAGGCAGCAGTGCAGCACTACATGCAAGCCCTGCAGCTGGACGAGCCCCTGGCCCTGGGCACCATCACTGAGTGCCCTGGCAGGGAATGTTTAACCAAAATATTTCACAAAATTGCGCAGTGTAACTTTGAAAAGCAGCGTTATGAAGAGGCCTGGAAAATCACAGACTATGGGCTCAAAATTGATAAAAGTTCTGAGCTCCAGAAGCTGAAAGCAAGACTCAAAAGGGAGGCATCGAGCTGTAGCATACATTGATTTCTCTGTTTGGGGATTTTCCAGTCTGATTGCTTTCTGGGAGGCTGCAAGGATGAAGGAGAGATGAGAAAGATAAGAAAGAGAAGCTGATGATGAATATGCAACAGGCATGACACTGAACATGGAATAGAAAGTTTAAGGCAGCAAAACAAAACTGACCAAGAGAGCAATGAGAAAAAAAAGCAAATTGCAGCATACAGGATTCCTTAAAATTATTGTGGATTATGTAAACTCCCCATTGTGAAAAAAGCCTTTTTCTGGCTAAACAACAAATTCTAACACAGGGGTTCCAGTCCTACTGAAGGAAAACATTCAAAACACTTGCAGCTCATGAATAATAATCATGTATTTCCTAGCTAGCATTTGATGAGCTTTAACACATACTGTTCAATCAATTTGCCTTATTTTTAGGGGCCAGTTAAAAGGATCAGTCAAAAGTAACTCCTGTAAGGTGTTTGTGAAGGCTCTGTCTGTTGGTTACTACTGGCAGGAAAACATGATCCAATTTTTTTTTTTCCAGCTTGCAAATAGAGCCAACGGTTGTTTAAGGATATCATTTCATGCTTGGAAAGAAGCTCTCCCACAGCATCTTGATGCCCATTATGAGGAAAAAGCCTCATCAGTGTCACTAGGATTAAAATTTAATTTGAAGGGGTGTGCTACACCCCTCTCCTGCCCCACTCCCGAATCAAGGATCTGCCCTGGTGGGAATGCAGTGGATTTGCCAGGATCAGCACCAATATCAGGGATGGGGCAGCACAAACCCCAAATAAACTGTTCTACTGCCCCAAGGAATAGTGAAATAACAGATAAAACTGCTCTACTGCCCCAGGGGGCAGTGAAATAACAGATAAAGTGTTCTACTGCCCCAGGGGGCAGTGAAATAACAGATAAAGTGTTCTACTGCTCCAGGGGCAGTGAAATAACAGATAAGGGGAAAGGTGAGACTCCACAGAGATCAAACATCCACTCAGGAACTCCTGCCCTGATATCCACTGCAGGCTTCACCTTGGTGTCTCCCTTGGCCAGCAGAAAACAGGGATCATCCCTCCACAGACTGATCATCTCTGGGGGCTGCCAGAGCTGCTGAATCCCATCCCTCACACTCCTGGGTGTCCAAGCCCCAGAGGCAGCCCTGCAGCTCATGCAGAAGAGGTGATGCACAAGAGGAGGCAGCGTCCAGGATGGGATTGCTCCCAGAGCTGCAGCATTCCTTCCTCCCTCCTCCTCCTCCCTGCTGAAAAAGGTGAAATCAGCCCCTGGCAGGCCCAGGAGGGCTTGTCCTGCTGTCCTTTTCCTTTTTCCAGCTTTGGGGTGGCCTTGGGGCAGTGCTGGGACATCCCTGGGGGTTCACCTGTGTGATGGGAGCCCTCAGCTCAGCCCAGAAGCAGAAAGGACCCGAGGTGGGGCCCAGAGCAGCAGCTCCTTCCTTTGTTTTGGCTGCTCCAAAGGAGCTGTCCCAATGTTTTTGGAGCGTGCTAAGAGAACCATGGAGAAAAAGAGAAACTACTGCTGAAAACAAAGATTAAAGCAGTGCTGAGGAGTGCTCTGCTGCTTTGATTAGGATGAAAGGGAAGAGGGAGCATTCTCCTTTTTTTGTTGAGCTGTTGTCTCAAAGGCAACATTCCAGGGTGGAACTTCATTCAGCAGCCGTGGGATCAGCCCATAGCAGTGATACCACCTGGAACCTTCCACCTTCTCTTCTCTGCATGCTCCTTTTTTCTGCCCTAGGAGCACAGGTAAGACTGGGCTTCTTGCCCTTTAAATTAAATTTTAATCCTAGTGACACTGATGAGGCTTTTTCCTCATAATGGGCATCAAGATGCTGTGGGAGAGCTTCTTTCCAAGCATGAAATGATATCCTTAAACAACCGTTGGCTCCATTTGCAAGCTGGAAAAAATAATTGATCGTGATTTCCTTCCAGTAGTAACCAACAGACAGGAAATTCTGTCTCAAGAAAATTTTTGAGAAGTGGTTGTTTAAGGGTTTGTAATTTTTTCTGCAAGTCTTTCCATTATGTAAAAACAAGATATCCCTTTTTTCAGACCATGGAAAGCACTGAGAAGACAATCCAGTTGTCCTGTCCCCCGGAGTAATATTCCCTCCTTTAGTCTGGAAGTTTGGGGCATTTTGGCCTGTTTTCTTTCTTTTTTTTTTCTTTTTTTTTTTTTTTTTTTTTTTTTTTTTTTTTTAAAATTTTTTTTTTCCCTAGTGAGCTAACGGAATCAATGGATTTATTGTGAATTTGGGGGGTTTTTGTCTTTTTTTTTTTTTTTTTTTTTTTTTTTTTTTTTTTTTTTTTTTTTTTTTTTTTTGTTAAGCAATGTATTCTCCTGGACAGAATGCATTTATTACCCCAAAAGAATTTTTTTTCTTTAAAAATAAGGACCACAGGCATCCCTGCAATACTGCTAGAGAGTTGTCCAGAGGAAATATTCCTTTTCAGGTGGCTGTCTATTCCTCATGGCCTCGAGGAATGGCTGCTTCTCCCAGCAGCTTCTGACTCTTCTCATCAGCATTTCCATTGGTTTCTTTTGTTTTCCTTGTCCTCTGTCTGTGCCCACTAAATTCCTTTGCCTGTACCCAAGCTGCTGATTTATTCTTTAATTCTCTGCTGTGTTCTTACTCTTCCAGCCAATTTCTAGGAGAGGGCTTGGAGCAACCTGGGATAGTGGGAGGTGTCCCTGCCCATGGCAGGGGTAGAATCAGGTGAGCTTTAAGTTCCCTCCCAACTCAAACAAGTTCATAATTCTGTGATTAGATAAAAGCCATTTTCTAAACAAAAAAACCCCACAAACAAACAAAACCACAAAAGAAACCCCACAAAACCAAAACAAAACACCACAACAACAACAAAAACTGGTTCTACTTCTTCCAGATAGAAGAATCTGGAAGAAAAACATGCAATTATAATTTCTGTACCTTTTTTTAATGTTAAACTGCAAATCCTGGGGATTGAGGAGCTCTTTCACACTGCTTTGAAACCCTTCCCTCACCCTGTGCAAGCAGCCCAAGGCTGAATACTTAGAAAAGGAACTTCATTGCTGCTTGTACAATGTGCTGTAGGACACATCCTCAAGGAATTCTGCTGGAAATGTCACACAACTGTGAAGAACTCAAATATACTTATATTAATCAAGATTAATGTAATCAAGAAGAAAATACTGCCTAATAAAAGATGAAACTGGATATCTGTTTGTAATCCAGCTTGAAGCTGCAGTCATTAATTAATTACAGCTTAAATATCTGTAGTTTATTCAGCTCTGAGCTCTGTACAGACACTACCAACTATTTCCTTGCTCTCCATAAATTTTGTTCCTTTAAAATATTCTGCACCCTCAATAACCGTGGTGCACATCATCACCAGGTAATGAATGGTGAAAGAAAACTGTGAAATCATGGTTGAGAATGTTCCTGCACAAACAGCACCCTGCCAGGCTTGCCCCTCTGAAGTATTCAACATTCCTTCTAAGCATGTGAAAGGAAAATCAGATGTGAGAATATTTGCATCACAAATTGAGTTAGACAAGAGAAGTTTCCTGACCTCGTGCTCTGCAGTCCAGCAGGCAAAGAACAGCTTAGAAATGATGGCAAAGTGTTTGGAATTAAATATTCCACTGGAAGCTTTTCCTCAGAGTTCAGGCAGAGCTCAGCTTTGAGCTTTTGTGATCTCAGAAGGTTTCATTTCCTTTTAAACCCCATCACTCCCATTAATTTTTCCTATTTCACTTCGCTGTGTGCTCCCAGGTACTGAGGGAACCCAAACACAGGAACCAACTTCTGCAGCTGCTTTGGAAGCTGACACATCTCCAGGGAATTCTTCTTCCTGCCTTTGAGCCCAGGTCATTGTGCTCCCCAGCCCCAGAGCGTGGTGGAAGTGTGCCTCTGGCCCAGAGCCCTGCAAACCCAGGAATTTAATGAGCTTCCTTGTGCCCAAGTGAGGACAGTCCCCTTGGCTTGCAGGGGCAGATGTTTCACTCTAATGACAGCTAATCTAAAAGCCATTTCTTTCACCATCATGCCCCTGCAGAAGATTAACTGTTATCATTGTGCTGCTGCTGCATCCAGCAGTTTCTAATTTGCCAGGGCTCCGAGGAGTCGCTGTCACCAGAAATTGAATGTGGTGCATGAAATGATCACTGGCACTGGAGCCTGCCTCTGGAGCCTTGGCTGCTTCCCTTGGATTTCAGCCACTCTGCTCCGTGCTGGGATCTGCTGCTTCACTCAGCCATTACTCAGTGGCACCTTAAGAAAATTAGTTCATTATTTAGGAGGCACAGCATTCCAGAGCTGTGGGATTCAGGAGACTCCTTCTCCTCCTGCTCCTGCTGTGCATTTCAGGAATGACTTTTCTCTATCCACTTGTTCTGTCAGTGCTGCAGAGGCTGCACCTGCCCACAGGTGTGTACAGACAACCCTGAGCACGGGAGCAGGGGTTCATTGGCTCCCAGAAGTGCCTGGAGGGCAGAAAACAAACACAGCTGATATTGCTGGTATTGATGATATTGCTGATGTTGCTGATGTTGCTGATATTGCTGGTTGTAGCTCTCAGCAGTCTGAGGATGGGTGGGGAGCAAATTTCCACCCCAAATGGGAGGCTGGAGAACATGAGCCAGTCCCAAAGATGTCAGCAGAGAGTGGAAACCACTCGTGATCACTGTAATGCTGCTTTTAGTGCCTCACTAATGAACCAGCAATTGAGAAAAGTGAGAAAGTGAGAAAACAGCTCCTGTCCTGGCCCTCCCTGAAATCACAGCCTGCTGCCACTGACCCTTGGGTCCCACACTCAATACAGGTGTGGAACGTTCACCTCTAAGGTGTGCAACCAGGTAATTTTCAATTAATTCACTTCCAAAGTCTACCTTGGGCACTACATGCATGGCCAAGACCTCCTGGAAACCTTGGCAAGCCTCCCTTGTGCCCCTGAGAGCCACTGGGGACATGTTCTGTGCCACAGCAGCTGTGGCTTCAGGTGTGTCACCACCCAACCTGATCATTTTTGAGTTTCTGTGTTCCCTACACAACCCCAAAGAGTCAGGAGTTGCAGAGAATGAACGAGAATAAGAATTTCCCCCTGGACTCTAAAGAAATTAAGAGCAGTAGCTCATAATCAGTTTGCATGCCTCATTCCTGAACTGCACCAGTAAATGAGAAAATTTAGCTGTAAAGGCAGAGGGGGATTGTAGGAGGGAGCAGGAAGCACAGGAGGATGCTAATGATTCCATCCCACCCTGGTTTGCATTTTGTTATCCCCCTCATTTGTGCTTTCATCTCCAGGTGGGTGCTGCCACACCAAAACCTTCCTTGGGGTGACCCAGGGTGAGGGACCTGGAGTCCCCACGGAGCCCCAGTCTCAGATCCAGATCAGTAGTGGATGAAATGGAAAACTGACAGGAATTAGCATTTCCCCACTTGAAATGACCACCTCAGAGAGCTTCTTGATTGCTTAGAAAGCTCAGATGTGCTGTTAGAAGACATTCCAGCACTGGTAATGTGCTCCAGCTGTTCTCTGGTAGTCACATTCCAATCTGAAATTATTAGGAACACCTCTGAGTGCCTGTCACGGTGCAGGGTTTGTTCTCTCACTGCAGACGTTAACAATGGGAACAATTATACCTTGCCATTTGCTAATTTTTGCAGCCTTGCCAAGAGGATTTTTTGCAATGTTGTTTCTTTTCTTCTCGTGCATCATTTGGCCATTCTTGATCTGCTTCCTGAAGTAAACAGGTAATTAGCCATCTACAGAAATTGCCCTGTGTCCACACCATTAATGTGCTTGGATGTTTTAATTGATTGCATTCTCAAATGGCTTGGATGGTTTAAATGCCAGCTAATGCAATCCAATTAAGACTCCTAATAAACCTGCCTGATGAACTGCAGGATAATCACACATCAAGCACAGATGTAGAGGAAAATGCCACGGAAGTGACAGCTCAGAATAGATTGTGTCATTTGGAAAGATCCAAACCATTCTCAGCAGGGAAACTGGGAACATTCACTCGGACTGGTGCTGGATTTGGGCCCCAGGACCTGATCCAACACAACTTTTAAGCACACACTTACATCAGTTCCTATGCACAAAACCTTTTACACAGAGTCATGGAACAGCCCAGGTTGGAAGGGACACCAAAAGGTCATGTGAGCTCCAGTGGGAAAGGGGTCCTAGATAAGATTATCCAGGACCCTGCTCAGCCTGGGAAATCTCAGAAACTTCCAGTGAGGGGGACCTTATCATGTCCCTGGGGAGGCTCTCCCAGTGATTGATTATTCTCACTGGAAAGAAAAGAATTCTTTTATCAAGATTAAATTTTTCCCACTCCAACCTCCTTTTGGCCCTCAATCTCCCACATTAAAAGAACAACTCAATGATCACCTCGAGGAAGCACAAATACAAAGGAGATTTCAGGTGATATGGAGGGGGGCAGGCTCTTAAAAATATTATTCAAACAAAATTAGCGGAGGCAGCAGGAAGTTAAATAAATTCCTACTGGGAGAGGATGTGAACTTCCAGTAGTGCCCCACAAGTAACTCATTTGAAGATGGTGCAGTGTCTTTGTGGCAGCTCTGGAGGTCTTTCCTCAGCCCAAACAGAGATTAGGGATTTAATGGAGCAATCTGTGTGAAATTCTCTGCTCTGTTCTGCCAGATGCCAGACAAGACATAATAGCTCCTCTGGCATCAATGTCTATTAATCTAATCTTGACTTTGATTCTCTGTGTGACTCCCTTTCATCTGTAAAATGGGGATAATTCTCTCTTTCAGATGCTTGTCAGTACCTCTTCGTTCCGGGTACACGGCGCTTTGAAGATGACATTATTTGTACATTTTCCATTATTGTCACAGAGCTGCACATTGTCCCTGGCCCCTGTCCCTGTCCCCAGCCCCTGGCCCTGGCCCTGTCCCCCTCACACTCACTGTCCATGCAGGGCTAAGTTCAGCCCTCAGGCTGAAGGATGCCAAGCCCCTGATTTCCCCCACAGCATCCTAATTGCCAGTGGGAACACAAGGGAAAGGAAAGGGCTGGATGAAAATGGGAATTTTGCTGAAAATTAAGCATATTTATAAGGGTTTTGATAGTCCAGCATTTCACAGTCTTGCTGAAACCAAGTGTAATAATTTATTGAAGAGGATTTTATGGCTTGGACTTCTGTGCTGCATTAAATAAAGTGCCTGGTGTTTAAATACAGGACTAGGGTTAGATACTCTAACTTTTCAACTGGTCTGAACAGCTTTCCTTGGAAACAGGAATCATCTCCTTGTAATATTTTAAAGCAGTACATTTAATGGAACGGCTGAAACATGTGCTCTGTAACAGAAAATAATTTAAGGGAAAATATCTGAGATTCATTTTGTTTGGAATCTGTCTTCCTATACAGCAAAGCAAGGCAAAAAAATATACCTTTATACCTTTCAAGCTGTGTGCATAGAATTTTGAAGTGTTTATTTTCATTAAGAATATAATTGCAATATTGAAATAATTACAATACTGAAATTAGGTGTGAAAATGAGACACTGCATTCCAGAAATCTTGAAAAACCTCTTGGGGAAAAAGGTAAAGCACCTCATGGGAATTGAGAACTTTCCTAAGAATTAATTACTGTAATAGAAGAGAATTCTCCAAATGCTGAGAAGCCAGAAAATCACCTTGTCCTCTTAAAGGCAGCCCTGCTACACAACCTGATTTCCAGTCTGGATATAAAACCGAGTGATTTCAGACATGTTGGAAGGGGTTAAATCCCTGAGAAGTCTCAGAGCATTTAATTCATTGGGCACTGGGAGCCACCTGAGTGTGAGTGAGGGGGAGAGAGGGAGATTTGGGCACAGCACTTTGCAAAGAACCATTCCTGGGGAGAGCCTGCGAGGGGCTCAGTGCTGGGAACATGAATAAACATTTCTTTCTGACTGCCAGAAAACACAAACAGCCCAGTTCCACGCCAGAAACTGCTCGAGGCACCTCTGCAGCTGAAAAACCACAAGAGCCAGGTAAGACACTTCAGCTTTTTTACCTGCTTGTGTCTGCAGTGAATGCATCCAGAAACTCAGGGCAGGAGCTGCTGTACCTTTCCTGCATAACAACACTGATGTCTGGTCGTTTTTAATTCTGGGGGTGCTCCAAGGATGCTCATCTCTAAAGGGAGAGCAAGAGAAGAGTTTTGAAACAGCACCTAAACTTTGAGGTTTTCCCAATTCTGAACTGCCTCTATCAGGACTTATTTCCACCACACACAGCTGGCAGCCAACCTGCTCCAAGAAGATATTTCAATGCTGAGCTTTATTTCTTTTCTGCTGGCTGACAGATGACAGGGTTCTGCTGGCTCTCAGAGAGAAACCCATTATTTCTGAGCACAATGAGTTCTCCTCTGTGGGCAGCATCCCTGCCACAATAAATCACAGGCTACATCCAGCCATTGTCCTGGAGCCAGGCATCTGCTGATTCACCAGGGAGAGGCTGCTGGGTTGGGTTTTTTTGTTTTAGTGTCACCCTATAGCTTCAGATTTTGTTCTGGATTTAAGTGAAAAGTGTATGATATAATAATCTCATTTGCTGGCATTTTGACTGGAATAATGGACACTGTTCTGGTTACTAAACTGACCATTTTACACATGCATTATAAATCTTGGTTCAGGTCAGTTTTCCTCTTTAGATTAATTTATATGCACAGAAGAAATAGATCTTTGTACCTGTGTAACCTGAACATTGACACTGAGGTGACACCAGGTAACAGCTCTCTTTCCAGACTTATGGTTCTTTATTGTACTAAAACCAAAAAGGTGAAAAATAAAAGATGTTTTAAGCAGTCTTGGAGGAGTTTTGGAGCTGCTCCCCACACCTCTGCCAGGTGAGGTGTGATCACAGAGGAGCTGATCATTTCTAACCTGCACTTCACACACAGGTGATTCCAGCTCTGGAATTGCACTTCCACTGACACAGAACTGCCTCAAATCTTTTTATTTTTTATGGATTGGCAAAGGATTCAGGGCAAACTCCAAACCCTGAGAGCTAGAGGGAAGAGAATTTCTCTCACATCTCAGACAGATGTGGATATATATATATATTTATATCTATAAGGATGTACCCGATAGAGATGGAGACCTTGTTTCCATGGCAACAACTCTTAAGACAAACCCCACTAAAGATGCTGCCACGTCCTGCTTGGCTCAGATTGCTTTAGGACATGGAGCTGTTTTCACATTTGGTGGAGCTGTTTAATTCCTGCAGGAGAGCCCCAGAGCTCCAGCTGGGAAATCACTGCTCTGCTGCACATCCACTCCCTGGATTTCTGGGAGCAGCAACCATGGGATCATCTATTCAGGTGGCCCAGAGCATTCCATCCCATCAATATTAACACTAATTAACACTGCAAAAATAGGGCAGGCAACTAAAGTAGGCAATATGTTCTCATATAATAATATCAGGTGAATACATATATAATTTTAGGTTATATATTCTCATGTATTCTTATAAGCAGAAAGTTTCTGAGGTTCACATCAGCAGGAGCAAAACAAACACAGGCAGAGGAGGGAAAAAAAATACACAACTCCTGACAATTTCTATCTTCAGAATCAATTCCTTCCAAAGGAGGAGTTGAAGGTCAACTTGACATTGTGGCAACTGTGACACAGCAACCAAACTTCTGAGCAAGGTAAAAATACCCTTGAATAGTCTCATCCCAGGTATAGCTGTAATTATTCCAGATTCTCCAGGGGAAATATTAAGAGAAAAATATTCAAGTGCTGTCTCCCAGACAGCTGAAGCACCAGCTCAAATATTTGCTGTCCAGGGCTGGAATCTCTGACCTAAACTCCCCCCAGACTTGAGAATTTTTCCCAAGAAGAAAATAAAAGCCCAGAGCTGCTCCCTCTCTGTATTCAGTAGTTCTGTGCAGTTTGGGGTGCCTGAGGAAGCATTTTTGGAGTAAATATTCACATGTGAGGTCTCTGAGTTCCCACTAAACACACCCCACAAAGAGGCTTGGCTGCTTAAATCCCATCCCTGCAGGATCCAAGGGTAAAAATCCCTGATTTGGGGTTTTTTTTCAAGCTGTAACCCTGCCACACTGCGAGCTCTTTACACTTCCAAGTTCCAGTAATGGGAGAACCTCCTGTGCAAAGTTCCAAAGTAAGCAAAAAGGGAAAAATCCTTTCAAAGTGGCCCAACCCAAACAGCAAATGCCTCATTGCTTCATATGGTTTGTGTCTACATTGCTTGGGGAGAGAGGATGTTTTCCAAGAACTGAAAACCCCCACAGCTCCTCAATCTCTGGAAGAAGAAATCCCCAGAGCAGTGTTCACCTTCCCAGGACTGCAAAGAGGAATTAAGATTTTTAAAAGCTTTTTTGTAAAATGAAGGGTTAGTGGATGGTGGGGTGGACCAGCAGATGAGAATTTCTGCTGGCAGTGATTAAATGATGAAGAATTTAATTAAATGTGAGATTTAGGTGGAAATAAATAACAAAGCAACCCCATCCCACTTCCCAGCATGGAGCTGCCTTTGCCACAGAGGCTCCAAGGTGAGAGTGAGACTGTCAGAAACCAAAGCAGGTCTGTGTCCTTCAAAGCAAGGACCAGAACAGGGACCTTGCTGCACTGCCAGGATGATGGATGGCTCCATTCCAGTGACCACAAAGCTGCTCAAGACAATCAAAATTAATGATTCTGCAAATATGTCCTCTACCATAGCTGGTGCTCCTCACACAGAAAATAAGGGGTTTCTTGAGTTTTGTTGGGTTGTTTGTTTGAGTTGTGTTGGGATTTTTTTTTTTCACTTAGCACAGCAGAAGGAATAAAGCTCTGAGATTCTTGGCATCTTGGTTCTCCACCTCTAAAATGGGCAAAATAATAACCTGCAGTGTCTTATAGCCATGGTGTAAGAATAAATGCATTAAATCTATGAGAAAAACTACATTAAGTCAATGAGAATAGCTACATTAAATCTACAAAAAATGACTACATTAAATCTATGAGAATAGCCACATTAAATCTACAAAATTAACTACATTAAATTTACAAAAGTTGCCACATTAAATCTATGAGAATAACCGCATTAAATCTACAAAGATAACTACATTAAATCTACAAAAATTGCCACATTAAGTCCTGTGAGGCACCTGCCTGTTGCAGTTTTATGGATGTCAACCAGATAGATCCTACTTGGAGCCAGCTTAGTTGTAAAGTAAGAGTAAAACAGCTCAACAACAAGGAAGGTTACCATAAACACAGGAAATCAATCTTTGTTAGCTGTAAAAATTTCTGCAAGCAGAAACGAGAGATCACTTAAATCCTAATTAAATGTATAGATTTGTTCCTGGAAGTGACCCTGCCTTCTGCAGCTCTGTTTGCCATATGGACATCCCGGATCTGCTCGAGCCCTGTGCATTTCCCATCCCTGTGTTCTCCTCCTCCTCCTCAGCTGCTGGGATGAGAATTGCTGCCTCCACACCTGCCAGGAGCCTGAGTTAACATGAATCTGGAGAGAAAAAAAATGAAAGGGAAGTTCTCCCAGGGATTTTGAGGCAGAATGCTGACTGGGAGAGGAGAGCTGGGCTCCTGGCAGAAGGAACTGGTGTTTATTGTTCCTCATTCCTGGAACACGGAGTGTCCATTGCCACAAAGGAACCCCTGCTCTGCCCCCACCTCCTCCTGAACTCACACACAAAACTTGGAGTGCAGAGGCACAACCTGGCATTTCTGGGGTGTGAAATCCTGCAGTGAGGAGAAAACACCCCCAGCCTGCCCCTCGCTCCTCCCAGACTCCATCTGCAGAGGGGTGAAACAAAACCCACGGGAAACCCACCCTGCCCTTGCTTTTACTGCCTGTCCCAGCTGTTCCCAGCCAGATTTCCACGCAGGAATTGTGTGCAGTGCCTGCACCAACCCATAAATCAGCCAGTTTGCTCACACTTCTCCCTTCATCCCACCCCAAAGCTGCCGGAGAGCTCCAGCAGGTTCCCACCTCCCTGCGAGCGCAGCGGCCGAATAACGGGATGGCTCCAGGGGCAACAGAGTCCTGGGTGGAAATCCAGGGATAACAGAATTCCTGGTGGAAATCCAGGGATAACAGAATCCAGGGTGGCATCCCAGGATAACAGAATCCAGGGTGGAAATCCAGGGATAACAGAATAACGGGGGTAACAGGCACATTGTCCCTGGCCCCTGTCCCTGTCCCCAGCCCGATCTCAGACAGATGTGGATAATCCAGGGTGGAAATCCAGGGATAACAGAATTCCTGGTGGCATCCCAGGGTAACAGGATCCCGGGTGGCATTCAGGGATAAAAGAATCCAGAGTGGATAATAGAATCCTGGGTGGAATTCCAAGGGTAACAGAATCCCGGGGGATAAAAGAATCCCGGGAAACATTCAGAGGTAACAGAATCCCGGGGATAACAAAATCCACTTAACAGAATCCCGGGTGGCATTCAGGGCTAACAGAACCCCGGGGATAACAGAATCCCGGGTAGAATTTCAGGGCTAACACAATCCCGGGTGGCATCCCGGGCTAACAGAACCCCGGGGATAACACAATCCCGGGTGGCATCCCGGGCTAACAGAACCCCGCGGAGAACACAATCCCGGGGGGCATCCCGGGCTAACACAGTCCCGTGTGGCATCCCGGGCTAACACAATCCCGGGTGACATCCCGGGCTAACAGAACCCCGCGGAGCTCGGCAGAAGCCGCCGGGGCTCGGAGCGCCTCCAGCCCATCCCACTCCCTCCTCCCCCGGAGCATCTCCCGGAGCTGGGAAGGGCTCGGGGCTGAGCTCCCCAGCCTGAGCATGGCTCGGAGAAGCCTGGCAGAGCCGCAGCCTCCCGGGGCTGCCCGCGGCGCCCGGAGCCGCTGCGGGGCACTGCGAGGATCGCAGTCCGTGTGTCCTGGTTGGTGACAGCACTGCGAGGATCGCAGTCCGTGTGTCCTGGCAGTGACAGACACAGCACTGCGAGGATCTCATCCCGTGTCCCCTGGCTGTGACAGACACAGCTCTGCGAGGATCTCATCCCGTGTGTCCTGACTGTGACAGAGCAAAGCGAGGATCTCATCCCGTGTCCCC
The DNA here is from genome assembly GCF_014805655.1 of Passer montanus. Lineage (NCBI taxonomy): Eukaryota > Metazoa > Chordata > Aves > Passeriformes > Passeridae > Passer > Passer montanus. The sequence goes on along the minus strand of NW_024371260.1, from coordinate 2,636,468 downwards.
TGGTTGGTGACAGCACTGCGAGGATCGCATCCCGTGTGTCCTGGCAGTGACAGAGCAAAGCGAGGATCGCATCCCGTGTCCCCTGGCTGTGACACACAGAGCCCTGCGAGGATCTCATCCCGTGTCCCCTGGTTGGTGACAGCACTGCGAGGATCCCAGCCCGTGTCCCCTGACTGTGACACACAGAGCTCTACAAGGATCGCATCCCGTGTCCCCCGGCAGTGACACAGCCCTGCGAGGATCCCAGCCCGTGTCCCCTGGTTGGTGACAGAACCCTGCAAGGATCTCGTCCCCTGGCAGTGACACAGCCCTGCGGAGCTGCCCAGCGCCACGGAGGGGCTGTGCAGGCAGCAGGAGCACTTTGGAACCGGCAGTGCACGGCGGCACTTTGCCCCCCTCCTCCTCTGCCTGCGAGAAAGGAGTTGCCCAACCTGGTCATGAGACTTTTCCAGACTTCCCAAAGAGGCTCCTGAAGTTGTGACACCGCTCCACGGAGAGCCCGGGGCAGCACAGCCCCCCCAGAGCAGGCACGGGAGATGGAGAATGAGGTTGGCAAATCTGTGGACAATCAAATGGACAAATACATGTAATAATTTGGAAGTTTTCTTTCTCTCTTTGCTTTGTTTCTGCTTTTTTATTTTCTTCTTCTCCCTATCCTGATGCAGCCGTGCTGTTAACCCTTTCTCGCCCTCCCCTCCCCGATTTAGAGTTACAATAATGGGGAAATCAGAAAGTCAAATGGATATTGTGGAAAAATCGACCAAATCTGGGAAGAAGCCCTGGAGCTTTGTGGCCATCGGGCTGGCTGTCCTGCTGCTCCTCATGACTTGTGCTGCCGTCGCCCTGGTGATCCTCTATGCCAGCAGCAGAGGTAAGAACCTGGGAATGATCTTCCCCTTCCCTCTGAAAACAGCAGGAAAAGTCCTTTTTTCTCAGAGCTAAATGAAAACAAAAATACACAGAGACCATGTGGGGGACTGAGCTCTCTCTGCCTTGCTCCCAGCATTAAATTTTGAATTATGCTCTGTAAGATTCTATGCTTTTGTTTCATTCCACGCAATTTGTTGGATTTGGAGCTGTTTTGACAAAGCTGATGTGCTGTTTTAGAGGGAAGGTGTGTGTCTGTGTGTGAGGACTGACATTTCCTTATTTTATCCAAAGCACAAGCCAAGATTCATTATTGCCAGGGTTTTTTAAAGCAACAGCTGCTTTAAAACACTTCTAAAAACAATCTCCCTGAAGGGGAAATTGCTTATTACAATGTGAAAGCTTAAAAAAAAAAAAAAAAAAAGCCACTTGCTGCTGAGGAAAAGGAGACTTTTTAAATATTCCATCAGGCAGTTGGATCTCTAAGTGTGATTTGCTTCAGTGACTTGAATGCAAATATCTTGCCAGAAACCTGACATTGAGGCACGTTATTTTGAAGTGTTTTGCCTAAATATTTTAACTGCAGAGCACACTTGGTAAAACCAAAGTTTTCCCACTGGCACAGCAAGTGTAAAGTCCCACTTTAAAACCATCAAATGCTCGGGAGCAGCTCTGCCTCATGTTTGTCACTTCCATTAAAATCTCTTGGATTGGGAGCTTTGTTAAAACACTGGAGAATGAAATTAAAGTGAGAAAAGCAAAACTGGAGCAAAACACAGCAGTAAAACACACTAACTCTGTCTCCCCTGCTGCAGGGAGCTGCATTTTCAGCACTTGGGAGTGAAACACTGCACAATCCTGAGCAATAATTCATGAAAAAGCCTTCTTATTGTTCACTCCTTTTGCTACCAGCAGTTGAACACCAGTCAAAATTTAAGTGTTTGGTATTCATAAAGTTCATCAGAAAGTTTATTCTATTAGCTCAGGAGAGGAGAGGAAAGATATTCCCCAGAGCCAGGTCCTGCAGGAGGAGTTTCTGTATCAAACACTGAGCTTGGCAGGGTTTTGCTGCCTGCATGCAAAAAGGATTTGAGAAATCTGCCCTACATCCTTTGCTGGCTCCAGACAATGCAGAATTCAGGTATTAATAATATTTGCCCAAGTGTTGGTCTCATCCAAATCCAGAGGCAGAGTCTGTGCTTACTACGTGTGTTTAAGGAAGGCTTAGCTGTGAGAAAACAGGTCTAAAACATAAATATTTTTCTCAGGCTCGTATCTACAATTAAACTTTCCCTGGAAATGTTGCCCAGACTGAGCCCTGAGTGCAGGGCTGATGTTCTGCTGCCCTGTGCTCCTCACGCCCCACCAGGTGTGTCCAGCTCTGCCCTGGAACCACTTTGTGCCTCTGTCCCCATCCCGGAGCACCTAAAGCAGCCACCAGCTTTAGGTGATTCCAGGTGGGAAAGGAAATTCCAGGTGGGAAAGGAAATTCAAGGAGGGAAATGAGATTCCAGGTGGGAAAGGAAATTCCAGGTAGGAAATGAGATTCCAGGTGGGAAAGGAAATTCCAGGTAGGAAATGAGATTCCAGGTGGGAAACGAGCAGCAGGAGTTCCATCTTCCCCGATACCTGTCCACATGCACTGCCTGGGTCAAGAGCTGAGGCAATAAGAGCTCTTCAGACTCTTCCTGCAGCAAAAACATCTTTTTTTTTTGTAGTGAAAAGTTTTGTCCCAGTGCCCCCCTCAGCTCTGTTTTGCTGTCACGCTTCAGCCCATTCCCAATGCTCAGGCAAAAGCCTCAAATCCCTTTTCCCCGTGGGAAAAGCACCTCTGGCCCAAAGCTGTGCCCCATAAATCCCACAGAACAACGGGGAAAAAACAATGTGGCTGAGCACCCTTCATGTGATACAACAAACAGTGTGATCCTGGGAATCTTCTATTGCTAATTTCACTGAAATCTTAATTTTGGGATTTGTATGGGGACACTGGATTGCTCACCAAGAGCAGATCCAGATTTCTCACTTCACCTTGATACACTCTTGATCAGAATGACACCACCCAGGCTTCTAAAAATAATTTTGTTTAGCTTGTAATTAAGAATTAAATTCGAAAATTAAAATTAAAGCATTGCTTGTCCTGCTTTGCATTCACTTTTTTTTAATTTCTAAAGGCATGTTTAGGCTTTGTGGTTCAGGGAGAATATTTTTCTGCTTGTATATATCTTGATATCTTGCAGAAGAGCACTGTGGTGCATGAAATAGGCCTGTGGGCACAGCAATAACTCCTGGAGTTCTGTTAATGCTGACTGGGATTTTTATCTCTATTCCCAGCCAACAAAAACACTCAAGCTCTCACAGCAGTGCAGTTACAGAGTTCTGGACACAATTTGTGGGATTTTTGACATCCAAGGAACTTTTCAGACCCAAGAAACATCCTCATCTAAATGAGCTGAAAGCAAACATAGGAAGAATAAAGTTATATTTGGGTGACATGCTCTCAGTCTCATGCCCACAGCCCCATCTCAGCAGCCTTTTCACAGCTCCCTCTGAGCATTCCCTGAACCCAAACCTCCTCCTTTGCTGGAAAGTCAGAGCCTGAGGAGCACCTCAAACCTCTCTGCAGCTGACACATCAAATCACTCAGCAGCTCCTCCAGCAACTTCCAGCCTCACCCAGCTGCTGCTCCTGTAATTCTGGTTATTTCCTGGACTTTCTGGCTCTGAGGAGGGAGATCCACTGATGTTTTTGCTGCTGTCACTGCTGGCTGTCAGGAAGCCCAAGGCCACATCCCTCTGCTCCCTCCTTAGGCGGGCTCCAAACAAACAGAAACACAAACCAAGCAGCACCTTGTTCTGAGGGTGGATTTTTAAAAAAAAAAAAACCCACATTTCCCTGCATTTCCTGTGCTGAATGTGATTGTTGTGCACTCAAATAACAGATTTACACGAGCCTGCTGAGCAGGATCTAAACTGAAAACTGAGGCAAGCTTGGGGCTGAGCTCTGGCTCCTCTCCTTCACTGCTGCTCAAAAGTCTTCTGACGTCAGGAGCCTTCCCTAACGAGCCAGCTATTCAGGGGGGATGCAGAATTTCAACAAGTGGCAGCTGACACACAAGTCATGATGACATTTGGGTGGCAGGGCTCTGCTCAGTGCTGCTCAGATGGAGCCACGAGGATGCAGAGCAGTGATGGGGAGTGACAGGCCATGCAGGGCTGAAAAACGGGCAAATAAACACAATAAACTCACAATTTACTGATTCTCACACCAAAATCTGCCTCAGCCATGGTTATAGGTAAGAAATCTTAGGAAACACTTGTGAAGACATTGCCACCTGGCACAGGCAGCCCTCTCTGAGACAAAAAACCTGAATTTGGCAATTCCCTTGTTTTCTGTGAGCAAATTTCTGTTCTAACAGCAACGAGGGCAGCTTGCAGTGCCAGCAGCGCTTGTGCAGAGGAGATCTGAGAAAAGGGAAGGTGCTGAGAGGTAAAAGCTCCCACGTGAGTGCCTGGTGACAACTGTGGCTCTAATTTGTCTCCATGTGTGCCATCCCCAGCCATCTGTGCTCCTCCAAAGGCACAGTGGGGGGACACCAAACACGAGCTGTGTCCTCCAGAGCCCTGCAGAAGGCTTGGCTTGGCTTTTGTTCTCTTAAAAAGGAGCTCTGGGAGAGCAGTTTGGGTTTGAAAGGCACCATCACTCCAAAGGGGAGCTGCTGAAGGGGCTGCAGCCCCCCAGAAATGCCACAAGTGAATTTCTGCTCCTGCTGCTGGCCAGGAAATGGGACAGGGCTCAGTGGCTCCTTGTGAGGTCAAATAAAGGCAATAAAATCCTCTGCAGTGACCCCAGGGGGGCTGAAGCCTGTCCCAGCTCTGCCAGCTCTCAGGTGAGCAGTTCACCTCTGGAGTGTTTAATTTCCCTCATTTTCTTCCATTTGCAGCAGTCCCACAGCTCAGGTCGTTTCATTTATCTCCATTAAAGTTCTCTTGCCTGATCAATTCCCTGCTGCTGCTGTGTCAGCCTGAAATGGATGCCAAAGCAGGAGCCTCTCTATCACTGCAACTCCACCTGTCCGCAGTGCTTAACCAGGGAGGAAGATAAATAGAGAAATACCTGTGTTTGTGCTGAAAAGCTGGGCTGTTCTTCTTGAAAAGTAATTCAGATAAATAGAGAAATACCTGTGTTTGTGCTGAAAAGCTGGGCTGTTCTTCTTGAAAAGTAATTCAGATAAATAGAGAAATACCTGTGTTTGTGCTGAAAACTTGGGCTGTGGTTCTAGAAAGGTAATTCAGATAAATAGAGACATACCTGTGTTTGTGCTGAAAACCTGGGCTGTTCTAGAAAATTCAGATAAATAGAGAAATATCTGTGTTTGTGCTGAAAACTTGGGCTGTTCTTCTAGAAAAATAATTCAGATAAATAGAGACATATCTGTGCTTCTGCTGAAAACTTGAGCTGTGGTTCTAGAAAAGTAATTGAGATAAATAGAGAAAAATACCTGTGTTTTTGCTGAAAACTTGGGCTGTGGTTCTAGAAAACAAAAGGAAGAACTGTTGAGAATTCAGGAGGTGCATTTGAAGTTCATTTCTAGTTTTTGGGAGGTGCAGATGACAATGTTCCAGTCAAGTGAGCAAAGATCTGGGATGGTAAAGACAAAGAGGGCAGAGCTGGTCATGCCCAGAGCCTGTGGCAGGACAGGTCCTGAGGAATAAAAGAACAGAATTGACAGAGAAACAAAGGAGACACTTTTCGAGGTAAACTGAGATCTCTTCCCCAGCCATTTCCCATGATCTGGTTTTGGGGCAGTTTCAGAGCCCTGGAATTCCAAACTCTGGCTCCCCTGCTCAGTTACAGCATCACAACCACGAGGCCTTGGGGAAGGGAGGGGAGTTAAACCTCACTCAAAGCAGAAATTGAAGTGAGACATTGTCAGGTTACAGTAAAGAGAGAAGCTTTGATTTATAAATAAACAAATAAATAAATAAATTATCCATTTCAGTCCTGCCTGGTCCCTGGGAAACAATGAGAAATTGTTTCCACAAAATTTGAGAGATTGTGCTACAAAATTCTTGTAGTACAATTATTTCTTCCTCATGTTGCTCTTTGCTGTTTCTCCTTTCCTTTTGCCCTTGAACTACTCATCTCATTTCCTCCAAGTATTTTATTTCCCCCTTGGAGATTCCCTGGGCTTTTAGGTTTGATTTTTGCTAACTGTTTAATTATGAGAGGGTTTGAGAAACTCCAAAAATTGGGCTTGGCTTCGTCCAGCATACAAAAAAATCCCAACAAATGCTGAAACAAACACTAAATAAATAAATAAATAAATAAATAAATAAATAAATAAAACTATTTTTATGAAGCTTCCCATTGTTCCAGGTATTTTCCTCCTCCCCTGTTCAGGTTGCCAGACACAGAACTTGGGCAGGACAGCCCAAATTCAGGGCAGGACACAGAATTTTTCTCTTGCAGATGTGCTCCCACCCAGCACGGCCACGCTCAGCTGAACCCTGAGCATTTCCCAGCACAGTGGGGGCTTTTTATGTCACTTCCACTGATGAACTTCAAAGCCCTCTTTTCTCCCCCACTGTTTTACTTCTCTCTGAATTACTGTAATCTTGTTTGCTCTCATGTAAAGCACTTACTTGCATTGAAAGCAATTTTTTTAGTAACTTTTTCTGCAAACGAGGATCAAAAACAAAGCTTAAAAATGGCTAAATCTGCTGGAAAGGACCAAGATTTTGCTTTTCAGAGTGGAACCACGCCGTGGCCTATTTGATATAAGTGGGTAGTAAAGCAAGACATCCTGTTTTTCAAATGGGAAATTAAAGGAGCAAAATGAATTTCCTTCTCCGAGGGTCAGAGCCCAGTGCAGGAAGAGCTCATGGAGGGACCTGACACCTGCCCAGCATCACCAGAACCTTCACTTCAATACTTAGCACCAAAAATGTGTTCATGGCTTTTTGGGCATCTTCTGCACTGGGAGAACTTCACAAACCAAGCACTCAAAAACAGAAAATGATCAGCCAAGAGCAGGATTTCGGTGGCCTTTTCCACGCTGAACTCAAGGCAGAACAAACTTGAACACAGGTCCACAGTCTCCTGATTCCCACACTGAACATTCCAGATTAGGGACAACCTCTGAGAGGAGCAGCAAGGCCACAGGAATCTGAGGCCAAACTGTGACAGGCTGCCCCTCCCCAGCACACAAATACCTGCAGAAATTAAAGCCATTTCTTTTCCTGAGTTGGATCCTGGTCACTCAGAGCAGTGTGGCAGCACTAACCCAGCTCTGGGCTTTTTGCCCCCCTGTTTAAACCTCTCAGTCCCAGTGACTTTAAAGATGCTCAGATTAATTAATAGATTGTCTAAAAAAGGACCCCACACTTTGAGTGGACTGTGGAGGCAGCTAGCAGGTAGAAAAGATGGTCTTATTCTCCTTCCAGGAGAGATAAAACTCACTGTCAAGACTGTTGGATGCTGCTGCCAATAAATTTCCCTCAAAAATTTCTTCACGGTTTTCATCTGATGTGTTTGACAGGCACCAACATTCCCTCTTCTGCTCTCAAACCAAGCAGAGCTGTCACTGGGATTGGGCTCTGGTGAGTGACTTTGGGAGGAATTCCCTTCCAAAACAAGTAATTCCATCTGCTTTCCTCCTCTCCCTGCAGGCTCCCACTATGGCACCAACTCAGGCAACATCTGTACCACCCCTGGGTGTGTGACAGCAGGTAATGGGTGTTGGGAATTACTGCTGCAGAGGGGAGGCTTTGTGGGCTGTTACTGAACCTGAAAAAGAGATAATTCAGAGGTTTAAGGCTCCAGTAGATTAAAAAGAATGAGATTTCCCCTTGGGTAAGGAATATTATTCATGAGAGGCACAGGAAAATTGCCAGTGTGGCCAAGAGCTCTGGCTCTGAGCCACAAGGCCACGGAGTGACCAACACAATCTGTATCTATAAGCAAAATAAAATTCCCTTTAGACTGAATTTTCTCTCTCATGGGGCATTCACCTTCTTGTTTGTGGGATCTACACCTCAAGAGAGGTGAGACTCCAGCACAGATGTTCCCAGGAATCCCCTGGGAACACTGGTTTCTTGGGCAGTGCCTAAACTGGAGCCCAGGGGAGCACTGGGCACTCTTCCCTGCAAGGCCTCGTGCTCTGGGACAACCTTCTGCCATTCAGATCTGCCATTCTACATCTGCCATTCAGATCTGCCATTCTTCATCTGCCATTCTACATCTGCCATTCAGATCCATTTCTAAGCAGAAATTAGGACTCCTCAAGTCATAATATGTGGGAATGAGTCTTGCCAAGCAGCTCCCTGAGTGCCTTCAGCAGTCCCAGAGGTTCCTGGGCAGTCTGTAGAATTCAGCTCTCCACTTTTGCTGCCCAGCTGCCAGAATCATCCAGAACATGGACCCCACAGCTGACCCATGCCAGGATTTCTACCAGTACGCCTGTGGGGGCTGGCTGAACAGGCATGTGATCCCAGAGACCAGCTCCAGATACAGCATCTTTGACATCCTGAGGGACGAGCTGGAGATCATCCTCAAAGGTAGGGATGAGCTCCTCCACCCCCAGAAGCCTGTGTTTGTTTCAGAAGTTCCTCACTGCACATCTGACAGAGAAATAAACTCGCACAGAAGTGTTGATTGGTTTGTTGGGGTTTTTTTCTCTCTGGTCCTTTAATCTCTGCATCTCTCACTACACCCATTTTGTGGGAACACCCTGTTCCCACTAAAAGTTAGCCAGAGGTGGTTGGGTACTAACTCCAAAAGGAGCAGGACAAGCTGCCTGCAGGTCCTTCCTCCTGACACTTTTTTTCATTAATATCATGAAGAGCTCTCTGGTTTGACAGTAACTGCAGCCTACAAGTGCTTCTCACAGCCCTGAATCCTCAGGGATTTCTGTAAAATGATCAGAGGTCTCCAGGGCAAAAATCTCACTGCAATGGTTCCTTCCCCAGGTGTGCTGGAGACTTCAGACCAAGGGGACAGAGAAGCATTTCAGAAAGCCAAAATCCTTTACAAGTCCTGCATGAATGAGAGTGAGTGTCTTCTTGTCCCATCAATTCCCCTGTTCAAAACCAGGGGTACAGAAAAAAACAAAGTCCTGTTAAGCAAAATCCAGTCAATATCTGTCTAATCCATGGGGCTGTGCCTGGAAAATTCATCTTCAGATGGATGATGAAGATGCCTTGGCATTTCTTTAAAACTCAAAATGTGGGATTGGGATTTCATTAAACCTCAAAATTTGGATGTGGAATCATCATGGGATTTCATTAAACCTCAAAACTGGGATGTGGAAAGGATGGATGCTGGGTACCCACCCCTGGTGTGGATGCAAATTCTTTCCTTCAGAAGGCACAAACCTGCCCAGCTCATCTTTCCCAAACCAACCCACTCCAAATAAACCCTGCAGCAACAGAAGTATTTTCATTCCTTTTCTGAAGACTAATATAGGATGGTTTCAGGATATTTCTTATTTTTTGCTATGACACATTCAGTTGCAAATTTAAGCTGTTAGGCCCGTTATCTATTTTTCTATTTCTATTTTTATCTATTATCTATTTTTCCTAATTTTATTTCTGCATGAAAACAATAAGAATTTGTCTTTGATCCCTCAGGTCTTATAGAGCAACGAGATTCCCTGCCTCTGCTGGAGGCCTTGAGGATGGTTGGAGATTGGCCAGTGGCTTCTGCAGACTGGAGTAAGACCAAAGGTAATGCTGGGCCTGGAAGGGTTCAGTCAGAATTATTTCCTGATAATCTGTATAAGAATACTGATAATCTGTATCAGAATTATTTACTGATAATCTGCTTATCTCACTGTCACCAAATTAAACCCTCCATTTTCAGTCTCTCTTCCCAAACAGAACTCAGGGTATCACACATTTAACAGTCTTTGATCCATTTAAATAAATCTCAAAAATTTCAGCAGCCAGCTTGTGAACTGCACAACTTCAATCAGTCTGACACAGATTGACAAATTAAGTCTATTTTCCCTTTTATCTCCCAGAGCCAAGCTGGAGCATGGAGGAAACCCTTTCCATAATGAACTCCAGGTTTAACAAACGTGTCCTCATCGACATGTTTGTGTGGAATGATGACCGGGATTCCAGCAGACACATCATTTATGTAAGGAAGAAAAAGAACAGGGAATTATTTATATGCCAGAAATCATAATCGATCATTATTTACACTGCAGACAGATGAGCTTCCCATTGAACACTAGTGGTAAAATGTAGGCAATAGTTCTGTACTCCGAGTGTCAGATCTGTCTCAAAGACATACTGGGAAATGGTTTATGGCAGCATAATTTTTGTTTCAGCAAAAGAAATAAGAATCAATGGGACTTTTGATGATTTACAGCATTTAAGGGCTGCAAATTCTTTTGACTTACAAAAATGAGGATGAGGTTTAGTATATAGTAGGAAACCATGGGTTTAAAATAGACAAAGAGTATTTCAGAGTTTGTTCATGAATGGTTGTGCAACAAGTCCAGCCCTGAAGTCAAGCAACAGAGAAAAGTTACTTTAATTTGTTCTTGGGTCTCCATGATTACTGAAAGATTTTGCTTTGTAACCCACACTGAGATCCACCCTGTCCTTTCCTGGAAGCCCAGAGATAAGAGCTGAACCTCCCAGCTCCCCCCAGATCCAGGAGAGCCCAAATTCTCTGGGTGTGTGGCCGTGGTGCCACCCCAGCCCTGTCAGGGGGACACTCAGCATCTCCTGCTGCCTCTCAAGGATTCCTTTGGGCAGCCCCAGCTCCTGTTCACCACTAACCAGAGAAATGCATTTTTCCTTCAGATTGACCAGCCAAGTTTGGGAATGCCATCCAGGGACTACTACTTTAATGGGGGCAACTATCAAAGAGTAAGTATCCCTTGTATTGATTTATGATTTACTCTGTGCCACTAAAACAACTTTATTCCTTATCCCTGTGCTTTCAAAAATACATGAATTTTCACACTATGCAACAATCAGAACTAGACTGTGACATTCATTGCTAGTTTTTTTCCTAATTAAGCCAACATTTTGTAAAGTTTACAAAAGGACTGAACAACAGTATAAATATCAAGCCTGCCCAGAACTGGGCGCCTCATGAAGAAGGTTATGAGAAAATAAAATTGTGTTTTATAGCTTAGACAGTGTCTCATTTTGAAGGACAGCTTCACATTTTCAGTGCAGGGGATTTGCTTCTATCTTCCTCTGAATCCCTGATGCTCAGCAAGTAGAAATCTGCTGCCAGTTACCCTCCCCTTCCCCCAAAATTTTATGAAATCATGAAAGATTATTTTCTAGCTGCTTTCCTCTGCCAATGCTCAGGGCAAAACCACTGATTCTGCAAAAACACTGTTTCTGTAAATACACAGAAAGCTGTTGCAAACAGAGCCAGATAATTTGTCTGTTTCCAAGATGAAAATACTGCTTTAGTACATTTTATTTCCCTCAATTATGCCTTGCTAACAAAGAGTATTTGCAGCCCAACATCAAACCAATTTTCCTAACAAGAATGGAAGGGAATACAGAGGGACAACAATCAGCATTTGAGACTCTTTTGTCTCGTGGTTGTAAAGGCAGATGAAAACATCAGTGGGAAGAGTTTTCTTCTCACTTCAGTGTGTTTGACTACACTTTATAGAGAATTTAGCTAAAATATAGTCCTGTGAGATTTATGGGGGACTGACCCCACACCTTCTGGGCACCTTTAGGAGCTGCCAGGTTCTGGGACAAACCAAACTCCTGGAAATGGAAAAATATGGAAAGCTGCTGACCTGGGAATCTCCCCTGCAAGTGCCACCTCCCCAGCAGCACCCACAGCAGAAAAGAGAGATATTTATGCACTGGGGCATGAAGGTCAGACATAGATTGACTTGGAAGAGGTAGGAAATCAGGTACAGTGCAGACACAATCCCAAATTAGAGAAAGAAAACCAGTTCTGCTCAATACAGCTTTAATTTGAAGGCACCAAGCAGGGGGGCTGAGGCTGTGCTTTTAATCCTAATGACCAAGGAGGAGACACAACCCCTTTTTATTTGTATTTACCAGCTCGCTGCCCCCAGACAATGAGCACAACTCCGATGACCCAAACTCCCCCTGTGCTTAGTCCAGCATCTTTTGGCAAAACTCCTCCTGAGGCCTGGGGGAGTCTGGCCTGATTATAAGGCTCAGCATTCAGCCTAAAACCACAAATCGTCATCTGTAAGTGCCCAGACTCAATTTCACCACAGTCTCTGTGTTTGTCTGGCTTCCAGGGTCTACAGAGGGAGAAAAGTATGTGAGGAGAACAGGTAGCATCAGGTTTTCCTGTATGGATCAGCACTCCCTCAGCAGCCAAATGTCTTTTCAAGGCCCTGTCTGAGGCATAAATCAGTCAGAGCCTCCCATCAGGGATAGAGCAAAGGTGTCACTGGGAGCTGTCTGAAACAGAGCTTTTCTTTCAGACACTAAAACCAGACCTGAGAAGATTTATGGTATTACTTTCAGAGAACTCAAACCTTCCCTGTTCACTCTGGAATTTTGGATCACTGTTCCCACAGTGTAACCCAAAGCACTGAGCCTCCTCTTTGCCCGAGCAGTAATTCTAACTCAGAATGCCAGGCTTGGATGGCACAGAGAAGCAGAATTTTTGTTTTGAGCCTGGCAAGTGCCCTGTAAGGTATTCATGACAAATGCTTTGCTGAATAGGAAATGTGAAGATGAACCACAGAAATAGAGAAGAGAGACTCTTTACAAGGGCCTGGAGTGACAGGACAAGGGGAAATGGGTTCAAACTGACAGAGGGCAGGGTTAGAGGGGATATTGGGAAGAAATTCTTCCCTGTGAGGGTGGTGAGGCCCTGGCACCAGAGAAGCTGTGGCTGCCCCTGGATCCCTGAAGTGTCCAAGGCCAGGTTGGACAAGGCTTGGAGCAGCCTGGGATAGTGGAAGGTGTCCCTGCCATGGCAGGGGGTGGCACTGGATGGGGTTTAAGGTCCTTCCAACCCCAACCACTCTGGGATTCTATAAAATAATGGACAGCAAACCTTTTCTACCTGTCCTGTGTCTGAGTGCAGGTGAGAGAAGCTTATCTGCAGTTCATGATCACCATCGCCAAAATGATCCGCGAAGACAAGAACGTGTCCAAAGATGATTCCTTTGTCCAAGAGGAAATGGCAAAGGTCATGGAGCTTGAGACAGAGATTGCAAACGTGAGTAGACAGGTCAAGAACTCCTCAGGAAGCTGTGGGGGGCAAGGGGTGAGGGGGAAGAGTCTCTTGCTGGTTTGTGCAGCAGTTTTCAATGCGCCAGAAAACCCACAGTCCAGAATAAGTGGGGGAAGAAGAATTTTTATGCCATGAGCAACCCAAAAATCAGAGCCTCTGTGTCTCTAATTCTGCCTGCTGTGTACATTGCTGCTGTACTGCTCCAGTCCCAGCCTTATTTCTATTTGGAACCCTTCTAAAGCAGGATAATTCACCCCCTGCTAACCATGCACTGGGATAACACCAGGGCAGGTTCTCTTGCATCCTTAATAACCTACAGCACCCTAAAAATCCCCCAGAAATCCTTCCATTCTAAAGGGACAGAAGGAACCACTTGGCTCAACATATCCCTGAAACATTATTGAATAGGGGGGACCCAGATTCCTGTACTGAATTTTTGGAAGCAGCACTGGGCACAACCAAATGATTTTCCTTTTCCCAAACAAACTGGTTAATCTGAATATTGTTGGAATGTATGTGCATCTGCATGTGATTTCAGCCATTGATGTTTCTGCCAGTTGATTCCAGCAATAACCTTGTGAATGTCTTCAGGCCACCACCCCAGCAGAGGAAAGGCACGATGTGACCTTGCTGTACAACAAAATGACCTTAGCAGAGCTGCAGGAAAAGTTTGCATTCAATGTAAGTGTTTCATGAGCAGTCTCATACTTCAGGTCTCTTAATTACAAAATGGCTTTGTGAATTGATCATTGTTTCAACAAAGAGGTATAAAATCATTCCCATTCCTGATTTTGTCTTCAGAATCTCTTTAAAGGCTTTGTCCTACTGAACAGCTGCATTCAAGGTCATAAGACTGTCAAAAGTCCAGTTACTGAGGCATTTAGTCATCCAACACTGGAATGTGTCTCTGTCTGCCTAGGAATTTAACTGGACCTTCTTCATCCAACGTGTCATGTCTTCAGTGAGCGTTCAGGTGGACCCAGAGGAAGAGGTGGTTGTGTATGGGATGCCTTATCTGCAAGAGCTGAAAGCAATTATCTCCAAGTACTCAGCCAGGTAAAGAAACCACAGGATAGGTAGGACAAAAGTCACAGAAAGATTGCTGAAATGTTGATTATTGGGCCCTCTTGCTAGTTCTGAGCAGAAAATGAGATCCCTGTAAAATACAGGAAATGCCTTTGGATGTTTCAAATTCCAAATACTGCAGTACAAGGTGTCTCACTTCTTGCTTAGAAAAGGTTAAATGGGAAGAAAAAAATACACGACAGGCTTAGCTTTTGTTACATTCTAGAAGGAAGAAATATAAGAAATTAATCCCAGAACTGACATGACAGCCCAGTCCTCAGGCTGGATACTGCAGTTAAATGAGACGCTGTGAAACCCAGGGCTGGCAGCAATGATTTCCTTCCTTGTCTCCATCCAAAATTGAGATTCCCCTCTGACTGCCTGCTCTAGTGCTGGTTTTTACAGGGGGTTAAGCTCAGCTTTGCTTTCCCACACAGCACCATCCAGAACTACCTCATCTGGCGGCTGGTGATCGACCGGGTCAGCAGCTTGAGCCGGCGCTTCAAGGACGCTCGGGCCAGCTACAGGAAGGTATTTCCTCTCTTCATAAAGAGGAGAGCACAACTGCCACCAAACCCAGCCTGCTCAACACAACCAGGCATTCCTTCCCTCAGGCGTTTGGGAAAGAGATGAGATTTAAGCTCCCTCCCAGCCCAAACCATTCTATATTCTGGGATTACATCACGGGATCCTCAAACATGCCCAATCCCAGAAGTGAGAACCTTTGGGTTAATTTAGGCAGTGGTTTGAAAGCTTTGGGTTAATTTAGGAGGTGGTTTCAAATCTTTGGATTAATTTAGTCAGTGGTTTGAAACCTTTGGGTTAATTTAGGTGTTGGTTTGAAACCCTTGGGTTAATTTAGACAATTTAACCCTGGGGTTAATTTAGGTGGTGGTTTGAAACCTTTGGGTTAATTTAGGTGTTGGTTTGAAACCCTTGGGTTAATTTAGACAATTTAACCCTGGGGTTAATTTAGGTGGTGGTTTGAAATTTTTGAGTTAATTTAGGCAGTGTAACTTTTGGGTTAATTTAGGCAGTGGTTTCAGAGCTTTTGGTTAATTTAGGAGGTGGTTTGAAACCTTTGGGTTAATTTAGGCAATGGTTTGAATCCTTTGGCTTAATTTAGGCAGCGGTTTGAAACCTTTGGGTTAATTTAGGCAGTGGTTTGAAACCTTTGGGTTAATTCAGGCAATTTAACCCTTGGGTTAATTTAGGTGGTGGATGGAAATTTTTGCGTTAATTTAGGCAGTGTAACTTTTGGGTTAATTTAGGCAGTAGTTTGAGAGCTTTGGGTTAATTTAGGCAATGGTTTGAAACCTTTGGGCTAAATGAGAGTGGTGGGAAGGCTGCAGGGGCAGGGTTAACGCGGGCCCTGGTGCTGCAGGCCCTGTACGGGACGCCGCTGGAGGAGGCGCGCTGGAGGGAGTGCGTCAGCTACGTCAACAACAACATGGAGAACGCGGTGGGAGCCATGTATGTCCGGGAGACTTTTGCTGGTGAGAGCAAGAGGATGGTATGTAGTTTACCCTTCATACTACCGTACATCCACTGTGGTGGCAGCTGTCTGGTCAGAGAGAGGGAGGAAGCTAGATAAGCTTTGCCGTGCTGTCGGCCTGGGAAGCTTTAGGGAGCTGGAGAGAAAGAATTCTGAACAATCTGCACCTGGTGTTTTGTAATAAGGTGTTTACAGCCCATAAGGTTGTTTGCAAATGGGTGTCTTCTTAATTAGCCAATGGCGATGGTGTTTTAAGGGGCCAATCAGGTCCACCTGTAGTGAACTGGAATATAAAAGTGAGTTAGCTTTCTGAATGCCTTGGGAGACTGTGTCGCTCATGATTCAACAGTGACACAGCCACAATACCCACAGGGCCCATTCCCTCTGGTGTCAGTTCTCTGGTTTTTGCCTGGGAGAGTTATCCATCACAAACTGGTCTTGCACCAGTCAAGAAGGTGCAAGAACTCATTTGTGATGCTCTTTCATGTCATTGTTGTATTAGGAACAGCAAGAAGCAAATGACATTTGACTCCAAAATCTCAGAACTCATAAAGTGAAACTTTATTACCAAACTCCCCATATTCATAGGCAGAATCATTCACCCAGAACCTGATTGGTTCTCAAACAACATTTCCATTGGATAGTTAGGAACAACAGTTTCTTGTACATCTCTCTCTATAAAAATCATGCACAACATTCCACATGTTCATAAATACCAGGTGCAGAGACCAAGATAAGAATTGTTTTAATTCTTTTCTCTGAGCTTCTCACAGCTTTTCCCAGAACGCTGCCTGGGAAAGTTATCTGTTTCACTCCCTCACCAAACTGTCACTTCCACACTTTTAGATGCTCAGTACCATGGTTTAGAGCACAGAATTTGGAGACATGGCCTTCCAGCAGAAGCTTTTCATCCCTCCTTAGCTGTGCCTGGGAATAGGGCATGGGAATGATGAGTGTCTCCCTGGCTCTCTTTCAGGTCCGAGATTTAATAGAGAAGATCCGTGAAGTGTTCGTGGAGACCTTGGATGAGTTACAGTGGATGGATGAGGCATCCAAGGAGAAAGCTCGTGAGAAGGTCAGACATAACAAAGAACTTCAGTTTTCCCTTATGAACATGAAATATTTGGAATTTTGTAGTATCATCATATCCAGTTCCTCCACAAAAAAAGAGGAAAAGAGAACATTATGATCCTGTTACATTGCCCTTTCCTTTCAATCCTTTGTTAGCCCACATCAATAAAAATGCCAACTGGATATGACGCAATTAAAAAAAAAATTTCCAACTTTTAATTGACCTCAGGACCATCAGCACCATTCCAAAGCCAAGAAAAACCCCAAACATTTCACTATTTTTTGTATTGAAACTTTAGTAAAAACAACCCAACAACAGCACACCAACAAAAATCACAATTAAGAGGAAACTTTCAACTCTTCTCTTCCAGGCAATGGCAATCAAAGAACAAATTGGCTACCCAGATTACATTTTGGAAGATCACAATGAGAAACTGGACCTGGAATATGCCAATGTAAGTGTTTAGTGCATATCTCACTAAATACCTCAAAATAAACCCCTGCATTTGCTTTCTTGCCACTGGAATATTTGTACCTGTGCAACTGCCCTTTCCAAGGACATTAAAAATGAACATATTAATAAATAACTGGTGCAAAGAACCAGCTATTCAGTGAAACCATGCAACCAAAACATTCTTTAGAGGACATTCAGTGGGACGAGGAGTTCCTCTTCCTTCTCAGCTGACCAATGTACTTGGATCCCTGTTTGTGCAGTTAAACTTCAGTGAGCACAGCTACTTTGAAAACATCCTGGAAAACCTGCGAGCTGGAGCCCAAAAGAGCCTGAAAAAGCTTCGAGAGAGGGTTGACCAAGATATGTGAGTTTCCACACAGAGCCACAGACACAACCTAAATTCTGGGTTAATGGTGGGGTTGTTAAACTCATGCTGTGGGTACCTAGGAATGCCCATGGCTGAGACAATCAAGGAATTAAACAATTCTAAGGCAAAGTGAAAAATGCTTTTCCCCTTGAATGTTGTGTGTTTGGGATGAAAGCTGCCCATAAAGAAGCCACCAGATATTTCCTGGTATCAGGAATTCAGGAATTCTTCACAGCTGTGATCAGTGCACCCTTTTCCCTACATTAATTTTTGCCTTATATAATCTCTTTATAAGGATTTCCCTTCTTGTTACAAGGTTCTTCCTTTTCCTAACAAGGAAATTATATTTCTTTATATACCCATATATACATTCCTGATAATATATATATTACATTTATGTAGATATATAGATATATAGATTAGATATATATAGATATAGATATATAGATGATAGATATAGATATAGATATAGATTTAGATATAGAGTATATATATATATATATATATATATAAAATCCCTGAAAGGATTATATCCTTGCAATCCTTTCCTATATACCTTGCACTTTTTAACCAGAATTAAATTTCAAAAATGTCTGGGGGAGAAAAGCCCATCTTGACTAACTCTGTGCAACATTTATTTTTAGATGGATAATTGGAGCTGCAGTGGTCAACGCATTCTATTCCCCCAACAGGAACCAGATAGGTAGGTTTAAATACTTTTAACCAGCTGGTTTTATCCTCACAACAGTGCAGCTCTGCATGCAGAGGCAATTCCACTGCTAAGAGCCACCCAGAGTGCAGAAAGTGCCTCTGCTCCCAGAGCTCTGCAGAGCTGCTGGGCTGCTCTTCCTCCTCCTTGGCACAGACCTTCAGAGCCTGCCTGGCTCCCTGTGCTCCCTGAGCTCAGACCTCCTGCAGGAGCTCAGGTTCAAACTGCTGAGTCTCTGCTGAATTCTGAGCACCACAAGGAGGAGAGGCAGTAGATAATTCCATCCAGAAGTGCTTATTCAAATTCCCAGGCTGCCAGGAAGATCTGCTATCAACTGCTGATACCACAGAAGGACAAATCCATGGGCCAGACAGTAACTGCATCCTGCTCCCAGGGCAAAGGCCAGGAGTGCAAACAGCCCAATCTACCAACAGCCACAACAGAAAACTTCTGTAACTGCTAAGAGCAGAAACATCCAAATTGCTGATAATTTAGCCCTCTGCTCTCACCCAAGATCTGATTTCCTTTGTGCAGCTTCCACTCACCTCCATCCTGCAGGTACAGCAGCACCTTCAGCCACAGCAGAGCCCTCCTGGAGGCTTTACTGGTGGCCAACCTCAGCTCCCAGTTTATCCCCAGTGGTTTTACACAGACTGGAATCAGCTTTCCAGGCAGGCAACTCAGGTCCTGAAGCCACTTGGTTCCTCTCCAGCTTTGTCCTTATAAATCATACAAAAGTAACTCATTGAAGCAACTTGGAGATGAATATGCCTGTGCAAAAATCCAAGCACAGCCACCCACAATAGTGTGTGTGTCAGTTAAATTCTGCTTCTTCATGGCTCTAGCTTGAGAAAACAATTCTCCACACTGCTCTGTCTTACTGCAGTCTGGGTTGTGCATTTCTCCACAAAATTATGTGGATAAAACCTGTGTAGCCAAAAGGGTTTTGTTTCTGAATTAACTTCTTGCAATATAATTTCAATATCTCCCTTCATAGAAACTATCTCATTAGAGTGAATTACTGCCAGTCTGGATTTCTCTAGAAGCATTTATGCTTTTCAGCTTCTGTAGAAGGGGTGAAAAGCAAATCCCATGGTTCTGGATAAGGTTTTTCCCAGCAGACTGAGGCAGAACAGATCTCATATTGCCCCTCTCAGCTGGCATTGAGTGCCCTTGGTGGTCTGTGGGAATCATTCCTGTGCATATTTTAAACTCCAAGTGTTGGTGGTATCAGCAGATGATTTCTAACCCCTCCTTAACCCAAATAAAGCAATAAAACCTCCATTAGTTCCCCTATAAAATGGCTCTGGCACACAAACTGTGCCTGTCTCCAAAGGACAGCTCCTAAACATTCTGTTCTTGACTCACTGCAGCAAACATTATGGACCAAATTAGGCTAAGCTTAATGTAAATGCTGCTTGGGTCTCAAACAGGGAGATATGGGAGCTGCAGATGTGCTAAATTAAACCTTTATTAACTTGTCATTTTCCATTTATCAAGAGAGAAACAATTTCACATGAGGCATGAGCTTGTGTCTCATCATTTTATATTTTCTGTTCCTTCCCCACCCTTACACCAAGCAAACAACCTGTCTGCCAAGGATGCAAAATTAAGCCACTTTACAGCATTTCCTTCTTTCTCCTTGTTTTTGCAGTTTTTCCTGCTGGGATTCTCCAGCCCCCCTTCTTCAGCAAACACCAGCCCCAGGCCCTGAACTTTGGAGGGATTGGGATGGTCATTGGGCACGAGATCACTCATGGGTTCGATGACAACGGTGAGGAGATGATGGAAAAAATGTTATTGTTTATAAATAAGCTAAATGTTGTTATTTCTAAATAATGCCATGAGCTAAAACTCATGGCATGGCAGGAATTAAAGTGCACTGGGACTGAAGATCCCTGCACAGTCACATCCAGCTCAGCAGCAATAGGAGCACACTGGGAACACCCTATGGAAAATTTTGCAGGGAGGGTTTCCTGAACAGAGCACAAGAAATAAGCAGGTGTTAAAAAAAAAAAATGGAGGCAATGACAATTCTCAGGAAGAAAATGTTATTTTTACAGCATCATCAGATCAGAAACATAAAACAAGCAGATCCATGGGCTCCTGAATACAGTGAAATCTGTGAACAACATTTTTGGGATAGGACAAATGTCAGTAGTGTCTTGAAACCCCAGAAGACTTTGTTTTTCAACACAAATGCTTGAAATAAATTGACTTTTTTAAGTTTCTCAAATGCCATGTAAAAGAATTTGGGGGAAAAGCTCACTTCTGACTCTACAAGTCAGGAGTTTCTTCCATGTGGTTTTTTTTCATGCTTATAAAGTTTGTGCAGATGGCACATAAACACCCAACACAGCCTCAGAAACTAAGTTCCAGAGCAAAGGAAAGCCTTTTTCTAGCCAGAGAGCCAAGAACACAAACTCCAGAACTGCAATTCCAGCTTTAAATTCTCTATAAACCTCAGTTCTGTCATGTGGCCACACAGAAAAAGCACCTCAGACACCTCAGGGCTGAGGGAAGGTTTTGTTACGTGATTTCTGAAAAATGCACTTGCAAATAAAACCAGGCCTTGGAGCTACAGGTGAAGTCAGGGCTGCAGACTGAGCAGGAAATCAGGGAATAACAGGGTCCACAGTTCCATTCCCTTGTGACAAAGAGAATAAACTGTGCCCAAAATATTTCTGAGCATCCAAATTCAAGGAGGAAAGAGGGAGTGCCGCTCCAACATCCCATCTTGCTGCTGCACTGCAAGAGCAGCAGTTTCAAAATCTTGCTCAGAACTTTCCTTTCATCCATGGGTTTTCCTGCAGGTAGGAATTTTGACAAGGATGGGAACATGCTGGACTGGTGGAGCAACTTCTCAGCGCTGCACTTCAAGGAGCAGTCCCTGTGCATGGTGCACCAGTATGGGAATTACACCTGGGAGCTGGCAGGGGGACAGAACGTGAGTAACAACCACGGCCACAGCTCTGGCTTTGCACAAATAATGATTTTAACAGGGGATCCCCGTGGGGGATAAGCACAACCCCCAGTGCTACAGGGCTGTGATGAACTGGGGATACTGGTGTGGCCCAGAAAGCCCAGGGTCAGTGTGCAGTGATGCTCTGTCCAGCAGCAGCCCAAGTTCTGTCCATGTTATATTTGTTTTGTTCCAATCTGCAGCTCTTGCCCTGTGATTTGTTTAATTTCATTCTCTCCTTTCTTGTCCCAGCACAAAGTCACAGCTTCCCTCTGCTCCAGGCGTGTCAGGCTGTTGTAAGAACCTGTGGTTCTTAGAGTTGCTGATTTTACTGACAACAGAGTAAATGAATTATTTTTACAGGTCAGTGGCTTAAGCACATTAGGAGAAAATATTGCAGATAACGGAGGAGTCCGGCAGGCTTATAAGGTAATCCTCAAACACCCTGTGAGTTAACTTTACCTGTTCTGTGACCTATTCCATGCTAAAAAAATTGACAATTAACATGTTATTAGCATGTTCCAAAAGCTAAAGCCTCAGATGCACACCTGGAAGCTCATGGCTTGCTGCCATTCTTGCTCCCAGGAGCAGCCCAAAGGTGGAGCTCAGGTGTTAGCAGGGAATGTTCTTCCCTACAAAGAGCCCTAAGAGGTGTCACAGTAAAACCTTTTGTCTTTGGTGGTTTGAGTGTGGTGTTAAGGGTGTTTATAGAACACCCTGAATCTTCAGAAATTTAAATTCCAACCCTAAGGGACACCGTTCCAATTAATTACTTCATTAGGATTGTTCTAAAAGCCATCACAGATGTGTGGGGTGACACAAAGTCCCATCCATGGATGTTCTGTGGTGCTGGATCTGTTTTTACCCTCAGCTCTCCCTTTTGTTTCATGCTTTGGGACTATCTCAGCACCTGAGAGGCTGCAGAAACAGAATGTTGGGAATTAACCAGCATGAGGGCACATTAACTTGTCTCCATCAAGTCAATATACCTAAAAAAAGCAAATTGGCCAATTAACGTGCAACAATAACAGGTAATGGATTTAACATTGAGCAAGGTTATTATCTGCTATTTAATGAGCAGTTACCTGAAGAGAGAAAAATCATCACTACAGAGAAGCAGGAGAGATTTAACACTTTATTTACAGGTACAAATTCCTGTAGAAAGAGTCCATAAAGTCAACAGTGCTCATGCTGACAGCTTTTTCATAAAATTCTCTGCACTGTTTGTATTGGAGAGAGAAAATGTATACAAATACAGAAGGGAAGCACGCTGGTTAAAGCATGTGGTGACTAAAATCCCTCCTCCCATTCAAAATCCTCCTGCTGCTCCTCTGAGTTGATCTGTGATCATTTCCAGGCCTACTTGAAGTGGCTGGAACAGGAAGGGAAGGAGCCCAAGCTGCCTGGACTGAACATGTCCCACAAACAACTTTTCTTCCTCAACTTTGCCCAGGTGAGAACACACAGGGTTGTACCTCAGGCCCTTGGACTTTGCTGGAGCAAACACCTGGGGGAACTCAAGGGCAGACAGATCTGTCCCAGAGCACCAGATCTTGATAAAACAAAAGCTAATTAATAAATAATTGCATCTATTCTGCCTCTCTATAAAAATACTCCAATGATATCATGGCAAACTGGGATGGTTCTTAGGAGAGCCACTGAGAGGCTCCCAATGAATTCCCAGCACTGACCCACTAATGATGAATCTCCCTGTGCAGGTTTGGTGTGGTTCCTACAGACCAGAATATGCCAGTCAGTCCATAAAGACAGATGTCCACAGCCCTCTGAAGTACAGGTGGGTTTTACTCATTTACTAACTCACAACTCACTTCATTGTACCCCTTGAGGGGGGTAGCACAGGAGAGTCTGATGACACACAAGATAACTCCCAAGTGATTTCCAGATTTTCTCCCATGGCTTGTAGGACGCTGCTGGAGAGCACATGCCTATACCTGACCTGCAGGTGAATTGACCAATCCACAGGGGATGGAGCAGACCAAACCCCCTCTGTTCTGGCATTTCATTCCTCATAGTACCTATATTTCCTAAATCATCCCATACTCTAAACTGCAACCAAGTTCTGAGGCTCCAAACCACTTTCTGCTCCCCAGAACAGCAATTTCCACGTAAATGAGTCCCTTCTCTTTGCTCAGGGTGATGGGCTCGCTGCAGAACTTTGAAGCCTTCTCCGAGGTGTTCCGCTGCCAGAAGGGCACGGCCATGCACCCCGCAGGGAAGTGCCGCGTGTGGTGACCAAGGATGGACACTGGTGACACCACAAACAGCTGGTGGCAGGGATGTGCCCGGCGTTGTGCTCAGCCCCTGGCAGTGCTGCCGGGGCAGCTGCTGCAGTGGGAGCCAGGGAAGCACTCAGCTGTCCCAGTGCCACTGGGAAGCACGCAGGGACCACGGGGATGGAGCCCGGGGCTGGCGGCTGTGCCGGAGGCCACGCTGCGTTCCCAGGCTCAACGACTGTTTCCAATGACATCCTGACTGTTACTAAGACACTGCTTCAGGGTTACAAGGACTAATTCTTACACGAAAAACCAACAAGCAGCCACAAATCTATTTTTCAGAAAGGAATAATAATTTTAATAAGCCAGCTCCGCTTTCTGGGGCTCAGCGATGCTGTCTGAGACGTTCCCCTGCTCCATTCTGGTTCCATTTCTGGTGCATTTTTCCCCAGATCAGGTTAGAGCTGGTGTAAACTCTCGTGCTGTCTGTGCCCCTGCACTTTGATCACTGCTTTGTTGTTCATGGGTTGCTATTTGTCGTGACAGTGAGCTCTATGTCAAGATGCCTGTCGCACTCTCCTCCTGCACTTGAGTTCCTCTGCTCCAAAGAACCCCCTTCAAGTGAGGCATCTCTACAATTATCACATTTTAGGAGTACAAGTTCTGTCTTCATGGTTAAATTACAGGGTCCCACCCTTCAGAGATATATTTAAAATGATGCTTATTCTTGTAGAAAGTGTATAAAATACCTTTTGCCAAATAGCAGACATGTATCCATGGAAACAATTAAGCTGGTTTTAATCCTGTGCCTTTTTATTTTGCCATAGGCTATTTTTCAGTATTTACACTTAAAAATGTAACATGTATTAATTTTTAATAAAATTTAAAAGAAAAAAATCATGGTGGTGAATTCAGCAAGGATTTCCCTATGAAGAAGTATGGGGAGCTTTCCTTGGTAAGCGTCTTGCTATAATGAGAATATCTTAAACTTCCAACATTTAATAGTGAGTTTTGAATATTATTCCAGCAAAGGCTTTTCTTTCTAGCACAGGAATGACTTGACAACAAGGCAGTAAGTGCTTGTGTGACTCTGCAAAACCACTGAGCCCTAGAGATGGACCACTAAAGGCTCTGGCACACGCAGCTGTTAAAGGGATAACTAAAATGTGCCTGGCAGGGTTAAATCCAAGTGACCACCACAGCACATGGAAGTTCCTCTATTTTTTTCCTGTAAGTTTATCCCATCTCCCACCTGCAGAACACTCCCAGCTGCCAGTTTGTGTCAGTGCCAAGGGCTCCAACCTCCCCTTGCAGCCCCCCCGACCCTGGTGCTGTGCCCACACTCAAACTGGAGATGAGGGACCGGCTCCAAACACCCAGGAAAGGGCCCTGAATTCCTTCTCCCATGCTGCCACCTGGTGACAAATCCTGCTCCAGCGCCTAAAAGACCAAAATTCACATCCAGCAGTAGTAGCTTTCAGGCTCCATGGAACCACAACTGGTGCAGACATCAAATCCTGCAAAAAAATTCATTTTTAGTTGGCAGATTGCTGATCCTGGTTGATGCTGCACCTCTCTCCCTGGCTGTGCAGGGCTCCCAGCTCACCTACAGCAGCTGTGGTTTTGCACAGCCATTCCTACAAACCACAGTTTCTGAAACATCACATTACTCTGCAAAAACACTCAGAACTAATTCTGCTGAAAAAACCTAACACAGTTTAAAAAAAAAAAATTAAGAAGTTGTCTATCATATTTTCCTTGAGAAAAAAGCTAACATTTCCCATTTTTCCATTCCTCAAGGTCATGTGCATGTCACCTCCCAGATGTCCCAGCTCACCCATTCAGGACCTTCTCTGTGCCTCTCCAGATTCTTCCACATCTCATTTTATAGACAATTCTGATAACTAAAGCATTTCTATCCTTACCAAATTCTTGCCTAAAAACATTCACAGGGATGCTCTTCCAGAATAATCCTTTTCCTTAAGATAAAGCCAAGAGCCACATAACTCAGAGTTTTCACTTCTGCAGGTACCAGGAAAG
Source organism: Passer montanus (assembly GCF_014805655.1). Taxonomy (NCBI): domain Eukaryota; kingdom Metazoa; phylum Chordata; class Aves; order Passeriformes; family Passeridae; genus Passer; species Passer montanus. The sequence goes on along the minus strand of NW_024371260.1, from coordinate 2,610,994 downwards.
TTCTTACACAAAGAGGATGTGTTTTCTTCAGCAAAAACTTTATTTTTAGACACAGTGGACACAGAGAATAATAACTTTCTTTACTAAAAGCTACATGGTTCTTGCTGTGCACAATTCCTTTTCCCAGCAATATCTCCTTTTCTCCTAAAAACTGAAGAATCTGTACAAAAATGCATTTGGAAACTGCATTGTGTATTATACAGAATGTTTAAAATGGAAAAAGAAAACCAAAACAGTTTTTTCCCACCAACAAGCAACAGCAGAATAATTAATGCATACCAAGTGTCAACTGTCCATGGGGCAAGAAGAAAAGTCCAGGCATTCCACACAGCCCAGTGCTCCTGAAGGGATGTAAAAAGGAAAAGTTTGCAGCCCCTGTGACACTCCCCGTGCCTTGATCACTCAGCTATGGCCGACTTTGATGCTTCACAAGATGCCACTGGGCTATTTCATTAACTCCTTTGCAAACCCTCCTTTTCATTTTCAGGCTGCCTTTCTCTTCATGATGATTTAGGGGAAGGAAAAAAAAAAGGGTTGTGTTTGGGTTTTTTAACCATCCCCATTGTGTGTCACAGCTCAAACAATGCCCAGTTCAGACCTGGTTTCTTTGGGGTAGGCACCAAGTTCCTGCACAGGAGCAGTTTTTGATCCCCTTTCTCCTTGTTAACATCAAAACCTGCCCGTGCTTTATGACACATCAAAGGAAAACACAAAGTTTGAACAGTCAGCTTTTATCAATAAATCCTACTCTTTGGTTGAGAAATCTCAAAATTGGGGAAATCTTAAATTGGCAAACCAAAACCATTACACCACTCTAAAAGCCAGGCTTCTACTGCTCTCTTAAGAGCAAGAACCACTGCTGGGGCACTCTCAAATCAGATTTTAATGTATTATCCAAAAAGAGATACCTCTGACTCCTGCACTGCTGCAAAGGAAAGGAAACAGCCCCACCAACAAGCAGTGAGGGGAATTTTCAGCTGAAGAGCTAAAACCATTCTTCAGGATGTTTTTACAAAACTACCCCTTTACAGTGATGTTCTTCAAACTCATGGGGCACATAACTTTTCCTCCTTTGCCAGATATTTGTGAGGGCAGCTGCACCAGCCAGCAGAACCACAGAGGCAAGGATTTCCATGCTTGCTGTCAGAGGTGGAGCTGGGGAAGTGTTCTGCTCCTCAGGTGTGATGTGAGAAAACCCCTCAGAACCTGACAAACCCCACGGAGTCCTGGCAAGCCAACCCCTCAAAGCCTGGCACAAACCCACCCCTCAAAGCCTGGAAAACCAAGCCCTTGAATCCTGGTACAAACCCCTCTCAACCTAACACAAACCCACCCCTCAAAACCTGCCAAACCAAGCCCTAAAATTATAGTAAAAACCCCTCTAAACCTGGCACAAACCCACCCCTCTAAACCTGGCAAACCAAGCCCTCAAATCCTGGTACAAACCCCTCAAAGCCTGGCACAAACCCACCCCTCAAAACCTGGCAAACCAAGCCTTAAAATTATAGTACAAACCCCTCTCAACCTAACACAAACCACCCCTCAAAGCCTGGAAAACCAAACCCTTAAATCCTGGTACAAACCCCACTAAACCTGGCACAAACCCACCCCTCAAGACCTGGCAAACCAAGCCCTAAAATCCTGGTAAAACACAACCTCTCAAATCCTGGAAGAAGCCCCTCTAAGCCTGGCATAAACCCACCCCTCAAAACTTGGCTTTGTGGGCTAAGTTTGTGAACAAATGGTGTGGAAATAGCCAGGTTCTGGGCAGGTGCAGGACATGGCTGCTCAGGTGAGGGGTTTGGGGACAGGAGGGGCAGTGACTGAGGAAATGCTCTGTAGGATTCTGCAGGAATCTGTGACAGGAGCACTCCTTGATGTTTGGGGTGACTCACATGGTGGGATTCACAAAAATATACAGAATATATATATATATTTATATATATATAAATATATAAATATACAGAGCTTTATGAAAAATCCATTTCTTCAGAATTAAAACCTTTCTCAGGGGTGCAAGCGGCTGCACATCCTTCAGATGGAGAGACCCACACAGAAGTTGCACACAAATGCATTTTATTGCTCTCTACACACACAGAGATGCATACACAGTATGCAGGTGAGCCATAGGGCAGTCCCAGCACTGGGAGAAACATCATCCACCAGGAATTCAACCACTCAATACAGATAAAAGATCATTATTATAATGAAAATGCTAAAAAAAGCATAGCTTACACCCAAAATGTATAACATTGACAAATCAAGCCTGTTACCTACTACTTTTCTTTAACATAAAGCAATAACATACTCTTTTTCTAAATTGAAAAAAGCATCAGATAGTAGAAATATTCCACATAGTTTCCTAACTCCTGGTCATCCCTCACACTGTATATACAGGACTATGAAAGGGCCATGGGGGAGAGATCCAAACCAAAACCAAACCCGTTTTTGATGCTGCACAGCTGATAAGCAAACAGAGGGAAATACTTTAACCAAGTGTTAAAGGGAATAAATTTATCCTCTGGTGTGACTGAGCCAACCAGAGTTGTCAGTCAAGCCAGAGCAAAGCTGATGGCTCTTACAGGGAATAGTAGAGAAAATCTCCTACAGCAAGTCCTGTCCATCACAAGTGTAACATTTACAAACCCTCCTTCATTCTGAAGACGTTGCCCCTGCCTGGGCAGCACTGCACCAGTGCCTACACAGCTTCAACACTAAACAGAACACCTCAGCTTTTGCCAGGGGATCCCAAAAAAGTCAAAAGCATGGCATTCTCTCGTACATAAATAAAACACGGGGGGGAAATAAAATTCCCTACGGGAGAGAGGATCAGAGCTGGACTATCAGATGCAGTCAGATCCTTCCTCTGGACTGTCACAGGTCCGTGCAGCGAGGACTCCTCTGACTACCAGGGCCTCCAGAGAGGGCTGCTGTCCTTTGGAGACACTTGTTTCAGGGCACTGGCGCTCCCAGGGGAGAAGGAGACCTCTGGAGCAGCTGACTGGCTCTTCTGGAAGTGGCTTAAAAGTTTGGTCTGTGTTTCAGTTCGGACTTTGTGGAGAGAGAGGAAATAGAAAGCTTCTTGCAAGCACCTGGAGTAGCCCTCTCTGAAGTCAAACTGGGAGCTTTTATGGAAGGATCCTGCAGCTGGAGAAGGGAAAAAAAAGAGGGAGAGGGAAGAAAGAATAGTTTAGAACAGCTGCCCATGTCTCGAGAGTCATACAAGAGTCACAGATTTGCAGTAAAATGGAGACTGAAAGAAAACTCAATACTCACTCTTCATCTGCAGCTGGCTCTGCTGCTTCAGGTAGCTGACAGTCATCTCCAGGATGTCGGCTTTCTCCAGCTTGGAGTTGGGCTGGTGCCTCTGGAACTCCTTCTCCAGGAGCAGCTTCAGCTGCTCGATGCTGCTGTTAATCCGGTCCCGGCGCATTTTCTCCACCACCGGCTTCCTCAGCTGTAAAAAGCAAAGGAAAAGAGAAACCCGTTATGAAAGGAAAAGAGAAACCTGACACTCTGCAGAGCTGCTTGTTGCCCACCACTGCCCCTCAACAGAGCGAGGCGAGGTCCCAGCTGGAATAAACTCTGCCCTGCCTGCACTTACTTTGTTTTTCTCCTTCGGTGTCAGCAGGTTGTCGGGCTCCAGGAAAACAGCGCTGGGAGCCATCCGTCCTGAGCAGAGAGTTCTTGGGGTGGAATCCGGGAGGAGCGTGCTGCTGGAAGCCGCCTGCAGCCGATATTTATACCATCCAAGCGTGTGGGTCTGAGGCTCGGCGGTGTTTCCCACACTCTCCAGCCAATCCGGGCCACGGGCAGCACAATGGGAGAAGCAGCTATTCCTGCATGCTCCAGTGGCACTGAATAGGCCGCGGATAATGACCTGCTCCCCGAGGAGCAGGTGGGCACGGCGTGCTCCCTCAAGGGCTGGCATCAGACTTACGTGTCAGGAGCTGGGAAAGAGCTGCCCTTCCACGGGAAAGGCTGCTGACTAATGCCCGGGATCAATAGCATTCCAGGGGCAGCCCGGGGGTCACAGGCGGGAGGAGGAAGGAGGAGGAGGAGGAGGAGGCAGGAGGAGGTCAGCTGCCCATGGCGGGAAGGATGCTCCAGGCACACGCTGCAGCAGGAGCAGGGCACACGCCAGCAGCTCCTGGCTGAGAAAAATGATTGGCTTTTCCCAAATATTAAAATGAATGTTATATGTGTTATGTTAGAATGTGTTACATGTATTGTGTTAAAATGTGTGGTTTATGACTGGCTTTTCCCAAATATTAAAATTAATGTTATAATGCGTCATATGTGTTATGTTAAAATGCATATTTTATTATTGGCTTTTCACAAGTATTAAAATTAATGTTATATGTTATAATGCGTCATATGTGTTATGTTAAAATGCATATTTTATGATTGGTTTTTCCTAAATATTAAAATGAATATTATATAATGTGTTATATGTGCTTTTGGGAAATATTAAAATGAATATTATATGTGTTATATTAGAATGTGTTATGGTATTATTAATGCATATTTTATGATTGGCTTTTCGCAAATTATAAAATTAATATTACATAATGTGTTATATGTGTTATGTTAAAATGTGTTATAAATGTTATGTCAAAATGCCTATTTTTTGATTGGCTTTTTGCAAATATTAAAATTAATATTATATGTGCTAGGTTAGAATGTGTTATATGTGTTATGTTATACATTAGAGGGAAATCTTTGGTATCAGGCATATCAGGAAGTCTGTACCTCTCAAGTACCTCAGCCAATGGGGAAAGAGAGAAGGGAAATGTGGCTGGGAAATTGGGATAAAAAGGAGGCTGTGTCCTCCAAAAATTTGAGAGACCCCAGGGGAATGCCCCATGGCTTCTCCCTTAATTTGAATAAAGTAAAAGGACTCCTCTGTTTCCTTTTTGGACATAAACCTCTGATGTTTGTGGATTAATATTCCCAACATTCCCTTCCCTCAGAACCTTATGCAGCCCTTTAGAAAACTCTCATAAGCGCCTTATGTTTCTGTTTCCAGATACCTGCAAGACAAACACTTGTGGAGAAGGGTCTTGGGATTGTTTCAGAATCAGTTCAGTATCACATGCTTCCTCTTACTTCATCCCCAAAACACATTTTTCTCTAATTATTTTAATTTAGTCTATAAACAAGGGAAAACTGGGTGCAGAAGATATTTATATCCTCATAAACGTATCAGAAATCAAATTCCTGATTCCTCATTATTCTCCCCTGGGCCAGTTGCTGTGTTTGATGCGCTCAGGAGGTGCCTGCAGCTGGGAGAGCTGACAGTCATAAAAACACAGCCAGGGATTCCTGCTGGAAAACTTGAACCAGACCTGCCAGCAATTTATCCGTCAAGTAATGTCAGGGTTTATGTTTGTGGAGCACTTACTGTAGTGAGTAAATAGCAGTTTTATTCACATTAATATACGTGTAGGTGTGTTCACCTTTACATTAAAGTGTGTGTGTGGTCACACAGGGCCTTTAATGTGCACACACAGCCCCAGAGCACAGGGACGCGTTTCTCCCTCCCTCTGCAGCTCATTATTGGTGCACCAGGTAAGGCTCCAATGACCCCTTCCAGGCTCTGCTTTTCCATCCCTATTGTGCTGCCCTGAATGGGCTCCCTTCTCTCGGCACAGAGCAGCAGCTGTTGAGCTCCGGGTCTTTTATGTCAAGTTGTGGGAAAGCTTTTGTGACACCGTTTCACATGTTCTCCTCAAAGCCTGTGGATTATCTCTGAGCCCATGTAATGCCACCTCTGAAACCCATCTTGCCCTCTGTGCGTCCCTCTCGGGGACATTCCCTGAAACAGAAACTCAGAAGCTGGGACTTGTTTCTCCAGCTCATTAACTGAGCACAGGAAAAACAAAGGTGCCAGCCCTGTGATGGGCAGGGAAGTTTTGCTAGAGACAATTGCTGTTTCCCTCTTTCCTCTGATTCTCCACTCAACACCCAGATAAAAACATTAATTCCATGGGAACAGTCGTGTCAACCTCACCCTCCTTGCTCTTGGGAGTGGTTGTGCACTGGCACAGTCAAGGGGTCACTGCTCAGAATTTCCTCTCCACCAGCATCCAAACTGACCCAGAGCTTGCACCTGAGGAGGCTGAATGCAAAATAATCCTCTGTGGCATTCCACTTTTGCTGGAGAGGCTGGAAGCCTCTCTGGGTGTGATAAGAATTACAATATTCCATGTATTATTGGGAGGTGAACGTAGCAAAATCTCTCCTGGGTGGGAAACCCATTGAGGTTCCTACATCCTTGCTCTGTGTCACACACAAATTTTAAGGAATTTGAAATACAAACATGTATTTAAGACAGCTTTTTTTTTTTTCTCTTTGGTTGCACAAGCTCTGAGGGGAAAAATTAGTCAATTACTGACCTAGTTGGAAGAGTTATTCAAATTAGATGCTCAATAACCCAAAATAGATGTTCTGCTTTGGCTGGAAATCCTAAATAAAGTAGTAACAAAAATTTCTCCCTATTATAAGTTTTGCAGAGTCTGTGGACTTTACACTAAGAAGAATGAATTCGGAATTACACATCTCCTACTCCAAACACACACACTGCTGGACAGAAAGCTCATTAGGATCCCAAAATACTGGAGCTGGATGTTTGAAACAGGGCATCGACAGAATCCTTGCCAGATGTTAGCCCTTTAGAAAGCCTTAAGGATGCTGCTGCTTTCCCAGAAGAGATGGAGAGATGCTCCCTGCTCCCTCTGCTTCCCTCCCAGCCCCTGCTGCCCAGATGGCCTTTGGGGAGCAGGGTTTCCCACTGAACACAAAGCAGAGCCAAGCAGCGTTGCTAATGTGGTTTGTAGTCGGGCACACTTCCTTTGTGACAGGAGGGAACGTGGTTAAGGAACGGTGTGGGACACTGGAGTAGGAGAAGGCAAACTTCCCCAGCCCTGTGTTGGTAACTCATTCAGAAAGGGGAGCAGGGGCAGGGATGAACTGGGGACAGGAAAGACAGCAAAATGTGGGATATTTAGCCAGTGCTGAGTCCTGCAGAGCGTCCTGAGGTGGAAAATAAAATGAGTCCAATCCCAAAGGCCTCACTGGGATCCACACTGGGGCCAACAGAGAATTTGGACTCCAAGATTTGCTTTGCAGATTTCGTATCTCTGGAGCTATTTCCTGATCTCTGTAAACTTGTAAATACAAATTACCTCCACACCTACCTCAGAATGTATCAAAACCTAATGAAAATTTGAATTTTCTCCTGCCAAATACCAAAACAACAATCAGATCTGTTGTTTCCCATTTCTTTTCTCCACCTGGTATTGCTGGTATAACACTTGACTGAGTTTTCTCAGCTCTCATAGCTCCACATGGGTCGTACAAAACTCTCACAATACCCTCATGGTCCACAGGATTTGCTGCATTTCCTGGGACATATTAAAGAGATTGGGGAGTTAAAGAGGCAAACAGGGGATGTGGCTCAGAATTCTCAGTGCAATCTGACCCACCTCTGCCACCTCCTGCGGGACAATTGGCTGTGGCCTGACTGGTGGATGAGGAAGACTCTGCTCTGCAGCTCCTTTCCCTGTCATTTCCTCCCAGCCCTTCCCTGCTTTTCCTCCTAACCCTTCCCTACATTTCCTCCTAACCCTTCCCTACATTTCCTCCTAACCCTTCCCTAACTTCCTCCCTGTCCTGCTGCTTGGCTGGTGCAATTTCTGCCTGCCTTCACAGCTTCCTTCCCTTTTTTTTTTTCTTTTTTCCTCGTGGTTTGCTTTCCCTCCATGCAGGTTTTATAATCTGATTTTTCAATCTGTCACTCCTTTCCCCCCTGCCTGTCACAGGCAGATGTGGTTTGGGGACAGTGGTGTCTCAGAGCCCCACAGCCGTGGTGAGTGTGGAGTTCCCTCCAGTTTCCCACACCGCTCTCCCATTCAGGGCATTCAGGCTCAGGATAAAGGAAGTGTGCCATGCTACAAGCTGAATTAGAAATGGTGTTTGACTTCCCTTTGTACTGCACAGAAACCTTGCTCTGGGCAGACCATCTGCATAGCCCTCACCGTGGAGAAAACCATTGATCAAGGCCTGTCAGCCCAGCTGGGGGAACTTGGGAAAGTAATTCCTTGTGCCACTTCAGTTCTTTAGGGCTTAACATCTGGCTGGAGGGGGAGGCGACAGTTGATGGTTTAACAGTCTTGCTTCCTTTCAAGTTTGGGATGCTGTTTTGATCCCAGATAAGCCTTTCTGAAATCCTGATTTTAATAACATGGAAAGCATCCAGAAGAGTAGGAATAATGCACTGGCTTTGCATTTTCAAAGTGCTTTACAAATACCAGCTAATGAATTCTCAGCGACCTCCTCCGTGGGTGAGGATGTATTATTAGCAGTGTTTTACAAAGGCGGGAAAACGAGGCTGAGAGGAGAAAACCAAGATTTCAAGATTTCAAACAGCCTACAGGTCGCAGGCCTCTATGGCCAAGAGGTTGTTTGAGACATCTGGTTTGCAAAAATGCTCAGCACCTACTTTTGTTTTAATTGGCTTTGGCATCTCTGAATGGGGCCAGCTCCCTTGGTTGTGGGAGGACTTGGATTTCCAGGCTGGACCACACTCACAGCCATGCACCACCCAGATAAGCAGATACCAAAGTCCTCCTTTGCCCTCAAGTGCAGCAGTGGAGTTTTAAAATGTTATTTAGTATAATTTTTCTAAGCTCATGAAACAGCTGGAAAGGAAGATAAACTCAAATCCCCAATCAGGACATACTGTTGTGTTCAACAGAAAACAACTCCATCTCTCCAGAAAGTAAACTAAGTTTTCATTTGCTTATTCATACCCCTGCAGACCTGCAGCTGTGCTTAGTCCCTGGGCTAGTCTGTCTGTCAGCACCAGGGAATCTGCTCAGCTGCTTGCCAGCAGGTATGGTTATCCTGGGACTGGAGCTCCTCAGGGAGGGGCTGCAGTGTGCCCTGGATGGCCTGGACTCCTGAGGGAATACCAGGAAATCTGACAACGTGCCTTGCCCTGGGGATGGAGCTGAGGGCACCCAGCCCTGCCCATCACCTGGCAGCTCTTGTGTGTGCCCCTCTTCTCAGGACCAGGTTATCCGCCTCCTGAAAAACCCTTCTTGCTTTTATCAGACACCCTCTCTTCATTCTGCTGCCAGCTGAGCATGGCAAAAATGTCTCCAAACCCCCCCTGCCTGGCACAGGGACCTCACAGAGCCCTGGGACACTTCCCCCAGACATGGGGAAAAAAAAACATGTCCATTGTGCTCCGCAGCTGGTGACTGATGGCTGCCAAGCACAAGAAAATGGGTTCCAGTGGGAGTTTACACCCCAAAACTCACCTCAGACCTCAGGCTGAGCTCAAGGGAAAAGGAGCAATCCTCTGGGGCATAAGGGAGAGTCAGCTTCAGGTTATAGACTTGTTCCCAAGGCAGGGACAGTCAAAGGAGGCTCAGGGGACACCAGGAAGCCTGTGGCTCTTATCTCCCACCACTACCCTCGCTGCCTCTGAGTGATTAAATATCTGCCCCATGCAGATGGGATTAATTGCTGATCCTGTCAGGATCCTGCCCTCCTGTCTGGCACAGACACACCATTCCCCTCTCATTAATGACAGTAAGTGGCTGCTGGGGCCAGACCTCAGGAGCCACATTCCCCATTCCCGACCTGCTCTGCTGAAATATCCTCTCTGCAGGATACCTGCTCCCTGCCAAAAGCTTGGCAGCACTGTTTGCTGAGTCTTGTGACTTTTATCAGGAGACTCATAATACTTAGGGCCTTCAGCAATGCTTCATGGCCAAGCCTCATAATTCTATAAAGAGAGAAAACTGATTATATCAATCCAAAGTCCAAATGCTCAGTTTAAAAAAAAAAATCCATCAAAATGCTTTTATTTTTCTGGGAAACATCAAATTGTTTTTGTTAAACCTCTGTGATGTTCAGCCAATTTCTTGGTTCCTCAGAGCCCAGATTTTGATATTCGAAAGGCTGGCAGCACTGTCAGACCTGCAGAGGTGTGGAGCCCATTGTAACAGCTGGATGCCACCACCTCCCAAAAAACCCACCCAAAACCAAACAATGACAGAAGTGCATGAAGCCAGCAGCTTCTGTTTGCTGCCCCATTGCCCTGTCACTGACAGGCTGTTCCCTTGGCCAGGGCAGGGGAGGTGACTGATGGGGAGTTCCAGAGGAGTTTCAGGGAGCCCCCAGTGATGGTTGGGAGAAACCTCAAACCCAGCCGGCAGCACGTGGGAGATCCCTCAGCCCCATCCCAGAGATGGGGAGCAGCAGCATTTCCAAAGTCCCTCTTAACTCAGCCCTGAGAGCCCCGGGAAGGAGCGGGAGGACAGGATCCATCCCGTGGCTGTTTTGGAAGGAGGAGGGTGGTAAACACAGAACATGGTGGCTCCCGCCAAGCCTGCTCCCAGGGCAATGTGTTCCTTTGAGACATAATTGATTCCTGCCATCAGGCACCAGCCTGCTCTCCCCCAGGGTCAGCGCTTTCCCACATCCAACCCCATTATCCCACAGACCATGCCTTTTGTACAACACACTCCAGCTATTCATGTGCAAAGCAGCTGTAATCCCCAGACCTTTCAGAGTCAATATACCAGGAAATAATAAATCCCTCTTGTGCACTCTTGAATATGCCGAGAGGTGACTTGTGGGAATTTCAGCTGGGCAGAAAAATAAAAAATTCCCCTTAATTTTTAATTATTTGTGATACTCACTGTAGAAGGGCTATGTCATTGGGGCATGACTACTTGGGGGTCACCACACAAGCAGCTATAGAAATTGATTTTGCCTCTAACAACCCTAAAAATGCAGATCAAGTTGTCTCACATGTTTCTTAATTATCAAAGTCCACTTCCCTTCACTCATGCACCGGGGAATGGCAGTATATTAAACATCCTGGATCTGAAGAAAAACTAATTAAAAAAGGTTAAATCTGTGAAGAATGTACTTTGCAGTATTAAGACCCCTTTTTGAGTGGGTTCTGATGTCTCAAGGGGGCAAGATAATGCCGTGTTAATGACATTTAATGGAATATTTCATACAACAGTTCATAATAACAACATAACCTTTTCCCCTGGAAGAGGCAGATTTCCCTTGAGTCCCACCCCATTGGGTTCACATGCAGAGTTCCCTGTGGGAACAGAAGCCAATCCTGAATAACAAGTTTTTTATGGCTATTTCTTTATATATTTCCTTCCAGCTAAACCATTTTTATACTATTTTCTGTGTGGAATGTCATGTCACTGAAAGACCCTGAGTAGAGCATGATAGGCAGGATTAGGGTTAGGGCTGGGGTTAAGGGCAGGGGCAGGGTTAGGGCTGGGAGAAGGGATCTTCATCTGAGACACCAAAGGAAGCAGGGGCAGGGCTAGGGGCAGATTTAGGGGCAGGTTTAGGGCTGGGAGAAGGGATCTCCATCTGATACCAAAGGAAGCAGTGGCTCCTCAGTTAAGAGCTGTCAGAGGGCCATTAGGGGTCACCTCAAACAGGTAGTTCCTTGTCTTTTCTCACCTTGGCCAAGAACTGCCAGGGAGGAAGTTGTGAGAACATGGGGGTGATGAAGGGATGTGCTAAGGGATTTGTGGTGCTGAAATCTGTGAATCTCAACCATTAGATCAGGTCCACCCAGCAGTGACACACAGACCCAGTGGTTTACCAGGGTTTATCACTTTGAACAGCACTCAAAGGTAACATTTCCCACCCAGGTGTGCCTGCCTGGGACACTGGCAGTGTTATTGCTGCCACCAGCACATTCCTCATTCAGCTGAGATCAGAGCTGCCTTCATCCTGACCTCCCTCCATTTCCCTGGCTATAAAAGCTTTCCCAGCACTGCTCCCAGCACACAGGGAGAAGAGGCTCTCTGAGCACCCCCAGCACTGCTGCTGCTCCACTCTGCTCCCTGGGGTGCTCCCAGCTGATGCCAGAAAAGCACACGGGCCAGGTGAGCCCCATCCCTGCCTCAGCACAGGCACAGGTCAGCTCCCAGCTCCCACAGGGCTCTGTGGCAGAGCTCAGCACCACTCTCCCATTTCCCAGAACAGCAAACTGAGGCACAGTAGAGCAAACCAGAGCCCCGGGACAGCCTGAGCTGCAGCTCAGCTCAGCACTCCTGCAGCCACCCCTGCATGTCCCTGTCCTTGTCACCCCCTTCTCCCTGGATGGTGAAACGTGCCCATTTCAGCCTTCCTGGGTGAAAAAGCCACAGAGTTCATGGTGCCCCAAGAGGAGCACAGCTCCACAAAGGGGTTATTAGCACCAGGCTGTGTGGGTTTGGATTTCTCTGCCTTTCCCATACTCTTCCCCCATTGATAACATTTCTTGCAGGGACAATAGAAGTGTGCCTTGCAACTACTCCCGACATTAGTGACGGTGCTTGAGCCTGAATGATTTAAAGGGAAGGAATCCAACTCCCAAAAGACCATCTGGCTATCAGTTCTAATACAGCAATAAAGGTCAGGGCTTCTCAGGAGTTGGGGAAAAGATGGTTTTTGACACTGAAGAGCCTTCAACCAGCTTGGTCCAAGCCTACCTGTCTGCCAGCATGGCTCCCCTGCTAGGAAAGGGATAACCCAGGATAGCAGCTCCAGGAGGAAGGCCAGCCAGAGAACACAGGAAAACACCTTATTAAAGCTGCCAGAAGCTGGGGCTTGGTCTCTGAGCTGTGTCTTATTTTGTATCATAATCCTCTGACTGCTTCAAAGTGCTCATGAGATGTCTTGTCTCCTGGCTTTCCCACAACGCAGGGAATAAAGGGCTCCAAGGACAACATCTGCCCTTCACAAAGAGCTGAGTCCATTCAGGCTGCTACAATGAGTCCCACGTCACTGCCCAGAGCAGTGACACCTCCCTCCTTCCTGTCAACTGCCCATAACCCCCAGGCTTCATTGCAGCATTTCCAAGCAAGGAATTCTTTGGTTTTCTTACCTCACTGCACATTTCCCTCCTGCCTTGCCATGCCCAGATGCTCAGAGGAGGAGCACACCTCTGCCTGGGGCTCCTGAGCTGGACCCACACATGGCAGGATGCAGCACAGCTTTCCCCAGGTAGCTTCTGGGTTATTTTTGGTGCTGTCTCAGGGGCTGTACCCAAGCAGATATTTTACTCACAACACAAAATCAGAGCTAACCTCCAGTGCCCTCACAGCTTCATTCTTTATCTTGCCCTCATCACAAAATAAATGGTGCTTAATTCATCCTGGCGTTTCCATAAAAATACAAGCAAGCAGCACATTTTCCAGATCAAAAATGGAGTGGGGATGGCATGCTGAAGGTTACACAGCGAGGTAGGTACATGGTGTCTGAGATCTGACATTCAGAACACTCTCCAGGGCCAGGTCAGAACCAGGCACACCTGAAACCTCAGCAAGGAGCAGAACCGACCTTACTGAGGGCCAAAGATGGGCCTTGGCAGCTAAATCCCATTCATGGCTCACCTCTGGTTTCCCAAGACTTGCCAGGATTCTGGGTTGAGCCTCGTGCTATCCTTTAGCCCATCTTAGCCATCATTTCTGAAAAGGTCTGTGTGGAAGAGATAGATGAGAAAAAGGAACAGCAAGAGCTGCAGGGGTGACTCTGCATGGCCCAGCTCTGCTGGGAGGTGTGGGCTGTCCTTGCTGGGGACAATGGGAACAGTGGTGCATCAGGCTCACAGACTCTGGTGTGTATTAAAACCCCTTTTTGAGTGGGTTCTGATGTCTCAAGGGGGCAAGATAATGCCGTGTTAATGACATTTAATGGAATATTTCATACAACAGTTCATAATAACAACATAACCTTTTCCCCTGGAAGAGGCAGATTTCCCTCGACTCCCACTCCATTGGTTCACGTGCAGAGTTATGATTCCCTTGTGGGAACAGAAGCCAGGAGAGAGAAAGTGGGGTCACAATTCTCTAGTTATTCTCACTGTTGATCCAACAACCATTTAGAAATGTCCTGTGAAGAAACCTGTGGTCACCCTTCGAGTCACCCATTAAAGTGCAATGACTGGATGGACATACACACAGAGCTCCCCCAGGCTCTGGGAAGTGCAGAGATGTCCCTGGGGCTGCTGATTTGAACTCCAGCAGGGCTGCCCTCCCTTTCCCACCTTCCCCCAAAAGCGTGCCTCCTCCTCCGTGCCCGGCACATGCGAGGCTCAGGAATGCCATTGATCCCAGCCCAACCAGCTGGAGGCTCGGTGCTTTCCCAGCTCCCCACGCCCGCACACTCCACCAGCAGCGTGGGCAGAAGGTTATTCTCCCCGGGGCATTGGCAATCAATGTACCATGCACTAATGGATGCTTCCTCTATTGTCCCTCTGCGGGCCTGGATTGGCTGCGGGGCTGTGGGAAACACCAGCGATCCCAACACTCACGTATCTGCCCCGGCTCCCCGGGTATAAATAGAGGCACTTGGGAGCTGCCAAAGCATCTCCTCACACTCGGCACAGCAGCTGCCTGGGGTCTGTGCCCAGGGCTCAGTGCTCAGAATGGCTCCCAGCAATGCTCTCATGCTCCACATGGAGGAGAAGCTGCTGCCAAAGGAAAAGAATAAAGTAAGTAGAGCCCCCGAGGGGATTGGAAAGGCTGGCCTGCCCCTAGCAAATAAATATAACTTGGGAGAAGAGGGGGAAGTGGTCTGGGGGAAAGCAAATATGTTACAGAGAGGTAAGAGGGATTATATCGATTTTTAAAAATTAAAATGAGTGGAGAATGGGTAGGCAGCATCACACAGCTCCCCTGCCATAAAAAAGTGCCTTTGAAGATGGGTGTATCAGGGCATCAGAGGGGAAATTGGGCCAGGTCTCACCAAATCCCTGACTTTCTGCTCCCTCTCTCACAGCTGAGGAAGCCGGTGGTGGAGAAAATGCGCCGGGACCGGATTAACAGCAGCATCGAGCAGCTGAAGCTGCTCCTGGAGAAGGAGTTCCAGAGGCACCAGCCCAACTCCAAGCTGGAGAAAGCCGACATCCTGGAGATGACTGTCAGCTACCTGAAGCAGCAGAGCCAGCTGCAGGACCAAAAAAGTGAGTGCAGAGCAGGTATTGCACACCCGGACCTGCTCCCAGGGCTGTGCCCTCCCAGACACCCCGAGGAGAGCAGGGGCTGGAGCACCCCAGCCCCAGGCACAAATCATCTCTGCCCCATGTTTTGGTCATGATTTTAACCCCCTGCACGTGCTTTTCTTTCTCTTTCAGCATTCATCCACAAGAACCCAGAGCAGGACTTTAACAGCGGGTACCTGCGGTGCCTCAAGGAAGCGATGCACTTTCTGTCCTACTACGAGCCCAAGAAGGAGACCCAGGTCCAGCTGATCAAGCACTTCTGCAAGGCTCAGCTGGGTGCAGATGCCTCCTACTCTGCAGCTCTGCGTGGCTCCCCCCCGTCTCCCTGTGTGCTTCCCAGAAAACAGCCTGCCCAGAAGAGCGTGCCTGCTGCTCCGACCATCTGGAGACCCTGGTAGACCTGCTGAACTTTATCCCCACGTTTTGCTCCAAAAACTAGAGGGACCTGTGGTTTGTTAGTTCCTCTTTGAAGTAGGAAACATTGCTTTCCAAAGGTGGGAGGAGGGGGCGGTTATTGTTTTTCTGTCACCAGAAATGAGGGTCGCTGGGTGGTTTCCCTTCATAGTGAAGGACTCTGGGTATATCTTGCAGCAAATTTGTTGCTTTTATTGGTGGCTCCAAAGACAGGACCAAGTTCTGTGGTGATTTAGAGAGCAAATGACCTTTGGTTTCCATCACAGGCTGCTGAGCCTGTGGCTGTCAGTTGAAATCTTTCTGCTGACTGCCTGGGTCACAGGTTCAAGTGCTCCATTGTCTCCAGATAATGTATTGACCTTCCTCAAGAAGGAGCCCTTTGGAGAATGTATTTTGTATCATAAAGAGAGGATTCAGCCTTTCCCTTTTGAGTGAAAGATGTTATTAAGAAATGCTGATTCTTCTGAAGCTCCTCTGCTATTTTTAGTATCCTTCTTACAGAAAGTTGTGATGATCACAGAGAGCTCTAGGGACAATTCTCTTCGTGTCACTTTGTGCTGCTCTCGTGTGAGGGATAATTGGTGCCTTTTGTAAAGGAAATACCTCTGCTATACCTTAAGGAAAAGGGGGAGGAAGGGAGGCAAGAAGTACTTTATAATCATTCACTGAGCATGCTAAGGAGCTTAAAAAGCTTTTATAAAGTTGTGATGTATTCATCCTGTGTGATGTTCAACTTGCGTGTCTTCACTGTACAGTACAATAAAAATGGTTTTAGTCATTAATGCTTTGCTTTGGAATGATTAAAAGGGCTGACACTGCTGGACTGGGTGCCTGCAGCCTCTCCTGTGGTGGGGGAGCCATCAGGAGGTGTCAGTTCTGAGCCCTTCACTCCAACACATGAATTACATCTGTGAAATCCCTTTGGCAGAGCTGGGTTTCAGATCCTGTAAGGAAGAAAGCTCTGGAAAAGTTATCAAAAATCAAAATGGAAGTGAATTTGAAGTGAGGTGCTGAGAAGTGGCAACCTTTCAGATTTAACAGGGACCCGTTCAGCCTCCAACAAATCATTCATTCCACAGCCACTTCATTTCCCCCACTAATTTTTCCAGCAAGCTGAGATGAGCCTTGTTCTTTCTGCCTGTTTGCAAGGGAGTATTGTGCAAATTTCCCAATAACTTCCAAACAGTTTGGCACCTGCCTCAGCTTGGGGAATCTTTAAAACTACCTGCAATGGGGTGAACTAATTTTTGATGTCTTAATTTTATGACACAAATTCTGTTTGGCTCCCTTGACTGAAGTGAAATTAGCCCACATATGGCTAAAAGGATAATTAGATAAGAGAGGCTGAGAAAGCATTTCCTCTCCTAAATTATTTCTTTTTATTTTACCTTCTCTTCAAAATAAATCTGCACAAATAATCATTTCACAAAGCTATTCTCTAACCACAGTAATTCTCTGGTTTGGGTTTATGACAGGGCACACTCCTTCTTCCAGAGATACAGAACAGCAGAAAACACATTTGGTCAACAATCCAGCTTTCCTTAGACTCCCTGGGAGAGGTACCCTTGAAAAGTTGCATTTCAAGCACTGAGGGTCTGCTCCCAAACAAAAGGAAACACTGAATACCTGATCTTGTCAAAAGCACGGAGCAACCTGAGATCTGCCCAGCTGACAGATCAAACTGCATCCAGCACTGAACCTGCCCAGTGCTCCTTGGGTTTGTGGTGAAATCCTCTGTTAACCACACAAAAAATCCCCAAAAGCAACCAGGGATGTGCTGCTCTGCCTTATTTTGGGCCGTGGATCATTTTTGTTTTATTTGTGCACAGGCTGGTGGAGTGCTCCTCTCTGCCAGTGCAGTGCAAGGGGGGGTTGGTACAGGTCTCTACCAGTGCTCCAGATTTATTCTTCCTAATGAACTGCTAAATAATTCACAAGAGATATTTTTGGGTTTTATGGTTGCTTAGCAAGCTTGAAGAACTCACTTCAACCTCGATGTGCTCGACTTGTCCTTGCCAATTAGCACAGGCTTCTGAATCCCAGCAAAACTCCAGCTGTTGTCCATGCCCGTGGGGTTTTAAATCAAGCCTAATTGGGGCGGTTTGGGGCAGTTCAGGCTCAGCTGGAGTGCCATGTGCCCCAAAGCCCAGCCCAGCCTGATGTGCACCGCTGGGAGCACTGCCACACGTGGCAAGGAACAGGCTGCTGCTCTTCTGGGGATGGGATTCCACCCAAGGAACCACGCTCGAGGGTCACAGCTGGCAGCACATCTGCAGGTTGTGTAAAAAAAAATGAGTGTAAGGGAGAGAAACAGTGAATTCCTCCTCTCTGCACTGGGAAGGGACCAAACCCCACAGGAAAAGCTGCTTTTTGTGGTCCAAGTGCTGCCAGTGCCCCCCTTCTGCTTTCCACCAAGCCCAGCCTTGCCCCTCGGGGCTTTAATTAACCAATTACCCCAGAGCTAAAAGCCAGACCTCCGGCCTGCCCGGCCCTGCACGGCAAAGGTTATGTTTACAATTTATTAATTATTATCACTTCTCATAATTGAACTCAAAGCTTCTTAGGGCTCCTCCGGCCCCTGGGGTGAGTCTCCCCTGCTCCCAACACATTCCCACCCTTAGGGAAGATGTTGTTGATTATGCTGATCCCACAGCTCAGGAATACTCTCCTGACAAAGCCCCTATTAACCTCAGAGTGTGGGCCTGAGTTTCTCGGAGTTTCCCACACTTTCTTCCCTATTTAGGGCATTCAGAAGCCCACAAAGGAAGCGTGCCTCACAACAGCCCACATTAGTGACGCTTTTTGGCTCCGCATTGTGACGAGCAGCAATTCCTGTCCCGATGGACCATCTGGAGAGCTATTTTCCCAAGGAGCACATTGATCGATCAGTATTATTCGAAGTCCCTTTTAAAACTTGGGAACGTTATGCTCTTTGACACTAAATAGGTGTCTCAAGAGGGGTTGTCAGAAAGATTTTAAACCATTTAAGGAAGGCACAGGGAAGGGAAAAAAAACATTAAAAATCTTAATTATTTCTTTATAAACGCCATCAGTGGCATCTGGGAGACAGGCTGGCATGAATGTAGGAAATGGTCTGAAATAAAAATGCTCTGAAATTGGTGCAAGCCATCGAGTTGTGAGCTGGAAGCACAGCCACAGAGGTACAGGGCACTGCTTTTTAAATCTGTGTGACAGAGACAAGGAAATTCTGGGCTTCCACACTCCTTGCTGGTAGTCCACCCTCCTCCAGACCTGTTGCTCCATTGCAGCACGCTGAGTTCCCCTCCATGGAAAATTATGGGCTAAGAAAGCTGCCAGTTGGTGTTACAAGCAGTAGCAGCTCTTGTGGAAACTGTGTGTGGAGTAAATTACAGAAACCACCAAATTCAGTAAATTACTGAAACCACCACCCATAAACCAGGAGCAGAAAGGCCCAGCAGCAATTCCTCAGGGAGGAGGTCCTCCAGCTGCTCTGATTTCTGGATTGTCATGGACTCCAGGCAGTCTTGGGGTGGCTGGATCCTTTCCTGGATCCCTGGGGTTGTTCCTCAGCTCACAGGAATCCCCCCACAGCTCAGGGGAGCAGCTCCAGTTGGAGATGATGGGGACGGGGAGAGCTCCTGCCTGGCATTGCTGGGCTGTGAGGACAGACAGGGACAGCCCCTGGCAGGCTGTGATTTTGGGGACAGCATCTTCATGGTGCAGCTGAGGGTTTGGTGGGATTTACAGAGGAGCAGCATCTGCCCACAGCATCTCCAGATCTCACACCCCGCTCCAAAAAAGGGAATTATTGTGTCCTGTTGTTCAGTCAGCTCCATGTTTGGCAGTTTTGGGGATTTGTCTCTTTTAATCCTTCATTCCCAAACCAGGGAAAATCGTGTCTCTGAGCCTCAGAGAGCCCAACTTTCTGGCTCTGCAGCAACAGTCCAAGGCACAAACTTCTCCAAGGGACAAGGATTTGGATCACAAACACATTTCAGGGGGACAGCCTGCTGCACCAACAGTGGGATTTTTTTAAAAAGACCAAACTGAGCAAACTAATTACTGACTTTTAACAAAGACTAAATGCACTTCCTACAGCAGAGGATGATTTTTCCTTACTGAAGTCCTTGCAGGAAGGGCATTCTGCACTCCATGAGAATATACTGTAAGGACAGCCCAAGTCTGGACAATTTCTTATTCACAACCACCGAGACAATTTATTATTCACAACCACCAGTTAGGAAACGCTGTTGCCATTAAGTTTTCAGCTCTTAATAACCAAACCAACCAGGGGGAATATTTGCTTCTCTCGCCCCGCAGCAGCACACTGAGGGTGCGGATGAGGCAGGCACGGGGGGAGTGGAAGATTTGTGGGCAGGGAGGTTTGGGAGCAGAGGGCTGCTGCGTGCCTGCTTCACCATTCCCGTCAGACGGAGCGAGCTGCCAGCATTTCCCATTCACGCTGTGAAAGTGCCGACAAAAGAAGCGTGCCTGGGAGGGTCCCGGGGAGAGCCCAGCCTGCGGCACCATCTGCCCGGCCCTCCGAGGAAGGGATCAGCCTTTAATCACCCGAGCTGCTTTAGCCCTTTGGAGGCCGGGGCATTGTGCTGCCGACGGCGCGGCATTATTTAAACCCGCTCATTTCATATTTCCAGGGCTGAAAATTGGGTCAGAGCTTCCCCGCGCTCTCCCCGTGGCCGCTGCCAGCATCCTCCTCCCTTCCCGTCCGGGGCTGTCCCTGCATCCCACGCGATCCCGGGGGATCCCGAAAATCCCGTGCTTCACTTCCCTCTGCAGTAACAGCACAAGCACATGCATGCTGGATTTAACTTCTAACTTTTAACTTTTCAATTTAACTTTTTTTTTTTTTTTTTTTACCTAGAGATGGGGTAACTGAAAGGCATTTTAAAAATTTCTATTCAATTTTGAGTCTTATGAGAAGGGTGAGATACTACAGATGTTATAATTCATGTTATTATATTATAATTTATAAACGTATAATAATATAATTTACAAATTTATGATTTGTTGTTATCATATTAGAAGTTAACTATTTTTAAATTCCAATACACTATAAGTGTTTCTTAGCCTATCAGCTTTAACCAGACCATACTATAAATACCTTAAAACAAATCATCTAAAATTACCCCTCAAAAGTCCTACAACAATACATCTTTCATAATTCTATTTCTCTAAAATATGTAATCTTATTTACAAAACCATCCTTTAAAACTTATTTCTAATTCAATTTCTCTCTCAACCATGTCTACCCTATTCTATAATATTTCTAAGTCAATATTTCTTATCTCAAAATTTACATATATATAGACACTATATAAACCTTCTATCAAATTTTAAGAAATTTTCTACAAATCCATTTCCCACACATGCAGCCAGGGATAGCCCCAGCTCCAAGGAGTACTGCACATTACAAGTTCACAAAATAATTTAGCAAATTTTGAATGGGACTCGTGGTGTTCAATTATAGTTTTTGACAACCATCAAGAATTAAAATCACTGCACCCTAAGTGATCCATCTAAACATAAAGTGTGTTTGGGCTGGGAAGGGAATACACCTGGCTTATGCAAATCCATGAGGATCCAGGCAGTGAAAAAGGCTTGAAAATCTTCAGGTTAATAATGGATTACAGGATCAACTTTAGCAGAATTATTCTCTATGTGATGGGACACTTTGCTCTCCAGGTATCCACAGACACAGGGGAGGGATGCTCATTATTAAATCAGAAGTTTCCTGTCTGATTTTGAAAGGCAGACACAAGAAATAAGCAGGGTTTCCATCAATGTTGTAGTTGTAAGAAACAGATATGCAAAAACTGCGTGAGGCCTCCCATATCTGACTGGCAGATCCTGAACATGACTGGGTTTGTACTGGGTTGTGCTGGAAGGGGGCAGCAGATCTGAGCTGGCAGCTTAAAACAGCCTGGAAAAAAAAAAAATAAATATTGCTCCAAGGCAGCTCCAGTCCAGGATCCTGCCTGGTCCTTTCTCCTTCATTTCAGAGGTGAGAAATCCCAAGACTGAGCAGAGTCACAGGAGGGCCTCACACCTGTGGCACATCCTGAAAATGGCAAAATATAGCAAAATAATAGTCAGGAATTGACTTTTCACTCCCTCTCAGATGTCTGTAAACGGGAAATATATTCAGGTGGAGACTCAGGAACGGTGAGGCATTTACAAAGTGGCATGAAATTAAACAGGACGTGTTTGGGAAAGACATCACAATCACAACATGCCACGGGCTGCCGTAGGAAAGCCCAGATTACCCAAACAAAAGCAAGGAAGAGCTCTGGGTATAACTTACAGAGGGACTCTAAACAATAGAGAGGAAAATATTTCAAGCTAACTGTTTGAAGAGCTCTTCCCTCGATTTTAATCCCTCGTTGCCTGAAAATTATCTGGTACTGTATTCATCTAAGCACGGTTTAATGTCAATGAAAGGGTTTAGTCCCTCTAATTCTGCATCTTTCCCTTTCAAACCTCTCTTTGGGGCGCAGAGCATTATCTCTTCCTGGGATCAGTCTCCCGTGCTTCATTTCAAGCCGGCCTGGGAAAAGGCAGCACGTTGAGATGCTGCGGCTCCCGACATCAGGCAGAAGCCGGGTGATAATGACGGCCAACGCTTTCCCACGTCCCCTGCCCAGCGCCGCGATGCCAAACCCTATTGTGTCCCACACCCCCCGGCCCACCTGCTCCTTTGGGAGCGGGGTATTATCCCCAGGCGATTCACAGTCAATTTGCCATGCTGTAATGGATGCTTTCCCATTGTCCCGGGCACGCATGGATTGGCTGGCGACTGTGGGAAACTCCGGCTCGCTGCGGACCCAGACTTTTGTAATGCGGCTCCTGCGTATAAATAGGGCAGATCCCGGCTGCCTGCCCCACTCGGAGCTGGGAGCAGCCCTTGGGATGACGCTGCTCTCTCCCTGGACATCTGCCCCAAAGCAGGACGGCATCCCACGGGCCGGAGGGAAGCGCAGAGTGAGTACCTGAGAGCCGGGAAGGGCAGCGCCTCTGCGGGCTGAGAGCTGGGGAGGGGGAGCCTCGCTGCCCACCTTGCCTCACCTTCCCTTCTGTGTTACAGCTCCGGGAACCCCGGGTGGGATTTACAGCAGCTGGGACTGACTGGAGAAGGGATTTCCGAGGCACCAGCCCAACTCTGAGCTGAGGAGAGGAGAGATCGTGGGGGGATGGCTGTGAGCGAGCCGGGATACGGGCCAGGTGAGTGCTGCCCATTGCATCCCATCCATGCCATGCCATGCCATGCCATGCCATGCCATGCCATCCCATCCCATCCCATCCCATCCCATCCTATCCCATCCCCAATCCCATCCTATCCCATCCCCAATCCCATCCCATTCCCAATCCCATCGCATTCCCAATCCCATCCCATCCCCAATCCCATCCTATCCCATCCCCAATCCCATCCTATCCCATTCCCAATCCCATCCCATTCCCAATCCCATCCCATCCCATCCCATCCCATCCCATCCCATCCCATCCCATCCCATCCTATCCCATCCCCAATCCCATCCTATCCCATCCCCAATCCCTTCCCATCCCATCCCCAATCCCATCCCATTCCCAATCCCATCCCATTCCCAATCCCATCCCATCCCATCCCATCCCTCTCACTGCCTTTTCCTCTGGGAAAAGCTCCGGCCGTGTGACACTCCCGTGTAACCCTTTTCTCCTCTCCTGCCCCGCAGCGGGATGATCCTGACGGGCTCAGTTCCCGTCCCCTTCCACGGGCACGCTGCCCTCCCGGAGCTCAGGGGTGGCACCTGGGGACTCCTCTTCTCCCTCACCCCCACCTCCAGCTGCCAGCCCCGGGCAGAACCAGCAGCGCCGCAGCGATGCCGAACCCGGCATGTGAGCATTCCTCGATTTTTGGACGTTTCCCAAGTTCCAGAGGAGGCCGTGGCTTGCTGCAGCAGTCGGCCCCGCTCCTCTCCCCAGCAGGGAAGGATGTTCCCCCTCTGCACGGATGCGAGCTGCCCTTCTCGCAGCCATCCATCCCACCGCGCGGGGAGAAAGTTGTTCCGAGGGAATGTGAGCTGTGTCCTCCCGTGGGAGGGCTGCAGGGCTCTTCCCAACCTCTGCGAGGTTGTAGCTCTGCTGGGAAAGCTGGAACCCCTGGCACGGTCAGAATTCCCAAAAAAAGCCTTTCCCCCTTTCCTTTTCCTCCCAGGGCAAGGTGGGATGTGTCACACCGGACACATTTGGGAGTCTGGCCTTTCCCGCGGTGCCACGAGGGGTTCTGTAATATTTATAATCTAATCTATAATATTTATAGTCTGTACCGAGCACGCTCTGAGAATGGTTAAACCATATCCCAAAGTGTGTAGAGGAAATTCCTCGGGATGTCTTGCTCACTTTTTGTGAGGTTCAGGATGCGTGTGTGCCTTTTGTAAAGGCATGGGGCTCGTTTTTGTGTCCTTATAGGACTGAAAGTTACAGCTGTGCTGTCCATTATAGAAGAAATATTTATCTAAGTCTTTCATGAAAGGCGGGTGTATAAATTATATTTAGTTTCTGGTACCCTTTTGCCAGGGGAAAATGGGAATTTGTTACTGTCCTTGGAGGATGTTTTGATGTGTTCTGTGCAAGCTGCACCAATGTATGACCTGTGCCAGAGTTATCTTGAATGTCAGAAGTTGCAGAAACTTTTAACGGTCAAAAATAAATAAAAATCTGCTCAACCGATCCAAAGTTATTCTTTTTTTTTAAGTAGTTTTTACAGCTGGTTTCCCTGTGGTCCACTGACATGAGACAGATTCCAGTGAAAGCAGGGATATTCAGATTTAACACCAAATTTCCCATCGGGAATATCAAACCCCAGCCCTTTCAATGGGAGACAAAAATAACAGCACGCCCGAACAGCCAATTCTCTGGGAATTCAGAGCCAAGAAAGGTCATTGCAAGGGTGAAAAAAATCATGGAATGGTTTGGGAAGGACCTTAAATATCACCTAACTCCAACAGGCAGGGACACCAAACACAGAAAGTACTTTTAATTAAGAGATAAAGTTTTCCAAGGCACAAACTCACATTCCTGGGGATGTGTCCGGGTCACAAAACACATGGGGGGGTTAAAAGTCAGGGGTTTGGCTACAGGGGACAAACGTGGGGCTGTCCTGGACCCCCGTGAACTACCGGGGATCCCCTCGGGGTTCTCTGCCTGTTCTCCCCCAGTTCCCCTCGGGGGTCTCTGCCCTTCCTGGGGGTTTCTCTGCCCATTTTCTCTAATTTTCCCGGGGATTTCTCTGCCTGTTCTCCCCAATCCTTCCCGGGGGTCTCTCCCCCCATCTCCCCCAAGTTCCTCCCCCAGGGTCCCATCGACCCCACAAGGGCTCTGTCCTTGTCCCCCCCACGCTGCCCCCGGGGGTCTCATCGCTCCCTCCCTGGGGTCCCCTTAAAATTTCCCCTGAGGGTCTCTCAGCCCGTTCTCTCCCAGTTTTCCTCGGGGATCTCTCTGCCCTCCCTGGCGGTTCTCTCCAAACCCCAGCTCCGGGGTGTCACCGACCCCTCCCCAGGCTGTCCCCCCGTTCTCCCCGGGGTCTCACCGACCCCTCCCCAGGCTGTCCCCCGTTCTCCCCGGGGTCTCACCGACCCCTCCCCAGGCTGTCCCCCGTTCTCCCCGGGGTCTCACCGACCCCTCCCCGGGCTGTGCCCCCGTTCTCGCCCCTGTTTGTTCCCCCCGGGGTCTCGCTGTCCCCCCCTCACCGCGGACTCCCTCAGGCTCAGGCCCCGCCCCCGCCGGTGGGCGGGGCCGGCGCGGGCTCCCCGCCCGATTCCCCGCGCCTCCGCTCGTTCGCATGCAGATTTATGCGCATACATTTGCATGCCGATGAGGCCGGGGTGAGGGAGGGAGCGGGTCGCGTTCAAAATGGCGGAGCGGGGCGGGCGCGGCAGCGGTCACGGCAGCCTGGACAAGAGCATCACCCTCCCGCCCGACGAGATCTTCCGCAACCTGGAGAACGCCAAGCGCTTCGCCATAGACATCGGTAACCGGGCGGGGGGGGACTTGCGGGGAGGGGGCGGCGGTGGGGAACGGGCAGCGGCCCGGCCCCGCTGAGGGGGCCCGCGGGGGGCCGGGCAGGGCGGGCGCGCGGCACGCTGGGAAATGTAGTCCCCCGCGACGCACGGGCCAGCGCGGGTGGGCGCGGGCTCACTACAGCTCCCAGCGGGTTGCGCGGTATGGGGGGCGGCGCGGGGCACGCCGGGAGTTGTAGTCCCGCCGCCGGGTGCCGGCGCGGCGCGGGCGAGGAGCGGCACTACATGTCCCGGTGGGCCGCGCGCGGGTAACGGGCCGCGGGGAGCCGGGCGGGGTGGCCCGGTCCGGGCTGCCCTTGGCGGCCGAGGAGGGACGGGGGAGAGCCCGGGAGGCTCGGCCGGACCGGCCAGGGGGCGGCGGGGCTGGGGAGCATCGGCTGCACCCCCTCAGAGCGCGCCGGGCCCTGCCTCAGTGTGCCAGCACCGAGTGCGGAGCCCCTCGGCCGCCCCCCGGGCCAGGCCGCGGCCCGCGGGATGCTGCGGCCGCTCCTCCGGCTCCCAAACCGGCCTGGAAGAAGCAAAAAGCACCGGGGACGGCGGCTGTGGCACTGCCCGCGCAGGGCAGGGCGGCTGCGGGGCTTGGCGTGTGGCGGGGTCTGTCACTGCTGCCTCAGTCACCCCCAGAACCCCCGCTGCCCTGTGCCAGCAGCCGACACTGGCCATTTCCCCGAGGTGACACACAGGGTGACACACAGGGTGACACCTGCGTGCCACAGCCGGGAACAGTGCGGGGACAGGCTCAGCCTGTTCCCAGTCCCTCCCGTGCAGGTTTCTCAGCAGTCGTCCTGTGGACACCCACTAAGCCACAAGTGCCATTTCACACATTTTCCTTCCCTTTTACCGTCTCGAAATCAGCGGAACTTTTTAGGGGAAAAGCCAGGGAAAAGAAAAGCAAGCTGTTACTGCTCAGGTGAACAGTGTGCTGGAGACTCAGGGACAGCAGGGAGAAAACCTGCAGCATAACAGAAAATGTTGTCGTGTCCCTTCAGCCCCTCAGGAGCTGCTGGTTCCACGCCTGTGAAAATAACAGCTGGAGCTGGCCCTTGGCGCGGGTCAGCTCGGAATTAGAGTCGTGGGATTAGTTATAAAACCTAGTTACACGTCTCAGCTGGTGTTCTGAATGGATTTAAGTCTTTAAAAAGTGGGAGAGGAAGGGGATAATGCACAAAGCATGGCTCTGCATCCCGCGGGTCTGGCGGGGAATTCCTGCAGCCCCTGTGACATTGTCGGGGTAAAGAACGTGACATTGCAGCACTGAGCCTCAGTTTGGAGCTGTGGAGGGAAACTTTCCCATAAAAACTGTGCAAACCTTCACCTTTTAGCAGAACAGACCATGGGTTTTGTTTACCAGAAACTCCAAAGCACTGCCTTGGGACACTGACATCAGATCCAAGGTCAGGGAAGCTTTATTGCTTTGTTACTCTAAATGTCTGTCCGTGGTCACTCTGTGTTGACCTCACTTAGATTTTCCTGGAGTAAACTGCCTGTTTTTCTCCTACAGGTTGCAAATATTTTCCTAACAAAAATGTCTGAGCACTGTGGAAGAGCTGACAGTATCTTTCACCTCTGCTGCTTCATTTCTTGGTGCAGTGCCAGTGACTTTAGCCATTATTTAGGATCTAATCTTGCCAGGTTTTTATTTACTTTCAGGACTTTAATGTTAACCCAGTAGTGGATCACAGTTACCCTCAGACCTGGAGCACTGTGGTGGAAAACATTGAAGTTATTCAGTGTAACCCCAGAAATCCACTTTTGCAGGTCAGATGCAAAGACAGGGCAAGGGGTTGAATTCTTTTTCAAGGGGAGAGTTGAAAGTTTTATTGCCATGAGCAGACTGGAGGCCTGAAGGGGGTGATGAGGCTGCTCTGCTCAGACTTGCACGTTGCTAACATCTCCAACTGCCGTGTGCTTGAGAAACATCACTCTGGGCATTCTTTAGCCCAAAGCCAAGACCTTGCAAAATAATTACTCAGTTCAAAGGGTCATTTTCTAACCAGCCGTGAGTTTGCAGATTTGTCCCTAAAAGCAGGATAAGAATATTATTTAGGTGTTGCTGCTGAAACACTCTGTGCACATGGGGGGCATTGCTCAGTGGTGGCAAACCAGCTGAGAAAATCCTGGCACAGATTTGGGGGGTTTCATAAAGTTTCCAAACAAGGTGAATAACAGCAGTACAGGTCCTGGCCTGGCTAATTAAGAATTTCCACTGCTCATCCTCGTCACACCTCAGTCAGGCACAAACTGAATTTATGGAGCTTTTCCCTCCTGTGATGCTCTGGGGGTTAACCAGGCCAAGCAGTTCCTCAACAAAGGTTCTTTCTGTATTCTCATTAATTTTCTCTGGCTTTAACTGAGGAAACTTGGAGAACCAACATAAACATAAGTTCTGTTGTTTGCTCCAGGGTGAACCATTAATCATAACTTATCATCTCTTCATGAACAGGTGGTTCATTAACCAAGTTGGCTTATTACTCAACTGTGCAGCACAAAGTGGCAAGAGTGAGATCCTTTGATCATTCTGGAAAGGTGAGAATTCCATCAGGGATCAGCTGCATGGGATTGACTCACAGGAGTGAGGTTCTGGACTGGGTAGAACAGAAATTGTACCCAAAACCATCCAATAACTTGTTCTATATAAAAATTTTTGGGGAGTGTTTGTATTGGCAGGTACTGTTTGAAATGTTTATTTTCCAGACAGTAAGTGTGGTACTTTTGTAAAAAAACCCTGCTCCTGTGCAGACATAAGATTCCTCGTGCAGAGGGATTTCCTGCACATCAGCTGCATGGGAGAATTGATTATCTCAGCTTAAGGAGAATTAAGGCTGTGGAACTCTATTCTTCTTTGACATAGCTTGAGGTGTTATGTGTAATGGCATTAACACAGTTTCAAGGGCAAGAAAAGCACAAGTATTGATGTTCAGTAGTTCAGCATTTAACCTTGTTTCTGCAAGAATGTTCTCTAAGAAATCCTTTTCTCTTTTAAAGGACATAGACAATGAACCTTTGTATGAAATATCTGTCCAGGAGGAGATTACAGCTCGACTTCACTTCATTAAATTTGAAAACACTTACATTGAAACCTGCCTAGATTTCATCAAAGACCATCTTGTCAATACAGAGACAAAAGTCATCAAAGCCACAGGTGGTGGTGCCTATAAATTCAAAGACCTTATTGAGAAGAAACTGGGGTTGAAGTAAGTGGAACTGCTTTTTCTTCTGTCAAGAATTAACTTACACCTACTCCAAAAGCTTTTGTCATTTTCCTGGGCATGCTCAGAGGTAATTCATGTGACAGTCATTTCTTGTACAGCTCCTACCTAAACTTCGTGCAAAGGCTTGCAGGAGAACAAAGGGCAGCCCCATGAATTTACAGCCTCATAAATTTCCTGTTCAAGCGCCCTTATCAAACACCAAATACTAAAATGCTTACCCTGAAACCTGCCTAGATGTCATCAAAGGCCATCTTATCAATACAGAGACAAAAGCCATCAAAGCCACAGATGGAGGTGCTATAAATTCACACTTTCTATGCTGTTAAGTGTAGAAAAACATTAATTTACCCCAATATTAAACATCACTGGGGAGACCTTCAAGGCACCTCTCCCGTGTGATCTGTGGGGTAGATTCCTCAACCCCTGAGGCCCTGTGCTCATCTTTTACACCCTCTTTGCAAATTACTTATTTCTGCTGATAAGCTGGGCTCTGTTATCTGTTCATTTCACACCAGCCCTCTTTAGTACCTTATTGGCTGTTACTGAAGATCAATTGATCAAGATAAGAAGGCACTTTCCCCTCTTATCTCATGTGGTGCACCTGGTTTAGGTTTTTATTTGGTTCTGACATGCTCAGTTTTTCTCCAGCTCCAAACCCAGAGCAGCTTCTCCACCGTGGAACACACAAATCATTCTGTAGTGGCTGAGATGAGTTTGTGCCTGGTTTATGTTTTCCCAACAAACCTCAGGATATTTCCTGTAAGAATTTCCATAAATCAGTAACACTACAGAGACACAGAAGTTCACAGAAGTGTTAGCTGACTTATCAATCATCTTTTCTAAGTTTTGTATGCCATTCCCAGACTCCACACTGGGGATATCCTGTTGTGAATCCTGCTACTCTTATGGAAATCTTTTTTTCTGTGTTTGCTAATCCCACTCGTAGGCTCCTCCCAGCCCCTTGAATCTGTCATAAACAAGTGCTGAAATGTTGAGGGGGCCTTTTGTGCTTTATTAGGAGGCAGGGGAAGAGCAACAGACAATTATTCCATGTTGGGAAATGTTAATTTCCAGCTAAGCCTCCTGACCTACTTTGTGGCAGGAGTGCACAGACCATGAAAGGAGCAGGACAGGAAAAGAGCAATGTAAACAAGCAAACAGGATTATTTTTAATGACAACATGATTAAAGTTACTGTGTAACAGAACTCCAGCCTGGACTTCTGGCATGGGAGGGGAGCACCAGACCATGTGCAGATGGAGGTTTCATGTTTCCATCAGAGCTGGGCTTGTGCCATGTTGTGTGAAAATTCCCCTCTGCAAAGTCTGTGCAAACTCCTGCTCCAAAAGCAAACTGCCTTATCAGCATGGCTGGGACATTTATTTAAGGCTTTTTCCTCTCCTTCAGAGTTGATAAGGAAGATGTAATGACCTGTTTAATTAAGGGATGCAACTTTGTGCTGAGGAACATCCCCCACGAGGTGTTTGCTTACCAGAAGGATTCAGACACAGAATTCAGGTTCCAGACAAACCATCCCAACATTTTCCCTTATTTGCTGGTGAACATTGGCTCAGGGGTCTCCATAGTGAAGGTGAGTGGTGGCCAAAATGCTTTGCTGGAGATTTGATAAAGGTGATCTGAAACCTCTTACTGGTTCAGATTTGTACTTGTTTCTTCTTGAGTAATGTGAGGTTTAAAAATTAAACTGGGCCTTTTAAAAAGTTTATTAATTGCAGAGTTATGAATGCTTTTCAATTCACTACATTTTTAAAAATTACATTTAATTTGATGTTTAGAGAAGTGATTACCCAATGAGAGCAAAGGTTGTCAGATCAAAGTGATTTTTGTTTGTTTTATCACAGTGTTGAAGAGACCAAGTTTAATGTCTATATTTAGCATTATTTGTCAAGAATTAAATACAAAGATTTCCAAAATTGCTTGTGGTGTATTTGCATTGTGCCCTTCTCACCTGCCACTTCCACAGTGGAAAGATTCCATCTCCACTGATTCCACTTTTCCAAAACCCTGCACACTCTGACATTTAAGTCTGTGTTCAACATTATAAAAGGACTTTCTAAATAAATCTGCCTTGTTTGACTCACAGGTAGAAACAGAAGACAAATTTGAGTGGATTGGGGGCAGCTCAATTGGAGGTGGAACCTTCTGGGGTCTTGGAGCTCTGCTCACCAAAACAAAGGTACCCAAGTGTCCCTTTTAAGGGTGTGGGATTAAATTAAATGCTGGGAGGAAGCCTGAAATGTTGGAATGTTAGGTAAGAAGGCTGAGTCCTGCACTTGTGTTCATATTTTTGACACTTCTGATGCATAAAAGGAAGGTTTACATGGAAAAAGATACTGGTGGAATACAGGGACAAGAATTAGAAGATGCACATTGTGACCAAAAGCAATCCTTTAGGGGCTCAAGGGCAAGTGATGGACAAGAGCCTCCTCAAAGTGGCCTGGTAATTTTTTATTCTCTTTACAACTTGAAATGCCAGCCCAGTTCCTGCAGTACTGTCTGCAGAAGAAAGCAGGGAGCACACAATTGCTGCAGAATGTCTGGGAGCTGAGAGGAGGAATTTTGCCTCATGGTTGGTTCCTTGGTTGCCAATGCAAGTTTAAATCCTGGGCTGATGAGCAAGGCCTGACTTAGTCCTGCTCTGACATCATGCTGGGCTTCCCAAAGAACCACCTGGCTCAAATGAGTGTCCTAAATGTCAGCAGTGTAGGAAAAGCTAAAGTTACAAATGCACCAGATAAGAAAATGTCAAAGGGAGGGCACAGCCTGGGCTGTGCTTTTGGTTTGGTGCTCCTAAAGAAGAAATCTTAGAATATGACAGTGCCTGCTCTTAATTCTCTCTTGGTTTTGTAGAAGAAATTCAAGTTAACAGGGTTATAAATTAACTATTGGGATAATGGAGCTTACGGCAAGTTTAATTTCAGGGACAGTAAAGGCACACTGAGACTTTTTTCTCAAACTTCTCTTTTATTGAGCTTCAGGAAGATAAAATTGTTTCCTCTTAGTTCCTGTGTTTCTGACTTCCAAGATAAGAGATGCCATGAGGCCTCTGACTGTTTTATGTGTGCTGACCCACCCTAGTTTTCAGGGGAAATTCAACAAAATATCTGCAGATAAGAAAGAGATTGAGTGTGGTGTTCATCTTTAAAGGAGCTCCACTTGAGATCTGTGTGTTCAATCACTCTGGATACATCCTTGTAATTAGAAATAGCCTGTCTTTGGCTGGCAGGGTTAATTCTAAGGCTGGTTTTGGTCAGTAAAGATGCTGCAGAACTCTGGCTCAGGTCAGCTGTGCTAACTGTGCTTCTCACCCTCAGAAATTTGATGAATTGCTGCAGCTGGCCTCAAAGGGCCAGCACACCAACGTGGACATGCTGGTCAAGGACGTGTATGGAGGTGCCTACCAGACCCTGGGGCTCAGTGGCAATCTCATTGCCAGCAGCTTTGGGAAGTCCACCACAGCAGACAAAGGTACTGGGATAAAAAACATCTGCCCAAACATCTCTGCCTCTTGGGAATAACTTTATATTTTTTACAAGTAGAGCTGAAAATAATCACCAGCTTCTTCCATCATCTTGTGTTTTGCCTGCAAAATATTGATTAAAAAATATTATGCAGTACTGCTTTGTAAGCAGACATTTAAATTTTCATTTTGGGATTGTCTAAGCCAAGGGAAGATTAAAAAACTGTTGTGTGGGGTTAATTCATTCCTGTGGGAAGTAGATGTGGCTTTCTGGGCTCTAGAAAGGCCCTTTGGCAGTGATTTGTTGCAATTTGCAGTGTCTTAATGAAATACTTGCAGTGCATCTCAGGCCAGGAGGGATGGATGAACCCTCACCCGTGGTTCCTAGAGAGAAGAAATGGATTCCTGCCATCCAGGAAGTGTTTTTGCAAGAAATCTTTCACACAGGCTTAGTGAGGGTTTTTTTTTTCCTGATATCTTTAATCAAATCACACTCCTCCTTGTTAGAAGTGCATTATATATGTGAGGTTTGTTTTTTTTTTCTTCTCCGCACATCAGGAAAACTGCTCCAAGCCTGGATTTTTCTTTCCCCAGCTGCAGGTTCAGTTAGAAAAGCACAGTCCACTGAAGCTCCCTCAATCTGTGTGTCATTTGCTTTACTCTTCCTTCCCTTCCAGAGTTTTCCAAAGAAGATATGGCCAAAAGTTTGCTCCACATGATCAGCAATGACATTGGGCAGCTGGCCTGCCTCTATGCCAAACTGCACAACCTGGATAAAATCTATTTTGGAGGCTTTTTTATCCGGGGCCACCCCGTCACCATGCGCACAATCACCTACAGCATCAACTTCTTCTCCAAGGTAAGCAAAACACAGGCTTCCCTGCAGCAAAGCCACATTTTAGGTATTTTTCTAGGCTGTTGGGGTACATTAATAAATTAATTTGCACATGAAGTAAGCTTAGAATGCTGCTCCTTAGGTAGGTAAGGCAGGGATGTGTTGGGAGGGGTGAAATCAATGTGAAATGTCTGGGAGTTGTGTCTGGCCTTTCTTCTCTCTCCCTACCTCCCTCTCTCTCTTTCTATTATTACTTTTTGATTGACAGTCTGTCTTGTAGCTCCAAGTAATGAGTTTCCACTGTATTCTTAGATAGTCACCATCATTATTCAATTCCTCTTGCTGATTTGCATCTTTCCACCCCCAGGCCATGCAGTGTGGGGTTGTTCTGCTGAGACAGTTGGCATCAGTGGGGTTTTGTTACTAAAGAGAAAATCAAACCTCAAATCAACCAAGCTGAAGTTCTTTGCAGGTTTTGAAGCTGTGGAAAATACTGAAGATTTTTGACTAGGAAAAAGGTCCAATCCACAAGCTTGTTAATGGTTGTTCCAGGTAGATTAGTCCTGCACTTTGGGAATTTTATAGAGTAGATGACACCAATTTTTTCTCATCTCAGTGCTTCATGCAAGAGACTCCTGTGTGCTGCCTTTTCCCCTCTTTATTTCGCCATTGTTGTCCCTTTCTGTTCCAAGAAAGCTATTGCAAAACTGCAGCTTTAGGTTGTTGTAAGAGACACTTTGCCAGGGATTCAAATCCAGATCTCCCTGTGAGCTGGAGCTGCTGTTGCCCTGTAGCTGCCCTCAGGGTGAGCTGTTCCCACAGTCACTGCTGAATTCCTTGGAAAAGGCCATGTCTCACCCAGCCTGGGAAAGCTGAGGGGCCCTGCTGTGAGGATGGAGGCTTCTCCTCCCCAGCATTCCTGAATTTTGCATTAATAATTGAATTATTTGGATGGAGGAATGCTTGCCTGTGGTAATACCCAGTGTCTGTGTGGTGTTGAAGAGCAGTGCAATGAAACAAAGACAAGGAGCAGTGTCCCAAAGGTGTTGCTGCAGTGGCACACACTCACCTTGGCAATCCCATGCCCTTGCATTTCCAGCCTGTTGAAGCAAGAGGAGTTGAATATTCATGGAATGATGCAGTGGTGTTTCCCAGGGTAGGCCATAGAGCACACACCTCTGGTGCATGGGTGTTTTCCAGCTGTGTGAGAACTGGGGAATGATGTGTGTGAGCAGTTCCTCCCTGAGCTGTTCCAGAAGCACCATAAAAGTTGCTGAATGTGTGAGAATGTAGCACAAATGCCTATTACCATCTTCTAGTTGTTTCTATTAAATTAAAGTGTGAAACTAGTGACAAAGTGTTAGCCCTCAGGGACCATCCAATTGCAATGTTTCATATTGTGGCAGGGAGAGGTTCAGGCATTGTTCCTGAGACATGAAGGCTACCTGGGAGCCATTGGGGCATTTTTAAAAGGAGCTGAACAAGACAGTAAGTACAGCACTGCTCTGTTCTGTATATGCTGTGTTCTGAAATGTCAGTGTACTGTCCAAGTTTCTCTTAAGAGGCTGCATGTAAGCTGTTGCCTAAATAAAACCATTTGGCACTAATAAACACAGATGCTGGGCTTTGGTTTTATACATTCTGGCAAGGACATCTTAATTTCTCACTGGATTTCCTGCTCACCTCTGAGAAGGCAGCAGGACTGGGCTCTCCTCTACTCTGCACTTCTACAAAGAACAGTCACAGCTCTAAATCCAGCTGGAGAAATGTGGGTTTGGAGAACCTCCCCCTCTTTAAGAGGCCACTTCTGAATTCCTTTAATGTACTGAGGAATACCAGCACCTCCAAACTGTGTTTGTTGAGAGTGAAAAGCCTCACAGAGGAGACCCTTCTGTCCAGATCCCTTGGATCCAGGGTGCTGTGGTGGAATTCTGCCTATTTAGTTTTCCTTCTCCCCTGTTGGTGTACTGGGAAGCCAGGCAGTGCATTGGTTACAGTGGCACAGCCACAGGCTGCTAATGGTACTCAGCAAGTATCAAATGCACCTCCAAAAAATGGATGTGGAATTCTTTTCCTGCTCATTTGATAAAGATGGGCAAGGAACCAGCTACTGAGGAATTAAAGACATTGCTTCTGCAGCATGTGCTGTACATCTGAGCTCATTAAACTTTTCTCAAATAAGCAAATCTGGAAATAACTTCAGTGTTTCTCTGAAGCTTACATTGTGCTTTGAGAGTTCTGTAATACTGTTTTGTTAATAATGGATCTAGATTTAGAAATAAATGCTCAGTGATAGTGCTTTGGAGGCATGCTGATTAATGACAAGGAAATGGGGTTAAAAATAATTATTTTAGTGCTTAAATTGTCTCTTGTCTCATTCAGGTTGAAGCTCCTTGGAGCAGGTAATTCATTGAGTGGTTGAAATATCTCTTTTGGGGGTTAGAGGGAAAAATTCTGTTTGCTTTTAAAGACAAGGGGAGCTGGCTTGTGTAGTGCAGCAGCTGCTCAGAGGGATGCTGGCTCTAGACTCACTCACAGGAGTATTCTCAGTTTTATTTTCAGATTATGTGTGTCTGTGTCTTTCTCTTTTCTAGATCCAAACCAGTACAGCTGGGGAGAGAATTATGCTGGGAGTTCTGGGCTGATGAGCACATCCCCTGATGTTTACCCCATGCAGAGAACTCGGAGTGGTACAGTATGTGCTGTCTTTCCTAGCCCTGTGTGTGTTCTCTTAGCAGTGCTGACCTGGACATAGGTGATTATTCTCCAGCTGGTTGCTGCTTGCCCTTGAGGCTCCTGCTTCCCAGAGAAGTGACCAGTTTGGTGTCTGGTGTGGTGTTGTCTCGTGTCCCGTGTGGTGTTGGATGGAATGTTTCATGGAACAGATTGGCTGCTACTTTGTCTTGCTCTCCTTCACCAGAGTGGGGGGAATGGTTGTCTCTCACCCTTTCTCTGGAGCAGCTGGATTTTGCTGCAGCTGAAATACCTTAGAATCTGGAATTTCATGTTCAAGCATCTTTAAGCAGTGTTAATTTGCTTCCTGTGAGAAGGCAAATACAAGATTGGACAGAAGAGCACAAGCCCAGTCATCTCTTAAAGTCACTGACAGTACAGCAATTCTGATTCCACAGTGGATTGTTTTCACACTGGATAATTTCTGTCTGTAGGGTGAGCATGGATAAAATAATCCACAGAGGGAACTGGATTGTTTATGATGACCTGTAATTGTCTGCAAATCTGTCAGTCTTAACAGTGGCTGGACTTCTGCAGCCCTTGTGCTAATTTAATTAATTGTGAATTAATTTCTTAGTTCATTCTAATCCATCTCTTTCATTTCTGCCCTAGTTTGATATGCTGGAAATGGACAGATTGGAGAGACCACTTGTTAACCTGCCACTGCTGAAAGACCCCTCCACCTATATCCCAGACACTGTTGACCTCACAGATGATGCCATGGCCAGAAAATACTGGCTCACCTGCTTTGAGGAGGCACTGGATGGGGTAAGTGTCACAGAACAGTCCTGTGTGAGTGACACAGGTATTTAGGAAACAAATTTCCTGTGGAGCAGCATGTTTGTCCTGTAAAATGTTCCTGCTGTGGCACCTCTGGAAGTGCAGCCCCTCTTTCCCTGTAAAGAGGCACCTGGCATTGTCCCAGTCTCTTAAGGAAGGGCTTGGTCCCTTCAAAGGCAGAAATGTTCTTTTGTGGTGCTTTTTTTTTTTTAGCACCTGAAAGAAAGGGGTTTTCAAAGCATTTCTCTCTTCAATGGCACTTGGACCTCTCTGTACAGAGCTGCAAGCAGGACAGTTACACAACCAAAGGCCAGAGCTCCTTGGATTGTTCCTCCTCTGGGAGCAGTCCTGCTGCCTCACAGACACTTTTGCATGGGAAGAGCACAATTGAACCAGACACAAATTATTTTTTTTCTGCACTGAAGCTGATTCAGGCAGTTCACTGGAGTAAACAAAAAGAGAACACAAGGGGTCGATGTGCACCATTCAATGTCTGCTGTTTCTCCTTTAGTGTATGAGCATTGGTTTTTTTTTCCTCTCCTCTAAATAGTTGGAACTTGTGCTTAATTTCTGACAGTACAGTCTGGAAAACCAGCTTTAACTCTTCTGGGATGAAAAGAGCCATTAAAATTGTTGTTTACTGTGTGGAATGAAGGGAGGCTGGGAGGTGCTGTGTGGGAGGGAGCAGCCAGGCTGCAGGCACAGAACAGGGAGGCAGATGGAGGGGTTATTGCTCAGACTGAACCTCACATCAGCAAGGAGGAAGAGTTAATTTGGTAACTCCAGTGTTGTTTCTTTCCTCTGCCAGGTGGCAAAGCGAGCTGCAGCCAGTCAGCCAGACTCTGTGGATGCACAGGAGAGAGCTGAGAAATTCCGCCAGAAATACTGGAATAAGCTCCAGACACTCAGGCAGCAGCCCTTGTAAGTGGTTTTATTTTCCCTTTTGCAACACTTGCTGCAGCTGTTGAGCAGTGGAAGCCCATCAAAAGCTAACCAGGTTGTGAAGCAGAGCAGACAAAGCCAAGTGGGCTGAAGGCTCAGGCAAGTTTCTGTGCCAAACATCAGATCCTCTGCACGGAGATTTTGGATTTCATGTCTCGGAGTTGAGCAGTGAAATTCTATCTTGGCAGAAAAATTGTTACTAAAAATTTGGATGGGGTTATTAAAAATAGCAGCAAGTTAATTCCGAATTAATAATTCCCTCCCTGTATTTAAATAAAATTATTGTAGATTTAAGATTATTGAATCTACAGTAAATAATCTTAATTGTAGATTCAATATTCTTACTGTAAAGCCAGGGTTTAGCACCTGTGTCTTGCAACTTCAGTGCTTATGTGAAGGACTGACTTACAGTGGAAACAGAGAGAAAAACAACTTTTTCTGTTTGAAGTAATAGATTTCTTTTTTCCCCTTTCTCCCTTTTTAAAGTGCATATGGTACCTTAACAGTCAGAAGTCTCTTGGATACAAGGGAACACTGTTTGAACGAGTTCAGTTTTCCAGATCCCTATTCCAAGGTGAGTTCAAGACACTTTTCCAACACTCTGAAACTGTTCAAGTGATGCATGACTCAGAGGGGAGAGATTAGGAACCAGTTCCTGCACTGGTTGGGAGGAGAAACAGCCCTGGGGAATGGCACATAAACCCCTTCACCTCAACAGGCTCCTGGTGAGGATAATGATAACCAAAAAGATCACCAGCTTCAGTTT
The DNA here is from genome assembly GCF_014805655.1 of Passer montanus. Taxonomy (NCBI): domain Eukaryota; kingdom Metazoa; phylum Chordata; class Aves; order Passeriformes; family Passeridae; genus Passer; species Passer montanus. The sequence continues at coordinate 2,572,734 of NW_024371260.1, read as the reverse complement.
TCTGACAGCCCTGAGAAACCAGTCTTGGTGCCAGCCCTGCTCCTGAGCAGTGGCTGTCACCAGACACTGTCACCAGGCTGTTACTGCTCTAATTCACTCCTCTGTGCCTGCTTTTGTCACTTGTGAGATTTGGAGAGGGCACAATGCACAACCTCCTGCTCTTCAAAACATTCATTGCCACTGTGCAGCTGTTTCCTCTCTGTGTTTTGTTCTGTGACATGAAATGTTTGGGGAGAGGAGATTTGAGTCATTATTTCTCAAAAAACAGCTTTCTGTATGTCCCTTCCTCACCACTTGTTTGTGTGACATATAAATAACAACAGTGCTAGTGGCTGATCCAAGACTCTTTTCCTGACTGTTGACATATTTCTGCAAAATACAGAGAAAATTCTCCCTGGCTTCACTGTCATGTGGTACCTTCACTCTGAGAAAGGACTAAAACATCTGCTAAGAAAAGTAATTCTTGGGCTATAGATCATCTCCTGGCACTCATTACACTTTTTGTGAGAATCCAGGAAAGTTTTTCCTTGGTCCTAAGCACGTTGACAACAATAATTGGTTGGTCCATGAGAGGCCATGAACACAGAGGAGATGCTTAAAAGTGGCATTGAGACTGAGACAGCCAAGGATGGGTAAGAAATGTTGGTCTGTAAATCCAATGTTTCCTGTTTGTCTTACAGGTAAAGCAGAAAGAAAATGGAATAGCCTTAAAGTGTTTCCAGAGTGTGATCGAGTCCCTGGATTCCCTGGGCTGGGAGGAGAGGCAGTTTGCACTGGTGAAAGGACTTCTGGCAGGGAATGTCTTTGACTGGGGAGCAAAGGCAGTCTCAGAGTAGGTGTTACATCCTTAAACAGCACCCTTTAAGCTACAGAATGTCCAGTTATAGGTTTTTCTAAAAAATAAAACTCCTTAATCTCCCCATCACCACTGTCACAGCCTGCAGCTGGTTTAAGTAATTACATTCTGTGGTGGTTTGCAGACCCAAAAATGTCTTTTTTGCCTGTACCCTACTGCTTCCAAACATCTCTACATTGCTGAGGCTGTTTTCTTTTAGCATCAGAACTCTGATTTAATGTCCTGATGAGCCTTTTGTTTTTAACATGATCACAAAACACATTTCCCAGTCCTGGGACCCAGAGACACCCCCAGTATAAGCAGGGCAGTAAAATTGCTGGGCCCCAGCTAAAGAAATGTTTGAATTCCACTGATGTGAGATGGAGGTGTTGAACTGTGCCCTTTGTCTCTCTCCTGTCCCAGTGTTCTGGAGTCTGAGCCACAGTTTGGGTTTGAAGAAGCCAAGTCAAAGCTCCAAGGTAAGGGGAGATCCCTGCTGGTGGTTGGATGTTAATGAGGGAATGGAGTGGGAATGTTTGTGGGGTTCTGGTACCCAGATGACAGAGAATCATTTAGGGTTGTTAGGGTTATCTGAATGCAGACCCAGAGTTTGGGTAATGCTCCAAAGGAGTTAAACCAGCAGACTCTCTCCTTAAACACAGAGATGGTCACTCACTGTTGTGTCTCTGCCAGGGATCAGTGTCCTGGGGGCTCCACACCCAGCCCACACCACTCCAGAGCTTTAGGGTGAAAATTCCACTTCAGGCCTCCGTCATGGAGCCATTCCCATAACAGAGAGCTGGGGAACTCTCTCAGCCTACACATTTAACACTGGAAACCTGAGCTCAGATGTTTCAATGCTTCAGTGAGTGCAGCATGAGCCTCCTGCTTGTAGCATGTGCAGAATGACTGCTGATAAGAGGTAGTGGCTGCTGATAAGAAATGCTGACACTGCTCTGTCTGTGCCACAGAACGTCCCTGGTTGGAAGATTCCTACAGCCAGTGGCTGGAGCGACTGAAGGTACGACCCTGGGTGGCCCTAAACCCACTAATTATCCACCTTAATCATCAAACCACCTTGGTAATTGCGGGGTTTGAACAGAACCCTGTTCAGACAGCCCAAAACAAATCCCAGTAATTCACCATAAAGAAAGGAGTGAAGGAATTAGTCTAAAACGTGGTTACTTCCCAAGCTGCTTCCCTGAATTCCCACTGGAGCCCAGCTGCTCCCAGAGCCTCCTCTCCTTATCAGGGCTCTTATTTCCATACACTCAGAGCCCTGAATTTAAAAACCTGGGGCCAAATGTAGTGTTTGAGTTGTTCCTCCCCCTGAGTAGCCAAGCTAAAACTGGCATTAATGTAGGAGCTTGCTGGAAGTAATGAACTTATCAATTAGCAAAGCTTTTTTTCTTTTTTTCCCCATGTGATCTCTTTTACCATTTAATTAAGATTAATTAAAAAGCTTTTGTGTCTTTGTGTAAATCTCTCTGTTGAAAATGGCAGTGTAAAGGCTGGGGATGAGCAGACTATGGCAAATCATTACATGCTCCATCCTAAAACAAAGCACCAGCTAATCTTGTGTAACAGGGATAATTAGGGAACTACAGGCACTGTCCTGTCAGTTTTTATTAGGAATTAAGCATTTTTCAGTTCTTTAGCTGGTATGAACTGGAATGAACTAAGTTTCATAACACCAGGTTGAGAACAAATGAAGAGGTTAATGGAGAATAGGCACTATCTTTTCATTTTAGGATGTCACTGCCCCCACAGTCCATGCTGCCCTTTCCTGGCAGAAGGGAATGCTGTTCAGCCAGCACCAGGCTGGCTTAAAACGCCCTCCAAGGTAGGTCCAGCTGGCACCCAGCACGTTCAGGATCAAAGCCTGACTCTGGAGTTAGGCCTGGCTTGAGTTGGCAGGTGGAGGTTTTATTGCTGGAGTTTGAGAGCCCTGTCTCAAACACAGCACAGGAACATGAGGGGTGTTTTAAAATAATAACTGTTTTAAACCCCTGTGCAAAGACACCATCAGGGAGCCCAATTCCTCCTGTTTGTCACTGGTGTGTGCTGGGAGTTTGCTGCAATCCAGACCCCAAAGCTCAGGTGTTTAAGGGTATAAAATGTGGGGCTTTGAAGGAGTAGCTGTGAATAACAAACTTCCCTGAGGTGAGTGATGCTCCATCCTGAATGCATTGGTTTTCTCTTGCAGGAGGGTCCCCCTCATAAATGTGCCTTAATTTTCGCAGATAACAGTGGGATAGACATAATTTTAGGAGTCTTTCCTTTTGTCCGAGAGCTCCTTTCTAGAGGGACAGAGGTGAGTGCTTTTCCTTGCCAATTCCTGTGGAGTTTTGCTAACTGCTGGAAGGTGTCACTGCCCACCAGCAGGACACCCCTCTGCCAAACTGGGAATAATCCAAGCGCCTGGAATGCCAGAGCCTGACTGTGTGACCTCTCCTGGCACCTTCCCCCCAGGTGATTTTGGCCTGTAACTCTGGCCCTGCCCTCAACGACGTCACCTACAGCGAGTCCCTGATTGTCACCGAGCGCATCGCGGCCATGGACCCCGTGATCCAGTAAGCACCTCCTCTGTCACAGCTCCCTGGGGACAGCAGATCCTGCCTGTGCATTTCACTGTTCATCTCTCAGCCCAAGGCAGAGCATTTGCCCTCGTTAAAGTGAAAAATTTAGAAATTGGGTCTTTCTGGTACACCCATAGTTTCTTGTATCTTCCCTGACAAGCACTCCAGCTGCTGTGCCAGGAATTCTCTGTTAATAGAGGCAAACCCATGTATGTCACACACAGAGTGTCCCCAGGAGAGGATGCTCAAGGAAACATTGTGTTTCCTGGTGAAGCCCCTGCAGCAAAGGAAGCCTTTGTAGAAGAGGCTTCGATATTCCTGCTTCTCTGCCTTATTCCCAGATGTGCAAGGCCCTGCTGAAGCAGCTGTTTAATATTTTTGTCTTTTTAAACAGCTCTGCACTGAGGGATGAGAAGCTGCTGTTGGTTCAGACGGGCTCCAGTTCTCCGTGCCTGGATCTGAGGTACGTGGGCAAAGTGCCAGTGTGTGGTTTGTGTCCCTCAGCTGCAGGATGGTCAGAGGTTTGGCTGTGGAGCATCCCAGGCACCCTTCCCACTGGGAATCACTTCTGCACACCCATCAGGAGGTGGTTAGTGTGGATTTACAGAGCTGTGACACTGCTCAGGCCTTACAGCTGTTGGCCCCTGGTCAGGTGTCTGTGTTCAGGACACAGCTGGGTGAGGAGCTGTGGTTATGGCTGATGTCAGATACTGCAGGTGGCCAAAACCCTCTGGGATAGAAGCATCATTTCACCTTCTTTAACCTATTCTGATCAGTTCCTCTATTGGACACAGAACTTACCTGTGTCAAAATCCCAACTTGGGTCCATTTAAACACCATTTCAATCCATCCCCTTGGCTTTCATATTTGTGGGCACATGTAACTTCATGTAGAATCCCAGCAGGCAGCTTGGGGCAGCTCTGGGGTGCAGCTGCAGGTGGAGCTAAGGTGTGGCTGAGGGGTGGCTGTGGTGTGTCTGCAGGTGGAGCTGAGGGGTGGCTGCAGGTTGGGTTGAAGTATGGCCAAGGGGAGATCAAGGTGTGGCTGCAGTGGGGCTGAAGATGGAGCTAAGGTGTGGCTGCAGGTGGAGCTGAGGTGTGGCCCAGATGTGGCTGCAGTGGTGGCCGAGGGGTGGCCATAGTGTGGCTGCAGGTGGAGTTGAGGTGTGGCTGTGGTGTGGCTGCAGGGGGGCTGAAGATGGAGCTAAGGTGTGGCCGTGGTGTGGCCGCAGATGTGGCTGTGGTGTGGCCATGGTGTGGCTGCAGGTGGAGCTAAGCTGTGGCTGAGTTGTGGCTGCAGGTGGAGCTAAACTGTGGCTGAGTTGTGGCTACAGGTGGAGCTGAGGTGTGGCTGCAGGTGTGGCTGAGTTGTGGCTGCAGGTGTGGCTGAGTTGTGGCTGCAGGTGGAGCTGAGTTGTGGCTGCAGGTGTGGCTGTGGTGTGGCTGCAGATATGGCCATGGTGTGGCCGTGATGTGGTTGCAGTATGGTTGCAGGTGGAGCTGAGTTGTGGCTGCAGATGTGGCTGTGGTGTGCCTGAGGTGTGGCCGTGGTGTGGCCGAGGTGTGGCTGCAGATGTGGCCGAGGTGTGGCCGCAGATGTGGCCGTGGTGTGGCTGTGGTGTGGCTGAGGTGTGGTAGTAGATGTGGCCGAGGTGTGGCTGTGGTGTGGCTGCAGATGTGGCCGTGGTGTGGCTGTAGATGTGGCCGTGGTGTGGCTGCAGATGTGGCTGAGGTGTGGCAGCAGATGTGGCCGAGGTGTGGCCGCAGATGTGGCCGTGGTGTGGCTGAGGTGTGGTAGCAGATGTGGCCGAGGTGTGGCTGTGGTGCGGCTGCAGATGTGGCCGTGGTGTGGCTGCAGATGTGGCTGAGGTGTGGCAGTAGATGTGGCCGCGGTGTGGCCGCAGTGCAGCCGCCCTGACCGCGCTGTGTTGCAGCCGCCTGGACCAGGGCCTGGCCGTGCTGGTGCGGGAGCGGCAGACGGACCTGGTGGTCATCGAGGGCATGGGCAGGGCCATCCACACCAACTACTACGCCGTGCTCAGGTGTGAGAGCCTCAAGCTGGCCGTCATCAAGAACTCGTGGCTCGCCGACCGCCTCGGGGGCAAAATCTTCAGCGTCATCTTCAAGTACGAAGTGCCCTGTAAATGATGGAGCTGGCACAGCTGATGGACTTGCACTAGTTTTACTTTAACTGTAAAGAATGTATTTTTATTACAACAGGGACAAGAGTTCACAGGAAATTCCGTATTTATATTGTGCTTTTGTGACTTTAAAAGCGACAATATGATTCACTCTATAGTCTACACACTCAAATATATATATGTATATCACTCATTGTTTATTTTGGTAAGTGTTTATTTTAATGCTGCAGTATTTGTGATGAAAAGACTTTATTTTTTTGTTCTGTGAGACATTCATATAGAAATATATTTAAATGTCAATGAAACCTTTTTTATACATCTCTGCCTACTCTGCCAGCAGTGACACAGCACCTACCAAATAGTTTTTAACTGCTAAGTGAACCTGACGTTGCATTTTCTGACATTGCATTTTCAGCTTTTGGACTTGCCTAAAGCTCTCCTGCTCTGTGCAGCTCAGTTGATGGAAGGGCTGATCCACCTTCTCACCCCACAATTTTGCTCAGGCTGTGACCGAGCCAGGGCTGTTGCAGTCTGAGTTAAGGACCAGCCCTGGTTTCCCAACACCTGGAATTCCTAACCCCTTGTTTGTTCCCATTAGCAGGAGGGATGAAGGAGGGAGTCCTGCAGCTGCAATTCCTTCACAGCAGCTGGAAGCTTGAGTCTCACCAAGTTCCCCTCCCAGGGAATGTGCAGTGCTGGATTTAGGATCAGCCATAAGTTCCCAGCCTGAGCCCCCTTGGTTTCTGTTCCCTTCAGTTCTCCCTGCTGGGACTGACAAGGATTGGTGGCTTTGTTCCTGCAGTGCAATTACAGCCATTCCCAAGGAACCCAATTTGGTTTTTCCCTCCTTCAGCTGTGCAGTTCATAAATGGAGTGATTTCACCACCAATTTGCCCTAACACTTAAATGCCTCAGTCATCCCAGCTCTGAAAGGGAAAACAGCTTAATGAGGAAGGTGTTTAACATGCAGCTGAGAAAACTGTTCCCCTGAACTTCAGCATTGTTTGAGAGCAGGAGAGTGATGCAAAACACCCTCTCATCTCCCCTTGCAGGGGAGCTGGGGCTGTGCTGTGTTTGACTCATCCCTACACTCCTTCCCTGCTCTGGTACTGATGGATTTCCACTTCAATCCTCAATTCTTGGGCAACAAGAACAAAACATTCTCTGTCACCCACCAGTGGCCCTTATCCTGTGATGGGAAGGGACAAAGGACAAGCCCTGCCTGGCATTTCTTAGCTCAGGTGCTTCCTTGGTGGCAGGGGCTCCCTTTCTGGGGTTTGAGGTGCAGCCTGTTTGGGGTTACACAGCAGCAGTGTCACTTCTGATCCAGGAATTACCTTCCCAGGGACCAGCCCCTCCTGCTCAGGGTGAGGCTATTTATAGCTGCAATGCTTAAGCTGCTGTTCCTGATTACAAGAGACAGACAAGAGCTTTAATGTTCCACGACTGCTCCTCACACAGGAATTAGTAGCAGAGGCTTCACATTAACCTGTCCCCAGTCACTTCCTCCTACAGGCCTTGATGGACTTACAGGGTGAACTTCAAACCTAACCATGGATCCACCATCCTGGCCAGCTCTGCTCCAGGTTGTCCATTTGTCACAGTTCCACTCTAGCCCTTATCAGTTTAAATTCTTCCAAGCCACTTAATTTCCTTTTGTCTGCAGCTCCACCACCACTCCAGAAGTGCTGTGTGTGTGTGTAATTAGCAAACTAACACTCTAGACTAGCAGAAAAACATCTTCCTACGCTGATACAGCTCCTAGGACATGGTACAACCCTAGCACAGCAAAAGCTCCTCAAGCATTTGCCTTCCCTGACGTCTCCTGGCTTTGTCTGGCGGCTCCTTTTATGCGTAGACGAGTGCAGATTTCTTCTGTGAAAACAGAGCAGCAAGATTTCTGAAAAAGAAAGGGGGAGACAAGGCTGTGGGTGGGTTGTTCTGTGGATCCATCTTTTCCATGTGCACGTTGGGAGGGCTGGAGAGCAGGAGCACCAAGGGGCACACTGGGACACTGGTGCAGTTTCACTGTGTGTGTGTTTTCCTTGCTTTAATGACTGAAGAACAGCCACCACTGGGAATGAACTCATTAAGGATCATTTACTGTCGTCTCTAACACCCAGGGCAGTGGAATGCAGTTTGGCTGCCTTGGGATTTCAGAGAATGTTACTTAATTGTTTTTTTGGGTGGGGGTGAAAGGGGTGCTGGGGTTTATTTTATTTCTATATATTGTATTTATGCCGTTCATGCTACAAACCCATCCCACAGCCCAAGCTGTGAAATTCTGGCACTTTAAGAAGTGACTGCACAGCCTCCTCTTACCCCTGCACAGCTTTCCTTAGAAAACCAAGAGCAGGGTGGAAATGCTGGTGCAGGAGGAACACGGGGAGGCAGGACTGGAGCTGGGGCCCACCTTGGGGAAAGGAGGGACACAGGGAGGCAGGACAAGGTGCAGGGCCCACCTTGGTGGAAGGAAGGACACAGGGACACAGGATGGGGCTCAGAGCAGGAGCCAGAGCCCACCTTGGTGGAAGGAGGGACACCAGGGAAACAGGACAAGGTACAGGGCCCACCTTGGAGAAAGGAGGGACACAGGGGGCAGGACAGGACCTGGAGCAGGAGCCAGGGCCCACCTTGGTGGAAGGAGGGACACAGGGACACAGGACAGGACCTGGAGCAGGAGTTGGGGCCCACCTTGGTGGAAGGAGGGACACGGGGACACAGGATGGGGTTCAGAGCAGGAGCCAGGGCCCACCTTGGTGGAAGGAGGGACACGGGGACACAAGACAAGGTGCAGGGCCCACCTTGGGGGAAGGAGGGACACGGGGACACAGGATGGGGCTCAGAGCAGGAGCCAGGGCCCACCATGGAGGAAGGAGGGACATGGGGAAGGACAAAACCTGGAGCAGCAGCCGGGGCCCACCTTGGCGTGCGCGGCGGCGCGGCGGCTGCTGCTGGAGAGCTCGGCCAGGGCGGCGAGGACGCCGAGGGCGAGGCCGATGCCCAGGGTGAGGAAGAGCCCCCCCAGGGCCGGCGGCTCCAGCGGCCCCCAGCGCTCCCGGCTCTGGCGCAGGCAGCTGCTCTCCCACCACTTGTTCCTCAGGTAGTCCAGGTCGCCCGACTCGCGCAGCTTGAGCACGGCGATGGAGAGAGGCTTGGTCCAGGGGGATGCTGGGCAGCGGGAGAGGAGAGAGGGGAGGATGGCAGAGCTCCCAGCCATGGTTTAGTTAAATATTAAAGGGGTCAGAGGTGTCACCAAACACAGCCCCGCCTGCCAAAGGCTTTTCCTGGCTAACAACATCCTGCCCTGGCCACAGAGGGTGATTACACATGGAGGATAAGGGCAGAGTGAAGGTGCTTTGGGAAGAACATGAGCAGACTGTCCCCTGCTCATTGCATTAGGAGATCCGCATTCCTGGGGCAAAGGCCACCAGGAGATGCAATATTTGTGCACTAGAGTCCAAAGTGAGAGCCTGTGCTAACTCCCCACAGAGCAGTGACCCCGCCAGCAGCGTTTTCACTCTGGTCACCCTGCCAGCAGTGGTGGCTCTGGCCTGCTGCTGTCCCAGGGAGGAGTGGGGCAGCAGAGGGGACAGGGACTCACCCTGGGTGGTGGCAATGCCGAAGCCACGGGCCCCAATGACCTCGGGGGCCCTGATGAGGTTGCAGTGGCGGGCGGCCGCCAGGTCCTGCGAGATGGACTCGCCGATGAAGGCGTAGTTGGAGTCCATCACGCGCTGCACGGCCTCCTGGTAGGTCTTGACCAGCACGTGCTCCCTCCTCTTCTCCATGTACTCATAGATCATCTGGTGGATGGGGTTCTTGGAGTTCTGCGGCCCAGAAATCCAAGTGTCAAACTCAAATGCCAAACCCAAGTGTCAAAAAATCCAAGTGTCAACCACCAAAAAATTTAAAATCTGCCTGTATGTGCAAGGGTTGTAAAACGGTTGGAGAAGAAGAGCACTTAAACCATGTGTGAAGCCCTGCAAGCACAAATTGTCCCCAACACTGGGGGCAAGCATCACACAGTGGTACAAGTGTCACCTGCTGTCTGAGGTACACAAAGGCAGCCCCTGCAGAGTAGAGAGACTTTTAAAGGAGAATTCAGAATAAAAATAAGAATTCTGTGCCTGCGTTCCTGTGAGAAGAGGTGGAGGAAGGGCTGAACAATAATTGTATATTTGAAGTATTCCAGGAAAACTGAGGGAGCCAACAGTGAAGAGGGCATTGTAGGGGTTATAAGGCCTGAGCTGTGAGACTCAGCCCCAGCTCAGCAGTCCTACAGCCCTGGGTGTGGGCACAAGGAGATTCTCTGCACCTTGAAGTAGTAGAAAGTCGAGGAGCCCTCCAGTGTCCCAAACTCCAGGTTCCTTTGCTTGACCAGGTCCTCGAAGGTCTGGATGGGGAGCTGCTCGCTGCCGGAGCTCAGCAGGGCCGTGAAGTTGGCGATGTAGGCGGCCAGCAGGGCCAGGGTGAAGAGCCACCAGACCACAGCAATGACCCTCACCGAGAGTGCCTGGGGCCGGGGGGTGGCACCTGCACCACAGGGAGACAATAAATCAGCATAAATCACACGGGAGGGGACGTGGGGCCAGAGACACACCAAGAGCTGCAGACCCAGCAGACTGAGTTACAGACTTCACTTTAAATAAAAGCAAACTGCAGACCCTGCCCTGCAGCTGCACAGAGCCTGAGCCTGGAGGACCCCTCTGTGCTGGTCTGGACAGCAGCAGTGGCACAAAGCTGTACAAAAAAATCCTCTGTACAAAGCAGCCCGACCTGCTCAGCTGGGCATTGCCCCAAGCAATGTTTTCCCAGAGCAGAAAATGTTCCCCAGCCAGAGTCAACCACGTGCACAAGCCCAGCAGGTCTGTACTCACACCTTCCCAAACTGGTTTAGTGCTCCATGTGTCCTTGCCAAGACAGCTTTTCACCCCAGTGTCACAGAAGGAGGTGGGTGCACCAACATCTTAAAAACCCCGCTGCTCCCAGAGCTGCCCTGGTGCATCCTCCCAGCTCACCTTGCAGGGCCAGTGCTCCTGCTCCAAACCAGAGGCTGTTCAGGAAGGTGAAGTGGTTCTCTTCACTCTTTGGCTCGTTCCATTCACTGGGGCTCAGTCTGTGGGAAAATGACGGGATAAAACCAGACATTCAGAGGGGAAAAAATAAAAATAATCCCCATCAAGAGATCTGGTATTCTTCATGGGCAGATCCCACTCGTAATGCTGGCTTAATCTGACAGGGTTTAAGCTTTCTTAGCCATTGTACTAGAGCTGTACAGGAGGTTCCTCAGAGCAAAAGGCTCCCTGGGACTTTCTAATTTTTTCATAGGTGAGAAAGGCCCTGACTTGAACACAATCTGTGAAACAAATGCATTTGTACCTGGCGACAAGGAAGAGGCAGAAGCACGTGAGCAGGTAAGCAAATAAAAGAGCTGTCCAGGTCTCCTTGCTGAAAGGAGACAGGAAGTGGAAGAAGGACATGTCCTGGGAGGTCGTGTCCTTGCGGAGCAGGATCCCAATCCCAGTCTGCAGGAAGGGCGTGGTGAAGGACACCACCTCCTCCCTGGCTGAAGTGACAGTCAGTGGAGCCACTGCAATGTCAGCCTCCTGCCAAGGAGACAAAAACCAATCAGCCACCAGCCCAGGGAACATTTCTGTCCCTCAGACATTTCTGTCCCTCAAGCAGTGCTTCCCTGGCTGAGTGGGCGGGTGCTCCATTATTACAGAGCTCCATTATTAAACTTAGAATTTCCTAATATTTTACAAGATATGCTTTTTTGTAACTTAGAGAGTTATTTTAGACAAGCATTAATACACAAACCATTATTCTATTTGTCCTTATTTTTCTACTCCTCACCCACTTTTTCCACTGACAAATCTTACAGTTACAGCTTAGCTCTAATCATAGTTCTACTGGCTCTAAAGCCTGCCTTTTGCAGCTTTCCCAAAACCCCCTAATTTTAAAGATTCCCACAGAAATGGCATCACATCTCCAGGTCAACTGCCTTGGGACATGACCCCCAAGGAACAGGACAGGTTTCCCATGGGAATCATTGGAATGGAATCATTCACAGTGGGGTGCTGGTTGGTATCTGGTTTCCTTCTGCAGCAGGAGCTAGGCTGGATTTACTCCAGGAGAAAAGACTGTTCCAGTCTGACTCTGGCTGAGAGCTGGGCACAGACTGAGCTCAGAGGGGCAAAGAGCTTGAAGTGAAGTGCTCCTCACAGGTGACAGAACATCAGCCACAGAGAATGCACCTGCCTGGGTGAAATGTGCATGAAGAGTGTTGGTATCTGGTTTCCTTCTGCAGCAGGAGCTAGGCTGGATTTACTCCAGGAGAAAAGACTGTTCCAGTCTGACTCTGGCTGAGAGCTGGGCACAGACTGAGCTCAGAGGGGCAAAGAGCTTGAAGTGCTCCTCACAGGTGACAGAGAATCAGCCACAGGGAATGCACCTGATGGGCTGAAATGTGCATGAAGAGCCTGGGCATTGCCAATCTGACTGAAATGAGTCTCAGGTGACAGAGAATCAGCCACAGGGAATGCACCTGATGGGCTGAAATGTGCATGAAGAGCCTGGGCATTGCCAATCTGACTGAAATGAGTCTCAGGTGACAGAGAATCAGCCACAGGGAATGCACCTGATGGGCTGAAATGTGCATGAAGAGCCTGGGCATTGCCAATGTGACTCAAATGAATCCCACCCAGGGGTTAAACTCAGGGTAGGTTTTGCCACAGTCTCACAAGCTGCAGAGAAACACTGAGAGAGACAAGGGCAGCCCTGGGAGTGCCTGGCTGCAGCAGCGCTTTCCTGCTGTGGCTGTGTCTCCTTGTATTTGCATCCCTGCAGGCCAAATCCAGCTCCCAGTCTTGCTGCTCATCCCTTCTCCTCTCCAGGTGCAGCAGTTTGAATTGTTGCCAGCAGAGGGTAAGGAAGCCAAAAGGACCTTTGCACAATATCCACAGGTGTCCACGTCCCTGTTCGTGCGCCATTCGCAGCAGCCCCAATTGCCGCCAGCATGGTCCAGGGAAAGGGAGCAAAAACAACCTCTGCATAACCCAGGCAGCACAACTCCGAGTTCCTCCACCCCAGGAGCTTCTCCTGCCCCTGCAGGGTGGGTGAGGAGCAGCCTGGGCCTTACCCTTCTGAGGATCTCCCCGATCATGCCGCTCCAGTTGCCGCCGGCCGCCACGGCGCCGTACTGGCCGTCGCCCACCACCCTGACGCGGTACTGGAAGCGCAGCATCCCCGCCAGGGCTGCCAGCAGCTCCATGCAGTACCCCTCCAGCTCTGCTCCCCTCACCATCACGTAGGGATCCTCCTGGGAGGGACGGACACACACCCAGATCAGCACAGGGCGGGGTTAAACCCGGCCGCGGCAAACCCGCCCCGTTATTCCTCTCCACTTTTTTCCCCCCTTTTTTTGTATTTTTATTTTATTATTATTTATATTAATTTATTATTTTTTTTTTAAAATAATAATTATTATTATTGATATCAACATTTTCCAGGATTTTTCTCCACCCAAAATTTCCCAACTTTCTGAAGTTTCCTGGACTTCCAGTGGGGCTGCGGAAGGATTTTTCTTTTATTTTGGGGACTTTTGGGATGTGAAATCCACGGAAATTCCCAGGGCTGCCTTGAACCAGGAGGTTCTCATCACAGCCTCCCCCCAAAAAAATTTCCCCCTTAGTGCAATTGGGCTCCTGCCATGGTTTTGGGTGAGAAAAGGGGAATTATCCCGAAAAAAGTTGGGAATTCTGGGGGGCAAAACATCCTGGAAAGTTGCTGTCAATAAAATTCCTTGTTTCCAGACTGGGAAGATATTCCCTGGAGACATGAACCACCCCCAGGGCAGCTGCATCCTGCAGGTCACAGGCAGCACAGGAATAAGTGAAAATCTCTTAGCCTAAAAGCCAAATATTTTCATTTTGGCCCAGCAAAGCCTCAGGTGAGGCACATGACACGATCATAAAATTCACTGCTGCAGCTTCTGCTTGTCTGGAGCACGTGGTGGTGCATTTGGGGGATTTTATCCCTGGGTTTGTCCCTGTGTGACCTTTACATTGTTCCCACCTCAGGGCAGAAACAACACTCAGGGAACTGAGCCCCTCAGGTACAGCCCAGCAGAGGGATCTGGCTGCCCCCCCAGAGCATTGACACATCCCTATGCCCCCAGTGACACCCCCCAAATCCTCCCTGTGCCCACTGCAGGCAGCTGGCACCTCCACAGCCCTGAGCCAGCCCCCAAAACCCTGCCAGGAGCAGGGACATCCCTGCCAAAGCCAGCCCAAAACCCCCCCGCACATCAATAAAATAAATCAAACAAATGCCAGGTGCAGCTCCAGCTGCTCCCTGCCTCTGGCACGGCCTTACCAGGATGGTTGTGACAGTCAGGGTTGGAAGTCCCTCTCCTGCTCCCCGGGGATCTGTGCCCTGCCAAGCAGAAATTGAGGAACTCCTGGATTTCAAAGTGCCACCATGGCCCCACCAGGCTGGGCCCTACTTTGGGGTGGCCTGGGAGGTTTAGGGGGTTAAACCAGCCCTAAACCTGCTGCTGTTTCCTGACTAATTAATAAATCACAGCGTTTCACTTCATTGCCTGGTGCAAACAAAAATCACTGCAAGTGCTGCTGCACATCTTCAGATGGTGTGTACAGCCTCCCCAAGGGACCAGTTCCTGCTGCAGACAAAAGAATTAGCAGCCAATTAAGGTCTCATTAGAGAGCAATTCCAGGAGACACAGAACAGTGGGAAACCTGAGAGGAGGAGGAGGAGAGGAAAAGTGGATTCATTTCTGGAAGTCGAAGATAAATCTTCCAATTTTACAGTCACCCACTCGAGAGGATTCCTCATCAAAGCCACTTCAGGAAAATTGTAGCTTTTTCTAGTGAAGTGTCAGATTCTGTGAGGTTTGTTGGTCTTTAATGTATCTGCTTATTGGAAAATTGCAGGGTGATTTTTCTAGACACAGAGAGGGAGGATGTGTGTGTGAAAATGTAAATATATATATGCAGTACAAAATGTGCAAAAGAAACCTCAATCCTTCCAGGAGCCAAAGGGTCTTGGTTTAATTCTCTCTGTGCAATGGAAGGGTTTGAGGGATGAGCTTTGAGTGGAAAGCTGTGATCACAAGTTCCCCAACTCTACCAGCCACGAAGAGAGGGCTACTGGCAGGTTCTTCCCTGGGGCACAACTGAGTTTTGAGCTCTGGACAAAAAATGCAGTCAAAAAAACCCCACGAAAACAAACAAAGGAAAACAGCACAAAGACACAGCCAGCCATGAACAGTGTACTTAAATAATAACTCTTTAAAGATGAAAATCTTTCACATTCTGATCACTACTTCTGAACTAAATATGTAAGATCATCTGCCCCACGCCTTCGTTAGTGGCTCTGCACTAATGAACTCAGACATACCTTACCCACAGCATCATCATTCCTCCCAGCTCCTGGAAAAACACAACAAAATCAGGTTTGTGTGGGGCTTGTATTCACAGCTCCTCATTTCACAGTGCACTGAGAGAGTCAGAACCATCACCCCCAGCTCCCAAATTCCCTTTGTTTCCTCCCCCAGGGCACAAAAGAAGGCAGAGAGGGGCTGCAGGAGGTTCTAATGTCACTTAATGATGTCACCTGATGTCCCTCACCCTCTGAGAGACTCCTGCACAGCCAGTCCATCCCTGAGGAGGGGCAGCACCAGCTCTTCTTCCTCACACAGCCCAGACCTTCTCCCTCTCCTGCCAAGCCCCATCTTCCCCTGAGGAGAAGCCAAAATTTCCTCACCACCCACTTCCCAGACACTGTTTTTTTCTTACTCTTCCTTTCCCCTACTGCTGGCACGTTCTGCATCTGAGATGCAGACTTAAAACCACAATTTTGTCAATATATTGCTTATTAATTTCTTGGGATGATTCTTCTAGAATCTGCTTAGCCTTGCTCCTTGGACTCAGAGAATTCACGGCACAAAAGCCAAAAATCCCTCAAGATAAACCAAAAAATGCAGGGTGTTTTCACTCTTTCAAGCAAAAGCTGTGAGTTTTTCTCTAAATATAACAGCACATTCATTCATTATGTATTTATTTTTCCTTCTTTGGTGCTGCATTTTCTGGCCTCGTGCTGAACTCCACATTATTGTAAAACAAAACGTGTTTTTTCCCTCTCCACTACAGTTCTCCATGGGGGCTGGAAATCTCCACAAAAGAGTTCTCTTGTCTCCCTTTAGAAACCCAGCTTTTGGAGGCCCCGTGGGGTTCCTTGGAAGGCAGCAGAGCCTTCTGAGGGCTCCCAGCTCAAAGCCCCTTTGTGAGCCCTCCTGAAAGGCCCAGGGGCGATGGGGCTGCAGCACCAACCCCAGGTCATGGCAGGGACACTGCCCAGCATCAAGGCTTCTGCTGGGAATCCTCCTGGAAATCCTGGGAATCCTCCTGGGAATCCTCCTGGGAGGCTGCAGCAGCACAGGACAAAGGGAAGGGCTCATCCCTCCCTTCCCCATAGGTTGGTGGTTGCAGGAAGAGACTGGGGCTGTAAAAAAATCAGCTTTTTCTTTGCTCCTGCTACCCTGAGCTTGCCCAGCCTTCCAAAGGGAGGCTCCTGGGGGAGAGGCTCCTGGCACTGCTCAGGACTGGTCGCCTCCCCTCAGTTTTCTCCCCCATCCTCAGCACACCTTGCTGCAGCTCAAGGCACCATAACCTCACAGAAGTGCAGCTTTAACCACAATAACCACACCTAAACCCACCCTTTTTCTTGGCTTTTTTCATCTTTCTCCATCTCTGTCATCTGGCTTTCAACTGTAGCAGCAAAGGCACCTGGGGACATCAAAGACACTTGGGGACATCAAAGGCACTTGGTGGCAGCACTCACAAAGTCCCAGCCACCAGGTGAGCCCTGGGGAATCTCTTAATAACCCATTTGAAAGTAAATTCTGAGATTAGGATAAAATCCTGCATGAACTGGCCAATAAAAACTGAAGGAATGGATGATCTGAAGAAGAATAAAACCAGGTTTGGGCGCAGCCAAAGCTTCTGAATCCTTTTCCTCACCTGCCTGGCTGGATTCCCTCAGGAGCAGCAGGGCTGTAAGCACACAGATTGTGAAGTGAAGTGATTTATCCATTGGAGCAGAAACTCCTGCTGCTCTGCAGGAACCTTCCTGCTGGAGGTGAAAGGCAAGCAGTTAAAGCTGGTTCTGCAGTTCCTCATCACTGGGTGAGATCACTTTGTCCTGGATTTTCTGCTCCTTTTTTCTGTAGAGCCACAATTCCAAACCAAGCCTCCAGCTGAAAACAGTCACTGCTGAGCTCAGCCAGAACAAACACTAAAGAAAGGCTCTGGTGAAGCCCCCACTGCAGCAAAAAGGATGTGACAAACCTAAAAAAGGGCATTTACCCACTGGTGGTTCTTTCCCTGTGGGTTTCCCCCCAGGGAAAGGGCAGGAGAGGAAGCAGCAACAATATTTTAATGGTATTTGTTGTCCAACAAGATACAGAACAACATTACACCAGAAATGATAAAAAATAAATTTAAAATGCCCAGGAAAACTTATAATTTATGAGAGTTCCCTGTGGGTTTCCCCCCAGGGAAAGGGCAGGAGAGGAAGCAGCAACAATATTTTAATGGTATTTGTTGTCCAACAAGATACAGAACAACATTACACCAGAAATGATAAAAAGTAAATTTAAAATGCCCAGGAAAACTTACCATTTATGAGAATGTGTAGGCAAAAACATACTACATGTGGCATTGCTTGTGGCTGACTGATGCTCAGAAAACACTGGATTTAGTGATCTTACCTATCAGCTTTTAGGAAATTTCCCAATCCTGCATCCTATGAAAACTCCCAGCATTATAGCTCAGCACTTTCCCTCATTCATTTTCCCTAATGAGAGAAATAACTAAAACCTCCACTGAAGGTTCTTTCCAGGTTAAATTTCAATGCTGATTTTGCTGTTGCTGCTGTTAAAAAAATCCTGCCAAATGGGAAAATGTTGATCCTTGTGAAAGGATCCCAGAGGAGAGGACTGAGATCTGAGCTGTACATCCGCCAACACTTGTGGGAAATGGATTTGTAAAGAATTCTCAAAACCTGACACAAAGCTTATACAGTCTTGCACAACTGTATGCAAATACTGAGATGAGGTGTGCTGATTTAGGAAGGCTGTGGAATAGAGATGACATCGTTGAGAGAGAGGTTGAACTAGAAACAATTTTCAACAAGTTTCGACATATGGCCTTGCAAAAAGACCAGCTATTTTAGAGAATAGAGCTGTGAAAGATGCACTGTAGTGTAACCAGGAAATAGGTTGGCTTCTGATTGAATGGCATTGAGTTTTACATCTCTTGTGCCTCACAAGAGACTGATAATGGAATAAAAACTTTTAAAACACTTCTCAGTTGCCCCATCTCTGTAAAAGCTGAGAAAACCAACAAACACTGACTTCATTCTACAACTGCTTTTTAGACAAAGTAGCTGCTGCTCTTGGCTGTTGCCAGAGCAGCACAAAAACTGAGCTGCATCAACCATGGGGGAAAAAAAGGAAAAGAAGCAGCAGCCTTCAGGCTGAGCCAGGGAGGAGCTGAGCTTTTCCTGGTAGGTTTAGCCTCTAAATTCCTGTTCCTTTTCCCTTCCAATTAGGTACATGCAACAAAAATCATCTTTGTGATGATTTCAAGTGGCCTCCTCTGAAAAAACCCCAAAGTGATCAGAGCTGGTGCTGCTGGCATCAGCTTGAACAGAAAGTTGTTAAACACACTGCTGACCTAAGAGCACAGACAGGGTGCAAGTGTGGGTTAAAAAGCCAAGAAGGAGCTGGTGACAGCAGGCTTTGCCCCTTGCCAGAAGCAGAGCACGAATTGAAGGCAGTTTCTCACTTACAGTAACTCCCTTGGGTGGGTCTGTCTGTCTGTCCGTCCGGGAGCTGCTGGGGATGCCCGGCACAGCAGTGAGGATCCTGCAGGCTTGGGCATCCCGTGCTGGGTTAAATACCCGGGAGAGGAGGAGGAGGAGGAGGAGGTTGAAGAGGAGGAGTGGCCTCTGAGCGTGCCAGCTGGACCAGGGGACACCTGGGGCTTCGGGGAAGGAGGAGGCCACACCAAAGGACAGCCTTTGGAAGCTGCTGGCTCCAGCAGCTGGATGCTGCATCAGGACTCATGGAATTCTCTCTCTGTCCTGTGGTGTTGCTGTAAAATTCCTCCCTTTGGAGCTGTCCCCAGCAGCTGTGCCCGTTTTTCCTGCCTGTTGATCGCACAGACAAAATCAGCTTTGAAGGACACAATTGAATGTTCATTATCAGTGCTTGTGAAGGCCAGGCTGGAGGAGCAGAGCCCATAATCCCACACCCAGCCATGTCCAGCACAGTGCTCGTGATCTGGAGACTCTGGATTTCAGATTTTACCATTTAACGAACTGAAATCCACATCCAGGAGTCTCAGGATGCACAGAAAGTGCAGAAGAATGAAGAGCAAAACTGTGACCTTCTGCTGACTTAAATTCCAAATAATTCTTAAATGCTGGAATAAATTCCTCTTATGGGAATAAATAAATACATGATGAATGGTCAGTCTTATGTAGTGTCACAAAACAAGCTGTAAAAGTGGTTGCTACTAATCTGGAAGCAAGAGGGCAAATTTCACATGTACCCTAATGATTTAAATCCAAACACTGCTGGTTAAAAGTCTGAATGAAGGTAAATGTTATAAAGTGCTCCATAATACTGCCTCCTGTGAGGTACATTAATTTAACAAGTATTGCTTAATCAATTAAAGATGAAAATAATCTGATTGTGAGACTCAGTCTTTGAGAAGACACAAATGGACCTTTTAAACATTAACTTTCCAAAGCTGTCAAGTTGCATGTACTTGCCATTAAAGCTGCAAAAGCATTAAAGTTACAAAAGCAGCGACTCCCTGCAGCTTTTCAGCCCGAAATTAAAGTATTACACGAATGATTTTTCATCCAGAGAATGCTAATGAAATTTGCTTTGTGCTGGGACACAATGGGAGGCTCCTCTTGGCAGATCACACGTTTCTGCTGCAGCTTCACCTCCTCCCCTCCAGAGCCTGCAGTGATGCTGTGGGGTCACCTCGGTGCACATCCCAAAGCTCTGCTGCTCAAAGCTGCCCTGGGATCTGCAGGATCCGAGTCCTGCAGACAAGCTGTGCAGATCTGAGCCAGCCTGGAAAACCGAGGGAATATTTTCAGACAAAACACGCTGAAGAGCATTTGAAAAGATTTAATCAGGAAATTTAACCCCTCCAGCCCCATTGCCGTGTCATGGTGATAACACAGCCTTACGTTTTGATATCTCAGAGTTTAAATTTCGTTACTGTTTTGGTATCTCAGAGCTTAAATTCTTGTGGCTAAGTGATACTAAAATTAGAACCAAGAGCCCCTTCCCAGCTCCACAAGTGACAACCCTTCCAGGAGGAGTGTGAAGGCAGTAAAATCCACTTTCACTGTGCACTTTGCCGGGACAGGAATAGAAGTGATTTTTCAATCAAGTGACAGGTGAAGAGCAAAATTGTGCTGCAGCATTTTCAGCCAGGCTTTAAACCCCCTCAGTGATGAAACAGGGCCATCTGTGTTACTTGTACAGCTGCTCCAGGATGGATCAGCTCCTTCTGTTTGTCTGGCTACCAATTCCACCAGTTGCCCCAGAATTTGCATCCTGCCCCAGCCCCTGTGCTGTGTCACACCACACAATGTCAGTCTCTGCTAATCCTTGCACAAGTTCTGGAGGACCTGAGAAAATCTGAGTGGGTTTGCACTGGCTACCTCTCTGAAAAAGAGTGAAGTTAAATGTTATCCACAATGGAAGCTGAAAAACAAAGCAGATAGAATGAACCATGTTTGTGTATCACAAACCCCAGTGTTGTGTTACAGCTAAAGAGCCACCAGCTGGGAGGTTAAATATGTTTATTTTAGTAGTGTAAGGTGGTTTTACAAACAAATTTTTAAATTTTGCAATATACACAAAATAATCATTACAAAGGCAAAATATCTTCTCAATAATAGGGACTCTATGCAGCCTGAAATAAAATTAAACCTCTGTTTCTCTTTAAAATGCATCTCAGTAAACATTCTTCTCCATCACTGATAAAATGTACATCTATAATAAATGACATCATAACTGGGGATTGGGGGGGACACATGACAACATCCCTAAAAATAAAAAGTAAAAAAAAGGGGGGAGGAAGAATTATTACTCTCTTTAGGTTGTTATTTAATTCTAAATATGTCCATCTAAAAAATTAAATATCTCTTTTTTTTTTTTTAAACATATCATTGAAAATTTTGCATGGCAGTGCAATACAGAAATAGTAAAATTCATCCAAAAAGTGCTATGTACAGCAGCATTGTTAAAATACCATAAGAAGGGACAGTGCTGTTTCAAGAAAAGACTAACATGCTTTGTAGCCATTTCTGAAGTAAAGTCAGAAGATATTTCTATTTTTAGCCATTCCCTTCTCTCTCCTGTCTCAATTCCCTCAGACAATGCCTTGAGACAAGGAGCAGTCACAGTTCAGGTTCAGGGTGTGCATGTGTACATACATGTGCAGACATATTTTTGCATACACACAGGTGTATATATATAGATATTTTTATATATATATAGATATATAAACAGGCTGGGTTTATAAAAGCATTGCTTTGGAACAAGAGAGCTTTTCTTCAAAGAGAAAATACGGATTTTCACTGAAATAAGCAGGTCCACAATGGATGATGGACTGTATCTACTACATTATTAATTCACACCCTCAGAGGCCTCAAACTCTTCTAGAAAATAAAATGTGATTTTAAGTCCAGCCTCCTTACACGGATCCATGATTTTTTAGAGCAAAATTCACCTTAGCTGTCCTTAGCATCACATTTAGCTGTTACACACCAAGGTTACTATTGTCAGAAGAATTATTGAAATTAGTAAAGACCAAGAGCAAACTGCAAACGCAAGAAACACAAAGGAGGCCAAATCGGAGGCTGGGCAAAGCGCAATTAAAAATGAATCCTCATCATTCCTTTGGAGTCGTGGTTTCAAGCACCCTTGGCTGAAGGGAAGCACAGGACGTTTTGGGCCTCTCGGGTGTTTTGCTGTGACAGGAGCGCGGGTCACAGTTTGAGCATGAAGAACACCTCGGTGTCCGCCGCGCACTCGGGCTGGGCTTTGGGCGAGGCCGCCAGGGCCGCGTGGGCAGCGGGGTCGCTGCAGCCGGCCCTGCCCACGCTGCAGGCGCCCTCGGGGTTGCCCCTCTCCTCGATGGGGCTGCCCCCGAGCTGTGCCCGGCCCTGCAGGCGCTGCCTCTCCTGGGCCTGCCGCGCTCTGTTGGCGATGTAGCGCACGCGGCTCTGGCTGCGCGAGGACGAGCGCCGCAGCAGCCCCACGCTCTCGCCCTCCTCCTCCGACTCGCTGGGCTCAAGGCTGATGGGGGAGGTGATGTCGTTTTCCTGCTGGAAGGCTGTCAGCTTCTTCAGCTGCTCGGTCAGTTCGTCCCGGGATTTGGCCGAGGGCCGCAGGCCGGAGGAGCGGCGCTGCTCCCGCATGGAGCGGGTGACGAAGCTCCGGCTGATGCTGCGGTATTTGCTTTCAAAAGTGCACACGATGTCGTCAGAGGTAAGGTCCCCGAGGCTTTTGGACTTTGCCTGGTTATTCCCAACCGTGTCATGCGCTTTGGATTTGTTGGAGGACTGCCTGAGACTCTCCATGTAGAGCCTGCTCCAGGTGTGCCTTCTAGGAATGGACGAGAAGGTGTCCTGAGGGCTCCTGGCCAGGGGCCGGGGGCACAGCTCGTCGGCCGGCAGCTGGCCAGACCTCAGGTTGGGGTTGGACTTGCTCTTGCTGACCATTGGCATCTCGTTGCTGCAGGCGGTGGCGGAGCGCGGGCGCATGCCCTTCCTGATGGCCAGAGGCTCCATGCCCAGGTCCGGGAGGCTTTTGCGAGCCAGGCTGGGCAGGGACAGGTCGATGACGGTGTCGTTGGAGGACATGCTGGACGAGGAGGACATGCTGTCGCGGTGGCTGCCGCAGTCCAGCTTGCTCCAGATCCGGTCGTTGACAGTGGCATCAAAGTACACTTCAGCTGCTGGAGACTGGCTGCTCGGAATTTTTATTGAGGCTGAGGAGTCTGACGTCTTCAGTCCTTCACTCTTTGCCCTTCTAGCCAATGTGTAAGAGCTCGTCTGGGAAACAGGGACAGGGAGAGCCTGAGCAGCCCAGGCTTTCTGGGGAGAATGTGCCTGTGGGCTGTTACTGACACGGCTTTGCTGGGGTGGAACAGCTGCAGCACCTGGGTTTTGCCCTTTGGATTCAGAGGTGCTTTTCGTGTCTGCTGATACCTGACCTGGTTGGTTTTGCTTCTGGCAGTTTCCTACAGGTTGGCCAGCACTGTGATCTGCTGCCTCTCCCAGCCTGGCTTTTTGGGGGTGTGCTGCTGATCCACCCTGATCTTCAGCCTCACTGCACTGTGTCCAGCCATTTCCTTCTGTGGGACATCCTGCCACGCTTGTCCTCTCATCCTCTGGGGCTGTTAAACTTGTGTCAGCTGGGACATCCTGCCCTTGGTCTTCTGCAGCCAGGTTGGTTCCTTGCTCTCTGGAGGGTCGGGGCTCTCGAGGCTGGTTGGGTGTTCTGCTTCCCTCTGATGGAGCTTCCGTGGAATGGTCAGAGCCAGATCCTTCCTCAGAGTCACTGTAAGGGGTAACGGGCAGGGGGAAGAGAAGGCTGCAGTGATGGCTCTCACTGGCCACAGGCTCTTCTGTGATCGTTTCTAGGCTGCATAAAGAAGTGACTGACCTCTGCATTGAGAAGTGGCAGATGTCTGCTTGGGAGGCATGAAAAGAAAAAGAAAGAAACAAGAAAAACAGAGATGCAGGGTTAGTTATCTCTTGCAAATTACAGCTGAGCTAAGATTCATTCCTTATGTGTTACCATTTTGTTCTCAAGGTACAAGTTGCCTGTGTTAATCATGATTTTTAAAATAACTTGTGATTTCAAATGCCTGGCCAAAGGCAGCAAAACATTTTGCACATTCAGTTTTAGCTGCACAAAGCCCTGTTGCTTCAAGAAACCTCAGTCCATGCACAGCAGCACCATGTGACTGTTCTGGTTTTCTTATCAAACAACAACAGTACCCAGCAATTTTTGCCCTTTGTGTCCCCTTTTGTAAACCAGCTTTTCTTCCTCCACCATCCAGCACCACTTGATTTTCAGTTTTCCTTCCTTCCAGCACTCAGACAGGTCAGGGTGTCAGAGCACAACCAGAGCATGTACAATGATCAAACACCAGTTTGACCAGCAGATGTGATCCCAGTGACCAACCACTCAGAAGAGAAGCAGCACAGGCCTTGTGGAGCAGATTACAAATGATCTGCAGACAGTGGAATGTTGGCAATGGGACTTTTAGAAACAAAACAAAAGCTTTAAACAGACTTTGTTCTTCCAAAAAAAAAACAAAAAACCAAAAAACAAAAAACTTGGTAATTTCTATTTCAAAAAGAAGCTCTGCAGACAGATGGGTCATGAACAGCAGGATGTGAGTGCAGCCCTGGAGAATCACTACAGCCACCAATTACCTGGAGAAAATGCTCCATTCTCTGCAATGTTTATCACCTGCACCCCGGGAGCCAAAGCAATCATGCCAAAAAGATTATTTCCCATATCTCCAAAGCACAGTGCAGACATGCATTCCAGAACTAACAAAGCACCACCAAGGCAGAGCACGACCTCAAGGATACAGGAGCAGGTAATTATAGGGCAGCAAACAGGCAAAAATCAGGACTACAGGCAACAAGGTGCTCGAATCAGGGACACTCAGCAGACATTACCTTTGACTTTCTTGTCCTTTCAGTTCTTAACTAGAGAGAGAGAGTGTGCATGTAGAATAATAGGACAGAACAGAGGAAAAATCCAATTAATGTAGGGAAGGCAGGTGCAGATAACAGGATAAATTAGTGCTGAGGGAGGGAAAGGAGACATACAGGAATATTCACACATGGTTGTAGGATCCTAAGAATTTCTGACCAACCAGAGCACTCAATGGAGTCCACACATGGACAGATATTAAGTTCATTTTTTAATCATAGAAAGATGAAAATATTTGTTAGTGTTGGAGGAACACACTCCACTGGACAGGGGAATGGAATCACAGAATCATGGAATCACAGAGTGGTTTGTGATGGAAAGGACCCTAAAAATCATCAAGTACCCTGATATAAGCAAGGACATCTTCCAGGTTGCTCAGAGGAATCTGGACTCCTCCAAAGCCCTCTCCTAATGGAAAACATCACTCCCAGAGCCTTGGCACCAGGATTTCCAGCCCAGTGCAGAACTCAGGGGTGGGAGCAGCTCTGTCCTGTCCTGCATTAGCTGGGAGTGCTGGAAGGGAACCAGGCACCTGTGCCCATAACCAACTGCAACATCCCATAACCCAACTGCAACATCCCATAACCCAGATCCAACATTCCAGACTCTCAGTGCCTGGAGGAGTGTCAGGAAGGGCCCAGAGCTGATCAGATTATAAACTCTCCTTCTGCCCATCCAGCAGCACAGACTGGGGCACGTTGGGAAGGGAGAACCCTGAGAAATGGAATTCTGGGCCAGCTATAGTAATAATAATTATTATTAAAATATTGTTAAATATATTATATTATATTATATTATATTATATTATATTATATTATATTATATTATTATATTATATTATATTATATTATATTATATTATATTATATTATATTATATTATATTATATTATATTATATTATATTATATTATATTATATTATATTATATTATATTATATTATATTATATTATATTATATTATATTATATTATATTATATTATATTATATTATATTATATTATATTATATTATATTATATTATATTATATTATATTATATTTAAATATATTATATTATATTATATTATATTATATTATATTATATTATATTATATTATATTATATTATATTATATATTATTACAGTATTGTTAAATATATATTTGCTTATGTTTTATATATTTATAAATTTTAATATATCTCAATATTTATATTATATTCTTGTTATATATATTTATCTATTTATATTATATAAATAATTGTCATTAAATATATTTATTTAATATATAATAAAGGACCAGCAATAGTCTCCTGCCTTATCCCAGGGGCACTTCCCCCAGCAGAATGCCAATTCCCAAGTGCAGCCATGGAGCTGGTTTCCCTGGTTTCCTGGCCCAGGGCATGGCCTTGCAGGAGGATGGGAAAGGGATCTGTTTGTGCAAACAGAGGGGCTGTCACTGGACCAGCAGCAGCCAGTCCAAGGCACCATTTCACCAATTTAAGGGTTTGCTGATTCCATGCTTGGGAAGTCAGATGGATTTAATCAAATTTCAAGCATATCACAATATTTGTTTAGTGACTTGGGGGGCTGGCAGGGGAGCTGGCACTGATAATGGGAAATGGTTTCATATGTCACAGTACTCAGAGTTTGTGAAAAGCCAAATGCCAATAATTTAGGCATAGAAAGAGTTCTGCTGCTTTGGATTAACTGCAAGTCACGGGAACCAGCAAATTTCTCCCCTCCCATTGTCCTGGTATTTTCCTAAAAGCCTGAAGCAGATATTGGAAAAATATGTTTTTTAAAAAATGGTATAAAAAATAGAAGGTAAATTTCAGAAACCCAACCAGATAAAATTGGTCAAATAAATAAAATGTCTCAAATTTCTGTATGAGGCTTTCAAAGAAGCCCACTATAGGTGGGCACTCAGAATCTGTTATTAAAAAAGGGATTACATTTTAGGAAAAACACCAAAATCACTTCACTATTCCTGAAAATGTAATCATTGGTGTCCACATTTCTTGGACAATTAACAAGGAGGGTGAGGATTTGAAGAGGAGCTCTTGCAGTTACAGCCAAAGCTGTATTTCCTACTTTCTCCTTACAGTCCTGTGAAGCAGAAAATTCTTATCAAAATCTCCTTCCTTCTGTCCCATTCCTGCCAAATCAGGAGGAAAAATGCCATTTTTCTTACTAAAAGACATCCTTTGATTGCCTCTGCTTTGAATTCCCATCTCTACAAACCCCCAGCTCATGGCACAGGTGCAGCCACACAGTCCCAGTGTGAAACAACCACAAAATGCTGCAGCTTTAGGAGCTTTCCTCTAAGTGGGAGCGTTTTGGGGTGCAGTGGGGAATGGCAGGAGTGCCCCAGGCTGGCTGATGCCAGGGAGCAGCAGATCACACACTCTGCTGCTCTCTGCAGCTCTGCACTCAAGCCCACATCACAGCACAGCAGAAAGGATTGCACACACGTTTAGGGCCAGAATGGGCTGCTGTGTTTATAAAATACATCTCCTGAACCGAGCAGAGAAATCCATCCAGTAATTCCTGGACTGACAGCAGTGATTTTGATCTTTGAGGAGGGAACAGGTTTTTTGTTGTCAGAGAGCTCATTAGACATCATTCCTGATGTGGTTATCCCTCAGTGGAACACAGAGGCTGATAATGGAAATATTGTTTGTTGATGTGAGTTTTCCATGTTCAATCTCACTTAATGCTCTGGTTTGGATCTTAAAATTTACTTAGTATCATACCACAGTCACTAAGAAAATCAAGGAAACAAAAAGCCCTGAACAAACAACCCCAACATTTATGGGCTACTGACAGTGTCACTACTGCAGATGGTTGACTAGGCACGGCAAGGACTAAGCTAAACCAGACACGTCTACAAAAAAAGAAAATAAAAATATTTATGCAGATTTTTTTTCTTCTGTCATTGCCAAAATTAAAAAAAAAAAGACCTCTTGACAGCCAAACAACATAGAGGAGCTTCTAAGTAAGGATGCTATGCAGAAGCTGGGACGATGATGTGATCTACAGTGGAGAAGGGTGAAGAAAATCTGGTCTTACCAGTAAAGAATATAGGGGATTTACTTCGAATTTCCTCCAATTTTTGAACGAACAAGGCATTCATTTCCCTCTGTAGGGTGCCCACTTGCCTTCGAGAAGGTTCAGACCAGTGCTTGGGGAACTCTGGGCTTCCAAGGCTCTCTAGACTGCTGGAGTTGGAGGATATGGAGCCATTGCTGGCTGCAACCAGGTTGACAGTGCTTCCATACTTGCCACCTGACTGGCAGTGCCAGCGCTGCCGGGAATGAGCCTTCATCCCGTGGCACTTGGAGTCACCACTCGTCTTCCCTGGGCTCACAAAAGACTGGGTGCTCCTCCTGGGGTCACCTGCGGGTCCGGGGCTGCTGCAAGGCTGCAGATCTGCGTGTGGCCTGGGCTGCCCTCTGACCACCCAGGTGTGCAGCTCTACCCTCTCCTCTGCACTGCTGCCCTGCCCAGCGTGCAGGGGCTCTCTAGCAAGGGGCCTGCCAGGGTGGTCACTCCAGGGCCCCTCTGGGTCAGGGCTCTCCTTGGAGCCAATCATGCATTTCATGCAGTTGGTGGCCACGCCGATCCTGCCCGAGCTGTTGATGGCGCAGCGGGCGAAGACGCTTGGCTTCTCTCCCTGGGGCTCCTGCAGCCTCACCCTGTGTGCCCTGGGCAAGGGCTCGCTGTAGGGAGCCCCGGGGTGGGCACAGCTCTGCCCTGGCCCCTGGGGACAGCCCTGGGCCTTACCTTTCAAGGCCTTGCCAGGTGCCTCCCCAGCAGCGCCGTCGCGGGGAGCTGGGGACGGGGAAGCGCTTTCTGGCTCTTGCACAAAGCGAGGCTGGGAGGCAGCTTCCACTTCCCGCCCTTCTCCAGCCCCTGCAGAGCTGCTGTCCTTTGTGTCAAAAGCGATTTCTGGAAAGCCTTTCTTGTTCTTCTTCTGGCTCTTGGTGGGTGCACTGGCCGTCCGTCGCAGGATGTGGCTGCTAAAGGAATGTTTGCGATGGAGCTGCCCAGCAGCATGACTGTCCAGAGAGGCCTGCTTTGGATTTCTGAGAAACAGCCCTTTTAGACCTAGAGCTTGTTTGGCCTGCAAAAGAAACGAGAAAAAAAATAAAAATATAAAAAAGCCCCTTATAAAAAATGTAAGGCTCTTCCTCGGGGCACAGGAACTCATGAACAAATGATCGTTCACATGCAGTCTCCTGCTATATTCCTACCATCAGCATGAGAACTAACCCAGAAATAGGACAGGCATTAAAAATGAAAAAAAAAAAATCACTAACAGCAGCCTTGCAAAATAACACATCTCTTTTTTTTTTCTCAGCTCTGTTTTTAGATAACATTTTCCAGCCACACTTATCTCTGTATTTGTCATCATTTTCTTTCTAGCATGTAACTACTTACAACATCTACATAAACATTAGAGCTGTTGAAAAGAGAAACAAAAAAAAAAAAAAAGGAAATACTTCTGTCTACAAGGCTTTCATTCTGAAAGCTGAAGAGTTTCTCACTTTCACCCAAAGCAGATGTATTTAAAGTTCTTGCTATAAATGAATTTTCTAGGAACTGCTGGGAAATAAACACTGACCATAAAATAAAATATTTTTTCAATATAAAGGAGATCTACACTTGAATTGAATTGAGCACTGTCAGGAGTAGCAGTTAACTATATACACACAAAAGATCATTGAGTATTTCAAATTTCTACCTGTGTGATTACATTTTGGTAATTTTTCCTACCATACAACACTTATCCCAAGACACTGGTGTATGTGTTCAGCACTGAGGAAACACACTACAAACAAGGGAAGTTAGTGTCATATTACAGTTCTCCATAGTCTTCAGTAGTTATTTAAGCATTAAACACATAAATTCACCATCATAAATCTCCCACCACCATACAACTGATTAACATTTCAATGAAACAGAGTTCCAGCATTCCTGCAAACATTCCAGGTGTACTTGCCAACTTTTCAAGCCCAGGCTGATGCCTGAGTCAGCGCTGGTTTGCTCTGGGCAAACCAGAGATCCTTTCCAGCACAGAAAGGTATTTCTCTTTTAATCTACTTCTCCCTCTTTGCTCTCTTTATTTCCCACTTGGATCAGACTTTGGAGCAGCTGTAGCACCAGAATGAACAAACCCAGGGTAGATTGTGGCATTTTAAGGAGCCTGTGACAGAACCTGAGCAGCAGCCGCGCTCGCTGCCATTCCAGTTGTGCCCTGTGATGTCACACGAGGTCACATTTCTGCAGTGCCAAACAAAGGCACAGAAGGGTCTCATTTAAATTACAACAGCCTTTCACCCCCAGATAAATATTTGAGTGCCTGCTTGTGCATTTCCAGTTCTGCTGTGCAGGGCTTAATGCTGCCCTGTGCACTGAGCCTGGGCTGAGAGCTGCTTTTACCCTGAGTGTTCTGCCCAAGCTGCCATGTGGGACCAAGGTTTATTTGGCTGACACAAGGGCCAGAAAAAGTATCCATAATATTATTTTTTCATATAATATTTAGTCAATTATAATTGACTGAAGTTTAGTTATCACGTGCCAATTCCCAGTATGAGTAGGACATTATAAAAAATTACCTTTAGGATAAGATAGAGATGGTGGGGTTTGATTTTTCCCATGCAAGGCAAATATTAAATATTGAAAAATCTTCTGTGAGAGCCAGACTATTGAACAGTCTACTTGGATTACTGGGAGACAAGTTGGCAAGTACATTAATTTATTGCTATAAAAATCAGACAATATAAATATTTGCAAAACCCAGAAAAAAATGTCATACAAACAACACAGACAAATAATGTCCACCAAAAAGAAAAGGGAAGCACTGATGGAATGGGTGACACGCAGTGCAGGCCCCAAGGTGTCATTCTGGCTTGTTTGCTGCAGCTTTGTTAAGCTGGACACTGTTG
This sequence comes from Passer montanus, assembly GCF_014805655.1. Classification (NCBI taxonomy): domain Eukaryota; kingdom Metazoa; phylum Chordata; class Aves; order Passeriformes; family Passeridae; genus Passer; species Passer montanus. The sequence goes on along the minus strand of NW_024371260.1, from coordinate 2,542,398 downwards.
CTTGAATCAATGAAGTGATTCAAGAACACAAAGGCAGATTTGATTAACTTGGGGGGAAAAAAGTTTTAAAATAAGGAAAAAAAATAAAAGAGAGCAGTTTTGAGGGAGATCCAGGACACTGTGCTTTCAGCTTCCAGCCCAGCTTTTACAGGGCTGTTTCACTCTGGAAAGCAGACTTGAAAAACAGCACAAGAGGCTTTCCCACAATTTAGCAAATGATTCACTGTCAATGTTCTTTTCAGAAAGGGGTTTGAATGATGGCCCTCCAGAGAAAAGGCAGGAGAGGGAGAGGCTCAGAGAAGGGGGAGAGTGGCAGGACCTTTATCCTGGATCTGCTTCACACGGGGAGGGCTCTGTGGCTGTCCATGACCCCACAGGGGTGAGCCAGTCCAATGTCACAGCTCATGTTCCATGAGTTGGAGAGCTCGAGAATGCTACCAAGGAAAGGTTGATGCTGAATGAAGCTACCAGCTCAAGGCATGCAGGTGTGTGGTGGTGTCTGCACCTCCCTGGGACAGGAGGGGTACCTTCAAGGCGTCTAAAAACGCTCTGCTTCTAAAAGGAGACTTTTTTGACATAGAGAAGCCCACTGAAATCACAAACAGACAGAGTAAAGGCAGAGTAACGGTGAGGGAGGAGCTCAGAGATAGGCACATCTAGAAAAACCACAAGAAATTCTGCACTACATCAGCAGACCACAGAGGAGACAGAAACAAAGAAAAGCCTTTCCAGGAAACAGAGCAATCTGGAAGAGATTTCACACATAAGTTAAAGTGAAAAAAAAACCAACAAAAAAAACCAATCTAAAACTGTTTTAGTAATACCAAGCTACTGAGCAGGTGGAATATCTCCATTGATAAAAAAGTCCCAAAATGTAAATGTTTGCATTAGAATCTCTGGATTAATAAAGGATAGGTAAAACCAGGCTGATAACTGGGGTGATTTTTCTGCCCATAATTAAGAGAGGAGAAAAGAAAAAATTCTAATTTGGACAGCCCTTTAACCAAAAATCAAAGCAAAAAGTAATTCAGACAGACCAAACCAGAAAGGGACGTGTAATATTTGTTCCACATTTTCAGTAGTTTTTATTAAAAAGTATAAATTAATTTTAAAAACCAAAGCAAAACCACAACACATACAGACTTTCCTTCCAAATCTTTACATTTTCTCAGTGCACAGAATCACTTCCTAACACCAGCAAGCCCAGAGAGACTGCAGTGACAATGAGAAGCAATCAGGGAGCACCAAGAAAAATCTATGTCCCAAAAAAATTCCCAAAGTTTAAATGGACAGGTTGCCCTTCTGCACACTATCACAGCCAGTCACTCATGAAGAAGTTAGTAAGGGCAAATAATTATGAAAGACCAGGAAATCAAGGCTAAACAGAGAGAGGATTTGCCAAAGGAGGTTTGAATTGAAAATACCTCAAACATTCCCAGAGGATGAACATTGGCCCTTCCATTAAACACTGCTGGCAAGGGCAGCGGCTGGAGTTAAGTAACTGAGTGATGATTAAAGTGTAAAAAAGCTGTTTTCCTGTTCAGGATTGCTCAAATTTCCCTCTGGAGGAGGACCTGGGCATTCCCAGCCCGCTGGATGCCTCCTCCTGCTGTCCTGATGCTGATATTGCACCTCACTGCTGTGGGACAAACTGGGATCCTGCAAGGTGCTCTGTACCCGATTTCATCACCATTAACAACCCTGACCACTGCTGACGTTTTACTCGTGCTTGAGCAGGTTTTCTAACTCTGATTTTGAAATTAAAGAAGAAAAATTAGAAAACAAAGGAGGCAGAGAAGTTTTATTTCCTCCTGCTGTCCTGATGCTGATATTGCACCTCACTGCTGTGGGACAAACTGGGATCCTGCAAGGTGCTCTGTACCTGATTTCACTGGAATTAACAGCACAGATCACTGCACGCAGAGGACAGGAGCTGTCTCCTTTTTATCTGGCCTAGAACAAGTCTGAAATTAGGGCTTTACTTCCGTGGAAATTGAGATGTGGCACCCTGAGAATTGTTTATTTCCTGTGTGTGAAGCAAACACACAAGGAGTGTAAATATGTCCAACTATTACCTCTGCATTTTAAGAGTTATTATGGCAAAAAATCCAAAGCAAAAAAGCTTGTGGAATTTAATTAAATTTAAAGTAGCAAAACATCAGGCAGAGCCTTTAAAGCATCAGCTTTGCAGGGAACAAGTGCCCAGGGTTAAGGTGTATAACCTTTGGTTCAGCAAGGTGCACCTACAATCACATTATTTATATAAATGTGTGTGCTGCAAGAAAATAACCTTCTCCTTTGGCTTCCTCAAAAAGGCACTGCAAGAATCTCTTTGATAACTTTCCCTACAATTTGCCTTTATCTCCATGGACATTCAGAAAGATCTCGGGCTACCATGGCAAGCACAGAGATCAATTTTACTCCAAGTGAACAAAAATGTCAGCCTGGACCTTCACCCCCTGAGCTTCCCTGGTGTGATACAAGATCCTGGCAGCTCCTGTGGGGGTGTTACACAGCACAGAGACACTCACCTTACCACAGATGTCATTTATAGCCACATGCACAAAGATGGAAGCCTCTTCTATGCCTTCCAGGTACACGTGTCTGTAACCTGAAACAGAGGGAGCAGAGCTGGCTCAGGGCTGGGAGAGGTCACAGGGGGAGCAGCTGGAGATTTTCCTTTGGTGAGCAGCAGAAGAGATCAAGCAGGTTTCTCACAGTGAGGATCCAGGCTTGAGCATCTCCTTGCCACGCTCAGGTGTCCCTGAGCCACACCACCTGCAAATTTCACCCCCATTTTTTGTCATGGTTTCATAAAACAGCCCTGCCCTGTTTCATCCAGGCTCTGTTATTGCTGCTGTCAAGCCATGATTTAAACTCGACCACATTCTCTCCTCTGGAGTTTTAGTCCATTATTGAGACTGCAAACCTTTCATCCAAGGTCACTTTAGTGAGACTGGATGGGGTTTTTTTAATCTTAAAGACAAACTTTTTTCTTTACTTTGAAAGGAAAGAAAAATACACACACAAGAAGTTTTAATGTGGAAGAAGACTGAAATGAAAACTGAAAGAGGAAACTGTCAGAAAATGTCATTTAATGGCCTGGATCCCATCATTAGAATAGGTAACTTTTTATTCTGTGTTAAACTACTACTCATAGTCACAAAACCAAGAAAACCCTAGAGTTTTTCAAAAACTGGTGTGAAGAAAGAGAGTGGAAACCACTAAAGGAGTAAAGATTCTGCATAGCAGCCTGCCAAGCCCACAGTATTTACTCACCCTGCTTAATAATCTTATCCACTTGTTCAAAATCTAGTCCCAAAAATCTAGAGTCAATGGGTTTAGTCTTCATCACCTTATCAGTCAGGAGCTGACTAAGGCAGAGAACTCAGGGCCCAAACTCCAATCTCTTGTTCTAACTAGAAATTTCTGCAGCAGACACATTAATTTTCATTTTCACGGGAAAAATCCCAGCCCATTAATTTGGGGTGTCAGCTTTCTCTTACCTGGCATCATGCTGCTGAAGGCTATTGTCCTCTGCCCGATGAAATCCCTCCCGATGGGGTCGTGGTCCCACACCAGGAACCGGATCAGGGCAATCTCTGGCATGTGCACTGTGAACACCAAGGTCTCCTCCCACATGGGGTTAAAACCTTCCAGAGGGGGAATCAGCCTTTAGGAATCTCATTCACAACAAACAACAAGTCTGCCCAAGCTGTGGTGTCGTTCTGGTTTTCCTGACTGATTGATTGTTCTTGGGAAATCCAGTATTCCCACAAGGAACAGAGTTGGGTGTTACCTAAATTTGGCCAACCTGCCTTTTGACCACAGCAAGCTCAAAATACCCTTCTCTCACACATAATGAGAAAACAAATGTTTTGTTTCTTACCAAGGCCTTCAGCATATTTATACCAACTCAAACAAGTCAAAATCCAAGTTTAATAAACATTTAAAATGTTGAAACCCAATTTTCAGTGTTTTGCCATAATAGGCACCAAATCTTATCTACTCCTATTCTTATGAAAAAAACTTGTCTGAAAGAGGATGTTTCAGCCATAAAAAAAACTTAATTCCCAGATAATCTTACCATTATCATCAACTACTCTGGTTTGTTCTTTGAAGCAATCAACAGGCAAGCCTATAACTTCTACTTCAACAAATGGATCTATAATCTGAAAAACAAAAAAAACCCAACCAATATTGAAAAGAAAGAGTGGCAAAGATGAAACCCAAGCAAATGGCTTTTACAATATGGGCACTGTACGTGAGTGTCTGGGTAATTATTGGTCCTGAGCCTTATTAAATTAATAAGATCTCTCTCCCTTTTTTTTTTCCTTCTTCTGGTAGTACTGTATTGGCAACTGAGGAAAACCATCCAAGCACAGCTGTGATGCTTAAAATGAAGAAAACCACCTGAAGATGTAGGATGTTCATGACCTAATTTATTCATGGACTGTGTCTCCTGACAAGCAACTGCAGGATGTGGAATCCTCATCCTCAGCCCAGCCAGAATGGAAATAAACCTTCTGCATCACAAAATAACAACCACAGCTGTCCCATACCTCTCCTCTGTCTCCCAGCATGGAATCACGTGGTTTGGGGAGTTGTTGACCACTGATAATTCTTAGAACCAGCTGTTTCTTCAATTGACCAGGCAGTGGGTCTTCAGAATTTGGGTTAAAGACACCTGTAAGAATGAAGGGTCCCATAATGTGAAAGTGCAACATGACTTTAATTACAGATACCTTCTGGCTCTTTTGCTTCTGGCATCAGAAATGAATCTCTAAACAAACTGCAACAAGGCCTCACAGTCAATCCTGTCCTGCAATCAGTGTTCCCCTGGTTTTGCTGCTTTTCCTTACCTTGACACATGCAGTTTGGTTTGAGGACATAGCCACAGTTCCCATTGGCACTGAATTTGGCCCGGTTCAGCTGCAGCATTCTCCCCTCTGACTGGTAGTTTAGTGCAACTATTAAAAAAAAAAAATCAGATTCCAATTTGACTTCTTAAATCAGATATCTTATGGAAAATTATTCTCATATATTACAGCTTCAGGGAGAGAAGCTGTCCAGAAGAGCTGAACTCTGAAGCCCTCCTGCATTTGAGAAGTTCATTTATTTCCATTTACCAGACAACTCCTTGCATGTAAGACACAAGTTCAAGGTAATCAATCCAGGGACAGTACCAAGGAGGACTCCATGGTCAGCAAAGCTGGATAAGCAGAGAGCTCAGAGTGTCCTAAGGGGTGATTCCAGTGCTCCTATTCAAACATCCTGTTGAATTAAGCTATTTCTGACCCGGAGATGGGGAAGCTCTGAGAGGTGCTTTAAAAACTTTTATTCTATTTTCAGTGTCATGTGAAGGGTGAGACAATACAGATGTTATAATTCACACCATCACAATCAGAAGCCAATTATTTCCTAATTACAATACATTATAAGCATTTCTTGGCCTATCAGCTTCTGTTACACTATGTTATACATGTTTTAAAGCAAATCATCTAAAATTACCCCTTTTAAGTCTTACTTCAATGCATCTTTCATAGTTGTATTTCTCTAAAGTATTTCTCTTATTTGCAAGGCCATCCTTTGAAACTTGTTTCCAGCTCCATTTCTCTCCCAACAACGTCTATCCTATTCCAAGGGTGGAATTCTCTACAAATCCATTTCCCACAACATCCCTCCCGAAACAGAACAAAAAATAAAGGAGTTTCCTCCCAGCTCACCGAGCTGGCAGCCAGCATTCCAGAAGGGCTGGGGGTTGTAGTTGCTGGAGTCCACTCTGTAGGAGGAGGGGTAGATGCGGGACAGCTGGTGCTGGTTGAAGCGCAGGTACTGTGCTGGCTTCTGCTGCAGGATCTGGTGGGCTTTGGTTTCACTGAAGGATGAAACCTGCCAGCTGGAAGAGACTGCAGAGGAGATTAGAGGTAATCTCCTTATTCATTTATTCATTATCTAGATAAAGCTTTCAAAAGTACATAGCACTGGTTCCTTTTTAGCTATCAAGCATCATTTCAGTGCATGCCACTCAGAGGAACTCTGTTTTCCTTAAATTACAGCAGACACTGTGCTTATTGGAGCAGTTATGGTTGGGAAAGTGAAGCTGAATATGATCATGACCTGAATCTTCATTAAGAGGTCTTCTTCTAATAAAAATATATGCAAGAACATAAATATTTCCATTTCTTTGTGCAGCAATTATTTTCACCAAACTTTTAGCTCAACTTACTTTCAGTTTCAACATCATGGATGCCAACAGACTTTGTGTATTTCACCAGGTCAGACAGGGCCCTGGACAACTTCATTGTCTTCTTCTGTCGGCTTACCCTAGAAAGGTAACAAATTAACAAAACAAATCAACTTCCCACCAATTAAGGGGTAAATGTTATCTTTCATATTTAAAAATAAATCAGGGTAAAGAAATAGAGGAGACAGTAAGAGCTCAAAATGCATAAAAGGTCCACTGTGCTTTGCTAATTAATCTGAACAGCACCAAGAGATCATTCTGGTGATTTTGTGGCAGACATTGCATCTCCCCACATTCCTGTCACCAACAAACTGGCATCTAGACCAGAAGCAAACCTATTTAGTGGGTGCATTTATGCTGGCATATTTTAGCAACAAAGTTGTCCAATCATTTGTTAACAAACCTGCTGTAATGTACAGAGCTCCTGGCCAAATTCCCTTGAGAATCCGAATCGTCTTCACCTTCTTCAAAACTTGATGCCTTTTTCAATTTGCTTCCTTTTTTCTGTGCCAGAAGGAAATAAAACCACAATATCATAACTGTGTGATCAAAGTTCGAGCAGCTGGCTACAATTCTGCTTTGTTATGCCAATGAGTGTGTTACTTAGAGAAAATGGAAAATGACAGCTTTCGTAACACTCGGCTCTGCAGCAAAATTTGCACATGGGGAAAACTCAGCCCAAGGTCTGAGCCTCGTTATAAAGGAAGCCCAAATCCTCAGATGTAAGGTGTAAATTAATTTTTGTGGTTCTCAGTTAGGTCTTGGACGCCCTCAGACCTTCATGTAGATTGAATCTGGGTTGTTATGCACAATGATGAGCAGCTCCCCAGCCTGTCTGTTCAGGGAGCAGCCTCAGAGCGAGGTGCTGCAGATGTTACAGCTATGAAATTCCTCTCCACTGCATGCAAAAATAAAAATCCCTCCAAGAACCCAAGCTCTGGTGCAGACCTCACCTTGGCAGGGGCTCACCTTGCGTTTGGAGAAGCTGCCCATGAGTGACCTGCTCTGCCTTTTGCTGGCACTGAAATCTTCCCCAGATTCTGCATCATCCTCAAGTTTACTCTGAAGCAACCAAAGAGAGAAGAAAGAACACAGGAGCTCAGACAGTCTCTGGATATCAGCACAAACAGGAGGGGGTTTTGGCACTGACTCTTCTGGGTAACATCTCTGCTAAAGGGTTTGGAAGCCTTGGCCTTGTGGTGGCTCTCACAAGAATTCTCTGATACATCATGTAAAGCATTGGGTTTAAAATACATCAAAACTCACCCCACAGAATGTTTTGGGAAGCTGATTTTTAGTTCTCATCCCTAGTTTAGTTTTAATCCCTGGTTATTACACCTGCTTATTGTTGGCAGATCTCCACTGCTTTTCATTTGCGTGGAACAATCTTCCCAAAGTTTTTGTGGCTTATTACAAAGTCTAAAATGAAAATGCCTCAACTTCATGAAGTGTAGTCTGTGGGCTGAGTATATTTTTATAAATTAGAGTGAATATAAAATTAAAATTTAACTGAAAATGCATAGAACATGGAGAACTGAGGAACAAAAAGAGCCCAACATTCCTAAGCAGTTTTTATAATGGAAAATCAAAATCTTTCTGTTGAAAAGTCATTTCAGAGTACATTTCATGCTCCAATTGCTGTGTGAGCAAGATAAATAGTTTGTATATCTGACAGTGATGTTCACCTGGCATCATCATTAACTGCATGAATTCAGCTATGAAGCTGAAGTCAGTAGTATAAGATATATTTAGTAAACTAATGAAACACAAGTACAATTAAACACAAATTCACCTTCTTACTGTCAGACTTCAGCCCAGCCTTTCCTGAGGATGGTAGAGTGGAAACTGTAAAATTGTTTGGATCTTCACAGTCACGGATTTTGGACTCTTTTATCAGTGAGTCAAGTTTTTTCTTTGCTATATTCTCCACTCTTTTCCTGTTAGCAGATGCCTGCAAAGAAACCATTAAATCATTAAACAAGGCAGTGATGAAGAAAGCACCATGTGAGCCCCATGCCATGTCCAGGCTGACTCTGCAGCTGCAATAGGTGCAAGATCTTTTGGGTGGAATGGATGGGAGATGCTTTAGAATCCTCTTTTCAGCAGATCAAAGGCAAAATGTAAGAGAACTCCTGTTCCTGCTTTGTGTGCACCATGGCCTGTATGGGGAAGTGGGGAAATAAAACTGAAAATAAAAATCAAGAGTTTTCTTTTGCACTCAGGTGTTTTAAGGGGTGACAGATTGTGTTCTCTCTGTAGGCCCCAAGAATTCCCAGTTACATTTGTCATGAAACAAGGTCTGATTGTCTGAACTCTTCAAAATTTCATTTTGGAAAGCAAACCAGGTGCAGGAAACCTCAGATTTAAAGCATCAGTAAATCTCAGCAAAGTGAACTGTTAATAACAAAGATGGTAAAGTATTGGAAAGTGATATGCTAACATGTAATAACTTCCAAAAAGCAAAGGAATTGTTTTTCTCCTTTGGTAGTCTTATTCACAAAGAAGTTTCTCTTTTAGATGAAAAGGATCAGATCCATAATACAAAATGAGGAAATAGCCTGAGGGAGAGAGGACTGAGAATGCAAACTCTCTCCAAGGCAATCTGGTTCATGTCATTAAATGGTTTTGCTGTGTTTTGTATTGTTTCTGCAAGGTGCAGTGGAATTTGCCGAAAGATTAAAGTGACAAAAAATAGAACTTTTAAAAAAGGATGAAGAAATAAGGGATTTGCAGGTTGAAGCCAGCAGAGATTTTTCTTACAGTAACAATCAATCAAGCCCAGCATTCAGCAAAGCAAAGGGATGCTCTGTAAAAATGACCACTATTTGATGTAAATAGAATATTTTATTTTCTTTTTTTTTTTTTGCATTTTAGGGGAAGGACACTATGATGCACTGAAGAGTCATGAGATATTACCCTTTAATATTCTAAACTTGAAACATAACCCCTACAGCAGGTGCTGCTTCCTGTGCACTTTTGTCAATCTGCCCCCATGAAGGTTTAGAACCTGAACCACTTGTGATGAATCCCAAAGATCAGACCCCACCCCAAATCCAGAGAGCTCCTACAAGGTTTCCTCTGACATGGGAAGCCTTGACAGACATTTGCATTCACTTCACTTACATCTCCATTCATTAGTTTACAGTCATCATCAATCTCATCAGCACTGTCCTCATCAGAAACTTCTCCTTCCTCTGCATCATCACTGATGTTGGCTGGAAGTTTCTTGCCCTAGAAGACAAATTTATTACAGAGGCAGGGGATCGTGCAGCTCTTGCTATGACATATCCTAAAAAAACCCCAAAATTATTCAAAACATGTTCTTTCCAGGTTCTTATTGACTGAGAAGATACTTTTTTCTGAACCTTAAGTAGCAGTTTCCTAAGGTTTGTTTTTTGTGAAGTGATTTAAGTTAGGGTACAGTGATAACCAGGCAGAAATCACCATCACAAACAAGAGGAGGGAAAGCACACATGAAGCAGGAGTTTACCTTAACCAGGATCTTCCCTTTAAGACTTGCTGGTGAAGGGAGCTTTGTGGAGTCATCGTTGTGCACAGAGGACAGATCCAGTTTGTCTCCCAGGATTTCTGTGAGATACTGAGCCATCTTCTTCTGCTGCACGATGCTGCAGTGGTTCTCAATGGACAGGATCACAGGGTACCTGCAGAGACCAGAAAGCTCAGCTGCAAATTTGGCTTTGACAGCATGAAGGCTTTTCCCACTAACAGCAGAGCAGTGTCATACAGATAAACCTGCAGACAAAGCCTCTTCCACAAAGACAGCAAGTGTTTCAGGCTGGAAGTTTCTTGCCCTAGAAGACAAATTTATTACAGAGGCAGGGGATCGTGCAGCTCTTGCTATGACATATCCTAAAAAAACCCCAAAATTATTCAAAACATGTTCTTTCCAGGTTCTTATTGACTGAGAAGATACTTTTTTCTGAACCTTAAGTAGCAGTTTCCTAAGGTTTGTTTTTTGTGAAGTGATTTAAGTTAGGGTACAGTGATAACCAGGCAGAAATCACCATCACAAACAAGAGGAGGGAAAGCACACATGAAGCAGGAGTTTACCTTAACCAGGATCTTCCCTTTAAGACTTGCTGGTGAAGGGAGCTTTGTGGAGTCATCGTTGTGCACAGAGGACAGATCCAGTTTGTCTCCCAGGATTTCTGTGAGATACTGAGCCATCTTCTTCTGCTGCACGATGCTGCAGTGGTTCTCAATGGACAGGATCACAGGGTACCTGCAGAGACCAGAAAGCTCAGCTGCAAATTTGGCTTTGACAGCATGAAGGCTTTTCCCACTAACAGCAGAGCAGTGTCATACAGATAAACCTGCAGACAAAGCCTCTTCCACAAAGACAGCAAGTGCAGTTTCTAGTTTTAGTTTTACTGCTCTCATTTATTGTTGGTTGTCCAGGTCAAGGAGCAACAAAGCTTGGTTGAAGATAAGATCTGTGGAACATCTACTCTATCAGTGCCAGTAAAACCACACTGAAGATGGATTTCTCTTTAGAGGTGATGCTTTTTAAGATCAGCACAACAGCCTTTTATAAAGAAGTTTTGCAGGATCAATCTATTAGTGATTCATTCATTAAAAATAAATTATTTCTATCCTGACATCTGGCCTTCATTAGCCCCTCATCAGGAAAAATAATGATTTGAGCCCCACCAGGACCAAACTTTCCCAGTTGATGATGTGGTCCCAGTTACCCTTTTTGCAAAGGTTAAAAAACCTGAACAATTTCAGAAGCACTGCCTTTGATTTGTTTAGCATGACTTCAGGCAAACTGCAAAAAGTATCAGGCTCACAAGAAGTTTACCTGGCCTGAAAATTTAGTGCAAGTTAACTCTATTTGTAAAGGCAGATGGGCTGCTTTGGGGAAGCTACTGGAAAATTTTTACAGCAATAAAGTAATTTAAATTTAAAAAAAAAACAACCCAAAGGTTGACACACACATTTTGACTGTGTGGAGGAGGAGAACAGTAACTGCCAAGGTATATGAAATATCCCATGAATAATACTGATTTTCTGAGCAATGTACCTGTAGGGAAAATAACTTCTTTCTGATGAACACTCTGCTTTGTCCACAATCAGGACACTCTCTCTTTGGTTTCTTTATTCCCTGACTTGTTTCCTATCCCAGGTGTAACCTTGGCAGCACCAGAGTGCACATCCAGAGAGACAAAGAGGTTTAACTGCCAGCCCTTCACTAAAAACATTCACTGGCAAATCCTGTTGTTCCTCAGGTGCTGTACAAGCTCAAGAAAGTCAGCTCCACACCTCTGTGCAGAACGTCCCTACTCAGCTTTCCCTTGGTGTTTCTTTCTGAAGGATCTGAAGGATTTCCCCCAGAAAACAACTCCAGATCCTGTCTGGAATTCTGGAACAGGTCAGGGATGTACAAGGATGCCAGGGAACACTCCCATTCATAGCCCTGAGACTCAAAGGCTGGCAGGCTGATACATACTCATTCTTGATAAAGGCATATTTGTTGATAGTTTCAATCACATCTTTGAAGAGGATTTTGGAAGTCAAGGTGTATCCATGGTGGACAATTGGTTCCCCGTCCGGCCCATCCCAGCAGTCAACTGTAGGACAGAAGCAGTGACACCATCAGAGCAGGAACACCTGGGCCACCCTCTGTGGGGGACAATAAAACCCTGAAATTCCCTTCAGCAGCCCAGCCAGCCATGTCCCCAAAGCAGGGCACGGGTTCATTCCCAGCCTGCATCTCCCTCCTCTCTGTGCTGGGCATCCTTCCTGGGAAGGAACTCCCTGAACTTGGCCTCGTGCTGGGACCAGGTGACTGTTCCCACTGCCTGAGAGAGCCCCAAGGAAAGAAACTCTTTTAAAAAGTACTGAGGAGTTTATGGCAGGGAGAGAGGTGACAGAGCAGAGCATTGCTTTCATTGTGCTCCTGCTGAACCTGAAAAGGAAAGCAGAGACTCAGCCAAGCTGCTCACACCACAGGCCAAGGCAAGATCTGCTCATCCCTGGATTTTGCCTGACTTTGTCTATAATACTTGTCTATTATCGTATTTCTATGGAATGTTTTACTCCTCTGAAGCACCCAATGGCACAATCCAACATCCAAGCTAAAACAAACCATATTTTCCTTCTGAAAAGCTGTGCAAACACGTTGATGGTCAGAACATTAGAGATGATTATGAAAGAGGCAATGTCTCAGAAAGGCAGCACAAGAAGGAATTGCACAAAAAGGTCTCTTGGTCACTGCAGAGACTGTCATCATTTCACAGAATACTTCCCTGAGCAGAAATATCCACTTTCCTCTCAAGTGTGGCAGGAACTCTGCCATATTTGCCAGTCTGATTGTCACACACTTGGCTAGGCAAAAGAAGCACCAGTGCACTCTGCCCAACATCAGAATCATCTCTACAACAGGAATTTTACAGCTTTTTTCCTCACTACCAACACCATCCTCAAATGTCTGTCTTATTTCCACGCTCAAGAAAATTTGCCCATTCTATCACAGCATTATTTTGTTGCTCTTTATGAAAGGAAAATACCTTCCCAGGATTTTTCCTCTCCCCAGCTACCATGCCTTCTGCAGAAGTCACAAATCTTTTTTTCAGAGAGGAGGAACAAGCCTACAGAGCCCACTGGCAGCTCCTTTTTGCTCTTTACCTTCCACACAGCGACAGCCAGACTGTAGCACCCAGGCATACATGTCCACCCTGGACTGGGACATCAGCTGATCTCCCATGAGGTAGGTGTTGTGTGAAGAGGTAATGAAATAGTGACTCAGGGGGTAGCTCATGTCCTGGTTCACTTGGTAATGTTCTGGGTTGAAGATGTCCCCCGATGGACTCCGCATGTAATTGGTGAAGCCTGCCAAAAAACAACACTGTAAATAACACAGTTTCATCCTTTTTGTTGCTGTAACCTCCCTAAAACCAGCCTAAAATGCATCCCTGTATTCACCAGCACATTGAAGATAAAGAAATAGCACCACGACACCCAAACTGTCACCATGACCAAGTGCAATTATTACTTTGTGTTTTCCTGCTCTGCCTTTCCTGAGAAAAATGTGTCTATTTAATCCAAACCTTATAACTTGTGTCAAAAGATTCTGCTAGGACATTGGGTCATATGCCATATAAAAGGCTCCAGAGATCTGCAGTTGTATCCTGGAGTTGCTCCTCAATGAAATCTTGTAAGATCTACAGTACTGGGCTGCATAAACACAGTTTTTGATGGCCCAACAGGAGATACTCTCCTCTCCTCTTGCAGTATTTTTCAAAAAAATACCAAAATAATGACAGTACATGTTGGCTTGTACAAGCTACACTCTCTAATTTGGACATGACACCACAAACCTTCCTGTGGAATGGGGAGCTCTGCAGTACTTCAGAGACTAAAGTTCACTCCAGAATCGACACTGAAATATCAATTATCTGTGGGGCTTTCAGTGATGCTACCAGAATAATTTCTTTTCCAGAGCAGTGGAATGCTTGTAAATCCTGCAGACATCATCACCTGGGCCCTCTGTGTATTCCAATCACTACTCTTGTTCAGAAACAAAGTTTTAACAAATTATGATTTCATCTTTGTGTGAAATTGCTCTCTCATACCTCCAGCAAACATTTGTGCACATATCACGGCCACTTTCACAATTCAGACTGACACAAAACACCGTAACTTCCACTTCAAATCTCCCCCAAAGGTTTTTCTTTCACCATCAAGGAAAGACTCAGACTCCCATTCACACCCTTCCCTGACAGTGATGATGCCTTTGGTCAGTAAGTTTCTGCTTCAAGACTTCTAATGCTCCTGACATTTCACTCATTCCATAAATGAATCAGTGCCCCTGTAAAAATCCTGCCAGACTTCCAAAGGTCTTAACACACTTTGTTAAGTGTTACTGTGACAAGAGAAAATGTCACCTTTATGATGGTCCTTCTAGGCTACACATTTGGTGTTGATGAAAGTTTTGTTAAAGGAAAAGAGCTGATAAACACAAATAGCAGCCAAAATATTTTGAACAACACACTGGGACACAGTGCCAGGGAATTCAACTCAGCCCAGCTGAATATTGGAGTCTCTTGGAGCACACACCATGATCAATGAGCACATCAGTGACAGAGGCAGGGTGAAAACAAAAGATGAACCAAGGCAGAGCAGCCACTGTGGCAAATGGACAGAGCACAGAGTGTGTCAGCAAACACACAGCCAGCCACTGTGGCAGGCAATCAGTTCTTCCTGCAAACCAATCAGCTGCTGCAAGATTAATTCCACCCAGCACTGCAGCTGCTGCAGCAACACCATTGTTTGCTTTAAGCTCTGGTTAAAATACGATGGCATGGTGGCTGTAGTGAGTTCACACTAACTGGATTTATCAGTCCTACAAGAAGAAACAGGAATGGGGGAAGGTGCTGTCAGCAGTGAGACCCACAGGAGTGCAGGTCACACTGGCACAGTGTCACTTTGATAATCAGACAGAGGTAAAGAGCTTCTTCAGAGACTGTGACTGAGCCCATTGTCACAGGCCAGCCCAAGGTGCTCCATGACAAAAGCCAGCACAGCTGAGGACAGGCACGTGAATCAACAGGAAAGGACAAAGATCACTGTAGTGTTATCTCACTGCTACTGAGGTGCAGCCAGGTGTGGGCAGGATGCTCCTGTCTGGGCTGTGCCAGTCTGAGGAATAATCAGGCAGCTCCAGCTCCCATGGCTGCTGCGTTTCAGTCCCCAGGGCAGCACTGGGCTTGTTTTCTGGGAGGCAGGAGACATCTAAAGTCTCAACTCCACACAGACAAGAGAGGAATAACTCCTCTGTGTGTGTGCACACACATGTTCATGCATGAGGCACAGGCAGATATAGATTTAGGATTTTTTAGCAGCTCTTCCTCCTTTGTCAGCACCGGCCCAGCAGTGTGCCCCTGTCAGCTCCTCAGTCACCTCTGTTTGGATGTTACCAGAAATGTCCTGCATTAATTAAGCTCTAGATTAGGTATGTGCTGTTCTGCAGCACTTGCAGCAAGTTACTGGAGGGGTTAAGGTCACAAAGCTTTTTCCAGTTGTCTCCAAATGACCTCACCTTCTCCTTCCCCCTGATCAGGAGCAGACACCAGCAGAATGTCACCATGCTGGACTCTTTCTTATCCCAACCCATAAATTCTCTGATGTTTTATCATCCATTCTGAGGCAAAGCAATTGTATATGTTGTTGTTGTTGTTGTTGTTGTTTTTCTCTATGGAAACTTACAGTAGTTTGAAAAGCCTACTCTTTACTTTTTTAGGTATGAGGAAGGCAAGATAATGAACTTGCTTATTCATTATTTATGTGACTGCAACTGTCTGTAAAGACCAGAAAATGAAAAGAATGTCATCTGCTCCCTCACTGCCATTAGCATAAGCATTAAAATAAATTGAAAATTTAGTCTGGAAGTAGAACAGACCTTGACCCATCCTAAGCAACCACCTTACACAGTGTACCAGAAACTACCCACTTCTTCCTGCAGGAAACCAAACAACTTCTGTTCTGTCACTTTTCAGGATGACAACACACCCACAGAAATGGACAAGACTGATTCTCTAAACGTCCAAGAACTTTTGCACAGAACCTAATTCCTCAGGCATGTACTCCCTTCTTGGGGTCAATAAGATCTGGCTGAAGATTTACTATTTAGGGGAAAGGACTTACAGTCAGCCCCCAAAATAACAGCTACCAGCCTGGTGGTACAGCATTAATATATTTAGAGAGAAGGCTTCAGCAGCAAAGGTCAGGAAGGCAGGACCAATTTCATCTATCATCCCACTCAGACATTTACTCTGGATCACATCACTCCTCTTATATTAAGACTTAAATGATTTCCAAAAATACCTGCAGGAATGATGCAACTAAATTCAGCTGTATTTTCCAAAAGCACAAATAGAGACACCTCCAGTTCCAGCTGACTTTCAATGACTGCTGCTTCATCCTGATATGTACCTTTCAAAACTCCTCCAAAGAGATCTGATTTTTTTAGGTTCCTCAGTAAATGGTAGATATTTTTAAAAATAAGCAAAAAGACTGGAAACATCCTCTATACAACATGACAAAATCCTACATCTATATATTCTGCAAGCAGCAGCAATATTCTCCTGAGCATTGAGCCTGTTCCCTTTTCCCCACGAAAGCTGCACCAGCCAGCTTACCATCAATTCCCAGGGCTCCCTCCTTCTTGTTCTCTGGGCATGGCTCAAACTTGCTGATGATTTCCAGGCAATGTTCTTTAGTCACATTTGTCATCTGTAAAAGCAGCAGAAGGGCAGTGTTAACTATTAATCACAGCTCCTCTGAGCTCTCTCCACCTCCAGTCCAACAACTGGGCAGATTATCCACAGTGGGACTCAGGATTTCCAGCTCCCCAGAGGGATTCTCACTCCTGTCAATCAGTGTCAGGGCAGATCAGAAGGGGAGCTCTCTGTGAAAAGTTTCTGTGCCATTGGCAGCTGCCTGATGACAGAGTTCTGCTTTGTAGGTCAGATCTGTTGTTAGGCACCACAGAGCGTCCAAACAGAACGAGCTTTGCCACAAACCAATGGGATTTCTTCTCTTGTAGGATTAGAGGATTAGCTTGCATTATCAAAGGGTTTTTTTATTTTGAAATAAAATAAGAAAATGGCTCATCTTTATGCAGCAGACAGAAAAATCTGTTAGTAGCAGGGAAACAGAGAAACGGGACATAATGTTCTCAGGAAATCTGCTAACTTCAAGGTTGCTCTGCATTCTCAACTGAAAAGAAAAGAATACAAAGGGAAATGTATGTCTGTAAATGTTGTCATTTATGAAACCAGGGATATTAATGTTGATCTGTAACTTTTTTTACATAATGCAGTGTTTTAATAACTTAATTTTATCACAATTAATACTCCTGCTAATAACTGTTGATGTATTCTCTATTGTCCTGATATTATTTAACATTCCTGAGTGGTCCAGCAAATCCTTGCTATTAGATGCTGTACATGAAAACACAGCCCTTGTCATCAGAGTGCAATAAAGTGACCATCAATTTGGCAACACAAAATCTTTGCCTGGGGGAAAATGAAACCACCAGCACATCTGCTACAAGATCAATGCCTTTTCTGGGAGTAATTTAAAACATAATAAATAAAAGTAAAAGCAGAAGACCAAAACCTCTAACTCCGGATTTGAGCACTGATGATACTGTGTTCAAAAGCTCTGGAACACCAGGTTTTCCTGGAATGGAGTAAAGGTGTTTTCCCTGTCCGTGTTGTATGAGAAAGGGTGGCAAGGGAGAGAAGACCCCCAGGCAGGATTTGGCCCTGTAATTAGCTGAGTTGATTTCTGTCCTGTGGTGAGTGTTCATTTTTCCCTCAGCATCTGGAGGATCAATTGACCAATGAAATGGAAACACACCCCACTTATCTAAGAGATAACTGCCAGAGAGGTGGATTTTTTATTCATTCCTTTCATGGACAATGACTGAAAATCATGGGCATTTATGACTTACAGGCATGAAGCGTCAGAGGAGACCATGAGGGGAAAAGGGCAAAGATAAGTCAAAGGAGTTGTTCCTGCAGCACTGGACTTAAATCACTCAGAGAAAATTCCTTAGGTACTACAATGTGTTTCCCAAACTCTCCTATACATTAATCATCCTCTCAACTGCTCTTTGAAAGATAATCTTCCAGTTTACACACTGAGATAGTGTGACAAAGTAATTCAGAGTTTCATCATGGGCTGTGCACTAGGTCACAGGCAGAGCCAGGAACACCAGCTCTGCTCCAAGGTGCTGAATGCTGGGAACAGACAGATGCTGATGGGATTGTTCAAGGGGAACACATGAAAAAAGAAAGCAATTCTAGAGATCATATTTAGAGGCACACTAGAAGAGTCTATAAGAAAAAAAAATGGTAGTGAGAGCAAGAAGATTCAAGAAATAGTCCTAGATGAAAAGCAAGAGACATCTGTCTCTTTTTCACATGCACACCATCAAAGTCCCCACTCCTTTCAAAAGGGAATTCATTCCCTTGGCAAGCAGAGAGGCATGCAGCTGGAATTCTGCTCCTGGCTTGGGCCTACCTTCTGTTCAGTCTCCAAGAAGCGTTTCAGGTCATCTGTGTCCAGGTAGTCCTTGTGGTTGCTGTAGGTGAGCATCAGCAGGTACAGATCGCGCCGCGTCGACATCATCTTGTAGAAGGCACAGAACTCCTCAAAGTCCAGCGTGCCCTGGTTGTCATCTGTGTCAGCCTCCTGCAGCACACAACAGCCAGACAGTCACAACCCAACTGCCTGCACCAATTTTAAATAAACAAAGCCCTGCATGAGAGTGAAGCACTGGAATCAAATGCAGGTTGAAGCTGCGTGATGCGGCTGCTAGAACTGACTGATCTGTCAGCCTTGTCACAGGAATCCTCTGCACAGCTCTGAACCTCTCCCATGGACACATCCATGCCAAAAACAACTTTGAAGGTTTTAATTGTTCCACAGGGAACCCTGCTGAAGGATTTCTTCTGTCTGTGGCAAGCAAGTGAAGGCAAGTTCCCCTCCAACAATATACGTGTGTCTGGCAGAATTACCCACTCACATCTTCAGAAGATCATTGGAGCCCAAGTCATCTTGAAATTAATTTTATATCCAGGATTTGAGAGGATATCTGTTAAATCCATGGCAATAAACCAATAAGATCTGGAAGAATACTAATTTTGCAAGTAAAGAAAAAATCATCAGGGATTTCACATAGAGGCTTGCTGGTCCCTGCAGGGACTTTGTGATAACAAAAGCTACACATCTCTATTGTTGCTCACTGAATTGGGCCAAGGTCAGCAGAAGCCAATGTCAAACAAACAGCTCTCAGCACTGCAAAAATCTGACAGATACAGAAGTTTGCATGCTGGGTATTTTATTAGTACCCGCTATCAGAGGATATTGGATACTTTATTTGATAATATTTGTTAGAGAGAACATAACTGGGGGAGGAAACATGAGTGGGTTTGGGATCAAAAAGGTGTAGCAAAAGAGCAATCTTGGAACTGTGTGCTTTCATGTTATGTAACACCAGAAAGTACCTGGTGTGTTGTCTTTTTCTGTGCATAACAATTTATCTGTGATGTGTTTCTGGAGCTCTTTCCAATTTACCAAATGGACTGTGTAGTATCTCTCAGTAGAGTGGAAACAAACCAGCTGCTGAAGTATTTGAAATCTCTTCTACTGGATTTCGTGTTAAATCCTTGCTCTTTCAGGGAAAAATAAAATCTTACCTTAAACATTTGCTTGACTTTCTGTCGGGGTAGGTTCACATTCAGTTTGTGCATGAGCTGGAGCACTTCACTAATACTCAGACTGCCATCCCCATTTTTATCTGCCTCATCAAATGTCTGCTTCAACCACATTGAACAGGAGTTAAGGAACAGCACGGATTATTGAAAGATCTTACTGAACATCATGGATATATTATTCTTCTCACATTAGGAAACACTGCAAATGAGACTGAGAATGAAAGGTCAAGCTAATATCTAACTCTCCTCATGTTAGTTCAGTAACAGCTTCTAGGCTTGCTGTGCTCAACATGCCACATGTGCTCTGTGCCTATTTGACAACACAGAAGAAAAAAGGGCACTTTCTGAGTGAATCTCAGTGTTACATCACCAAATTAAATGGATGGCAGTGAGAATGAGGAATGTACCTGTGTGTTTTTCAGTCCACTGCAGTCACTCATCTCCATCTCCAGAACAATCCTCTTCAGGAACTCTGTGTTTGGAAACAGGGAATACAATGGGAACTGCTCTGAAGCTCTGAGCCTAGTGCTCACTTGTAGCAAAACAAATACTGTAAGGAATCCTGAGCTTCTCCACAGCTCTCACTGCTGGGAAAGCTCCCAGGCAGCACAGGAAGGATATTGGTCCCTGGTCCTTTGGCGTTTGGAGAGGCTGTCCTCGTCACTGATGCCTGCCATCAGGTACTTCAGCCCCGTGATCCAGGTCCGTGCTTCCTCGGCACTGGAGGACACCAGGTCCAGGGACTCCATGTGGTCCCCGTAGTAGATGCTGAAGCAGCAGTTGGGGTCGAAGCTGCCGTCGGCATAGCGCTGGAAGATCTCCGACTGCTTCCCCTCACACACCTCCTGGATGGAGTCGATGGAAACTGCAGGGACACGGGTGCAGTAACGGCTGTGAGCATGCCCTGGGCTGGAAATCCCAGAGAGGCAGAGCCCAGACCTCACACTGCAGGCCCCAGTTCACACAGGGTTTCCTCCAACTCATTTACAGCATCCTACACCCTACAACCTGCATGGTCAACTGCAGCAACTTCAGCTTCATAAACAACCCATCATAAAATCATTTACTGCCCTTTAAAGTCAAGTACTGTGGAACCCTTTGAACCCTTCAGGCAGATCCCCAGGGCCTTGCCTTGGAAGAAGGTAGAGTTTCCCCACCTAGGCTGAAAGGGAGGACTTCCCCATGGTGCTCTGCAGCACTATTGCCAAGCTAATGTAGATTGCTTCCCCCATTGGCCAGTTGACCCTGCCCACCCCAATTGTTCATCCCTCATTGCCTCTGGAGGTTGCTGCCCTTTGCACCCCCTGTACCCTCAGGTCATTGGTCACTGACCCCATACTCAAGTCTGTGCACAGCAAATGCTCATGTGTTTTGTCCCTGATTTCCCTTCAGCGTGCTGGAGTAAACCTTTGCTGGAATTTATCACACACTAGGCCCTTCTGCCTCTCTTGGCTGAGCTAGCTGTGGTGTGTGTGGACATGAGTGCTTTCCCTGAATGCTTACCCAAGCAGCTTTTCCACTGGAGATGCTCATTGGGAAATAGATAACACCATCCACTGTCTAAACCCCACGCTGCTACACAACACCTCTCATGGAGCCAGGCCCTTCATTCTCCTTTGTTTACAAGAGGACAAGGCCCCGGGAGGGGTCAGGGGGGAGGTCCTGTGGCTGACACTCACTTTTGGCTTTCTCATTCTTCCGAGACGGTCTCCAGCGAATGCAGGACCTGTGGTCATCCAAGTAGTAGAAGCGGACCAGCCCCTTGGAGCCTCCTCGGAGCTTGATCATCTGGGTGCCCGCCTGCATGGAGCTCATACATCTTTCCACTGAGGAGAGGAAGGAAGAGAGAGCAGTGAGCCAGAGCTTGCTCGCTTTGGAGTTGACTTTTCAGGATGAAAACACATCAAGCTGCCAAATGAACTGCGCAAGTCAAAGGACAAGGGTTCCTGTAGTGCCTGTATAGGATGTCAGGTGTTAAGATCAAAAAGTCAGAAAGATTCTTGGTGACTGTAGACTTAACTTGTAAATGTGAATGTTTTCATTCCCATATCAATTTATGAGAAGTGATCATATGTTGGAACCAGCACAAGGTATGTGCCTTTCTCAAGACCATCTCAAATCTGAGCTCCTACAATATGTAAACATTGTGCTGGACACAGGGTGAAATCTCACCTGGAAATGGGAATCCTTGGCCAGCAAGGTCCCACTGCTTCTATGGATTAAGTCACTGATCCTATAGATTTGCTTAGCAAGAACCTCACAAACTTTTCATCTCCCAAATCCCCAAACCCACCTTTTCCTAGCAGGAAGCCTCTCACCTGTGTTGTACTTTGCTTCTGGGCCTCAGGACCTGTTCCATTCCTGTGGGTTTGGCAGAATCCCACACAGTGCAGCCTTAAAAGCCACGAGTGTTGGGAGAAGCTCCCCCCAAGGCTCTGCTGTGCCTCTGCAGGGATCCTGCTCTTTCCTGGGGAGCTGCTGCCAAACCAGGGCTCTGGCACTGGAAGCCCCTGGGAGCCAGGCTGGGGCTCTCTGAAATCCAGCTGCTGCAAGGACTCAACAACTTCAATCCAACTGTGTGACTGGCTGGCTCTGTCCCAGGAATAAATGCAGACTCACATTTTCTGCCAAGTCTCCCATTTATTTCCCCTGATGACAGAGCAGAGCCTGTGACCTGATTTTCCTCTGACTTTCTGCCTGATCTGTTTAAGTAAAATTAAAACTATTACTGTGTTCAACATTCTTTTTTTTTTTCAGCCCTAGAGATGAGAAGTGAAAATTGCTACTGAGATTCTGGATTGAGGAATGAAAATTAATTCATGCAATACACATTCTAATTCAGAAATAAATGCAAGGAGATTCTGAGGTCAGCTTTCTTTTATCAGTCTTCTGCTATCAAGATTAAAGATGAAGGAGTGTCTAAATGAAAACACTGATTCTGTGTGTTCCAAAATGCATCAACACCACCACAACTCTTTGGGATGATTCGAGTCCACCTCTCAGGCAAAGGTAAGTAAAAAGAAATGGGGAAAAAGCTTTGATGTCCCTGTGCTTTACAGCTCATGTTCAGATAAAGTCAATTAATTCACTCTGGAAAAGGTTCAGCAAAATAGATTCATTTGAAAGCAGACCTCTATGGTACAAGAAAATTTTAATTTGAAGGCACAATTCTGTGGAGTTCATTGTCCATGTTAATAAAATATTCATGGAGAGAAAGTGTGGAATTGAGAGCAAGATAATCCCTTGTGTAACATTTTACTTCTTAAAGCTGGACCCTTGTCCTTAGTCACAGATGCCTTTAGAGAAAATCAATATTCAGCAGGTATCACCATAAAGGCAAGAGCTGTGCCAGAAACATCCACGGCAACATCAGAGCCAAACTCAGCCCAACCCTCTCCCAGACACTCAATCTTTTCAATATCTGCTTTCATTCTGATTCAGAAGAAGATAAATATTTCTCAGATTTACTGAAATAATAATTATGGGAAGCTTGAACTTATTTTCATTTCACAAGGTTCATAGGGTAGGGTTTTTGAAAAAAAAAATCGGTCAAAATAGCTAATAAAATGATTTTTCTGAACACTAATCACACACACTTCAAATCACATTAAATTTCCAACTTCCTCTTTGGGAATTATAGCAGTAAATAATCTTATTGGAAGAAATCAGAAGAGTTGAAATGGGAAAAGTATCAAAGATCACACCTGTTACAAAGCAGAACATAATGAAGAAGTACCAAAATAAAACCACACTTTCTTCAGCACACATTTACTTTGCTTTTGCATGAAGTAGGAACACGTTCCCTGCTGTTAAAATTTTAATAAGCATCCTTGGATTGCTTTTCCAGTGCTGCTGTTTATTTTGTTGCAGGATTTCTCCCCCAAAGCCACCCTGAGCCCCTCAGCTCCTGCTGCACCTCCAGCTCATGGACTGAGCTTGGGTGACCCATGACAGCCCCAATATTTCAGTGTTGCCATCTTTTGGGGATGGTGACACAGGGAAAGGAGGGCACAAGAAATCCCTCCTTTCCTGTGTGAGAGCAGCAGCTTTTGTGGATCCTGGCAATGCAGTGGGAAGGAAAATTCCAAAGGGAATGCAGAGGTGTTTGCTGGGGGCACCAGGACATGGAGCAGGGGCACCTCCACACCTGTCCCTGTGTGTGGCATTCACACCCTCCCTCGTGGGACTGAAAGTTTAGAGCACTACAGAGACTGGAAGAGAGAAAAAAAAAAAAGAAAAAAGAAAAGAAAAAAGAAATCCTAGCGGTACTTATATCAAACAGAAAATGATATGGTTTCTTTCTGAAGTCTTTCACAGCATGCAAGTGAAAAGGGCACACTGCTGAGAAGTAGAACTGCTTCTCCTTGCCATTGTTCACATTCCTTCTTTAAGGATTCATTCCTATACTTCAGATAAAATTCCCCCAGTCTTGCAATGAATCAGGTTTTTGAAGAAATGGCTCTTAACTATCTTCAATTAAGGCTGAATTACAGCTTTTCTGTTTTTCACTTCATTAGTTCCTGTTTTTTTCAGAATTCAGCTTATGTTCAGCTCTCTTCTGATCTAATGAGTTGCCTCAATTTGCATCTGAACAAAAAAAATTGTGGAGAGAAGATGGATCTCTGTATACTGCAGCACAGAGCACTGTCAGAGCAGAGCAGGGAATAGAAACATGGAACACCCAGTTCCACACCTGACTGATGCAGCAAAAAGACTCACAGTGATTTGTCATGCTTCTTAATAACATTTATATTTACTACACAAAGTGTTAAAGTAACAATAAATAGCAAAACTAAACAAACCATAAACCCTACAATTTGTCCTGAAACAAGGGGAAAAAGGAGACTAATATAATTCCTATTGTTAGAAAGATGTTCTAGTGTCTGCAAATTAATTATTTATGGTTCAGTAACATTATTGTCTTTTAGGAGTCTCTGAGATTGATATAAATATGTGAAGGAGTGGGAGTAATTTAGCATGTGGGGATGAAAAGAAGTCAGGAGATTGAGTCATTGAGTATTTTTGTACATGGACCAGCTTTGTCAAAAGATTCCCATCCCTGGGCTCCAGGCAGCCCCAGGTTGTGTCACACACCTTTGCCCCAGGGGCAGCGAGCAGGGAGCATCAAACTCTGCTGAGTTCTGCCCCAAGAACAGATCCTGGAGGGATGAATCCCAACTGTGTGCCTCACACCAACCACCCTCCTGAACAACATCAGGAGAGGAGAACAGATTCCAGCAGCTTGTTTCTCTCCAGAAGATGTTTGTGAGCCCAGAGAAACCCCCCCAGTACACGTGCACCAGAAGGGCAAGAAAATATCCCCTTAAAATATCACCAAACCAAAACAGCTTTCCCACGCACCAGCAGAGGACTCCCACACTTGTCACACATTCAGCACTGCCAATCCATTCAATACACAGCGACTGCCCCATTTCTTTAAAGTCTCACTGGAAATGGTTTCACAGCTATAAGTGGCTCATCAATACATAAACCAAAGAGCTGACTGGCTCCAACTATTCCTGCCAGGAATATCACTTTCTGTCTAGACAGGAGGCATAAAATCTTTTTAAAAATCAATATATCAATACAATGATATAAAATATGTAATATATCCAAATTCATAATATATCAGCAGAGTGTGTTGGGAATTCTGTCCAGAAGACATTTTGCCAGTCCTGCCTAAGAACTGGCTGTGGTGTTCCTGGCCCAGGTACACCAGGCTCACTCACATCACTACACTGGATCCAGTTAAAAACCAGACCACATCCAAACTCATTAATCTTCATTTGTTTCGTTTTGCATCCCTCCAGCCTAATGAACAGGTCCCTCTCACCTTTTAAACCAACCATCTTATTCCCAACACAGTTTTGTTCCCCTTGTTGGCTCTTAGTGGCTCAAGCTTCACTGAAGTCCAGGACTTCTACTGTTCTGCTCATATTGGCCAAAAAAATCTGAAAGTGTCTTTGGAAAACCACATTTCTCTATAATCCTGCCAGCAATGGTTGGGACAGTGTTTAGTGTGCACAAGAGATGATGGAAGATTGAACCCATCCTTGAAGCACACCACTCCTAATAAATGAGGTGTTAATGGGAGATGTTCTTAATCCTGTGGAAATTAGGGGCTTGATTTGAGGTCAGGCTGCCAGCTCTCCATCCCTCCATCAGCCACCTGCATTCAGGAAAATGCAGAGGCAGAGTAGGATGGTGTTTCTCCTCTGAAAAATTCCCAGTACTTGCTAAGCTATCTGTGTGTCCAACTTTCTTGCTAAAAAAACATCTTTGATCGATGAAGCTGACAGACAAATAGGACAAAAATGTGCTCCAAGGAACAGGTGGTTCTGGTCAGGCTGCAGATTTCCTCACTGGCCATGCAGAAGTGGCCCAAGAAGATTGTTATTAAAGTGTTTTTACTAGAACATCTGTTTTCTCTGGCTGTCTCTAATTAGGTTTGCTGGGTTTATTAGCTATTTAAAGGAAAGGCTGCTGTGAGCACCCAAAGGGGATCCTTCTCACAGAGCCAGTGAAGCTTGAGAGTTTTGTGTGTCTGTATTGAGAAAACAGCCTCTAAACAGTCCAGTGACCTGGTGTGGATCAAGACAGCAGACATACTTCCAGATGCTCATTTTAAAAACGCTAAACTACAAATAAAATTAAAGAGTTAAGAGGTGTACAGTACTGGCAGATAGCAAAACTGTCGTGCTGTGGGTGAGGAGAAGGACACAGAGTCTATGCAACAGAATATTTTAAAAGGTCAGCAAGTGTCAAAATGTACAACTTTGCTCTAGCTTGTCCTGAAGAACACAAATCAATCATGAAATGATAAGTGGGGGCTTGCTGAAGAGAAAAAGAACTGCACTACCAACCAAGCAACATAACATCAGCCCAGGGCTGCCTCCTCCTTCCTTCTCTTCTGCTCCCCACGCTGCTGCCACACAAAGGTGCCACTAACTAAGCTCTCAACATGAAAGATTTAAAGGTGTCACCATTTCACTGAATTCAGGGGATCAGCATCTTACCAAAGTGGCCGATTTTCCATCTCGGAGAGGCGACGATGCTGCCACCAACCCAGAAAAAGTCTTCAGCCAGACGGGCCACTGAGAACTTGTTCTGGAGCAAGGGAGATTTTGAGATATCCATGTCTGAGCGGGACTGGAAGCAAGCACTGATGGCCTTAGGAGGTATCAAAATTCTGTAGTGCACGTTCTCCATGTAGCAGAATAGAAATATTATCAGAAAAATAGAAAATAGCCATTGATTTCCAAAATCCAGTGGTAGTTTTCGGGTTGTTTCAGAAAAGTTTCTTAGCTAAATTAAGCCTCTTTCACAATCCAGATTTAGAGCATTAAAATCCCAATAAAATCCTTTTTATTGTGATGTACCTGTGACTACTTCGGAGAATTGGGTGGGCTTCAGTTCAAGATTTTAAAGAAGACACATGATGGAGCATGAGGCAATTTGGCAGGTAGATGAAACCATTTCTGGACAGCAAGGCCTCCTGATGATATTCTTTTCCTCCCGCTGATTTTCTTTTTCCTTTGGTACTTTCCCAACTGCTTGGCATCATCAAGACATTACAGCAATTTATAGTTGTTGGCTCCTCCACCACTTCCTCCTCCTGATGGCGATTCCCACAAGGAGAAAACCCTTTCCTTTCTTTGGTTACAAACAGATTTGCAGCTCCCACTCTTTCAGGGGCTCTACCTGCTCTTCAAAACCAACCAACAACCTTCCCTGCAGTAAATAATGCACAGTTAACAGCACAATCCATTCCCCTCTCTGCCCTCCTGAGCCACCCTTGCCTTTCACTGTGGATCTGCCCAGGTGCATAAGCTCTTCAGTCTCTTTCCAGGGCTGGAAAAAAAAGAATAATCACATTTTCTTCTCATACAGCTCCTCAAAATATCATTGTGCCAGTCTTCTTCTCTTCTCTGAAGGTTCTCCTCACTATTTTAATGGGCATTTCTGATAAAAGAAAGAACATTTCTCTCTGGGCAGCAAAAACTAGATACGATGGAAACACAGCAACACATGTTTGCTTCAAATCCTAAATCCATCATAGGCACTAATCCTAAAGCTGTGCTCCTGCCCTATCCAGTCAAGGGATTTAGGTGACACGTTACAGCTGAGAAAATAAAAGAGGTTTCAAATAAGTGCAGTCTTCTTCTGCTTCTCCTCTTCATCTTCTTCTCCTCCTCTTCCTTCTTCTCCTTCTTCCCCAGCACCTTCCATCTCACACTCTGTTTGGGGATGTCTCTGCAGGCTGACACAGCCACAGAAGATCTTGCTTAGGGCACAGCCAGGCAGCTCCTGTGCCCAGGGCTGCTGTAACAGAACCAGGAGCACTGAGGGGGCTCCAGGACTGACAGATAAAAGCAGGTGAGGATGAATTTTTAAAAAGCACTAAGTCACTACCTCGTTCCATTTGAAATGTACCCATTGAACTCCAAATACAGAAATCTGTCATGTAGGTTATCACAACCACTTAAGCTACATTAAGTTTTAAGTACAATAGAAAATCTCTCTTGCCATCTGTGATCTGTACAAGGAGCCTCATATGCTTCTACCCTGATGAGCTAAACACAAATTGCCCATTTAAAAACACATTCATTAAGTGCTTCCTACTCTTCCTTTCACAGTTTGAAAAAAGCTTTGGAGTAGTTAATTCTGGAGATGATTCACTCTCAATTACAAGTTGTTTATTTCACCACCGATGCCCAGAGTTCTTATACTGGGCTTGACTCAGAGTTTAACCACAGATTAATTCCAAACTAGAACCAAACTGGGTCTGCACCACGGGAGGCAGTGATGCTGTGTACACTCTTGCCACTATTTATTCAAACATTTCAACCACAACCTTCCACCCTCCTAAGGCATCTTTCAAGAGCAATTTAGTGAGATGACTGCAAACTGTCATCAGGGAAAGAGCAACTTCTCCTGTAAAATGCTCAGAAGGATATATGCATCCCACAGAAAACTCTGCCCTAAGGGAAGAACAAGGGAAACTTTATTCTAAAGATCCTAATCCTTTCTTCACGTGAAGCCTGGGCCAGGATGAGAGCTGGGACCTGTGAGTTTCATTGCCTTCTCTATCACCTGCTTCTCTGAATTCCTGAAATAAACCCATTAACATCTTTGTGTAATGTCTTTAGATATACACCTTAAATGGTGAGAATGTCACTGCTGTACTCACAGGGAAGGAGAGAGAACTTCGAGGCTCTCAATTACAAGGAGACAGAGTTAAGGCAAACTTCTGCAGAAACCAAAAGTATTGCAGCTGTTTAGCTCCTTTTTTCCCCAGTACTAATCAGGTTTCCTTGCAGTTTTCCAGGCCGTGCATGCAACAAAATCAGTAGCTGGCACAGAATGCTAAAGGTACTCCGTTCAAAATTCAAATATCAGTTCTGCCAGCACATCCTAGAGTCTGCATTCACCATTTATATGTTATCAACCTGGGGACAAGGGGAAGGGAGGAGAAGAGGGAAATGTAACTCCCATTGCAGCACTGCTCAAGATATTGGTTTCATGGTTCATAATTAGAATTCTGCAAATGCAGGGCTTCAAATATGGATTTGATTTTATTTGAGTAGAGAGAAATGCCAATGATTTATAGCACTGGAAAAGAACTATTACAATATTCAAGTTAAAGTTAGATTTTTAATCCTAAGAGCACACAGAGAAAGTTAATTTAAATTATTTCAGTTGACTATCCACACACCCCTTCAGGCCTCTTAAGAAAATCCTCATGGAAACAGAGAAAAATAAAATCTTTCAGAAGGCTCCTCCATTTATTATGCTGGATACTGGATAACAGTGTGGAAAAGCAACTGGGAATAACAAAGAGTTAAATTGGACACAATCCCTCTCCCAACTCTTAAGCACACTGAGCTGAGGACTTAGGATCTAAGCCTACTGAAATGGGTTTCTATTCTTGCCTCTCTTAACATCCCCAGAGCAATCTTGCTCACCTGACCCAACTCGGAGATTAAAGACTTCTTTCCACAGCACTGAAGGAACTTATTCTCATCTGAGTGTAACAAAGGCTTTTCATGCCACGAAATAGATTTTAAAACCAACATTGTCTGAGTCTCCAGGCCGGCCTGTGGCTTAGCTAAAAATGGAACTCAGAACACTTGAACAATGCTAGAATGTCAAAGTCTTGCAGAAGAAGAAAGGAGGAAAGTGCCAGAGGAGCCAGACTCCATCCCACAGAAAGAACATCTTGAGGAAGACACAGGAGCACAACACACATATGGCTTGGAAGATGGAGAAAAGGGAACAGGATGGAGATCCTCCTGAGACAAATGGGATTATCATGAATGCAATCCTTCAGGATGGAGGGATTCACTTGCCTGCTGAGGGGTGGGAAAAGTGTGAACAGTTATGTAATACACAGGGAAACAGCTGCAGACCTCAAAGTAGAAAAAGCAAAACTAGAAATTTCAATATCCTGACTGCCAAAGACATAAATGTTACAGAGCTGGCAATGTTTTTGACCTGAAAATCCACCAGGATTAGACCTGTGACTTCCCAGCCATGCACTCCCTGTACCTTTCCACAGACACACTACAGACCCAGTTTAGCAGATTAACAAACTGACCTCGTCACAAGAGGCTGATTCTGAAACACTGAGCTGCTCACGGGCAGCTATGAGTGATACACAGAAGAACTTTGATACAAGTATTCCCATTTTCCACTTCCCACCCAGGGAAATCTTACTTCTAATGGCTGTAGAATGACAAGAAAATTATTTCCAACCAACAACACAATCATAAAATACAAGGGGGAAACAGAAGATATCAGTGCCTTCTGGCACATCTCTCTCTCACTTATTTTTACCCTCCCTGTTGCACTTTCAGCTCTAAACCCCAGTCAAAAGACCTGTAAAAACTGCAGAAACTCCATTTACATCTTAGCTACCCCAGCCCAAGATTTTCACAGGAGTTAGCCAGCCTATTACCAGCTTCTGAAGCACTAAATGCAAGGATGTTTCTGAAATACCAAAAGCAAAAACATCTCCCAGAAGTGCACATCACTAAATGCAAGTCAGGAATACTCTCAGTCATGGTAAAGGTTCAAAACCCCACCTGCATGGGCACAAACTCAAGCAGCAGGAGATGACTGGACTTCATGAACCAAAGGTGAATGATGCTCATTCAATACTTCTAAACATGTGATTTATGTTTCTTCCTTTCCCCCCAGAAATGCTGCTCCCAAAAGGGCTAAAGCAGCATGAACTGGGCAGCCAGACCAGCCAGCTCAGCTGCAGTTTCTCTTCTCTCTGCTGGAGTCCTTTGCCTTTGTGTTTCCAATGCATTCTGCTTTTTCACAGCTGTGTCTGCATGCAACAGCTGCCCACTGTTTTTAAAGTGGGGTTTCCCCAAGAAGAGGGATTTGGGGAGCAGATGCTGGTAGAAAAAAAGACATTCACGGTTACATTTTCTATTTTTGTCTTTCAACCAAAAACCTGTGCATTCGTTCTATCAAGAATTGACTAAATCAATCATTTTCAGATGGTTTTGGCTCAGAAAGACCAGAGCACCTGCTCTGGGGCCACAACCTTATCCCAACTGTGCATAAGCTGCCTTTTCCCTAATTCTAGCCCAGCTCCATCCTCTGCCATGGGCACGGGCAGAGCCTGCCCGACCATCTGGACTGCACCTCTAAGCACAGTAATCCCCCCCGAGATTAACACTGCCCATCTTGCCCAGATCAAGTGGAATTCAGGTTATTCCATGGCCCCTGTGCCTCGCCCACCAGGCCTCCAAGCGAAACGTTTGTGCACTGGCTCAGAGCATATTCAGCATGTTATTTAGCTTGTCTGAAATCCACCTGTCCTCAGCATCCATCCACTGGCAAGGCACTGATTCCACTGGGAGAGGCTGTAACATCACATTTTCCTGGTGCTCCTTCCCATGCTGGAATTCACAGTGGGCCAACCTTGGGACAGCTCCTTTAGGCAACCAGGAACGTTCCCAGGGCTCCCCAAAACTGTTTGGAAAGTCCCATTATTAAAATGCACCAGTTGTGAAATCCCTTAAATTACTTCGTTCGCTTGGAGGAGTGTTTGTGGAACGGGGACCCATTAGCAACAACAGCACTAATTTAATGACAATTACTCTGCCTCCTGCCATGATGTTTAGTTCTCTTGGGCTCATCTGGAAAAAAATGATGCAATTATTTTAATTAAGTGAGAACAGGCTTTGTGATTTGAGCTGCTGAAATCTTTTCCTTGCAAAGCTGTGACAAACAAATTTTGTCAGTTGTAGAAAAATGTCAGCATAAAATGAAGATTTTAAGACTATAAATGGTGCTCTAAGGTCACCTTGTCTCCAACCACCAACTCGTGTAAGAAAATGTCCCTACACACTTAATTGAAGTAAGATCATAAACCCTTTACATTTAAAGGTCTTTCAGTGCTTGACCATCTGTTCAGGGCCATGGGGCATAAACACACAGAGCGAGATTAAAGCAGGTTGGGACAAAAGCAATCCATCAATATGATTACTCCTTCTAGGAAAACCCCTCTAAGAACTCAAGAATCCAAGGTAAAATGGGCACAGGAATGCAAGACAGGTTGAAAGACATTCAGAAAAAAGTGATTTTAACTCACAAATTTTACTTCTGTATTTGGGTTGAATTTTAATGTATTCTATCTGTATAAGCTGAGAACTGTTCCAGACCTTCCTTTTGTGCCATGTACATTTTGAAATATGTGACAGACTCCCTATTTCTTCAAATATAGACCAGTTTCATGAAAGATGGGGAAAAGAGGAGCTGCAATGGCTCTAGGAATAACTCAGTCTCTGTCTTCATTCAGTGCTTTTCTCAGCTTCTGCGACATCTGAGAGACAGCCTCATGAGGCTGTTCTTTAAATTTTCCTTAACTTCTCAAAAACTTATCACTCAACAGAACCCAGCATCTGTAAACCTCAGAAACCAATGGCAGGTCCTTCTGGAAGCTTGGAAGATGACCATGATTGTGGTTTCCTTTGAGCAGGAACCACCTGCTGCAATCCCAGAGGAGAAGATTGCCGGCAGAAAACAACACAGAGTGCAGGGTGCTGAGTGGAACCCACAGCAAGCTCAGGGGCTGAATTTTCACAGCTGACTGCCCAATTTCATTTGGTCCTGGATTCACTAGGGCTCAGGTAAATGTACAGGAAGTAAAGTAATTGCTCCTGGGCTCTTACAGGAAATCTGTTTCTATCTTTTGCTATGGCCTCCAATATCCACCTCAGCTCGAAACAAAGCATCCTGACAGATTCATTTCTCCCCAGGGCTTAGAGCCAGAAGATAAGCAGGCATTTGAAGGCTGATGCAAGTGTCAGCTCGCTGGCTGAACTGGAAAAATGGGCTTGTAGGAAAATATTTTACAGAGAGCCACATTTAACAGTGGTTCTGGACTTTGTTCAGTGCTGGCAGGTCCACATTCACTCCATGGCAGATCACATCATGACAGAAAATTTAGTTGCTCTCTGCCACATAATGTCTTTAGACCTGTACAGGCCAATATTGATTATCCTGCAGAGGCCAATATTGATTATCCCTCTGTAATTCCCTGAAGGAGAAAAGCTTTCCCATTTAGCTGGACTCAATTCACATTCCCCCCACAAATGATTGTCAGGGACAGAAGGGATGTGAATCAGCAATCTGCACGTATGGTACCAGTTAATTTGAAGTTGTGCACTTAGCATTAATGTGACATTTTCTTTGCACTGTTTCCTTTTTTTTTTTTTTTTATCAAGTTGAAGATGAGGCATCTGGAAACCATCTCTACTTGAGGGTTAGACCAGCAGAAACATCTTCAGTAAAAGGCAAAATCAGGAGCAGTGGTGCTGGAGAACCAGAGAACACCTCAGTATTGACCTCCCCCAGTGAGAGACATTGTGCAAATGCTGCTCCTGGGAGTCTGTAGCAGTTTGGAGGCTGAAATTCTGCAGCCACATCTCATGAGCTGTTCCACTGGAAGGTGTTTGCCAGCTGCCACGTTCTTGAAGGACTTTCCCAGACAAGAGGCTTCCCTCAGGACATGCCCCATTCTCCTCCCAATAGCACTGGCAGTATCAGCTGTTTCTTTACTGATAGCTGAACATTTCAGAATTACTTGGAACAAGGAATATTTTGGATCATCAGCAATGACTCCTCAGCCCCTAGTCAGACAGAACCCCTTAAAAAAAGGAGTGGCAAGTCAATGAAACACCAAAGCCTTGAGGATGTTGGTGCCTCTCACTATGAATGTTTGAACAGACCATCACATGAAGGCTTCTGGAGGCTTCCATACACTGGGAATTTCTGGCTTCAGTTGCATCATGACTGGTTTTATATCTAAGTGGGAGGAGAATTCCATTTCCTTTTAATGCTACAGATGACAGCAAGAAGTGGAACCCTTACAAGACCCTTCATGCAACCCCCTGCCCATGAAGCTCTGCTCTTTTCAGTTAGCCCATTTGTTTTCCAGGTGTTTTCGCTGCCTGGCTTAGAAGGACACCATCTGGCAGAAACACTGAGCTGGTTTAATCACAAACACAGATTCAATCTCAGCCTCAGCAGTGTCCCCTGCAAGCAAGGAATCAACCTGAGTAACTGCAGCCTGGATGATCTCCAGGGAGATCCTCAGGTGAGAGCCCCTCTCTCTCATTCCTGCTTTCACAAGTTGGAAGCTGAGCCCAGTAAGAAGAAGCCAAAAGGACTTTGGGTGACACAATTCCTGCTCCATCACACCTTCCCTGAGGACTTTGTCTGTTTAAAGCACAAATGCACGCTGGTGCATTTTCAGAGAACAATAACTGGATCAGGAATACTCAGAGTGTCCCATCGTGACATTTTCAAAACCAAACTATTCTGGTTCTCAGTCCTGAAACACTTCTGTCAGAAAATGCAATCATTAAAAGTGTGTTATAGCTCTCCACTACCAGAGGGCAGGGTGAAACTGGGATGGAATTGTTCCCTGGGAGGGTGGGCAGGCCCTGGCACAGGTGCCCAGAGCAGCTGTGGCTGCCCTTGGATCCCTGGCAGTGTCCAAGGCCAGGCTGGACAGGGTTTGGAGCAGCCTGGGACAGTGGAAGGTGTCCCTGCCATGGCAAAGGGTTGAAACAAAACAATATTTTAGGTCTCTTCCAACCCAAACCATTCCAGGATTCTATAATAAATATACCACTTCAGCCAACCCAATCCAAAACTTTTGCACGTTCTGAAGATTTAAGAAAACCACCTTCTTTCCTTCAAACAAAAAAAAAGTTCTTGCATATAGGAAATAGTTTCTCCCTGTTTAGCACGTTGTTCAGTTAAAGCTTCCATGCTCCCAAATCTCCGGCCTCTATGCCAGCAATATGGTACAGGTAAATAAATTCTTATGCCAAGTATTAAAATCTGCTTTTTTGCTTTTTAAATAAATATTGACAATGCCCAAATGCATCTCATCATCTCTCCTTCATTCTTAACAAATCTCCAAGGAAATTGGTTAACATTTGTCTGTTGTTGTGATGCACATGGAGACTCTCTCATTATTCACCTGAATTGTTTGCATACTTCTCAGGCTCATTAAATCTGTTGCAGCCTAGAAGTATTCTTGGATTTCATATTAATTTCATCAATAAACAAAACAATTTCCAAAATGGTCATAAAACTATGAAAAAAGCAATGGCAATTTCTGTGTACAATAGAAGCTTTTCCTCTGTGATGGTCACCCTCTTCCTTTTTTAATTACAGTTCTGCTCTACAATGGGACCCCTTAAAGTCAATTTGCTGTAATTTTCACATCCACATCCTCCTTCAGTTTCTGGAGCAGTATTTGCTGCAGTGATGAGTGACTGCACAGGTACAGCCACACCTGAGTTACCTGTTGGCCTTTTCTCATTGAATGGCGTTGCTGGAGCTTATTTTTGGTATTTTAGTAACAAAGACAAGGCAAAACCAAACCAGAGCTCACAGGTACGAGGTTTGGTTCTGACAGCCAAACACCAAGTTAGAGCCAAGCATTGTTCCACTTTGGTAAAGTTTTCTTCTAGGAATGATTTTTAGAAGAGAGAATTTTAAGGAGTGCTTCCTTCAAAAGGGATTGAGGAACAGGCACTAAGCATTGATGAGTTGAGTGAGGGATACTGCTCTGCCTTCCCAAAGACACCAAGGTGTGAGACCAGTGTCCTGAGCAGCTTTTTTGAGCACACAGAACCCAAGACAACCTTCTTTACTTGTTGCATAACTCCTGTAAGACCACAAGCCTAACAGGCATAAAATACAGAATGCATACAGACAAGCAGCCAGGCACTGGAGTCAATTAATTTACATCACACGGAAAGGTTTCTCTCTCTGGGCTCTTCCTGAGTAAATCAATGAGGAAATAAAGCTTTTAAAAATAAAAATTGGGCTTTTGAGAATTGGTCTTGAGTTCATAGATTCCTTCAGCAGCCATCAGTACAGGAGGGATGAGCTCCAAGTTCAACATGCAGGACACTGCAGCACAGTTTTCCCAGCTCGAGGCACTTCCCTGACTTCACCCCTGGTTTAATCCCACCAGGGAGAACTTCAACCCCAACTGATTCTGTGCACTCTTCTTGTTGGATGGGTGTATATAAACTACATCTAATGAGTAGCAAATCACCTGTTTTAAAAAATTAAAACAATACAGCTGACTCACAACAGAACTGGAGTCTCTTTTCTCTCTTCTAATGTGGGTAGCAGAAGGTCTCAGGTTAAAAATAGAAAGCCTTTCTTATGGTGACAGCAGCTAGTTAAGCAAGCAGAAAAGGAACATGAACATACCTGGAGCACTCCTTCGTTGCACACTTTATGCAGGAGGAAACAGCCATTAGAGATACATTTATTATTTAAGCTTTACTGATAGTAGGAGGCAAAGGTACAGCAAAAGCTCCCTTAAGAACCTGCTGTATTTGTTTAAAGCATTTAAGTTTGAATAGCAGAAAAGAAGTGTCCAAGGAAGCTTTGTAAACTACACTTTACAAATTAATAAAACTAATTTCCCTCAGCAAGGTGGTTAAAACAAACATTTCCCCCCCTTACCTTTTTCAGGACTGAGGCATTTAATTGTGCTTGCATCATCCATATTCCAGTGAGAGATTCAAGTAAAAACACCAGAGGAAGCAGCAAAGACCATATGCACATCCCTGATCTTTCAAAAGACTCTTGTACAGAATGAGGAAAGGAGCATTGCCCGTGGATTCACTGCAGCATCCGAGGGCTCCTGGGGATGCCTGCTGCCTGTGCTCTGAGCAGGCTCATCCTTTATTCCCTGTGCAGGGGTGCAGCAGGAGCTGCTGCCAGGTAGAAGCCAGTGCAGGAGCTCAATGAATGTTCCCAGCCTTTCCCTGCCTGCAACTCAAGTGTTCAGCCACCTGGGATAACTGTTCCTTAACTCTTTGCCTCCCTGCTCCCAGATGGCTTTTGCTTTACTCCTTTGGAAAAGAGCTGAAGGGAAAACTTGTGGATGTCAGCAAAGAAGCACAGAGGATAATTCACTTTTAACTCTTCTGGGATGTATTGCAGTAGGCAGCAAACGTCAGTGAGGTGCTACTTCATTTAAGAAGGGAAAAAAAAAACCTCTTTTTTTATGTTAATGTCTCCCCTGTGTCCATTCAGCATCCTACACATTGTTATGGGATCCTCCCAGACTTGCTTAAGTTTAGAAAGCAAGTCTACAGCTACTGTATAAAAATAGGCAAGATGTTCTTTTTGGATTTCTTTCTAGCTCCTTTTCTTGGCAAAGATGACAAATTTCCCACCTTTTTAACTTGCAAGGAAATATTAATGCAGATTTAATGGGATATGGCTAGGAAACAATGCACATTATTGTAGTCTGTGTCCCAAAGCACAATGCAGAAGACAGACACAGACCTTTGAGTTCTGTCTAAATCCTGGAAAAGAACATCAGCATCTTGGTATGAGGGTGCTGCCTAAAAAGTCCAACCAGGAATAGTTCCTGCCCCTCCTACATGCCACTGAAATACACAGGATAAAACAATTTGTTCCTTTGAGGGCTTGAAGTCTAATTAAATGGGAATGATAAAGGATTGGGGAAATTTCCCTCTAGAAAAGGAATCTGCTGCTGGAGAAGCAGGGTAGGCAGGATCACAGCATCCTGCCCAACACCAGGGCACTGCAAGGCACAGCTGCCCTGGAGCCCTGCAGGCAGTGACCCCACACAGGTCCCTCAGGCTGTGCTGCCCTGGATCCTCTCCCCATGACTGCAGGAACTGAAGCCAGTCTCTTTGTGCTGTTTGATGTTGCCCTCTTGCCTTGCACCTCCCCATCCTGACCCTGTTCAGCCCACGAGGTGCTGTGGAATCTCACAGGGTCACGTTCTCCCACCCCACTCAGGCTCTCCACACTGGGAATGTTGACTCTCGTTCATATTCCCAGCTGCTGCAGTTTCCATCCTACATCATCTTTGCATTTTAGGTATCAGTTCCTATTGCAGAAAGACCAGGATCTTTGCAAGATCTGCCACGAACCTCTGCAGTTTTCATTTAAGCATGAATCCCATGGTCACTGCCATCTAAGGAATGGCTCCAGGACTTGGCTCAAGTTTACTTTCAATAAAACATTATCCTCTTTGCTTTGTGGCTTTCAGCACTAGCTGTGTCCCCTGAGGTCTCATCTCCTGAGCAACCCATCCAGAAGCACTTGAGGAGCACTTACTGCAGGAGCCTCTGGGGCCTCCTGCATTTTCACCACGTTACATTTGGGTAATTCCTCTTGCAGCCACTGAGCTCCAACACAGGCTCATCAGGGTGAACACTGCAGCCAATGTGCCAGGTTTATCCTAAAAGTAACTCTCATTTCTGTTCTTATTTCCTGTTGGCAAGTGCAGGTTATCAATAAATCTCATATCAGAAGGGAGAAGATGGGCAAGTGCTGAGGCCCAGAAAGTGCCTGGCAGACAACTTCCCTAGGGAACCCCAGGGCAGGAAATCCTCACACTGCAGGGCAGGCTCAATTCACTGCTAGAGACAACCCTCCCATTCAACACCACCTGTTCCTCACAACCTATCAAGAGACAGAGCAAATTTAAAGATTACAGCTAAGGATGATCAACTAATTCACTAATTACCGCATCAAATTGAGCAAAGCTTGTTGCTTCACCGGGCTATGCTTTCTTTAGGAGAAAAATATGCTCCCATCTGAGACTATTAGAGATTGAGA
The DNA here is from genome assembly GCF_014805655.1 of Passer montanus. NCBI lineage: Eukaryota > Metazoa > Chordata > Aves > Passeriformes > Passeridae > Passer > Passer montanus. Next base: position 2,503,746 of record NW_024371260.1, on the reverse strand, counting down.
ATCAGTGCCTAATTACTGTATGACATAAATTTCATAAAATGAAATGTTTTGTTTCTCTGGGAGTTTTTTGCTGTGCAGTTAGAACAGGGTCACAGAACAAACGTCAGAGAAACATTTGAATGCCTTCACAACACATGCAAATTTTTTGAAATAAAGAGAACACAGACTGTGCTATCATTGAGACCAAAGCATTTTACATTAAAAGATTCTCTTATTCCAAGTAATGTCTAGTCCAAACCAGGAAATGTCTCTGTGCAAAGACAATCTGCTGACTCTTTAAATCAATGACAAACTTTTATCTGGATTTGTGCACTCTGATTCACACCAGAAGTTCATACATGGCTGGGAAAGGTCACCAGCACACCAGTTTGGAGAGCACAGTGCTGGCATGGAGCAAACCTACCCCGTTGTCAGTTCCATATTACACAAAGCATAGCATGCCCTAATTCCTTCATCCTCCATTCCCAGCTCTGCAGCTCTACCAAACAGAGCAGAAGAGTGACTTGTGGTGTGCTGCTGTCACACCACAAAGGTTTAAAGTCCTAAGAAGGGACTAAAAGGGGCCAGGACTTCTCTCAACTCATGCAGAGGAAGCCCAGAGTGATGCCACTGAGCCATGACCTGACAAAGATCTGCCCTTGCTGTGTGGCTGCACTGTCCATACAGGATCCTGAGCTGTCCCAGACCTCTGCCAGGGCCACAGCCCCATCCTGGCTGCCTGGAAAGGAACAGGGCCCCTCCAGAGAAACAGCACAAAGCACCCAAGCTGACGGCACAGCTACATCTTAATTTGACTACACATTCACCTACACATACATCCGTCATCCCAAGGCTCCAGCTGCCACATTTTATCACATTCTAAGACCTATTTCCTGACAGAAATAACAGAGATCTTGCTGCCCAGCACAGGGGAGGAGTGTTAGCAGTGCTGGGGACTGAACGAGCCAGCTGGGAAATGCAGCAGCACCACGTTACACCACGGTTAAGTGGAGAATGGAACAGCCACAACGTCAGGGACGTTCCAAATAACTTCTGAAAGTTGAACACTGAGCCCTCGCTGAAAGCCATTAAACTCCATCCAGAGAGTTCCATCTCTCACAATCCGTGGCATCACTTCAAGACCTTCTATAAATCAACTTCAACACATGTGGGTGTCTGTTCTTAAGTTTTTGTTCCCATAGTTACCAATGTACTTTACCACAGAAGAGAACAGCAGGTGGCAAGACATAGAACAAAATCACCATTCTTTTAACATATGAAGAGTTGGGAAGTTTCAAATTAAGGTTTTATTGCAAAATGTTTACAGACAGTAGCCAAGACAAACACTATCAGATTAGAAAACTCTAAGATCCTTCCATACATTTAATCCTGAGTCAACAAAAAAATTCAAGATCCAGTAGGATGATCAATTTCCAGCCCTGCATCAGATGATGCCATGGGATTGCACAATCTACTGCAGCAATAGTTTTGTCTCTGTAATTTGAAATTCTCCCTAGGTCCCCTTGATACCTTCCCATGTACTTTCTGCAGAGGAAAGGTGAAGAGGCCCAGCACACTGTGTACAAGATAGATTTCTCCAAATAAAATTATCTTTGTGGGATAGAAACAGTAAAAACAACCACCAACAGTCTGTTCAACTAAAACAACAATTGACTTGAAGGCTGCTATCAAAACTCTCACAGCTTGAAAGTAATGACTTCTCCATTGTCAACACAAATAGAGGGCAAAATGACTGGCATTGAATGTGCTGTAAATACCAAGGAGATGCTTTGCATAAATAAGTTTTGTGACTCTTTCTGTAATAAAATCAGCCACTGTGGTACTGTGTGCTGTCCATTGCCTTCTGCTGCTCCTCAGGCAGAGGAATAAAGGTGATGTCCTTCACATGTCCAGTGCTACAGCCTCCCATCCTGCCACACGTGTCTGACAGCAGGACAGGAATCAAAACTTAACAGCTAAATTGTACCTGCTCCTGAAACCCTCTGCCACTGACCAGCTCACCTCCCTTGGGGCTGACCAATCTGTTTATAACACAGAGACAACCACCATTCCTCTGGCTCTCAGGGGTTTCAACCATTCTTTTGTGTCTCAGAGGTATCAACCATTCCTCTGGCTCTCCCTTTCATCCCCCTTCTCCCAAACTTCTACTGAGCACCAGAAGGAGAGAGAACACTGAGAAAGTTGTTTGAACTAAGCTGGTTTAACCTGATTTTTTCACCACACAGTTTCAGAATAAACAACATTTACAATCTTTATTATTTCAGTCTTAGATCTTTTTCTGATTTGGAGATTGGAAGAACTGAAGTGTTTTGGTGGCCTATTTTCTTATAGACCCATAAATCATCTTGGCTGTTTGAGGTTTTCAGGGAACACACATTCTTCCAAGAAAATCTGTGTTACATAAGGTGGGAAGATGCTCATGTCTAGCAGAGAAGGGGGAAAGGCAGCAATAAAAGAAGGCAAAACCAGTTTCAAATAGATCTTGGGGTCTTAGAAAGCTTTCAGAAGTAAAGCTCAGCTACCAACCAGACTGAACCAGTCCTGAGTTCTCAACCACTTCAGTGACAAGAACAGTCCACAGCCCCACACACACCAGAGCCTCTCTGCAGCACTTCTATTTCCTGCGGTGTTTTATAAACAAATTTTCAACGTGTTTTCAAACTTCTGACTAACAGTCTGAAAATGAGGGAAAGATCACTGGCTGCACCACTTTGTTTAGGCAAAAACACTTCAGTAAGTGGTTGTACTGTGTGCAGGTGATAAAATCTGGAGGTGCTGCAGTGGCAGCTGCAGACAGATGTGCTTGCTGCTGGAATTCCTGCTACTTCTTTTCAGATCACTAAAAGGAAAACGTAAAAACCCCTTGGCTTGCTGCTCCTCTTTGTCCCTCCGAGGTTTATAAGTGAAAAGCCGAACTCTGTGTTATATCTTGCTGCACGACTGCTCTCATTGTGGTATCATGGAATACCTGACGAGCTGCAAGCAGCCCAGAGGCAGCAGTGAAAGCTGCTTAGCAGAGTGGGTGTGTGCTTTCCCAGCTGCAGGAATTCTGTACAGCCAGAGCTGGCAGGCAAACAGCTGGGAGCTGGACACCTTAGGGCAGGAGATCTTCCAGGTGTCCTAGCAAGGAGCTGTGTTGGAAGTATGATCCTGGAGATCGTTTCCCTTCCCTGTGACTGTAGTTCCTCCCTCACAATACTTTCCCTGCCTCTTCTACTTCGTTTTGTCAGCTGCTCCAGTGAGGTGCTAAACCTCAGTTACTCCAGTGAGCCTGGTTATCCCAGAGGCATCCAAGCAACAGAGACACAGTTCACAAAGATCAATGTGAAATTACCTCAGATCCCTTCGTTTCTCCGCGCAATCTTTTTTCTCCCCTTAAAAATAGAAATGCATTAATATTCTTGCTTGAGTGCAGCCCAGCAGAGTTGCTTTATTTCATGTTTCTGCTGTTGTGGTGGTGGAGGGAGCCTGCTCACAGCTCCCTGCTCCTGGTCCTGTTACTGCTTGTGACATATTTGCACCCTGCAGCCCATTGTCTGCAAAGCTCTGCTGCCTCTGAGAAGCCGGTGTCAGCACTGTGGGAGAGCTGTGGGAAAGGCACAAAACAACCACAACCAGAAGAGAGCCATGGCTGCCTGAACTGCATGGATTGTCCCTGTGAACAGGTAATAACCTGCTTCAGGGTGAATCACATCTTTGGTGCGTGCTGGGGACAAGATATGAGATACCCAAGACAGGAATGGAGCCAAGAAATAAATTAATCATTTCATTTTTCAGCAGACAGCACTCTGACACATATGACAAAATCTCCTGAGCTAATTTTCTCCCAAAATCAAAACTTGCAATTCATTCAGTCACAACTGTGACATGGATTTCTGAGCACAGACATAGTTCTCAGACAGTTGAGCCATGAAAAACGCACGGTGGGGTGGAATTGATTACTAATTAGTAATAGAAGACACATATGCTTGCATCCATAGAAAACAGCTGTGCTGCACTCTGCTCCATTGTCCCAAATAAATTGGAAAAGATAAATGCATTGCTCTGTGAGGCACAAAGTAGATGAGGCATTCATGCTTTGTTAAACTTTCCAGGCACTTGAGGGTGTTTGAAATTATGATGCATGTTAAATTTAAGCAGATTTATTATCCACGTGTTCCGAATGCAATGAACACTTCAGTGCCTCACATTTCCTACTTTAAAAATAGCAGATTTTCTAGACTAGAACACACACATGTGTCTTGTGTAGGACTAACACAAAACTTCTAGTCATACAGATGCTCCAAAGCAGCAATTAATGCCTAATTTTAAACATTTTCCTGTATATTTATGCACAAGTGCCCACAAGAGCAGGTACAATAAAAGACTTTCATAATAATAGTGGAGAAGTGCTGGGTCTTTTTAAGCCAAAGAAATTTTGGGTACTTTGTGCCCACAAGAACAGGCACAATAAAAGACTTGCATCATAATAATGGAGAAGTGCTGGGTCTTTTTAAGCCAAAGGACTTTGGGGTACTTTGCATCAGAAGTTCTTAAAAAAGTTTCATCAAGAAACACTCAGATCACTCCACCTGTTGCCAAAATGAGGACAAAACAATTTGCACTCTAAGGCCTGATAATTAGATGGTTGCAACCCTGATACATTTGGGTTTGGATAAACACTGTCCAAACTTTGTTTGCCTACACAAGATTGAAGCAGAGGATGAAGATGCAGCAATGCAAGAAGAGCAGTGTAGAGTGTAGAAATGGTCATTCACTTTCTGCACTAATTAGGACTCTGGGTACTCATTAAGAGGAACTAACTCACCTTTTTGCACAGTAAAAAGGTATCTCAAATCAGACCTTTTTGTAGCGTACTTTGTATTTTGTAATTAGAACAAGCTCCCATAGCAGATACGTGAGATTTCCGTGTCAGGTTTTCGGTGTGTAGAGAAACCAAAAATGAGATCTCCGAGTTCTACATGAAATTTTCAGGCTTGTTCCTTTACTTCCCAGCACTCTCCTTATGCAATGCTTTAATTTAGACTACCCTGAGTACTGGTGCAGAATTAATCAGGTCAGCAAAGGGCCTGCCAGCCACGATTACTGCACCTTTAAATACTTCTTTTCACCGTCACTTCAGCTGTTACTCTTCTATTTTTAAATCGGTTTCAAACTCAAGACCCACGGGCAGGGGGCAAATCCTTCCCCAAAAATGCCACGGACAAGAGGCCAGCACCAACCTCAGCTCTTGAGGTTATTCCCCCTTTTCCTACAGCTTGTTTACTGGATTGTTAAGCATTCTGGCAGCAAATGGAAGGGGGTGGGGAAGAAGACGAGCTGCCACATTTCTAAAATTAGCATCTTCTGTCTCCGAGAAGCCTGTGGAGATTTAAAAAAATTAGGTTTCTCTGCAAGATGCAGAGAGATGTGGAATTTAAACTGCGTTGCACAGCTAAAATCCTGAGCTCTGTTTCATACCTGCAAGCTAGTTCACCTACCTTCCCTTTCATGCCCCTTCTCCCAGCTGTCAGTCAGAGACTGTTACAAAACACCTAGTCCATTTTATGGTGAAAAGAAATTGCATTCTCGTGCCCTGCCATCCCCAGGAGCCGGTCCATGGAGGCTCAGACTGGTTCCCTGTTCCAGGTCACTCCTGCTGGGCTCTCACTCAGCCTCTGGGGGGGCTGCCATTCCCTGCTCACTGATTTTCTCCCCTCAGCTGGGGGGTTTTGGTGCTCAGGCAGCAGGTGATGCCCTGCTCAGGGGATGTGTTGTGTCCTTTTCCAGTCTGGGTTGTAAATATTCCTTGCAGAGCTGCTGCAGGAGCTGCTGTGCCACACTGTGTGTGGATGGAGCCAGGATTGCTCCAGTTCCAGAGCCGAGTTGTACAGACGTGTTGGTTTTATCACACACACTGCCATGAGAACACCATTAAAATGGCATTTTGGTCTTTGCTGTTTATTAATAAAACCCAACAGTGAAAGAACTGACTGTGCCTCAGTTCCTTCAATGCCACCATTGCCATTTGTTCTGCACAGAAATATCAGAATATTATACCAGACCTGTGCTGGAAAATCCTAAGCCAGAATACTGGGCTTTCACAGATGGGCTTGAAGTTAGAAATGGAAGAGACTCAAGAATAAAACCCAAGTTTCTTTCCAAGAACCACTAAGGGTGCCAAAGTCTTCCTTTGGATCACCTCGTGAAGGAACCAAAGACTCAGCCATGACACAAATGCAGACTGGCACAGGCAGAATTAAAACATATGGGACCAGAAGGGTTTGTTCCAAAAGTCCCTTTGCTTCTTTTAGCAATTAGATTTATTCTACTTTTATTACAAGTCACAGTTCATATCTTATGACAACTATATATGCTTAGATTTATTTCAGGTATTGAAAGCATCAGTGGGCAGTGTTGCAGCAGAAAATTGTGAAAAGAAATGGGAAGGTTTCAGGATTTCCCTGAATAATTCATGTATTTTGAATCAACATGTTTTGGTTCATCAAAATAGTTACGGGCTTAAAAAGCACATGAGATAGTATATAGTAGATGTTATTTATATATATATTATAGATTAGATGTACCTGGTAGTAGGTAGTATAGATTAGATATATATAAATTGAGATGAGATGAGATGTTATAAAACAATGAAAAAATCTGCACATTTTGTTTTAAAACTACCAAAATAAGTTTATTAGCGCCTGCAGTGAAAAACTTTTTTCTTTTTAATCTGACTTGAGAAACAAATCTAAAAATATTCTATTCTACAAAGCATTTCCCATTTGGGGAAACCCCACAGAGCCAAAGTGATTTCATTCAAGTTGCTCAAGGCACCTCTAGTTAAGATGCTTAGTACAAAACTTTTCTCGACCTGAGTCTTGCAGTTAAAAATGAGCTTTCCTGACTGGAGACAGAAAAATCACCTAAACCTGACCCAAAATGCAGCAGAGCAAATCAGAGGGTTCAAGAGACACAAGTCAGGGCCTTGTCACATCCCAGGGCTGCCCTACAAACAGCACAGGAGTGCTGCAGGTCCTGCCTTAGCACAGGAGCTTGCTGCAAGTCAATTCTCTGCACATATCTCTGCCTGTCACTGCTAAATTTCAATTACAGTCACCCCTTTTAGCTATTTGCACTGATTAAATGGAAGCACAGAACTCAGTTTATCTGATTAGCCAGTCTGAGCAGCAAAAAATTAACCTGCAAGCAGCAGCTTCACTGTTCTTAGTGACACCCTGCACCCACTTTATGTTTGCTCTGCCCTCTCAGGCACAGCCCTTGGAAATTTCCAGGATCAGAGTTTTCCCTCAAAGCTGATTTTATTCCCAGGTGCCCAAAGGTGCACGAAACCATCCTGTCCTTAAGGGAAACCCTTGTCCCCACCAGAGCAGGGAGCTCAGCCTGTCCTCTCTGTCCACAGGCCAGGGTTTGTTCATCCCTGTAATAAATTATGGATGCCCCCCCACACGCATCTGTTACTCAAATCACCAGTTAATAATGTATGAATAAATGAAGAGACTGCTCTGAGGGGAGAGAACTGTGGGGGACTAAACTTTGAATTCTCTGCTACAGCAGCAAGCATCAAAGCTGTGCTGCCAGGCTTGACCTCAGCTGGGTTTTCTTTTTTAAGAGGGTTAGAACCAGCACCTTATGAACATGAATGGCTGAACAGCAGGGGCATGGCATGAAAGCTGGCCCAGAAACACGGGGAAAGAATGAAACACCGAATGAAAATCTTGCCAGAAGCACATGGGTATCAAAGGTCTTTGCTATCTTGTGTCAGTCTGAACCGGGAGTGAAGGTCACAAGTGAATTGATAATTCTCATCAGAAATACGTTGTTAATTCTCACTAACAGAGTTCTCAGTCAGGGGAACAGATGCCATTTGAAAATACAAAGCTTGTAAATACGAAAAAAGGCGAAGAATGGCTGCTGAAGAAGTTTCTAAGGTTGTGCATCACATGCTCCAGAGCCGCAGCTTGGGACCAAGCGCTGCTGGACCTCGAGCTGGAAACACGACCGTGTGTCTCAGGAGCCCCGGCTGGGAGCAGCGCTCGGTGTGGCCTCAGCAGTTGCCGAGGGGAGGGGACAGTGGCCTCCCCAGCCCGCGGGGGCCGCTCGCTGCCGCCGGGATGCGCTGCGGGCGCTCGGAGCCACGGGCGCGGCGCGGGCAGCGCTGGCACCAGCCCAGCGGCACTGCCCCTGCCCAGGGGACACCGAGCAGCACGACCCCCGGCTGTTCCACCCGCACAGAAACTGCAAACGGAACGGCAAGCATCCCACCGGGCAGGAGGGCACAAGAATTCAGTGCACAGTGCTCCATGAATTACAAGTCTTGGACAAAAAAAGCTGTGCCAACCCAGGTAGTGTCTTCCTCTCCTCCGAGAGCCTCCCGAGTCTCCTCCTCTCACGAGTAAGTGCAGCTCATCCATTTAGAGAAGCATCACCTGTTCAGGTGCTGGAGACTGATAGAACAGCTATTTCTCCGCTATAAAAATGAATGGCACAGTCTGTCACCGTCTCTTGTCCCTAAATTACCTACTGATGCTGCACCTTTCACAACAAAAAGGAAGCACGGGATCTTCACAACTCCCTCACAGTTCTAACTTTTGTTATTGCTTTAAACTTTATTCTGACCAAGGCAGGAAATCTGCATGGTGCTTGCAGTCAGTTCACAGCTTTGACCGAGAAGCAAACAGCAAACTGCTCAGAGCACACCCTGTCCAGCCACCTGAGCTCAGGGCAGGAAAGCAAATCAGGCTCTGAAGCAGTCAGTGAAGAACTCAGAGACCCTCTGGTGATAGTTATTGGCAAAGCCTCTCTGATCTCACAGCCATATTTACAGCACATCACAACCACGGTACGCTGTGCACAGAATCCAGACTTTATCCCTACACTGCCTGTAAGAAGCTTGAGTCTGAAATCTGGTACTTGTACTATTAAAAAAGCTCTTCCAGCTGAGGATTAATCATCTCAGTAGGACTGTGCAAATGCATGTGAGATGAGTGGGGAAGGTTATATAAAGCCCACAGAGAGAAGGAAAATGCAAGAATAGAACTGAGGACCTGGCTTGCACAGCACCTGAATGCCTGCAGGTGCTTCTAAGAGAGATGCGTTCCGAGTGCTGATTGTAATTTACTTGTCAGTCATTTACTTGATTAATTATCTCCTCCAAATGGCTCATCACCCAGGGTACCTGAAGTGTTACAACCATCATTAGAGATGCAGTAGTGTGATCCTCCAGCAGGCACAGAGGAACAGCTCCCTCTGCACAAACACACTTTGCCACGAGACGTGCAGCTGACAAACGTGTGTAGAGAGCCCCAGGAACACACAACCCTGCAGAACCAGCTGAGAACTGCACGTGGGAATGGCTTTGATGAACTATGCACCACAGGTAAAGATAAGATGACTGCACAATCAAACCTGATCAGCATAATCTACACCAGCAGAACTCCTGTAAAATCACTGAGAGAAAGCAGGAACATCAGCACTGTGTGCCAACAGAAATCACTTTATACACACAGCAGTGAGTAAAGACATCAGGAAAAGATGGGCAGAGTTTAGCACAGTGAATTGTGGTGGAGTTTCTGTTGTTTAAGAGGCATCCTTCCCTTCCTCCATCAGTAAACTTTGCAAGGCACACTCAAATGCAATGTATACAGCTACTGAAACTGCTCTGGAGTAAACAATTCATTCAGAGAACTGGGAATTGCTCTGTCCTTAGCATGATGTTTTCTCCGAAGCAATCCATGTTTCATTTGCTGTAAGTGGAATGGATTTTCATTTACTTAGCAGTCTTTGTATTTATCTAGATACTATGGCCATAATTAATAAAACATGCCTTCTTAAAGATAAAAGATCTTTTGAGATGACAGTGAGCTGATAAGATCTAAAAAATATCCTCTAACGGGGTCAAATGGCTGAATATCTCTGAGCAAGTGAAAAAAGGAAGAGTAATGTGATGTTATGAAAGTACTACTGAACAACAACTGAGCCCACAAGCACGAGCACAATTTATCTTCTAGCAAAAAATTCTAGTGGATGAGGTAAAAAGAATAAATCCACCTACTGTGTTTCTGCGATGGGCTTCCTAAATCCATCATCCTGTAGAGATAAGAGCGTTTTTCTCAATTTCCTATGTTAGGAAGTAAAAATACTCTGCATTTTCCCTCCGTCTTGCTCCCTCTTCTGCAAGTCTGTGTCTGTGTGAGAAGGCAGTTTGAATTTCATCCCGTTTATTAGCTCAGGCACTGAGGAATCACTGTCAGTTTTGTGATGTACAAGCTCCTTTCCTCTACACAACACTGAGGAAGCGGGGGAGAAAGGAGAGGTAGGATTTTATCCAAACTACTTTTTGCTGGATCAATTAACCCTTTGCTGACTGACAGCTCCTTCCTGGTGTATCTCCTGTCAGTTGACACTGAAATGTTTGCTTCTCAAAGGCAACAGGGGACTCTCTGCCAGCTGTTAAATGCTCATGTTTCTTCTTTCAAGGTTTTCTCTGCTTTTCTCTTCCACTGCTTAACTGGGCACTCCAGTCAGACACCACCACAGCCATGATCTCCCACAACCACACGAGTTTAATTATGCCAGAGGGACTTAGGGTCACAAATTTGTTCCTCAGTCCCTACAGCTTCTAAAACTCACAGAGGTCTCTAATAGGGATTTATTCTCCACCAACTAATGCTTGTTGCTTCTTCAGGTACAACATTTAATACCTCTAACCCTGAATATCCAAAACTGAACAGAATTGTTTGCAATTAAACCCAATTCACTGCTGCTAGAAGAATGAAATGTGGATGCACCTGTGTATACCACCATCCTCAGACACTTAAATTTTCAACGTAACAAAACAGAATCCTGTTCATTCTTCTGCAGTGAATTTTCAGTTAGGCAACAACAAATGATCTTTCTTCACTTTCTCACCACCTGTTCTAAAAAAGAAACACAGTTCAGTAACGCCACCCTATAGCCAGTTCCACATTCAGCCAGGTCTGCAAAGGTTTCCCCAAGTTTAGTGTTTTCCTGGGAGAACTATTACATATATATAAATATATGAATATATGTATACATGTATGTATGTATGTATATATAAAACTCTGTAGATATTTGCATCTCTTGAGAGAATTTTAACCTTTTAATCCCTGCCCACAGTAAAACCTCTCTGATGCAAATTTTTACTTAGAGGTCTATGAGAAAAACGAGTCAAATTAACTAGATTTTCCTCACTAACCATTTTCCTCCAGAGAACAGCATGCAGGATTAAGCACAGACCTTTCTTCCCCCCTACTTCAAACAGCACTTTGTAGTCCATCTCTTCCTTTTTTCTGCTGGTAAATGAGGACAAAACCTGTTCTGCAATCGTGGATCTGAATGCTGGTGCTTCTGACATATTTCTATTTTCATACTTAATTCTAGCAAATGAGCATTTTGAACTTTCATTAAATTGTATTTCTTGATTTTTGAGCATTATCTTGACAGCAACCCAGCTGCTGTATCTGCCACTGTTCCAAAGACCTGCCTGGTGCTTCCTTGGAATGACTTTCCTCTGACTTTCACTGATGGCCCCACACATTCTAAATACCTGCCTATGTCAACACACAGTTCATTCACTGTGACACAACCTCAAGCTTTTTCTTCCTTAGATCCAGTCACAAATCCTGCTGTCCTGCTGGGAATCAACATCCCCCCTTTCACTTCAGTAAGAGAGACACCAGTTAAGGGGATTAAAACAGTCTCTAAACAGGTTTAAAATCTTTTGTCTTCTTCACGGAGCCAATTGCCTGGAACTTCAGCATTTCAGCAGGGAACAAGAATATTACTTCAGGGAAATATCAGTGGTTCTGATATTGTCAGAAACAATCTCACTCACACTTCTCTAAACTATTCACAGCTCTTCTATTGTGTGCAGAGCATTTTCAGCATAAAAGGACCATAACAGAACAGCTTCTCTTCACAGTGGTTACACAGGTTTAACTCATGGTTTGTACGTCTGAGATCATGAGTTCAAGAATATTCTCATTTCTTCTCTACAGAGCCAGCAGTGCAGCTGAAGGATCCTGGATTTGCCTGAGAGATGGCATCAGCCACACTTCAAGTGGTTCCTCATAGTTTGATAAGTGTAGAAAACCACTACGGTTTGCTTCAGAAGACAACTGGAGTTATTTGTTCTCTCAAGAAACAAAGCATTCCTCTCTCTGATGAAGCATTTAACCTCAGATCAAACTGACAGATAAGATTCTGATGTGAAGATAAATAAAAACTCCTTGGAGATGAAGAGCATTGAAATGTTTGGGGAGGTGAGTAACACCAAAAACCAGGGAGGTTCACAGTATCACAGCCGAGATTTTAAGACACAATTTGCCAAAATTGTGCAAACCCAAAGCCAGCCATGCTGTAAGGCACACAGGCTAGTAGTCACTTGGCTGTACTGCATTTGGTGACTTTCAGGGGGGTTAAGTTTACCAGAACTACCAGCAGATACAAATAATTTGCTTGTGAGCAAGTGTAAGAAGGAGAGACTGAGCTGTTGTTTACAGAGCCTCAGAGCAGCATCCCTGTGAGTGGCTTTGAGTGACAGGCTTATTCACAGCTAATGGCAGCATCTCCAGAACTTCCCACAGATAATGCCAATATCGTTGCACTTTGTTAAACAATATTGGATTTCCACCCCTCCCATCCCTGACAACACACAGGCTGAGCACTCACATGAATGAATGAAAGGAACATATTTTTCCTCTCGCAGCATTATCAAGACCTAGTTTTTAATTGCTCCAGCACTGGTTCAGTCAATCCAGAAGTTGGTTAACTACCTCTAAACATGCTGCATTTATTCCAGCCATCTGACTGAGCATGATTTTTACCTATTTCACTGTTATTAGGATCAAACCAGGGTAACTTCCCTGTCTCTATCAAGAACTCTCACTCTGCCTTGCAAGGAGCAGCGGTTACAAGTAGTAGCTAATAACCCTCAAGGGATGCCAGGTACAAAAGGTCCAGGAACTCAGGTGGTTGTGAGGCAGCTGGAAGGTCCCAGCGCTGGGTTCTGGCAGGATGGAGGCTGTGAGACCGAGCACAAGCTCACCCAGCAGATGGCAACAGCGGTACAGCCCTTGGATCAGCGCTGTCCTGAACCGGGGATGGGTTTGCCCCTTTTCCCACTACACACATCCAAAATCCTCACAGGCAGAAGCAGATGTATCACATAGGGCAGGAAGGCTTTGGGGGGCAGAGGAGAAGAAAGAAGAAACAGACGGTAACATTCAGGTGATTCAGTTTCTAATCCAGAAAAAAACCCCCACTGATTCTGCAACAGAGTTCAGTCAGTGCCCTTAATCTCCTTTTCCCCAGTTAACTTTTACAGGAAAAGCAGAGCTGCTACATAAATTGAGTATCCAGGTAACGCTCCCCTTTTTATTACAGCCTCATGATTCACTAGCACAGAGCAAAGAAAGGTGAGGCCAAACTGCAATATTCCTACAGACCACAGAGAAGGAGCAACAAAGCAGAGCTTTGTCAGAAGCACCTTTGTGGTGCCCGTTGCTTTTCGTGTCAGATTTACAACCTTTATCCTAACAAACCTCCACGGAGACAAAGACAGGTGGTTATTAGCATTTCCTGATTTTAAAACAAAATCACCACCAAGGGCAGAGGCTGTGTGAGCTGGAGAAAAGGCAGATTGCTCCCTGCTCCACAGCAGGTGTCAATTCATTGGTATTTAGGCTCCTGCCTTCCAAGAGATTGCAGCAGGAATGTCTGAGCCTGAATAGGAGTTAGGAGACTAAACACCTTTAGGCATCTTGGCACAGAGCCTCCAAAAACTACATTACAATGCACTTTACCAAAAACACAGGCAAACAAAAATCCCAGCCCCAAAAAAAAGATAAATAAATTAATCTAGGAAGTCTTAGAGATTTTCATTACCTGTTGAATCCATATGGGCTAAATGGCAAGGCTTGAAGTGGTCACTTGATTGAAACTAAAATCATTGAGGAAACAAATATACATTCCTCAAAGACAGGAAAAAGGAATCTGAGTCACATCAGCTGAAAGACAAGATACTTAGTCATAGTGAAGTTCAAGGTCCTGGGCTCCAGTGCTTCATTCTGGACTCCTGAGCCTGAGCCTCCTCCTCAGCCCTTTGCTGGCAGCAAGGAGCCAGGCATCCTCCAGGTACCTTGTGCCACACATGATTCCCAAATCCCTGCCCTCCATCAGCTGCAGGAGATGTGTTTAGGGAGTGTGAATGAATGGACAGAGCTGAGAGCTGCCCTTGGGTGCTGAGCCCCAGCCAAGGTTACCTCTGCCTGCAGTGACCCCAAGACATTTCCTCATCCTTTACAATGCACTCTGCTTCACAGAAAGGGACATTTTCTTATAATTTTGTCATTTCTTAATGTGACATAAACATTCTCAAAGACTGAATGCTTTCAAACAATTTTCCTTCTAAGACTTGAACAGTATTAAAGAATTCTACATGAGCCTGGATGTCCAAAACCAGCCTTTTTCACAAAATGAAAATTCAGTGTCACTGCTCCTGATCAGTCCTCAGATCTACTCCAGGCCAGCACCACCCAAGATTAAAAACCTCCAGGTTCAGACTCCTTTGTGGTCTACAGATTGCATGTTGCAGAATAGTTCCCAAGCAGCTGATATCAGCACCCACTATTGCCACTCTCTAGATCTTACCAGAGTTATTTCAGTTCTGAATTGCTGAGGTTGGACATTATTATTATTTGTATTTCAGAACACATAAAAAAAGACCTAAACATGACTGAGAAGTGTCTGTTGTGCAGGAACAGCAGCTCCCATTTACAATCAGAATAAGAGACAACATAAGGATGAAATGAAATTACAAAAAGAGCCAAACAAGAAGGCAGTAACAGAATCAGAATTAGAATCTGGATCTGCTGAGCAATCCAGTATTGTGTCCTTAGGTTCATATCTTCATTACAACATTAACATAAATTAGTATAAGCTGACACTGCCAACAAAGGAAACAATTGTGCATTCTGCAAACCTCACTTGTGCATTTCTGCCTCTGCAGCAAAAGGGAGGACAAACAGCAGCTCTCAGTGTTCGTTACACTACAGCCTTGTCCTCCATTCAGAAAGGAAAAAAGGTGTTGAAAACACAACTCTCAGCTCAGACTGTGCAAAACCTTCAGGATTTGGTGTCACAATTGTGTACACCACTGTCTGTGCCACACCAAAGTGAGGGGAGTGACATGTTTGAGCTCATTCATTACAGGGATAACAGGGTGTCTGTTCGGATTGGATTCAAACTGCACCAACAAAACCCAAACCCAAGCCAGGTCCCATCCTTCCCTCACTCCCTTGTGCATGCAGAACAAGCAGAACTGCAGCATCAGGTCACATTTTATTTTTTAGCTGCAAAACCAGTGAAACTGGGCAGTTTCACAGAAATCTAACTCTAATTGAAGGTCCTGTCAGACAGCTGGTGCCAATTCACAAAATGTCACCTGTCTGCCTGTCCTTCAGCTCAGTTTGTGCCACGGAGTGCTCTGGGTTGGAAGGGAGCTCAGGAGATGCCCCAGCCCAAGCCCTGCCATGCCAGCAGCTGCTCACAGCCAGGCAGATGTTGGAGCCCCAGCTGAAGGGCAGCTCAAGTGCTTCTCCAGGCTAATCTGATGTACCACATATCTCAGCAAACAGGATTTTGCATGTCTGTGCACAACACTCTTTCATCAGATTACAAGGGAAAAGTGAGTCTAGACATGCCAGAGCATATTTGAAAAATAGAGGATTACTGAATTTGCCATATCCCTTCTTGATTTTGGACTCTCCCAGTGCTGCTGTAATAAGGACTAATGGCATTATATATAACCAAATTAAGTAAAAGTTAATTGCATTCCACTCAGATTTCCTTTCTACACAGCAATCTGCTTCCTCATCCATGTACAGCCTACACAGAAAAGTGGAGATTTTGCTGCAAAAAAAGCAACAGGTTTTGAAAAGTGTCTCAGCTGATGAAACATCAGAAAGCTGCACAAAAGTGCCAGGAGCTCCAAGCCACTGAAGATGAGTAATCACAGGAGATTGTGGGTAACTGTGATACTGAGGGGCCAAGGGATCAGTTGAGGGGCATTTAATTAACTTAATGGAGTAATTGCAACCAGTGGTTTAACTCGAGCTCACTCCCTTCCTAAGTTTTCTGGCAGATAAACTCACCCAAACATGAAAAGAGAAGCGCTGCATTTGGCAGGCTGGGCCTGACAAAGCTGAAATGTTATTTCTGAAGGCACAGGGTGCTCCAGGCAGCAGCTCAGCACTGTCACTGTCACTGTCACTGTCACTGTCACTGTCACTGTCACTGTCACAGCTGTGCAGGTGGCTCTGTGTCTGTCACAGCGCAGAGGCAAAACCAGATCAGAGCTGCATTTCAACAGAGGCATGGAAAGAGTTAAAGAGGGAGTCAAGGCCAGGCACAAGTGGGTGTTCTGAACCAGCCTGCAGAGGGATTCCTGAGCCCAGACCAGCTTTTGTTCAGGTCCAGACCCACTTGTGTTGGAATGCTGGAAGTGCTGCCCAGGCACAATGCAGACTTTCTCTCCCTCCAGCTATTTCTGCCTTTTCTTTGCACTTTGTCCTATGTTTGCACACTGACATGGCTTCATGTACAGCAATATGTCATGGACACCCAGAGTCATCAGCCTACAAATAAAAAATGAGTTCCCTAACAGTCGTTTGTGTGATATAGAAATAACTGGAATAGATCACCTCACTTCTGTAGTGCCAGAACACACAAATTATGCAATACACCCATTTCACATCTGAATTTCTGCACTTTCCTTTTTCAAACTCCTTGCAAAGCACACTGAGACAATGATAATGGCTTGATGGCTCTACTAGGAAAAGTAACACCAGTAAATGTGTAAGAAAGATAAGAACTAGGATAATGTCAATCAAGCATGGATTAATTATTTCACTGACAGGCTATTTTTAGTACACCTACAATATAAATATATTCAGCTAGTAAAAAATATACTTATCAGCACAAATTGTAAGCCAACAGAAAGCGAAATTGATCTCACAATTGTTGGATATTTAACCAAAATTACAAAATTATGTCCTGTGAAAACCCAGCCAAAACTTTCAGTGCCGTCTACTTCATGATTGTAGGCAGTAAATTAAATGCATTTCAAGCAAATGAGTCCTGTGTTGAATAAATGAAGTTTTGATTTAAATATTAAGCTAAATAATCTTTTTATTATTTATTTTAAATGCAAAAAACACCAGGCCTTCCTCCCTCAGATGTCTCCCATAGCACAGATTCATCTGCCACAGACATCAGTTACACAATTCCCTCCCTCCTACCCAATCTCCAGTCTACACTTGATGTGCACAATCACATCTGTAATCTCCAGAGCTTCCTAAGAGAAGAGCTCATTTTCCCCTGCTCGAGCTGTCAACACTGAAAAAAGAGCAACAGCCAACAATAGTTATTCTTTGAGCTCTGCATCTCCCAGCTCAGTTCAGACAACTCCATGGCACAGAGCCACAACCTGAGGCACTATAAATCCCAGTCTCATCAACTTCAAGAAACATTTTCCAGAAGCACTGGAAAGGATCAAGGAAAAAAGTTGCAATCTTTTGACAGTCTCATCCCAGGATACTCATCTACATTTTTTTACAAGTTTTACAAATTCTGCACATGAAGGTCTGTTCACACGACTGAAATCTCACAGACTGCACAAGCAAAGACAGAAGAAAGATTGATTCAAAGTTATCCTCAGTGTACAGGGCAATGGTTGTTTTGGGGATTTTTTAATACATTTACCCAAACTGTAGTCACAATACCAACTACACAGGAAAAAAGGGACTGAGGAATATACAAGCACAGTTCCCTCAAATTTAAGGAAAACTAGCTGTCCCATACGGAATATCAATACAATAAAAGTAAATTTGCAGAAAAAGAAGAGAATGCATTTTCAATACCATACTGTGAGATGAAAGGATGGCACCTTCCACTCACCTACTGTGAGGATGTTTGCAGAGAGGAAGTGGCAGCAGTTTCCCTCATGGAGAATGGATTCTTCTCTCTGTGTCAAATCCCCTGCTAGAGATTTTGGAGAAGTCAGAGCCATCTCAAGCTTCCAGAACAGCCTAGCAACAGTGCTTGTTCCAAGTCAAACAAAGCACTTCAGCGCAGATATCGGCAGAAAGTTTCAGTCAAGCAATGAAAATATCCCAGAAAAAGTAACAATTTCAGGATGTTGCTGCTTTGCTTGCTTTGGAAGTGCCAGTGAGTGCCTTCTCTGGAATTCCACATTCAGGAGACTGTCCTGGTTTAATTCTTTTGACACATATTCCACTCATTGAACAACAGGATTTGCAGTATCAGTGTGGAGAAAGAACCACAGAGCTCAGTCTTGACAGGATGGATGTGAGGAACCTTCCCAGGAGCAGAGGAGTTACAAACATTCCGTGGATCTTCCCAGTGTTTCTTGCATGTGGCTGCCCTGGAGAAGACATTTTTTAAAACAGTGCAAGTTACTTTAACTGTGAGATATTTACCACAGGAACACACTTAGGTGATGTGCAATGCACTGACCTCAGCAGACAGAAGGCACCAACTCTTCCTTCCCTCACCCCAGGATTTTCCACAGACAAAGCTCCATTTTTGCCAGCAGCAACTTCTCCAGAAGCCAAAGCACTCATGCTGGGGTTAATTATTCCATACACACAAACACACAGAGATATGATATGTACACATACACTTCATTCTGCACAACAAGTGAAGGTATTGGGTGCATTCCCAAAGGACTCTGCCTGATGATGGCTCCCTCATTCATTTCCATCTCCAACCCTTGAAGCTCTTTGCTCCTCTTACCTGCTGTCAGCTGTCTCCATCCTGTATCTGTCATTGTCTGGCATTCCCTTTCCCTTTCCTTACCCATCTTCTGCCCACTGGATACAGAAGACTCACCTTTCCAAAGCTTTCAGTGGACACCTTCCCCAGAGAAAGAAGGTCAGAGAGGCTCCCTCCAAAACAGCAATCACACCAGACAGAAAGCTGGGATCCTACCTAGTGCTGGTAACTGTTTGAATCTCTGGGAGTCTCCTTCAGTTTGTAATTACAAGTTGAGCTCTGAAACATTGCCCTAACATGTTTTGTTGTGAAAGCACAGATCCAGTTTGACATTATTTTAAAGAGAGAGGGCAATGAAGCTCACTATTAATTAAAGTGATTAGAAATAGAGGAGGGGGTTTGAGACATTTGTAGCAAAAAATGAGTAAGAGAATGCCCTGCTAGAGCATGTGCCTGTTTGAAGCTGTACCTCTCTCCTTGTGTTTGGTCCCTCATTCAGCTTCTTTGGGAAGTCACTTCCTCCCTGCCATTATCTTTTCACCAAGCCCCACCTTCTCCATTCTCATGCTGTTAAAAATTCCTCTGTTCAGAGGGAGCATCAGTCAGTGAAGTAACACAGGAACACCCTTATGTGGAGCCAAATGCATGGCAACTTCATCTAAGGGACAGCAGTGCTTGGCAATAATTATCCTGTAAAAATCAGCATCATTACAATCATTTGTTTCCACATTTAAATGGGAAATATCTCACAGGGCATCCTGTGGCTCTGCAATTGTTATGGACATCTCAGAGAGTGGCATTCATTTGGCAAATAATATCTTTATTACAGAGCACACATGGAGAAATCAAACCCCAAATTATAAACTTAGGGTAGATTTCAAAAGCTGACTGGATTGAGAGGGGAGGAAGATAATAGATTATCAAAAATATATCCTGTGCCCCCCATACACTCATTCTTGTACATGCTGTCACCTATCCCTGTAATTGTATCCCTTCATTATTCCCTGGCATATACATAATTAGGTAAAAGAATACAGAGCTAGCATTCTGCTTTAGACTGAGCAAAATCAATCCATACATTTCCCTCTATTCATTTAATACATTTCATGTATTCATTTTGTGCATCCCAAAATAAATGTTGGTTTGGGGGTTTTTTTTCCTCTAGGTTAATCCTTGAATCTATACCAGAAATACACTTACACATACAGAGCTGACTTGTTTTATTTAGAATGAAGCTCAAAGTTAGAAGGTATGTCAGGATGTAAATCAACTTGTCCAGAGAAAAAGCCAAAACTGCACCCAGCAGCATTTCTGGAGCTGCTCAATTGCACACTCTGGGCAGGTACTGCAGATGCCAGCACTGCCTCAGTTATCATCTGCTTGGTCATCTGGGCAACTCCTGACCACACTTTTGTAACCACTAGCCACCAAGTGCCATTTCTGGTACCTGTGCACTGACTGTTTCACCCTGGGATGAATCCAGGGGTCCCAGGCTCACAGGACAGAGGAACTGCTCTAACACCAAGACAAGATCAGCCCATTTCCTTTGCAGAAAGCTGAACCGGTGGGTAGGTGCTTTGCTGACTCTCTCACCTCTTTGCTTCAGGGCTTATTTGACAGGCCATTTCCTTTGGAGGAAGTTCAATCAGTGTGACTAATTAGACGCCAAAGAACAAGTCCATGAGGGCGAGGAAGACTGAATGGGCACGGGTGCTCCTGCTGGTGCCAGAGCAGCATCATTCCAGTGAAAGCAGCTGAGCTTCACATTGATGTGGCTTGTTAAATATTTTATTGTCTCGAGTTATGTCAAATTCATGTTCTTTGTGCTTTGTTATGATCTGAAAGTGAAGCTACTTTGAGGCAGCTGATCTCTGAATGTCTTCACTTCCCATGCAAAATTGTTCTTCCTGCACTCAGTCCCACCTTTTGAAGCTTCCTACAGGTCCTCAGAGTTCCATTCCTCCCCTCCCTCCCTTCAGCATACCTGTGCTGGTAAAAAATAAAAGCCAAGCCCCTCTTCCCAAACCAACCCCCACAAATCCTACGCAACCAATGGAAAAGTACACAATGGATCCCTAAAAATGCAGATTGGTATCTCAGAACAACATTCGGGGGCAGATTTCCTATTAAAGTAAAGGAAAGAAGCTCAGTTGGCTTTCCTGGCAAATCTGTAGTGAAGGTTGGATGATGGAAAATATCAGTTGCACTGTCTGGAAACACCTCACCTCTGTTACAGCAGGAACCACGGTGGGTCTGAGAACAGCACTGCTCACTGGCAGAAAACACCAAACAGCCAAAAGAGAGCAACTGTATCTGTTCAGACCACACGAACAAGATTTAAACTGTCTGCTCAGGCTGAGCCCTACCTAAGGTTATTGTGTGAGGTCCTGTATTCCCTTGGAATAAAGGACTTAAACCCTTGAGGCAGGATCTGTATCACTTACAGACAATAAAAGCTGTGTACACCATTAACAATTCTCTAGCCATTTTTATATACTGTAGTATTTAAAGCTTAACCCCACAAGACCTGCTTTTGTTCGGGAAGGTTTTGTGTGGCATCCACAGAGCTCAGACAAGCTCTGATATCCTCCCAGGACAGATACACTGATACCATGGATGAAACACACAAAAACCAAGCCATCACTTAAACCTGAATAGTTTGATCAGGAAGCAGATCAATGGATAAAAGATCAAAGCGCCATCAAATGGGAGGGAAAAAAAAAACCCTAATACTTTAAAGAATTTAAATGTGAGAGCTGGGATTTGCTTTTAAGCTGCAGTGTGGTTGCCTCTGACACGCTGCTCATTTGAAGGAATGCAGCTGCATTCAGCAGGGAATTGCACGGAGGTAACCTGCACGCCCAGACACGCCAGGACAGCCAGGGAAAAAAAGGAGAGGAGAGGAGAGGAGAGGAGGCTGCTCCAGGCTGGAACCAGGGCTGAGCCCACACCTTAGGGTGTGATCCCGCATTCCTCTTCCCAAGGGACCGGGCACACTCACAACAGAGACATGCCACTTAAGTCTCCTCTGTTAAAAGGAGAAAGTGCAGAAATGGCACAAGAGGACATCAGGATTCCTTCCTGGCAGGCTGCTGTGTTCACCTTCACCCAGAACATCCCACTTAAAAGGAGCACTCAACATTTGTCAGCTTTTCCTCACCCACCCCTTACAGCCTGAGCTGGAGCTGCATTTTTGTTGAATGATGTAACTGAATATTCCTTATGCAAGTCAGCAGACTTGTTATTAAATCCAAATTATTTATCTCAGGTTTGTATGAACCACGTCACACGACTTTAGCATTTACTTTATGAAACAAAATGTGAAATTTGTGACAATTTTTCTCTATAGGGATAGACTTGTTTGTAATCCCCTGCCCTATTTATCCTGAATTGCCAAAACCCCTCTCAGTTTCACCATCATTCCCTGTCACCAGCCAGTTCCCAGACCTGTCTGAAGTGACAATGGAAACACAGCAGCCTCTTGCTTCTGAAGAAAATTTGCATTTTGTATTAGCAAGGGAGAACTGGCAATTTCTATTAGGAGGCAAAAGGAACTAATTAAGCAAAGTTCTAGATCTCATCCAATAACTTGGCTCAAAAGAACTTTGAAAATAAAAGTTTCATACTCTAGACCACAAAAAACAAAAAGCCTCAGAGAAGAAATGAGGAAGGAAGATCTCCTTGTTAGGAGACAGAAAGTGAGGACTGCTGGAAAAGTTCTGCTGCATTTGGGAATTTGTGAGTCATACTGAGGAGAGATAGACTATGGGCTCCAATGCCACTTGTAATCAGATCTATCATTCCAATTGTTCATGCTGCCAATTGTGCTGGCAGCCTTGGTCACCCTCCAGAAGTCTGATTTTTTTTAAATAATTTTTTCTTCAATTTCATGTAAATGAGCAGGAATTTCTTTTAAGAATAATGTCTTTAATCAGACTGCTTGAATTCTGTACAGCAGCTTAGTGCTGCACTGATGAATCTCTTGGATATTAAGGATTAATTTATACTGGGGGAGTTAGAGAAAAGGCGGCAACTTGTCACCTTTCACAAGTCAGTGGCAGACATCAGCTTTCTCCTGAGGATGCCTGGTAGGGCCAAACACAAGAGCCCAAGCACAGGCAGACAGACACTAAGAGAATATTGCAAACACGAAAAACATGCTTGTGCTTGGCAACTTCAAGAGGACACTGCAGGGTTTGTTGTTGTTGTTTGGTTGGGTTTTTTTTGGGTTTTTTTTTTGCCAAATATCTAAACCAATTTCAATTATAGGTCTCCTTCTCTATTAGCAGGAATGGGTCTGGGAACCACTCAATCCATCCTCATTTTGTCAAACACAGGGCAGTGACGTGCACACATGGGAATTACAAGGCAGCAAGTCTTTAGGGCCTGATCCAATAAGTTTCAAAGTACAGCTCTGCTTTGCTCTCCACCTTATCATGGACTTTAGTACTTGGTTAGTCAATAAATAACATTACTTCAATAACCTCATCTCAGTCTAAACTCACAGGAGGGGAAGAAGTGGGATAGGTCACTTTACACTGTAGGAGACAAAAACCTGTTAAGTTATTTAAATAGAAAATATTTCACGTAGTCCTTGCAGCAATCCCACTAAATAATGCCATTATAACTCATCCCAAAGTTGTGTTCTTGAGGTTCTCCTCTGCAGGCTATAGAACCTCTTCCAGGCACCTCAATTGCAGCTGCCATTGTTTCCTCAGGCTCCATTCCTTAGTTGTTTTTTGTTGTTGTTTTTTTTGGTGTTTGGGTTTTTTTATTATTATTAAATAAAATACAAATTACATGTTTTCAGTTAAGGGCAGAGAAAACTTCCAGAGAATCCATTCCAGCATCTAAGGGCAGTAGGAAATCTGGAATAACAAGCTGTAGGTGGGTTATGTTGAAGGGGAGAAGAGGCAGGGAGGACCTTAAGTTACCTTACAGTAACTAATCCTGCAAGGAGAGCTAAGAGGAGACATCCTCTGCACACCAGACTGAGCACAAAAAGTGCTGTTTTAAGTTTCTACCTAACGGCCCTTGGCAAACACCTCAGGGAATGGGAACTACAGAGCTTGTGCAGCACTTTCAATCTCTCCAAGGAATGTTAACATGGAAAGATCCCTCACCTTCCCACCTGATCTCCCCTGTTATGTCTGAGGCAATCCAGAGCTCCCTGACAACTATTAAGATGTCAGAAGATCCTACAGGAGCCATTCCCTAATTAAATGGAAACAAGCGAGGCTGTGATGAACAATACAAGATCAGAACCAGGTACACCAAAATCAGTCTCTCGAGTTTCGTGCTGTATTTGTGATGCAAATGGATCCGAAATCCTCACTCGGGTTATGCTTGTCTTGATGTCTGCAGCCAGCCTTTCTCTCAGGACTGCACAGTCTCGTGTGCAGTCTGCCAGATAGCGAAGAGGAAGGAAGCTGAGAACTTTGTCTCAGCATGTGTGAAGGTTTGTCACAGCCTGCAGTGTGCAGGTACCTGTCCAATGACTCTGCTGTGCACCTACGTGTGCTGAGGGGAACTGCTCCACCCCCACAAAGTGAAGGCAGATTAAACAATGAATCAAAAGTTTGGAAATTCCCTACAGATTTAGAGTCTGTGCCCCAAGCAGTAACGTGGAGACCAGAGTTTCAGTGACTTGCAGCAAAATCTGGGCTGAGGGGCTGCACACAGTGGCCATGGATGGCTGTCCCCTCAGAACAGAGCTTGGCTCATGTCATGCAGGGCTTTCCTTCTCTGCCAGCTGAGCCTGGATGCATGGCCAGCACCTACTGCTCAAGTCACAGCTGCCAACAGGAATTGTCACAAGGGGTGGACACGAGGTTTGCCATCATCCAGCAAGGCCAGAGGGAACAGTGGAAGCAGAGGTGAGCTCACAAATGAGGTCAAGACAGTGGAAGTGAAGGAAGATTCAGGTATAACACTGGAGAATCTATTTCAATATTAAGATCAGATCAATTTAAGCTTATAATGGGAAGAAGTGGGTCATTTTAAAGATAACTAATGTAGAACTGAGATATCTGGGTGCATGAAAATTGTATTGCAGTAAATTCAAATTATCCTTAGTAACTGCAGGACTATCTTTGCTGAAAAATCTCTTCAGCCTCATCCTCTAACCCGTTCAAATTCATTTATACAGTAATTTTCTCAGCTCTGGACAAATTAACAAGAACAAATTCCAGTGATATTCACAAGTATGTTGTCCCTTTGAGCTATATTTAGGGACTGAGGGCTCTGTACCATTCATTTCAAAACCAAAGTGAGGTTGTTTTGTTTTGAAACTCTGAGTACAGGATTTTAGAAAAGCCTTGCACACCATATATTTCATTGCTCCGTTATTCCTGCACTAAGCTACTCTCAGCCACTTTAAGTATGGAGTAGTTTTTAATTCAGAAAAATTACAGAAATTATGAATGAAAACAAAAGACTTTTCAGACAATGTAGAAGGAGCTTGGCTATAAACTGGAATGTTATCATCCTTTTTTGCAAAGCCAGAATAAACTTGTTCTTTGGCTGGGAATAACCAAAATACGCTGCATTATAGGAGCTCATCTTGCCAACAGAGTCATTAAATATAAGATCAGGGAGCCCTGAGTGTTTCAAGATTCAGTTATACAGGTTTATATTATGAAAAAGAAGCAGTTCTGGTGAAATATTGTTTATTGAATAAAAAAGCCCACAGTTAACAGCTCTTCCATGACAAATATTTCTGTATCTGCCCACGGCCTGTGCTCTCTGTAGTAAACCCTCAGTGCCCAAAGCAGAGAGCTGTGCCAGGCAGTGCTCCTGCTGAAGAGCCCAGAGCCAAGTTAACATTTCTCCCTGTCCCCACAGCAGTCCTGAGGCCACCAGAACACCGTGACTCTGACACCACCCAGCCTTATTCAGATAACTCAGTGTCCTCGGCACCCGCTGACCTCCCCTCACTTGCACTGAACAGTTTCTCACACTCATCTCTCTGAGTAAGAAGGAATTCTCCCCAGCACAGTTTTGCACCCCCAGTAAGGACAGAAAAATCTCTCACAGTAGACAAAACTTTCACCACATTCTCTCACCACTTTGAGCTCCATTCTGAACATGGCATCAATTTCCTACCTCAAACCAATCACAGTCAGCAGTGACTCTTACTCTACTTCAGTTTTATTTTATAGCAGGCAACCTATCTCTACCACGAAACAGAACACGATTCTAGAAATTATCACCCTGAGGATTCAGGGTATATTTAAGACCTACATCTGAACCCTGAAGCCTGAGGCGTTTGGAGCATACACAGCCCCAGCAATGCAGCCATCCTTGTTATTTGCCACATCTCTGCAATTATCACCCACATTTTTATGCCAGGAAAGAACTGAAAATTATTTATCTATAGTCAAAAAGAATGAGTTTTGTTTTGTTGGGTTTTTTTAATTTAAAAATTTTCAAGAATAAAAACATGAATAACTCTTCAAAGTGTTGTGTATGTCTTTCTTCCCAAGTTAAGACTTGGCTGTTCAGTCACAGAATCAGCCACGTTCTGTTGCTAAACTGGTATTTTATTTAAATACCTGAAGTTTATTTTACATCCAACCTCTCTTATCCAAGTCAGTTTTCATTTTGGCTCTGTACACCTGGGAAAGCTCAAGGCTCAGGTTATCAGTTCAGAATGAATGCAGTAGTCTTTCGTTAAAAAAAAAAAAAAAAAAAAAAAAAGCAGTTGTCCAGTTAGAAAAGTCTAAACTTGAATCACAAATGTAGTTTGCTTCATCCCTACAAGCTCAGAGAATCTAAAAATTTAGGATTAATAGAATTCCAAGGTTCCTGAACATTTTCATGAACAAGAGAAAACATGATAAAATAAAACAAACATTAGACATGATGCTCTTTCCATTTTCCCCCTTCCTTCAAAAAGAAGACCAAAAGCAGTAGCAAATTCGATTACAGCTATAAGGCTGTGCACGCTCCTGGGCAAGTGTGTTACAAACCTTGTTTCTAAGAGCGAGAAAAAGTGTTAAAAGTACAGCACAGCGATGGCTGCAAGAGAAAGCAGAAAGCAAACGCCGCACACACCTTTGTCTGTCCGGGCCGGGCAGTGCAGAAGGGCTGTCCCGGCTCCTGTGCGCGGAGCGTCCAACCTTCATACCCGGGACAAAACCGGAAGGAGGGAGGGATGGATGGAGGGATGGATGGAGGGAGGGAGGGAGGGAGCGGCGGAGTCTGCAGCGAAATCCCGCCCCGCTTTCACATGTCGAGGGCTCCGATCACAAAGCAGCTTTACAGCCCCTGTTCAAACAGTTCAGCTCCAGGGTAACAAGTTCAAAGTGGGAGGAGGCAAGAGGAGTCGGAGGGTGGTAACAGTGCCGAGCAGACGTTTCGTTCCCTTTGCATCCGCAGAACCTGTTCTTCAGGTTGGAAAGTGAAACATCTGCCCGGTGCCCTGCTGGAAAGCTGCGCTCCGAACCTCTTGTCTCCTAACAGGTCTGCAGAGGCAAAATCAGATTTTTATGATGCACAGACAAGTAGCCTGTGGGAGGAAAAGTTAATCATTGCTGAGCAGCGAGGTTTTTTTACATTTTGGACTTCCTTGTGGTAACGTCAGCGAAGCAGCTCGTTCCCCTGTCGGGTCTGTTGGAAGGAAAGGCAGGGAAGCATGGCATGGAGATCAAGAAACTTGGCTTTCAAAAACGTAATTAAAAACACAACAGCTACGTTTCAAGAGATAATGGTGGCTTTCTGAAGTCACCAGTATCCATCAGAATGCAAAGGAGAATCAGATTTTCCTGGCAGATCATGGTGTAACAGCCAACGTTTTATGCACGTGTGTGTTTATATCTGTGTATGAATGTACATGTGAAAGCATATCACAAAATGGGCAGGTTACTTGGCATGCTGCACCTCCTGAGTTCAAAACACACTGGCAGGACCCCCACCCTTCAAAACATCACAGAACAACTTTTAGAATGTAATAAAATCCACATAATAAGTCAAAATGGGCATATACACAGAACTTACACACTTCAAATGTCCTAACACTTGTTGACAGTCTGACCTCCAGCTTTATATATGGTTTCCAATCTAATAATTAAGTGGTCATTAGTCAGGATTTCGGCTTTGCAAAAAAAAAAAAAAAAAAAAAAAAAAAAAAGGCAAAAACAAACCCTCTCGAGCTCTTCTTTTGTTTCTTGACCCATAAAATAAGAAAATCACATTTACCCACTTCAGCAAAAGGGCAACAAATATGTTTGGTATTTTTATTAACCACTGAGCTGTTGGATGTGTGAGATACACACAGCTGTGCCTTTAAACAAAAATCAAACCATGAGAGATTAGATTGGAATCCTGAACAAAATGATCCAAGGTTTGGTCAATCGGTCTTAATTTTATATATTTTAATAATTCTATAATTTAAGGTGGCAGCTTCGAGTTTCTTATTTAATAGATTTAAGTGTGAAAATGTCCCATTCCAGAGTTCACTTCCCGTGGGACATTTCCTTATGCAGCTGCGTCCCCTACTGTCGAACGCCGGAAAATGTGCCAATTTTTTTTCCCTAATTCCATTAATTTTACAGAGGGAACAACCCGCGATTCCATTGATGCGACACACCCTAACAAATAAAAACTGAGCAGCGCCTGGAGCAGGGAGGGAGGGATTAAGAATGTTTTGCTTATCTGTAAGATTCATCACAGCTTTACTTATCACGTACAACTTCTGGTGCTGCTTAATTAGAACTTTGATGCCACGATCTGTGCACAATTGAAAAGATTACAAATATCCAGTTTATTTGTGGTTATGTTTGGCCACAGGGAGCCTTTATTTGCTTCTCAGTAAAAAGAAAAAAAAAAACCCACCAAGCTCCTGCTCTCCCAAAACTTTCCAGTGAGTTCCTGCCATATCAGTCTGTAAATTCTTCAGGAAAACACCTGCTTTAATTCCAGTTAAAGCAGTTTTGTCAAGTAAATGAATTGAATGTGGTACTGTTTAGCTGTCCCTTTAGTTTAGCGTGCTGCAAAACTGAATTTATAATAATGCGGGGAAAAAAAATGTTCTGGCAAAAATTAATGTTTCAGACCTCAGAGTGTAAATATATATAAATACACACACACACGTAGAGGTTTATCCGCCTGGTACCAGGATTTTGGAGAAGGATGTACTGACGTGTTGATGTGTTTGTAACTTTGCTCTGTGGAGGGTTTATTTTTTGTTGTTTGTAGAGCAGAAAACAAAGGGCAGCTTGTTCAGTTTCTCCATAAAAACAGCTCATCTTTGAATGGATGCACGGAGGTTTTCGCAGCTGATAAAAAAGCAATGGCAGGACACTGAATACACCTTCCTTCTGAATTGTCCCCAAATTTTTTAAAAGCTGGAATAGGTGATGCCATGAAAAGTATCCCTGCTTTCAGCCTAAAACTGCGGGTAGTGGATGGCACCATGATGCTTGTCTCAATTCAACAAAACACAAAACAAAACAAAACAAAACACATTAAAAAAAAAAAAAAAGCTGCGGAAGGGCAGGAGATTTTGTACAAGGTTGTGGAGTGCACTTGGGGAGAGCTCATTCGGTGTGTTCCTTGTGAACGGTGTTCTGAAACATCCTAGATCTCACTTTTACCGTTCTTAGCACCTCAGCTGCGATCGCGGCGCTCCTTCACTTTACTTTTCCCTCCCTTTTCCCCTCCCCTCACAGCCTTTTCCTCCCCTTTCCGCCCCTTTTCCCGCCCCTCACGGTCCGTTTCCTCGCCCCTTTTCCCACCCCTCACACCTCTTCCCTCCCCTTGCGCTCTTCCCGCCCCTTTTCCCTCCCCTAACACTCCCTTCCCTCCCATTCCCGCCCCTCACGGCACTTTTCCCCACCCTTTTCCCACTCTATCCTCCCATTTCCCCACCCTTTTCCCACTCTATCCTCCCATTTCCCCACCCTTTTCCCACTCTATCCTCCCATTTCCCCACCCTTTTCCCACTCTATCCTCCCATTTCCCCACCCTTTTCCCACTCTTCCCGCCCTTTTTCCCGCCCTTTTTTTCCCCTCAGGGCACCGGGGGCGTTTCCCGCTCCTTTTCCCGCCCCGCGCTGACGGGATATCCCTGCGCGGGCAGCGGGTGCTCCGCCGCCGCCGGGGCCGCGGTGCCGCCCGAGGCGCGGTGTCGCTCCGCCCGCCATGGCGGCGGCGGCGGGCCCGGCGCGGCTGGTGCGCTGCGGGCAGAAGGACGAGCTCTACCGGGCCGGGCTGCGCAGCGGGGCCGGCACGGCGCTGCGGGGGCTGGCGGGTAATGCCCGCGCGGGGTTGGATCCGCGCCGAGCCCTGGCGGGTGTGGGTGGGAGGGGGAATTCCCGTGAGGGATTCCTCTGAGGGCTCGGCTCAGCACGGTGCACTGACAGCCCCGTCCCGCAGGTGCCCGGCCGTGGCTGGCGTGGAGGAGGGAGGTGGAGCTGCTCTCCGATGTGGCCTATTTCGTGCTGACCACGCTGTCAGGTAACCTTCTCTGTCATTTATTATTTTTTTATCATTTCTGCCAGCATCCGAAAGCTGGGGAGCCAGCGCTGCGGGTGCTGTGCTGGTGATCACCAGCTGAGACTGGGAACAGCAGTTCTTTCCAGTCTGAGGGTCGGTTTAGTATTGGATAAATGCCTACTGGTAAATATGAAACCACAAAATTGTGAGAGTTGTGTTCAAACACACTTTATCAACACAGATAGATGTTCTTCCAAAAGCAGTTTTTTTAAAAAGCAAGGAATAGATGACACCATGAAAAGTGCTTTAAGCCTAAAACTGCAGATACTGGATGTCACCATGACACTTATCTTCATTTAACCAAAAATAACTATTTCCAAATTCCAAAGCCTGAGCAGCCCGTCCCCACTGCTCAGCACATCCAGAATGACTCTGCAGTTGCCCTCTCACCCTGTTTCCTGTTGCACACATTTAGGTTATCAGACTCTGGGAGAAGAGTATGTGAACATCATTCAGGTTGATCCAAGCAAGAAGAAGGTGCCTTCTTTCCTTCGTCGGGCTCTCTTCATTTCCCTGCACACCGTGGTACCCTACTGCCTGGAAAAGGCACTGCTGCACCTGGAACACGAGCTGCAGGTGGAGGCAGAGGAATCCAGGAGCCCAGAGAACCCCCCAGCACTTGGCTTTGCCAGCAGGAGCTTCATTCGCAGCTGGGTTCGGAAGCAGGTTGGGAAGCTCACGGAGCAGCAGAAGAAAAAAGCCTCCCAAGTCGTGGATGTCCTTAAAAAATGCATCCCCCTGCTGCACCGGCTCCACCTGGCAGTGTTCTACATCCAGGGCACGTTCTATCACCTGTCCAAAAGGCTCACGGGGATCTCATATGTAAGTGGTTTTGGTTCAAGGTGTGAATGCAGAATTTTGGCCTCTTCTGGGGTGCTGTGTGTATAAAAGGGATGAGGAATTTGGCTGTTGTTGCAGAGCAGAGGGGTGAGAGGGAAGGTTTTGCCTTATGGGGGGTGACAAGTCTCTGCAGTCACGAGGTTACAGGTAATAAACATCAATGGGGTGTCACAAGTTAATTACCTTTGTAACTTCAGTCTGTCTGCCACAAACACATTGGAAGTGAGAGGTGACTTGATAAATCTACAGGAAGTATTGTTTTGAAAAACACCCAGTACACATTTAGGTAGCACTTTTCTATATGAGGATAATTTTGTATCTTTACAAAAAAAAATCAGCCATACTGTCTCAGAAGTGTGTACAGATAAAAGAGATCTCAACAATTCCCAGCATCAGTGCAGGAAAGAGGTGTTTGTTTGCTCAGAGATACATAAGAGAACCAAACCAATTAAAGCTGCAATTTTTATGGGCAGACAGCAGCTACATCCAGCTGATTGAAGGTGGTTACAACTCCTGGTTGAGAAGTCCTAAAATGTCAATTTTTTTGACATTATGAGAATCCCAAATCAAGTTTATTGCAGATGGGGAGAGGAGGAACAGTTTCCTAAAACCACAGTAACAAAACATCTCTCTGTGAATTCTGTAGCTGCATTTTAGAGGACTGCAAGGAGAAGATCAGAGCATCCGATCAAGTTACAAGTTTCTTGGAATAATTTCCCTCTTCCACCTTCTGCTGACCGTTGGAGTTCAGATGTACAGCTTCAAGCAGAAGCAGAGAGCAAGGCAGGAGTGGAGGCTGCACCGCAACCTCACGCACCAGAAGTAAGAGGTGCTTCTTAATTCCTGGGAAAGAGGTGGGAATGTCACAGCTGTCATGAAAAGGGACAGCACAGGAGTGACGCCCCAATTCAGGTTACAGTCTGATGTAACATTTCATTAATTAGCACAATTAATTCCTCACTGTTCCATGCACGTGTTGGACTTCATGCTTTGGTGTTTTTGAGGCCTTCATGAGAAGGGCTGATACTCGAGCACGGGTTGTACCTCAGGATGTGTTACCCAGCATTTCTGCCAGGCAGGCTGAGTGCAATTAACCCCCCTGTGCCTGTGTTAATTAGAAGCAGGAGCAAGGAGGCGGCGGCCGGGCGCCAGTCGCGCTGCACGCTGTGCCTGGAGGAGAGGAGGCACAGCACAGCCACCCCCTGTGGGCACCTCTTCTGCTGGGAGTGCATCACTGCCTGGTGCAGCACCAGGGTGAGTACACAGCACAGCCTGGCTGCTGCCACCCTGGGCACCCAGAGCTGCTCAAATACAATGACAATGACATAGGTAAGGTGAGCGCTTTACACTGGGCCAGCTCAGGGGAGCTGGCACCACAGCTGGGACTGAAAAATTATTTTCTAGAAGTAGCTAAGCAGTTCTATTCAGATTTTTTTACATTATTCAGTATGTCCATCTGCTCCCTTTTCTTTCTGTAGGCAGAATGTCCACTGTGCAGAGAGAAGTTCCATCCTCAGAAACTGATCTACCTACGGCACTACCAAATGTAAAGGAAACCTCTTCTGGCTCCTCATACTTCTCCTACAGCTTGGGTTGGTCCAAGAAAAGGTTTTATGAGACTGGAAACTGTCTGTGCAAGGTGGTACTACATTCCTGTGTGACAAAATAAAGCTATTTTTGCTTCTACACTTCTGTCTCTTCTGATGTAGCTCCTGACAATATTAAAAATGGAGTTCTAAAACATTCTTCACTCAAGTGAATGCTCCCTGAAGAGTTGAAAAAGGCATTGCACGAAGGTAAAGTGAGGGCAACCATTACTGAAAAGGAGTGATAAATAGTGTTAGATCAAGAGATGGATATAAAGATAGAGAACAAGTAAAGGGGAACACTGTCTTTTAATAAATTTTGGAATTAAAAAGTCACTTAATAAAACTGCAGTTGTATCACATGAAAAAGTTTACATGCAGGTCATTTATCTCTCATTTTTTTCCCCCCATAAAAAAAGAAAATCTGTGTTAAAACCCCCATGACTGTTCTGGCCAGTTTGGGTAGGTCCTGTGGGGCTGCATGAAGTCAACTTCAATTATTGAAGAAACCATTACCTACGAAAGAAACTCCAACCAATAACAATTAAAATATATATTTTTATAATTCCAGGTCCTCAAAGGAAATTGTGATAGAGTTTGAACAAAGTTCTGAGTCATCAGAAGAGCCCAATTTTAGCATCTGCTGGGAGATGGAACCGTGAAACTGGCATTAAAACCCAACACAAACGAGTTGCTTTAGAAGCTAAATGAGTATTTTGCCCTACTGCAAACCCCATAATTTAGTAATTTCTTATTCCTATCTATACTTGTTTGGTTATAACTCAGTAATACCATGCATTTAGGAAACTGGCTTAAGTTCTGCATCTAATTTAGGTCTACTGAATTTTTCTATGAAAACAGCACACGGCCATGAAGCAGAAAACAGCATCACGTGTGCCAGCTTACACTTTCCTCCACAGATGTGCACAGCACTTCAGGGTGATGTTGAGCAGGAGAACTATGTAAAAATATCCAACTCTAGGCCATTAACCTCTCCAGTGCAACGGATCTTGAAAGAAATACATTATCCCAAATCCATGGGATTATCCAAAGTTTCTCCAACTTCTTACAAAAGAGAATGAACTCAATGCAATTTGGTTAGAATGCCAGTTTCCTCGAGAATCTGATCTTTCAGATAAAAACAGCAAGATCCTCATAAAATGAAAATTCAACTGCTTTGTCACCACTCTCTTAATCACTTTTATGAAGAAAAAAGGCATTGTTACAATGGCTCAAAATCGTTCCTTTAGTGAGCAGTAGAATTGGTCAACAGGTTGATTGCTTCTTCCTAGCTAGCAAAGGTCTTCCCCACATCCTCTTTCCCTTTGTATTTCCTCTTGCCATGTGTGAAGGGTATATATCTGTACTTTATCATGTGCTGCAAAGAGAAAAGAGCAGTTATTGAGACAAGGAAGATATGTAATATTTAGAAAAAATGGTTTCTAATACACACTGTAAATTACTGAGTCCTCCAGAAAGAGTTCTTAGTAAAGGTAATGAAACAGCTAATCCTACAGCAGTTTAAATCTAAATAGGTATGAGAGCAGCTTTATAAATCTCAGATTTTGGGTTACCCAATGAATTGTACACTACAGTGAAGATTACTGATTGGGGAACCACAGGAAACTGGAGAGAGCACAGAGGTACTAATTATTTACTACCCTTTCAACTTTAATTTACCACTTTGAATCACAGTATGTGCCCAAAATTCTGCACGTCTGAGGAAAAAATTAGGGATTTTTTTAAATGCTAACAAACCATAAATAATTTGTTTAAAGATCTGAATCACCTGCCTGTGTTCTTTCCCCCATCTACTCTCTCACACCACCTTGTGAGAACTTCCCTTTTTACCCACCAGAGATGGTTCAACACTTCTGCATCCAAAATAGCCACAGGAAGTGGATGAAAACCTGCATAAAACCCTGACATTGCACTCTAAAGCCAAAACCTTTTGAAAACAAGAATGAAGTTTTGTAAAATCTGCTCAACAATGCCCCCCATGAACAATTAATGTTGAAATATTAGTTACTGAAATTCCTCAAGTGAAATAACTGTGTGCAAAACATTTAACCCCTGAAGGGCTCCACTGAATGGCCAGTTTGAAGCAATGCTGTAAATCCTGACATCACAAATTCTCTGTTCTTGCCCAATTACCTTGATTTGCCTCTTCATAGTGATACAAAATAGCATAATAAAGTACATCACGAGGATTGGCCAAAACACAGGAACGTTGAAAGCCTCAAAGAATGTACAAGCCATAGCAACCAGGATTCCTTTAGTGGCAGAATGCCTGAAAAATAATAGTAACAATTAATCCTTCAAGCCCAGTTATCATTAATGTCATGCAGATATTTGTATTTTTCAACAGCAGAACACAGGCAGATGGATGCACTCACCAGAATTTGAATTCTGGGAGCCTTCTAATGAAAGGCCGAAATTCTTCATTTTGCCTTGTAGGTAAGGAAGGACCATCATCTAAAAATAACAGAAAAGAAACCAAACCACAAACCTCCTCACAGTAGTTTTTTACACTATTCAGACTCCAGGTTTTGGTTTTTTTTACTTTCTATCTTAAGAAAAAAAAAAATCCCAAACCAAAACCACACCCAATTTCCATTGTTACACATAGATCCCAGTTAAGAGTTGCTGATTTAATCTAAGTTCACATAGATTTCTTAAAATAAACTTAACAGATTCCTTTAAAGAAAATATGGAATAGGAATGCCAGGCCACTTGAGTTACTAAGGAGAGATCTTAAGTCATATAAACCTCCTTTTAAAACACAGAAAACATGTACAATATGGAATATATTCAAGTCCCATGAAAAAGGAC
Organism: Passer montanus; assembly: GCF_014805655.1. Taxonomy (NCBI): domain Eukaryota; kingdom Metazoa; phylum Chordata; class Aves; order Passeriformes; family Passeridae; genus Passer; species Passer montanus. The sequence continues at coordinate 2,468,177 of NW_024371260.1, read as the reverse complement.
ACACTGATGTTAAGCTGTATAGATTTTTTTCAGGTCTAAAAAATCTAATGTAGTGCTAAAACTGCATTATCTTTACACTGCAGTATGAGACAAAAAGAGCTGGAAATTTGACCAAGTTTCAAATGATGGTAAAAAAGGAACTTTTCCCCATACCTGAATCTTCCATTAGAGAGGGGTCTACCTTTGGCGACAGGAAAGCTATGAAGAGGTTGAGGTGGTAGATTCCCAAGGCATATGTCACAATGTACCAACCCTGCACAGGGAGGAACAGACAAGGGTAAAATCCTCCTGAAAATCATTTTCTGATACTGATTTTTTAACAAGATCACACAAGCTGGGTTTTTTTTTGCTTCCTTGAGAAGCTTTTCTATGTCCTCATTATTAACTGAAAGATTTCTGGGCTTGTGGAAATATAAATTCTCAGGGATCAAAACAAGTTTTAGAACATGGCAGGAGAGCAAATCTCTCCTGTAGTGACAGACTGAACATGAAACCATGGTCTAGCAGCCAGGTCCTCTATGTTCAAGGTGTGGACTTCAAAAATATTAAAAAGCCTAAAACCATCCCTTTTTTAATCATCTTTGCAGCCCTCAGAGTCTGAAATGTTCCTACTACTATGACTTGTAAAGGTCTCAAATTCTGTAGTCTTCAGTTTTTGGTAATAACAGTTCCCAAGTTCTTAACTGAACTGCAGACTTGCATGAACATGTAAAACAAGCATGGAAGAATCAGAACCATCTGATTAGTGGGGAATAGTCTGTCCCTGTCCTGCTGACAAAGCCATTCCTCATGGTTTTGTGACAGAAAGGAACCCCTGGCTCTGAGCGTGTTGTTATACAGCTTTAATATAAAAGCAGAAACTTAATTACAACAGTTTTCAGAGATTTATTTTGTGATATCAGATGAATATCCTCAAGTGTTCATACATTTTTCTCTCTGCATCAGTGACTTCCACACCCATGGATGTGTTCTCTCTTCAGACAACACAATTTACCTTCTGCCACGTGAACGATGCCACACCTGATTCTAAAGCAACAGCACACTTCAAAAACACTCTTAGAATCAAAATTAGACCAGCAACAATATCTGGAACTACTTCAGCATCTCTCTCACCTGCAGTAAATAAACTCTAATCATGTAGATAAAGCTCAGCCCCAACGTTACAATCCATCGCACTGCAGTGTAGGGGGTGGATTTGTCTAACCACGACTGGTAGATCTGGAGGAAACACAGAGTGCACAGTAAATAATAAATACTGTAAAATACTTGATGCATAATGGATAAAGCTTATTTGAGGGTAGTACGGGCAAAAGAAAGCATTTGGGAGGAGTATTTTGGGAAACAGAATAACACTGAACACTTGTATTCTTTACTACAAATAAATTACACAGAACTGTACTTACAAGCTTCTATATTTTTACAAAGGAAAAAAGTCCCTAATGCTTGGGGATTTTGTAAAGCAATTTAAATTTTCTGTATTTTATGCAAATTGCTTCCCTTAAGATAAATTTGAAACCAAATCTGAACTCACTCCTCATTTCAGACAGTAACAACATATTTTCACTATGCAATGTCATACATCCATTAAATATCCCAGTAAGCCATTTATTATAGGTATTTATCTATTTCAAAAGGCTTCAAAAGAAATCTTTTGTATAGATTTTAGCATTTCAACAACCCAGCCAACAAGCAGTGAGTTCAAGAAGCTGCAGTGAGATCTGATTCTAAAGGAGTCAGAAAAATCTTCACAAAACCAACCTGTCCAAGCCTTGAGAAAAATCTATAGACCACAGAAGGTTTTCCATGCACAGACTCCCCAATGCTGTCCCCTTCTGACATGGTGGCTGTGGAAACAAAACATGGGACAAGGGAACACTGAAATCCAAAATCTAAGCTCAGGGAGGTTTAAAGCACATTCTCGGAGCCAGCATCTACACACAATATTCTTCTGGCTTGTCCTGTTTGAAACAAATTATTCTGAATATTCTTGAAGAGAGGACATTTATGCCAAAATGAATGAAAATTCCTTGTCCAAGAAAGCAAAGAAGAGGGTATTTACAAAGACAAGACAGGATCCAGTGCGTTTTGGGGAAGGAAATAAGGAAGTCCCCAGGGAAATTCCCAGCTGGACATTGTCACCTTGCTGAGGCACAGGCTGAGGTACAAACCCCAAAGAACAAAACCACAGTAAGCAGATTTAAAAAAAAAAAAAAAAAAAAAAGCTGCTTAGGATTTTAAATACTGAGTAACTACATAGTGAAGAAATAAATTCAGGACTTTGCACACGTGGTTTCAGACTCTGCCAGAGCACCAAACCCAACCTGCTGCCCATGCTGGAATCATTCAGTGAGCTTCTCTGTCTCTTGAACACCCAGAGCTGAGCAGTGACAGAACAGTTTTACATGAGAGCAAAACTGTACAGTCAAAGGGCCAAGAGCCTGAACTCAAATAAAAAAATTACCCAAGGGGATTATTTTTCAGTCCCTGCCTCTGCTAGCAATTAAAGAGCTTTATTTTTTCTTATCAGTGAGTTTTACAGTTCACTTCCAGGTAGAAGCCAGATAAAGGGGATGCTGAGCAGAAACATTTTGCCACATCACCAAGAGCAATCCCTGGCACTACTTCCTGGAATCCTCATCTGTGGGAGGGGCTGTGCAACCCTGGGATACTGGGAGGACACTCAGCCCTACTCAAGAACCTCAGAGGATAAAAAAATATGTATGAAACGTTCATAAATTAAAAAAAAAAATTAAATAATCTTAAATGTTGCAATGCAGTTACTGCTGCAGAAAATTTAAGATCGAGGACAATCTAAGGAGGCACAAAACCTTAAAGCTGTGTATTTCTTCTGTAAACATCTGAAAATTACATCCTATGGAGTAATTAGAAAGTAGAAAAAAAGGAGCCCTGTTACACTTCAAAAGCTAAGGGGACTCATTAGGAGGCTTCAGGAGCCGAGTCCACTTTGATTCAGGCTATAGCTAAAAGAAAAGAATCTAGTAGAAAGTCACAGAATATACACATTTTTCCATTACAGGCAAAAATAAACAATTATTCTTCTCCCCACTCTTTGCAGGACAGAAACTGTTCAGCATTCTCAGCTGAGCATCACTTGGTGTTTTATTTTGGGGTATTTTTAATGCCCTGAAGTATAAAGCTGTAAAAAAAAAGTTACTCAACTAATTCAAATCACAGAATAATTTATCAGAGACCAATGAAAACTCTCATAGCATCAAAATTAATTTACAGATAAATTCACAGCAAATATGGGCTACAAGCAGACCTTACAAGACAATCTTGTAAATGTTACCCTGTGCACAGCAAGCAGAAAATCATGTGTGTGAGGCTCCTGAAGGCTTCATGCTGGAGCAGGGATCATGCTTGGTGTAAAATATTGCATTATATGTGATTATGTATTCTTTTTTATCCTGCACAGAGTTCTTCCAGAGCACACCAAGAAATAAAACAGTTGTACTGAGGAGAAAACTCTCTGGGGCTCAGCTTAACCACAAGACTAGAATTTAAGGTAATACCTCCCATCACAGGAGGAATTACCTGTAATGAGCAATTACCAAAGGCAGGAGTCCTTGGCACTGCTCTGAGGGCAGCTCACAGCTAAGAACACTGCGTTGTGGTGGTTTAAGGGAATGATTAAACCTAGACAGTTGCAATTTCTCTTTCATAATCACGGAACCACAGAACGATTTGGGTTGGGAGGGACCTTAAAGATCATCCCATTCCACCCCTGCCACGGGCAGGGACACCCTCCACTATCCCAGGGAGCTCCACTGTCCATCCAGCCTGGCCTTGGGCACTCCCAGGGATCCAGGGGCAGCCACAGCTCCCTGGGCACCCTGTGCCAGGGCATCCCACCCTCCCAGGGAAGGATTCCTTCCCAGGATCCCAGCTAACTCTGCCCTCATCCTGTCACTCCAGCCCCTGGTGAAAAGCCTCTCTGCATCTGTCTCCAAGGGGAAAAACAGATTCAGCACCCGGCACAAGGAGCTGTGATTGCCCTGCAGCCACTCCAGCACAGCCACACACAGGTGAGCACAACGAGACACAGAGGGGAACACAACAGACACAGAAACGAACACAGCCAGACACACAGAGAGGGGAACACAACAGACAGAGAAACGAACACAGCCAGACACACAGAGAGGGGAACACAACAGACAGAGAAACGAACACAGCCAGACACACAGAGAGGGGAACACAACCAGATACAGACAGAGAAACGAACACAGCCAGACACACACACAGAGAGGGGAACACAACCAGATACAGACACAGAAATGAACACAAGATACACACACACAGGTGAACACAATGAGATATATACACAGAGAGGTGAACACAACCAGGCACACACAGGTGAACACAACCAGACACAGAGAAACGAACACAACCAGATAAAACACAGAAATGAACACAAAATACACACACAGAAATGAACACAACACAAACACATAAATGAACACAACCAGACACACACACAGCTGAATACAACCAGACACACACACCCACAGAGGTGAACACAACCAGGCACACACACACACAGAAATGAACACAACCAGATAAAACACAGAAATTAACACAACCAGGCTCATACACACACACAGAAATGAACACAATCAGACACACAGAGAGGTAAACACAACCAGGCACACACACAGAAATGAACACAACCAGATACACACACAGAAATTAACACAACCAGACTCATACACACAGACAGAAATGAACACAATCAGACACACAGAGAGGTAAACACAACCAGGCACACACACAGAAATGAACACAACCAGATATACACACACACACATACAGAAAGGTGAACACAACCAGACACACAGATATTAATAAAACCAAGCACAAACAAACACACAGAGGTGAACACAACCAGATACAAACACAAAAATTAACACAACCAGGCACACACACAGAGAAATGAACACAACCAAACACACACACAGCTGAACACAACCAGGCACACACACACAGATGATGACAACCAAGGAGGGACCAGCAGAACTGAGGCTGCTCCTCAAACGAAACCGAATTCCCGCAGTTTTCTCTGTGAAAACACCAGGTAAGCGACGGCACGGCCCGAACAATGACGCTTTTCACCGCAATTGTTACGGTAATTTCATCACAAACAGCACAGATCGCCGAGCTCCGAAAAGCAGAACCTCCGGCAGGAAGAATATTTACTTTAAGCCTCACATCATCACACAGAGGTGCAGAATTAGAGCACAACTCTGCTCATAATACAGATGTCTCCTAAATTTAAAATACAAATGAAGCGGATAACTAGCAAAAAGACATGACTCATTCAGGTTATTGTATCTCATAGAGGAAATGTCTTTGAAGAGCAACACACTAAGGTGATTTATTAAGAACTGGGTGAACGGACAACCACGGGGCGACCTCCCATTGGTCGCTCAGACTGGTTTTTCACACTAAAAAAAGGCAGCGTTTAATTTTATCCATTGCCACAGCCCCCGGGCGGCACCTGCGCCTCTCGCTTGTGCCCGCAAGCGGGGACTTCCCCTTGCCGGGCACCGCTCAGCCCCGCCACAACCAACGCGGAGGGGCCGCTCTGTCCCGGCACGGAGCAGGCAAAGCGGGAACCGAGCCCCGGGAGGCCGCGGCCGGAGCGCCGAGCCCGCCGCAGCCCCCGCGCTGCCGGAGGGGCCGCTGGCTGCGGGCTCCCGCCGGGTGTCAGCGCCGTGCCCGCCCCGCTCCCGCCCCGCTGCGGCCCCGGCGGGTCCCGGCGGGTCCCGGTACTCACAGGCCACCGGGCCGCTCCTGCCTTCCGCTCCCGCCCCTCCACACGCCAATATGGCGGCAGCCCCGCGCTCCGCTTCCGCTTCCGGGGCTCGGGGGCGGGGCACAGCCCCGGTGCTGCCCCGCTATTGGCCCCGCGGGAGAGGGCGGGGCTGCGGCGCCGGGCGGTGCGCGTTGCGTGAGGGGACGCGGGGAGCGGGCGGGGCGGTACCGGCGAGAGGTGGGAGGTGTGGGTGTGTGTGGGGCCTGTGAGGCGGGACGGGATCGGGCGGTACCGGCGCGGACCGAGCGCGGGACAGGACGGGGCGCGCGCCGCTGAACGGGCCCGCCCCGCTACGCTGAGGGGGGCGCCAGGCCCCGCCCCCCGCGCTAGCGCAGCCAATGGGAGCGGCTGCTGGGGCGGGCGGGGACGCGCGGCCAGTAGCGGGGAGGCGGGGCCAAGGGCGGGGCTGAACCGAGCACACCCGAGCCCTAGCCGAACTCTACCGAGATCGGCCGAATCGAGCCCGAGCCGAACCGAGCCCGAACCGAGCTGTACCGAGATAGGCCGAGTCGAGCCCGAACCGAACCGAGCGTAGCCGAACTCAGCCGAGCCCGAACCGAGCTGTACCGAGATAGGCCGAGTCGAGTCCGAACTTAGCCGAACTCAGCCGAGCCCGAACCGAGCTGTACCGAGATGAGCCGAGTCGAGCCCGAGTGGAACCGAACCGAGCCGAGCGGGGCTCCCTCACGGGATGAGGGCGAAGCTGTTGAAAGATTTAAAGTTTTAAGGAGCTCGGTATAGTTTATTTAATGAGCACGTGAACGTTTGGGAAACAAAATCAGTAGGAGAAGACAAGAAATACTCGTTACGTGTAAAAAGAGGTGACACAAACATCCCTTCAGGTGCTGGGGTGCGTTTGTTCCCGTGGAGCAGAAACTGATACAGGAGCCCCAGGCGGGAGAATTGCTTTTCCCTGGATTCGCTGCCTCCAGGCTGTTCCGAACAGTTCTGCACCGCCTTTGGGCACCACTGGGCGTCTCTCCAGCATCTCTTTTGGGGCTGAATCCGTAAATTCTTCAGGCTCCGTGGCTGCAGCATTTAGTACTAAAGTTTACATTCAATACATACTCAAAAGTGACAAGATGCCAAAACAAAAACAGTCCTGACACTTCTGAAAAATCTATTGATTTAGTATTTATAGTATGCAAATATATGAGTATACTTATTTCACACATATAATAAATGGGTTAGAAATAAATATATTAATATACATATTAATATAAAAATAATAATACAATATATAGTATAATCTAAATATATTGTAGTATATATAGTATATATTATATACATAGTATATACTATATTTAGTATATATAGTGTGTTTATATATTATATATATTTATAGAAAATAGATTAATGTATATAATATGGTATTAAATGTTATATCTTGTATCTAATATTTTAAGCTGTAGGGTATCTCAGCATTACTTCTGTGGGGTATAGGATGGATTGGATATTGGCATGAATGTCTAATCTCAGTTTCAGCTGCAGCAGGGCCAGATTTTTGGATCAATCCTTGGCAAGTGATAATCTTTTTAGTGAGTGGATGCTGTCGGTTAACAGCACACTGCAGTCTGGGGATCTTCAGAGATTCAGGTCGATTAAATGTCCACTAAACAAACAATAATTGCAACTATCAACGGAGGAGATTAATAATAGCAAACAACTTTGATTTATCTCCTTTTTAACAGTAAAACTTGTTTTGCATTCAGTAAAAATGTTGTGAAGAAGTGCAAGGAACTGAGGGACAGGGAACATGGAGCAGAGCCTCTGAAAGCTGGTTTTAAAAATAATTAAAATAATTTTAAATAATTAAATGAAGCCCCTGTGGTGGCCTGTGGCTTTCATGCATTTTTATGTGCACAGGTTTGAGAAGGAAAGGAAACAATGACACACGAATGAAGTTTGCAGAGGTTAATGAAGGAAAACACTCATTTTTTGCCACAGAAATGTTTCCTCCCTGTGCTCCCTCCTCTCTGGCTGCTGCCTCTCTCCATTCTGTGTGCTTTGGCTGGGCGTGCTTTGTCCTGGTTCCTGAGGAAGCCCTGCTGGCTCACACACCTGTTAACCACACAAACAGGTGCCCGGCCTTCTGGGCTTCCTCACCTGCAGGAATCCATCCCAGCTCCCTCTTCAGAGCGCTCGTCACGGCTTCGGCTCGCTGCAAATTATTCACATTTCTGCAATTTTGGTTATTTCTTATTAGCCTCTGTGTGAGTGGGTAATAGGATATTTGAAAATACAATAAATCTTCACAAATCTTGATTATGGTTACAACATAAGGATATATGATGTAAAAATATAAATAAAATTATTTTTGATTTAAAGACCATGAATGAATCTCCCCACTAGTAAGTTTGAGCTCTATTTTAATGGCTTTTGGAGGGGACCCCTAAATTCTGGTTAGTAAGAGACTACCCTGAGTAAAGCTAGGTGTGAATGTCTGTAGTTAATTTACTACAGTTCAGTTGTTTTCTCAGAACTAGCTGTTTCAAAGTTGTTCCCCATGATGAATAAATTCGTAACATCTCAGGTTTTTCAAACACAAAATGAGTCATGCCAACCTGTTTTCGTAGGCTGCTGCAGAAATGAATTAATATGATAATATGACCCTGTGAAATTACTACTGTTCGTGTAATAAATGTTCTTATTTATTACCCCTAACATTTAATTGTAGTTTAAATAAATTCCACATAAACACATTTACTGCAGAGTTTAGAAACAATCCACAATTGCACGATGCAGGAATAAATTCCCTATCAGTGATTCTTAGGAGAGGATTTGTAGGGTTGATACCAAGCTGGTGATAAACAGCTTTGCCTTTATCAGTTCCTGCTTGTCATGAACTCCTCACAGAATCCCAGACTGGTTTGGGTTGGGAGGGACCTTAAAGAGCATCCAGGGACATCCATGGGCAGGGACACCTTCCACCATCCCAGGGTGCTCCAAGCCCTGCCCAGCCTGGCCTTGGACACTTCCAGGGATGGGGCATCCATTTCTGGCTTGGTCTCTGTCCTTGCAGTGGCTTTGTGTCCGTGGCATCCTGTCGCTGAATCACAGAAAACACATTTTGCTAAAATACGAGTTTAAGGCAGAATTTCCAATTCCACCCTAAAATCCAAACCAAACACAAACAAACCCCCTGCAGTTTAACTCGTCCCACCACTGGGAGCTCGGAGCTTTCCCTTTTTCCCTCTCCCTGCTCCCTTTGGGCACCGGTGGCTCTTTTTCTGGAGGCCCCCGTGTCACTGCGGGTGTTCACGCCTTTGTTTCTCTGCAGAAATGTGTGATGTAGAGATAGTGCTTGTGTGGACGTCAGCATTTCCAAACCTTGCATGTGTTGCATTGCTAAGCAACTTTTAGCAACACTTATCTCGCGTCCTTATGCCATCTGGAAAAGAGGATTAGACAAGGAAATGTGCCAGGGAGAGACAAAGGCACATCTAAGAAAGAGGTGGCTTAATTGCTGAAGAGAATGAGTGACATTAATAGTAGGCAATCAGCAGAAGTGATTGAAAGCAGGCACAATGCTTCACAGGTAGTGATAAGGAGGCTCTGGGAAAGGTGGCATATTTTATATCCCCTGGCCTCTTCCCTCCCTGCAGGAGGCAGAACTTGGCTGCATCCCATTGCATGATGCAAGATGAAGGCCCCTGGGACTGCAGATTATAAATTAGATACAGTTCCAGTGGCAGTGAGTCTTTTCTAGATCTTCCAGTTGCTCTGTCCATCCAGGGGTGTGACTGGCTGGCTGCTGTTTGGAGATCCTTCCCCTACAGCACAGCAGGCTGTGGGCTGCCAGTGGAGCCTGGAACCTGAGCTGTTGCTTGTGGAGATGTTGTACGCTTGAGTTACAATGATTTTTCTGGGATGACTGCTGAGGAAAACATCCTGTGCTTTTTGGGGATGGCAAGAGCAGAGCACGTGGTGCCAGGAGGGTGTTTCTAAAGAAGTGCCTTGTCTTTGTTGTCATCTTCAGCACACCTGTAACTGCTAGAGGTGTAAACCAAGCTGCACCTTTGGCTACTAAATCCATCTGGAGCTTCAGCTGGGTTCACACACATTTGAGAATTGTAGGAGACCTTCTTTTGGTATCTCTGCTGGTATCACATAAAAAGCCAAATATCCAACTTAATAGAAGAACGATCATTTTAGGTTTTAAATATTCTTATTCTCTGGTTCTTATGCACTCTGAGATTGGAGAAATGTTGCCTGGTGGCTAAACAGGATTTAGTACCACGTAAAACCAGTGAGGTTTGTTACTGAGCTGTTTTATTTCCCATACCTAGACTTTTGACTGCACTTTGACCATTGTCTGATTATTTCCATCTCAGTTGTAACTCTAAAGTCTTCCAATAATATGGAACAATTCACACTAAATTTCAGCACCAGCTCTGGGATTTAAGAAATTTTTACATGTCTCTTGGAACAGAACTGTCCCCCAATAGACAATCCTATACCTTCTTCTCCCAGCAGGAACTGAAACCAGTATTCCTGACCATAACCTCTCCTGTCCTGGCTGGCTGTGCTGCCAGTTAATGTCATTAAATTGGTGACAGCATGTTCATGGTGACGTCAGACTGAGCTGCACAGTTACGTGTCCAGTTTTAACAGTGCTGGAAACTTAATTGGCTCATACCTAAACTTCTGTGGTATTTGGCTTTGCAGCCTTAGGAACCTTTAAACTCTTGTGCAAAGGGAATACCTTGGGTGAAATGCAGACTGGATTTAAATAACCAAAGCTTTCTGGAATGGAGTTTGGTACACTATTTCACTTTTCACAATCTTTAAAAAGCAAAATAATGTGTAATTCTGTATGTGACAAAGCAGTTATTCATTCTTGCCATGTAATTTAATGCGATGTTCTATATGAACTGAAGGGCTTCACATAATAGTATCCCACAGTAACAAACCTTGGGCAAGAAATGTTTGATTCTCCTCCCTTTCCCCTTTAGAGCAGTGCCACATAATCCTTGGTTGTTGTGTGGTCTCCTATTCAACTTTTCACACAAATGTTGGAAGGGTATTTATAAAAAGTCTTGAGGACCACCCACTTTGCTATTGAAAATTGGCTGAAATAATCCCTTCTTTATAATTTAGCTGTGGTGTTGTCGAAATTTAAGTTCCATGTGTATTTCTGTTCAAGGGGCAGGGGAGAAATGACGTGTTGGATGGACAGGACGCTGTGGTCGATTGTGGTGGTGACACCTGTGACGGGCTCAGTGCCTGCGACGTCCCTTCATTGTGCTCCCAGTTACTGACAGGACTGTGACAGAATGCTTTGGCTGTGCCTCTTTTGATGGATATGATCTGACTGGAGTGTTTGGCATCCTCTGGGTGCTCAGCTCTCCCAGAACACAAAGTTCTCTGGAGCAGGAGGGACAGAGACCTTTCCTGAGCTTCACTCCAGTTAAATACAGAAGTACAGTGAGGTGTCCAATGTTCTTCTAATGAATTTTTTTTCTTGCAATGAGGGAGTGATCTTTGCTTTTAATACTGTCAATTTTTAATTTTAAAAGGAAAGTACTTTGGAATCAAAGAGTTGGAAAAATAGGAAAAAAATCAAGCTCTGAGTGTGCATGCATGGTTTGTGTGTTTGTCAGAGAATAATCCCACTTAGTGTAAATGACACATTGTACACTGGAAACAGTAAAGGATTGCTCAGCAGGTTGTAATTTGTCAAGCACAGAGCACAAATGAATCCCATCCTAATAAGAGATATGGAATCCATGGCTTCAAGGAAAGCTTGTCTAATCCAATTGACTTCTGAGGGGGTTCTGTTTGCACAGCACACACAGCTCCAACCAGAGCACAGCTGGGCAAGAGTGCTCACAAGTACATCTTGGATTGCCTCACTCAGATATGAGTGTATCACCTCAAAGGAAATGATCCCAAAAGCTGGGAATCCAGCAAATATGGATGTACTCTCAGTGTCAGGCAAGCAAAACACATGGAATGGAACTCAGAAGAACCAATACAGCAGCCATCCAAACAATATTTGCATGTCAGAATCTACTGTGGGATGTTAACACTCTCAAAATGAAATATTTAACAAAAAAATCAGAGGAATATAGTTCACCAGATTGATTTATTTCTACCTTTAATGCTAGACATGCTTACAGTGCTAGGTCATGTGTTCTGAACCCAGAATGAAAATGTTTCTTTTTAGAAGCATTTCCTCTAAAGGAATAAGTTCTTGTAGGTTTCAAAAGTCTCACAGTAAAGTGCTTCTTTAATCCAGCCAAAGTTGATAGTAATCAAAATTCATAGCAATGTTCAAACCCTGTGGAATGTTGGGATGGTCTGTTCCATGATTAGTTAGCAGATGTTAACTTTAACAGGCCCTTTTTTCTGGCACTGTAAGCTGAACAATAAGGAATTGAATAGGTCTTGAAGAAATCGCTACACAATCATGGGAGTATTCTCTTCAGATTACTATAAGGATATATTTGAAGAGAGAAAATTTGTTCCACTCCTGTTCATTGGGTACTTAGAAGACTTAATTTTCCCTTTTCTCAGCAGTGCAATCATTTACATTCTGCATTAAGAAAGCATGATATTCCTGTTTATTGCAAAAACTTAATTGTTTTCTTTTAATCTTTTTAAAATGCATTTTTGTGGAAGTTGAGGTTATTCACAGGACTTCAGTTTAAACATCCAGATAATTATTTCAGGCAGAGAAATTTTGTGAAGAAACTGCCTTTAAGGGAATGAATGTGTGTCTTCTTTCCATCCCTCCGGGAAGACAGGTTTGCTTTACCTCTGCACAGCAGAGAGGATCTGGGGGGGGAAAAAGCAAGAAACAACCCTGTGGAGATTGAGGTGAGGGGAAGGAGGTTCACCAGGTGTCACAGCAGATCTTCCTCCTGCAACCTGTGGAAGGTTTGGAAGAAGCCCTGTGGAGCAGGTGTTTGGTGTCCTGGAGGAGATGCAGCCCAGGGAAAGCCCAGGCAGGAGCAGGGGCAGGGACAGGGGCAGGAGCAGGGGCAGGAGCAGGGGCAGGAGCAGGGGCAGGGGCAGGGGCAGGGGCAGGTTCTCCTGATGGGATTTTGGCTTGTGGAGGAGCCCTGCTGGAGCAGGGAACATGTGAGGAGGAGGGAGAACCAGAGAGGGAATGTCATGGCCTGGCCACAACCCCAATTCCACATCCTCTGCACCACTCTGTGGGAAGGGGATGAAGGAATTAGGTGAGGGTGACAAAAAATTCACAGAACCCCCAGGTTGGAGAGACCTTCAAGATCACCGAGTCCAACCCAGCCCCAACACCTCAGCTAAACCCTGGCCCCCAGTGCCACATCCAGGCTTTGTTAAACACACCCAGGGATGGTGACTGCACCACCTCCCTGGGCAGCCATTCCAGAACTTTATCACCTTTCTGTAAAAAACTTTTTCCTGATATCCAACCTGTATTTCCCTTCACGCAGCTTGAGAGGGCCTGAGTTGGGCAGGATGGCTGTCTGATCAAAATTTAATTTGTAATAAATTATTTCCCTGAGTCTGTCTTGCCCATGGTGGCAATCAGTAAATGTTCTCCATGTCTTCATTTTGACCATGAGCCTTTTCATCTCATTTTCCTCCCTGCTGTTGAGAAGAGGGAATGAGAGCACAGCTGGGTGGGCACCTGGCAACCAGCCTTGGGAACCCACCACAAAGGCTCTGAAGGATATAACAAAGAGAACTCCATTCAATGAATTCAGATTTGGTTGAGATTTTCTTTCACCTGAGTCATAATTTTTCACCTTAATTTTACCCTTCATCATCATCAGCCACTGACCTTCCTCTATTTAATGCTGTTGGCCAAAATAGAGAGTTGTCTTTTTGAGTAAAAAGCACAGTAAGAGTGTTTTATACTCTGATTAAAAAACTTTACCTGAATTTGTAACATTGTGCCATGGTAACAGTAAGAGACAGTTACTATACAGTTTATAACTGATTATTTATTTGTTGGTTTTTTGGTGACCAGCTGTGCACGGTCCTGGTCTGGAAAGCTGAGGTGGCATCAAAAACCACCAAATTCCATCGAGTTCTGCTACCAGCTTTGAGTTCTTTGGAAGAAACAGAGGAAACAGTTAAATGCTGTGTACAAGGTGTGGGGAAGAGCCAATTTCTTTATGTGTTTGCCGTGATTATTGTATAAATGCAATATTCTAAAACCAGGTAGTTATCTTGCCAACTTTAGAAATTACAACAACTGTATAAGTGTTACACAACAAAAATGGTAGAAAATACCTTTTTAGGTGCTGAGGTGTTTTTGTGATTGTCAAATGTACTTTTATAGTATAATTTTCAGCCTTTAAAGAGTTCAGGTTTTTCACTGCCCTCCCAAGCCCCAGCTGGTGGTTTCCAGCTCGAGGAAAAATTCTCTAGTCAAGGAATTACAGCAAGTTCTGTCTTCAATAATTAGGACCATAAAAATCATTCTTCTAAACATTGATTTGTGTTCCTAAATTAATCATTGGCTTCTGAAGTATTTAAGTCCCTGGAAACTGCTGGATGTATCAGTACTTTTAAGAAGCCAGGAACCTTTAAAGCTCACCATAACTTGCTTCAAAAATCTCACCCAGCATTAGGTTTCTCTCTATATTTTATAGCAATGTTGTTCTTTTTTTCCCTGTCAAGGATAATAGCTGATGTCAGAATTGTAAATACTCTACAATAATTATTTGAAGTACAGAACCAGATTAAATAGACCCTACAGTGAAATATTTCTTTGAAGCTGTGAAACTTGATTCTTTGTTTATTAGGAAAGTCACTGCTTTAAGTTCGTGCAGCATTTCAAAAGACTTGGAAAACACAAGAAGTCCTAAATGAATTCTTAATTCCCATTTGTCAGCTCCATCTCCAGTCTGACACAACCTAATAGATTTAAGTTGTTGGAGAGGTAGTTCTCAATATGATGCTTAATGTATGTTTTCTGCTGGATACCCAGCTGTAAATTCAATATACTGAGCACCTAATGGATGTCATGGTGAATTTTTTCCTTATATTTGGACTTAATTAAGATTTAAAACCCATCAGCACAAACAAACAAAAATGTCAAAACTGTTTTCTCTCCCTGGCTCTGAGTGTATAAGCTATCTTTTGACATATGTTGCATCTGGAAGCTGGGAACTGAAATCTCCTGTTTCTGTCATTAGCAATTCTGGATTTGCAGTGGCTGATTTGCCATTCCCTAAGGGAGGCAGAGCCAGAATCTGGGTCTGACACCCAATATAGAGCAGGAGATGCTTCGAGCAGCCAGCATGGTGAGTAAAGATAATGGATTAGTCAACTGCTCAGCTTTCTAGTTAACTGAAAAATAAAAAAGTATCTTTGCATTGCAGTAAAATAACTTGAGAGTATAAGAAACAGCCTTTGTAATACAAACAGGCAGGGCTTTTTTTAGCAGAGTGTTGAATTCCTCATAATAAATACAAACAAAGTAATTTTTTGACATTGATTCCATTCTGTAGGAGAAATCTTTCCCTCCTGGGGTTTCTGCTCAGTTATTTTATTCGGGCAAAACACAGTGGTGTGCAATAAGATCAAAAGAGTTCAAGTTAATAATTTCTGCAGTCCCAATTCATTTACCAAGAATGATGTAGGGCCTAATACTTAAATCTGGACCCCAGACTTTATACCCTTCACTGATACTCAGAAACACTGCTAGTACTTCACATACTTTCAGTAACAACTTTGGCATGTGAAATAGTCCCATAAATACAGCAGCTACAGGATCTTAAACTGTGGGAGTTCTACTTTCAGGGAAAATCAGGAATATTCAGGCATGTAGGCTTTTATGTCCACGCAAAACCATTTTCACATTTTACAAATTATTCAAGCAGATGGTGGAGGCAGAAATGTTTCAATTTTTTCCTGATTTAATGTTCTGTCTGATCTGTAATTCGTGGTGATTGAACAGCCATTTTATCCTGGGAATTACTTTGGTACTGGAGTAACAAGTTCTAGCACTGCTACTCCGAGCAGTGAGAAGTTGAGTGTTAAAAAATCACTTTTCCTTCAGAAATACCTGATTTGGCTAATTCTATTAGGGTTCTAAAGGTGGTGGATTTGGCTTCTGCTTATTTATATTGTGAGATTTGCAACATTGGAATTCCCAAACCATAACACTGGATACATTACACTTTCTCTTGATGCCCTATTTGCAACAGAAAGTTTAGGGGTGGGGGAAAACCAACAAAAAAACAACCACAAAATCCTCCTGGCTATGAAATAAAATCAGAAGACTTGGTGACTTTGATTTTAAGTTTCAAATGTGATGCTTCTGAGGAGGTTTTTGGTAGCTGTGGCTGCAGAGGTGACTGTCCCACCTGGGTTACTGTGTGGAAGCCCTGAAAAACAACCAGTTGATTTGCAACCTCTGTGCAAATCCTGTGTGTGACTCATGAATTTAATCAATTAGACACAAAATATCTTGTGACTCTCTGGATGGGGCACCATATGTTGCAACAGAAAAAGAGCACTTTAGGAGGAGGCAGTTTGGTGTTTTTGGAAAGAAGACATTGGAGAGAAAATGTAGAAAATGTGTTTGGCTTTAAATATTAGGACTTCAAAACAAAACCCAGCCGTTGTTTTGCATAGTTCACTGAGCTAAAGATTGTTTTGGGGATTGGAGTCATCCTGTTCTTACGGGCACTCAACTATTTCTGGTGTTGGTGTCACTGCTCGGGGGTGTGTTACTGTGCATGTGATTGTGGTTTGTCCTTTCTGACTGTTCATGGCAGGCAAACTTTGGGGCTTTGCAGAGCTCACTAATCACTGAGTTCAGTTTGGCCAGGGACATCGGGAAAATTGCCACTGGAAGGTGAGTGAGGCAGAGAGGGCAGAAGGAGTGGGGAAGACACCTGGGGGATTTGAAGAAAAGGAGGGAAGGAAAAAGGAAAAAGAAGAATGAACACACGGTTCTATTCAAACCTATTCCAAGATCCTTTTTCTGGGCATCGCTGTACTGATTTCCCTTCTGATTCTTCTCATCTCTGCTTTTGGAGAGAAATGTTGGCTAGCTCTCAAAATACCTTGGGAATAAACCTCTGCTGATGGGTAAATGATGAGATCCTCGAGGCATTCACGCACCACTGCCCGTGGTATGGATATAATCATTCAGTGATGGAGAATCATCCAGTTTCATCCAGTATTGATGAACTGTCAGTGAAAGAGTTCCAAGAGGCTTTGCTGTTTAGTAATAATATCTGTGTTGCTATAGTCTAAATATGGATGGTTTTCATATTTCAAATAGATAATGAGATCCGAGCCCATGGAAGATGTTTTTGATGTTATTTGATGGGAAAACCTCTTTTGTCACTACTTAGTAACACATCTTAATGCTACAAATTAATTTCTGATAATTTCATGGTGTTGGCCAAGCAAGTGACCTCCACTTGCAGCTCTTTAGGTTTTTTCTTTTCTTTTTTCCTCTTTTTCTTACCACTCGTGATATACTTTTGCATTTTTTGTTAAGTTATTGATTATTTTCCAAGGCTGCTTGAAGTAGGATGAAATCCATTGTTAAACAGACTTAGAGCAGCAATTTTCTCTTGGTTATTTCAGTTTGCCACACTGATGGAAGCAATGCATGCATGGTGAGGAATGTTCTCCTCCAGATTCCTGATGTTATTACAAGATATCACAGTGTAATAAAGAAAGCAATTCCTAGGCACTGATAGCAGTGACATAATATTGCTGCTTGTCCAGATCACTGTAATCCCTCTGGTTTGCATTTGCTCCATATCAACACATTTCTGCTGCATCAGCAAAAATATTTTTCATTTTTCTGGACTGAAGAATGTTCTGGTCCGATGGGTCTTAAATTTACGGGAATTTACAAGACTGAATAACAAGCTTTCAATTGAAACCAGGGCTGGGAATGCACGGAGCTGGGGTGTGGAGCCAACTCAAACACATCACTGGGTCATTGTTCAGGAGGTTGGAGCTGTAAAAAGTTCAAGTTTTGGCTCCTACTGTTTTTAGGTCCAAGTATTGTCCTTAAGTATTCTACTATCTTTTTCAAATTTATCAGCATTGGATGTTTTTTCATCCTACACCCATTACCTCCACTGAGTTCCACTAAAAGTTAAATCTCTAATTGAGATTCCTTTCTGAAGGTTCATTAGGACTGAACAGATCCCTTCTTTCTTTTACAGTTGTGAGTATTCCAGTACCAATTACATTTTGCAATATCAGTGTATAAAACTGCTAACACTGGACTTGAGTGGGAAACCAAACCCACTCAGATGATGAAATCACTGATAATTTTAATTGATCAATGAAGCAGATCGTAGCTCAGGTAGGTCCATGTTCAATGTCTGCCCAGGAGACAGGGCAAACAAGACTGGATTTCCAAGAGTGAAGCTCGTGGAATTGTCAGCAGCTTGTTTAACAAAAAAGGTGACAAATGAGAGCCACTCTTTACGTCATCATGTCATAGCTCTGAACTAGAAAAAGTTGACTGGCTGCATAAATTTAATCACATAATCAGTGGTTTCATGGATTAAAACCATGTGCATGGGGAAAAATATCCTCTTTTCTCTCTACTATTTCTTCGTCCAAGAAGCCCTTTTTTAGACTATTTGACAAAAGTGAGTGTGTAACTGAATTCAGGAACAGCATCAGATGACACACAGGCTGTCATATGTTAGTTAAAAAAAAAAAAGAAAAATAGTTACCATAACAACTGACTCACCACTTGTATTTCCAAGAGAGAGAATATCTTAAAAGAAAATGTGATGGGTCAGTCCATGTGTGTTGGTGCTGTCAGTGAACAAGCAGGAACATTTTTCATGGGTGGCAAGAATTCTTTTTTTCTTATTCAAATAAGGATTTGATCTCAGAAATAAGACTGTGCTTCTTAGAGGATCCTTTCCATTGAAACAACAATCCAAGAAATTATGTTTAAAAACAAAGCCAAAATTCCCAACCCTGATCACTGGATTTCTAAACAAATAAGGGAGTACTCTTTTTTTCTTTTAGAATTACTGATTTTTCTTTTGGGGGCTTCATTGCTGAAGAACTGATCCTGCTGATGTCTGAAGTCATCAGGAATTTCACTGCTGACGTTGGAGTGTGCGTGATCAAGCCTTGACGTGATTTATTTTCTATTTCATCAGCCCCTCTGAGCCTGCTTCAAAGCCACTCCCCCAGATGTGTTCCCTGCGTCTCCTCTGAGCCCTCAGTGCCAAAATTTGACATCGTCACTCCAGGCAGCCTGAGGATCATCAGAGACTTTGAACACTTGGTGGTAATTTCCACTACAGACAAATACTCTGCTGTTACAGGTTTTGACTCTACCCCCTCTTTCCTGCGGGCAGTGATAAATAAAGAATTTCTGCAGAATCCGATTGTTTTTAATCTGACATTTCATACATTTTCCTGGGTAAGGGCAGAGGGAATCACAGAATCATTTAGGTTTGAAAAGTCCTCCAGTAGCATCGAGTCCAACCTGTGACCAGTCCCCAACTTGTCTCCCAGCTAGAGCACTGAGACCCATGTCCAGTCATTATTTGTGTAATAACTGCAGCTATTATGATGTTTCCCCTCTATTTTATATTCAGTTTTGTTCTTATCTGGCCCGCATTTCAGCAAACAGTTCTGCTTCTTTTAGCCCATAGATAGTTGTTGTAATTTTGATGATTTTGTCTGGAATTTTGCATGAAGCCATCACTGTAGTAATTACCATATTTCAAAAGTAATGAAGCCTGACTTCTCCACATATGACATGGAAAAAGAAATACTAAGGTTTAGACTCATGTAAATTAATGTGCTCTAGGAAGAAATAATTCTTCATTAGCAACAATATGTAAATTTGGTATCAAAAGTGTCTACAATAACTTTACTTTCTTAATAGTTTCTCTTTGAGTTCTGTTAAGGGTCTGAAAGACATTTATTTGGGTATAATGAGACCCTGTTGGAGCCCAGGGTCAGGCATTTCATGGCTGTGCATGCAGCCCTCCCCCAGGCACTGCTTCCCACGGATTTCTCAGCACCACACGGTGGCTGCTTGAAAGAACAAATTAGTCGTAGTGTACATAAGTTCTGTGAATTTAAATGTACACGTTTACCTCCCTGGAGACGTGTCAGGACCCGAGATCCCATACAATCACATGGCCTGGGCACAATGGCTTTGGTTCTCTGCAGCAGCTCAGACCTGTCTCTAATAGGTGTAAAATAAAAACTACCACCCCTATCCATAATTACTTCTCTCCATAATTACTTTTTCACCACACCAGAAATTGTATTTTGTCAAACCAAGCCAGAAACCATTGTTGTCTTTCTACTGTTGGAATTAAATGTGTCCCTTTCAATCCCTCCCAGCTTGCATCTTCCTCTACTTCATTCCAAGTACTCTGAGGCTTTGGCAATGTAGAACTAAAGCTTGTGTGTGGAGTGAGGCACACTCTGGGTAACCCTCTGTCTGTGCAGGTGATTTAGTCTCTACTCGATTTCTGAAATAATTAATAATAATGATCCTGTCCTGACAGGTCAATGCACCACACATATGTATGAATATGAACATACAGACCTGTGTGTGTGTGTGTGTGTGCTGTGCTTGTTTAGTTTCTTGTAAAACATCAGGGTTACCTCACATGGTATTTTACCTTTCAGACACCTGTTTGCACACTGGGAGCCCTACAGAACTAGAGCTAGAAAGATATAATTATGAAAAGCACCTTGCAGCCCTGTGTTGAAATAGCAGCTAAATCAATTTGTCAGATTCCCCTCTATAATCTCTCGTACACATCTGTAATCTCATTTCACAACAAAGTGATGATTAACATGTTTGCTGATTTAGCAATTAGAATCCTTGGGCTGGTCCTGAACATGCTGATTCTCTCAGAGATGTGAGGAGAGCAGGAGCTGCTGCACTGATTGGGATAAGAGGGGTCCCAGCATGTGCCAAGCACATCCGCGTTAACTCAGTGTAATGAGGCATCAATTTGGAGTCAGACTCTCCCTGTACAAATCTTGTACCTGCTCAGCTTTACTGCAGCCTCCACAGCCCAGGAGAGATTCCCCACGTTGTTATTCTGAGACTTGTTAACTAATTTTTATAAAAGATTATTTATTGGTTGGTAACAGGAATTAAGCTTTCGTGTAAAAGCTCTTACTCTGAGTTTATCTAGATCCAAAGTTCCTGCATGGCCACTTATCCTCTCAATCAAAAATACAATGGACAGCTTAGATAAATTTAAACTTATCAACTCTGTATTTTGAACATCCTTCTTGTTGATATCTGTTACAATTCCATATTCTCATCAAATTCACCGTTTTGATGTTGTACTTTTAATGACCTTTTTTTGTTTGTTTTCATCTGTTCTGCTTGTAACTTCAGTCTAAATAAAGCAAAGCTGTGGTTCCAAGCATTACAAAAACATTTAATTTTTTTCATTGCCCCTGGAAGCTACAGAGAATTAGAAGCCACTTCTGAAAATATGGATGTAGTGATGTAGTGATGACCTTTGGAGGAAACTGCCTGTTATTAGAACTCATTTGATTAAAGAAGCTTCTAGCTGGTTTTGACCCCTTTTTTTTTTTTTTGGACCACTTTTGACATATATCCCTCTCTAAACAATGCACTGAAATAATTTGGGATTTTGAGTCTGACCATGTAACAGGATCATTGTGAGCCTTGATAGGAGTGGTGTTCCTTTTGGTGCTAAGGAAAATGAACAAAACAAAACTATAGAATGCTTTCCTTTGGCTCTTGGGTTTGTTTTGTTTTAAACTTTCAGATTGGCTGCTTAGCATTTTGCTTAAAGAAAAGCCAAGCTCACACACATGGAAGATTGCCAGAGACTCTAATCCCTATTTTGGTTAAATTACAGTACCCAGATTTTGGTAACAAAGCGCATTGATTTTATATTCAAAAAGATTTTTATATTTAGTCTGTTAACCTTTTGTAATTCCCACCCACAGCTTTACACTGGGGAACATTTTGATGCTAATTGTTGTCAGTAGGGAATCTGCCACGGCCCCTCGGGAATGTCAATCCACTGAATTGGAATGCAGGTGCTGGTAATTGCAGGACTGGTATTGTCTGCTGGCTGCAGCGTCTATGTCTCCAACAATTCTTTTCACACTGGATTTGAGAACATTTTAAAAAAATAAATCCGGCATTTGAAGATAGCCTTACATTATATTGACCATAAAGAAAGGAGCTGGAGACATTTTTCCTCTAATTGCTAAGACAGTTTTCCGTCCTTGCAGTTGGAAACCACCCTGCACAGGGCAGATCTCAGGTTCAACAGCCATTGTGTGGTATTTAACATTTCCCTGGGGCTTTGGATGCTTGCAGGAATTGTTCTGGGGTGGCTCCTGAAGGCTGCTGGTGTAACATCATAATGCACTGGGTGTGACATGGGAATGGCAGGCAAAGAGAGGTTTGTGCTCTGAGCCCAGACCCTCCGAGTGATACTGGACATATTGCTTCCTTCCAGCCCTGCTTTTCTCAGGATAAAATAACATATTGCTTTTCCTTCAGACATCTCAAACCCTCGTGGCTACTCTGAACTCCAGCAAAACTCTCTCCCATCATTTTTGTGGGCACTTGGGTGTGTTTTCTATCCATAAGAAAACTTAATATTCTTTACTTTTACTAGAATCTGCATTATTTTCTTCATAAGATCTCCGTGGTGCAGAGTTGATGATTATGCAACAGCACTTTGTTTGGAATACACAATATGCTAAAGTGCTGCCTGGGAAAATATTTTAAATACAGACTAGTCATTACTTTTATTAAATGATTATAATTTTAGTGGGTTTGATGAACCCTCCCCCTGAGTGAAGTCTTTGTTTCCACAGAATCCTTTAATATGGATGAGAGTCATTCTCACAAAAAATATCTTTAGTGAGCTGAAGTTACTATACAGAGGAAAGGAAAATTACGGTCAAAAATAGAAGATTCCCATATTCTTTGCTGTAATATAAGATTTTTTTTCAATGAAAACCACTCAAATTCCATTTTGGTTCCTAAGGATTGTGTTAAATAGTGTAAAGGCAGTGAATAATCATGATGAAATCTCAGAATCACAGAATTGTTGAGGCTGGGAAAGACCAAGACCAGCAGTGAGCCCAGCATCACCACTGTGCCCACCACCAAACCATGGCCTCACCTGCCACAGTGTTTTGAGCATTTCAAGGGATGGGAACTCCATCCAGCTGCCTGGTCAGCCCCAGGAAACTTCTCCTAATTTTTCTAAGCCTCCCCTGGTGCAACTTGAGGCCATTTCCTCTTGTCCTGTCCCTCGTTACCTGGGAGAAGGGATGGACACCCACCTCCCTGTTTTATTCTGCCAATGCCATCAATGAAATAGAGGCAGGTTTGGGGGTTGTTTGCATATCCTAACATGTTTATTCATGCTCTCAGAAGTCTGGCCTCTGTAGCAATGCTAATGGGGTCATAAATTAAAACATGTTTGCTTCTATACTGCACTTCTGCTGAGTGCATTACTGTGGATACATCACACTTGATAATTTTCTTTGGCATCAGTACAGCAGTGAAATAGTCCTTGGTAACTTGAGTTAATACTAGTTCATTTAACAAAAATTAAATATATTTTGCTTTCTGCTGAATAGATCATCTTTTATCTTCTTTTTTTTTTTCCCCTGAATGAACAAAGCTCTTTGGTGAATTGACTCCTGCATTAAAGACTAATGCAGTGTGTCTGGTCACCTTTAAATGAAATGTCTATTACCCCTAGGACCAATAACTCTTTCTTTTTAAAAACCTGCAGTTAAATGAGGATGATTTTGCAGCATTTATTCTGCTACAAACAGATAATAACTCTTTGTGGGATGTTAACAAACATTCCAGCTGCATCTGTGGGGCTGCTGCCCTGTCAGCCTCACTCAAGGTCCTTCCCTGCCAATGTTTTTCCTTCCCACCCTCCCACCCACCCACCCTCAACTTCTGGCTTGGTGTCCTACACAAGTGATTAGTGTGCTGTAATTGAATTGGCTGTAAAAAGATAATTAATTGATATTTCACTCCCAGAGAGGTCAGGCTGCCCTATCTTGAAGGGTTGTTATGGAAGGAGTCATTCTGCTGGCACTCAGCCCTCAAAGGTGGCACATGAGCCTTGTCTTGCTGGTAGTAATAATGGCTGTAATTAAAATTAACATGAGGGGGGTATTTAAGGAATGATTCTCTGATTTGGATGCTTTAGCTTCACTTGAAAGCATGTGAAACTGGGATTTATTTTAATGCTCATCATAAACTTTCATTTGAAAGTCCTGTGCTATGTAATATGGGACCACAGAACTATCACTAGAGGTGTGTAACGTTTGAGAGGAACCTCAAACAATTGATCTTAAACACCTTTCTTTGAACAAATGCTTATTTTGAGATTATTTCAGCTAAAGATTGGCATGAGGAATTTTTTTTTAATAAATGAATTATCCACATGTAGGACTTCACTGATGTTTAAGAGGCTCTTAAACATTTCCTTTAAGAGTGTGTGACACAAGAGCTATCAATTAATAACATAATAATATTAAAAACACATTAAATTTAGTGTCACAGGAACCTTTCTGAAACTGTTAGTGCATTAAGAACCTGGAGTTATTCTGTAAGGAGTGTGGTTCTCACTCATTGCCCAGAGAATAAATACTGCTACTACAGCAAAAGCTAATGGGGAGAAAGATGTTATTTAATGTCCTTGCAGAGGCAAAGACTTAACTTTTATCACACCATATAATGATAAAGTTATGGTGCTGTGGAGAGAGCTGCAGCACTGCCAACTGCAAAGTTCCTATTTAAGGTCTTCTAGCTCAGATAAAGCATTGCAGTAGAACATGATCTTTCTTTCCATTTCACCCCACAAAATTTGAGGCAAGCAGTGCTATTAGATTGATATTAAACAGCTTTCCAACGCCAGACATTCCTGCCAGGATGCGGGATGACCCATCAAACATTCTCCTGGCTTCTGGTTTGTGTTGTCAAATGCTTCTGCAAGTTCCCACCCATAAAGGACGTGACCAGAGCAGCTCTCTGCAGGTCTCACAGGGATTAGAAGTTAATTAATAGGGAAATTTTGGTTCCTGCAGGGTGTATTGGTATAAAATTGTCATGAGGGGTCACAGTGCTCTGTAATTGTCCACTGTGTTGGTTGTTCATGCAAGGTGGAATCAGTTCTGTTACACCTGAGTGGAAAGGGGGGGAAAACCTCCCAATTTTGTGCAATTCTGTCAACAGAATTCCTCAGGCTTTGCAGTACTTCTTACAGTGGGATTTCAGGAAAGGAAGAAAAGTAAAAGCTGTTAAACTTCTGTCTGTGCCAACCTTAGTGCAAAATACTGTGTTTGCATGGATACAATACACTAAAATGAGCAAAGCAGTGGTCTGTGCATTTAGCTCCAGGAAATAGTCCAGAAAATAACTTGTTCAGAAAATAACTGAAGATATATTGGGAAAATTCTAGGGGAAAAGCCTAGATCCTATTATTCAAACTGAGAAAGATGTGGCAATTCCCGAAGTTCAGGTATAGATAACTATTTACTATTTATAGAGAACTGTTTACTTCACTCCCAGTAAGAATGTTCCAAAAGGGAAGAGCAGATGAGAACCTCAGATCAGATAAAGTGCTCCAACTTCTGGTTTCAAATTCTTTTGACTGTTGAGTTGTACATTCTGGCTTTTGTCTTCACACTGCAGGGGATGCTGATAGTTTAGTGACCAGGATCCAATTTTGTTTACAGAAATAAATAATAGGAAATCACAAGAGAATCTTAATGTATGTAAATCAAAATCCACCATAGTCAAGTGCTGATGATTTTGCATTTGTTCTTAACTTAAGAATGCAAAGGAAAACACTAGCACATCATAAATTACACCATTTTTGGCACTTCCCCGGATCACTACAGAAATACTTTTTTTTTTTTTTTTCCCCTGCAGAAAGGAGGCAAAAAGCCAAGTGGCAGGATATCTGCTGAGAAAGCTGAGAAGATGACAGTCTCGCAGGAGAAGAGGGAAGGCAGCAGGTATGTGTGAAGCAGGATTGCTGCTGCTCAGCTGGAGGCTGCTGCCTGCCCAAAGCACATCGATCCCCCTGCAAGGCACCTCCCCTCCCTGCTGCTGTCCCCGGGTCAAGGTTTTGGTTTCCTGGGCACTGTGGGGTCACACTGCCCTCCACATTTCACTCCTCTTTCTTCCTTATAGCCTGGGCTTGTGCTTGCAATGACATTTTTCAGTCCTTCACTCTAGAGGTTTTGGGGTTTTTTGGTGCTTGGGTGGGGGGTTTAAGTGTTTTTCTTGTTTTAGTAGAGCTTTTCCCCCCTTCATTCAGATGAAGTATGTTGGGGAAAGGGTTTCACCACACCTTTAAAATTGTCATCAAATCTATTTTACACGTTTTTTAGGTGTGAAAACCTTTTTAGCTAAGTTTTACAGTCTGCTCTGATGAGACTTGAGTAATTCCATCTAACCTTGCCATTACACCTGACTTTGCCACTTGAAAACTGGTGTCTTGAAACAAACCTTCAAAATTGCACAGCATAGGATGTAGAAAGTTAAAAAGAAAATAATTACATAGAGAAGAAAACCTTCTTTTCTGCTTATTAGGTTGGTCAAGTTTTGCAGTGGTGGTTTGAACTATGGCGAAGTTCGTTGTTTATTTAATTAATATTAAAATTATTGTTTATTTGATCACAGAACGTCCCTGCTCTCCAGAAAAAAAAGAGGCAATTAAATCACCATCACAACCCACTAGTTTGATTTTATTGAAAATTTAGGATGGAATTTGGGGTGGAAAGTATATAATGAGCCTTTGTGGTATTAATGGATCAGAAGTTAACCCGAGCTGTAGATTTTCAGTGCATTTTTCTGGTTGCAAACAACACCAGCTTAACATTTTTCTGCTTGATAGGGGAGAATTAAGTAACTGGAAGAATAAACTGTCATTTCAAGCGCAGTGAATAAACCTTCCTTTTTATAAGCACCACGTGGGAACATGGTAAATAAACCCTCTGGTTTCTTGTAACCATTTAATCGATAGCTCAGAGAGAAATCCTGAATCTTTTCCATGCTCCAGCCACAGATGTGCTCACATTAAGGCTGTGGTGTGACAGTAAATGAAATTGCAGCTACAGCAGCAAGTATTAGGGGGAAATGAAAATTCCTGACTCAGAGGAGCAGGGCAATGACAGAAAGACTCCTCATTATAGATCTCTTCATGTGGAGAAGAATGACTGGTAAATGAGGTTTGTGTGACACAAAGAGGATGGAAATACAGTTGGACGTTCAGGCAGAAATTGTGCTCACTGTACAAAACAAACAGAAGAATAGGGCAGAGCTCATTTGCATTTCTTAGCTGAAAAAATGAGCAGGGAGATAGAAATCCTCTGACATGGGTGGAAGTTGCAGCAGTTCAGAGAAAGGTATTGTTTAACTTCCCCATTATTTGGGTTGTGATGAAAGTGACTTTTACTCCAGCCTGCTACTGATAACTTCTTCAGTGTTTGCTTTAATTTCTCTGCTGTAGAGTAAGTTACAGGCTCTCAAAATACTTGAGCAGATCTGCCCTGATGACATTTTTCACCTTTGCCACTAGTTCAGCCAACAGCAAAGCATCAAATAATGGCAACAGGACTGGCTGCCATGGGCAGAGAATGGTCCCAGCCTAATCAGGCTGGGCCCACTGAGGTGCAGTCGTTTCTCTGCCACAGAAAAGATGTTTTCTCACCTTTAACCAGTATGAGAAGTCATGTTTAGGTCACAAGAGAAGGGACAATGTGCACTGGCAAATCAGAGAAGTCAAGGTGTGGAATCTGGAATAGTGGAAGTGCTGATGGCAGGGGATGGGACTGGATGGACTTTCCAGGCTTCCAACCCAAACCATTCTGGGCTTCCACTGTTCCATGAACCATTTAAAAAGCACTCAAAAAAGCTTCATTTACCTCATGCAGCAACTGTGTCCCTCATTTTTGCCTTGTGACCAGGCAATTGAGTGTAGTCTCTTGGGGCTGTTTTCTTTAAATGGCATCACTTGTATGCAGTCAAACCCTTTAATCTGAACCTATCTGTTTTAGTCAGTTACGCGGCCTAAAGAGTTGCAAATCCCAGATTTATGGATCTAGGATAGCTGGAGGTGCCTTCACAAGACACCATCCTCCTCTGTGATCTGTCTTTGAGCATCAGATTTCTTGGTACTTTCCAGTCTTGGAGAAGTACAAAGGGTGTTGCTCTTCCAGCTGGGATTGCCTGTGATTGTCACACTGTGATGGGAAGGGTCTGTCCCTGTGTGCTGAGGGGATCTACCTGAGAGACCCCTGAAATGAACCACTTGAAATGCCTGACTTTTCAATGTTTTACCCCATTAAAGACCAGGAGTAACCCAAATAATCAACGTACACAGACAAAGCACAGTGCTGAATTTCGGACAGGGCACTCAGGCTCCTCCCAGCTCTTTCCCACCTGGCTGCTCCCCTCCCTCTGCTGATCATTCTCACCCAGCAGCAGGACCTGAGTTTTTCTTTAGCTTCACCCAGAAGTCGCTCTCTGCCTGCAGAGGCAGCCGCTCCATTATCACCAGGTGTATTTCAAACAATAGAAATGATTGAAACAGGAACTCCTACATTTCTGAGAAGATTAAGAATGGCACACCACCCTGTAATTTAGGTAGTTGTGCAAGTTTGCATTTGCATGAGCAGAGTAGTGCAGATTGTGTTGAATTATTCCGTAAAAATACCTTCAGGTTTTGAAAGATTTACTGTGCCATCTGTATGTTGTTTATTTTGGAGTGTTCTGGTGTGGTGGTGATGGATTTTGTGGTTGTTTTAAATGTATGTGTCTTCAAAGGAAGATGAAACTGAGCTTTATTAATTCCCTAGAAGCCCAGAGAGTGGCACGTTTGAGTCTCAGTGCTGGTTTTAAGCCTTGAGAGCCACCTTAAAATTCTGATTGACATTTATAGAATAGCTGAATTTAATTTTAAATCTATCACTCAATTCTATTTCCTTTATTAGTAAAATGAACTTCTTTCATATGTGACACTGACAGTTATTGCAAGCAGAGAGTTGTTGTCACATATTTTTGTTTTCTTCTGTTATGTGGTAAGTAGGGTCAAGATTGTGTTATAATTAATTCAGAGCAGTTGAAAATCGTATTTTCTTGAAATCTGGATGAAGCTGCTTGATGTAGCTTTACTTACATTGTTCTGTGACTTCAGTGATTTTGAATGGTTTAGACAGGGTAGTGCTTAATCATGCTAGAAGTGTAATTGGACATTACAGAGTCATGTAATGAATTAAAATTCTTCTCATATTCTTTGTCCCTTTAGCTTCTCCCTCCATATTCTGAACCTATTTTTAGTCAGCTGGGCACTCTGAACTGTCTGTTCATTTCCAGTGGCTCTGCAGAGATCTTCCTCATCAGGATTGTGGGTCAGAATACTTCTGGGTAGGAAAAACAGTAACTTACTCAGTACTAAATGTTGGTTCAGTTCTTTTAGGAGAAGTGGAACTTACTTGGTCTTAATTCTGCACCTGCAGCTCACACCAGTGCTGCATGTTTGAATCAGGATTTTGAAGGAAAGTAAAGTTATAGAATTGGACATTTTTTGATAAAAGTTACAGGGCTGTAAAAACTTCTTTTTTCCCCCCATTAAAACATTTGGTTTTAATTTTACAAAACCCCTTATTTTATACATGATAATGTATTGTCATCTGGGATATGGAAAATTGTTGCAGCTGGTGGCATGAAGATTTGCTGTGGCTGCAAATAACAATATCTGGAATTTGAGGACAGCATTCAGCAAATGAAATATTTTGTGTTACAATTTCTACTTTGGACTTTAATATTTTATATGCAATGTTTCATTAAAAAGTGTAGGTGCTGTGAAAGGGTTACATGCCAATGGAAAGTTGGTTTATCCAGTCTCAAAATTCACTTTTTAATTCCATAACACATTTTAATACATTGTTTTAAATAGATTCTTCTCAGCTGTTGAGGTGGAAGCAGCTTGTTATTTTTCCATAGCAAAGGTCACTATGCATCAGGTTGTCAGGTGGCTGGCAAATAAAACTTAAAATAAGTTTCCTCCTGCCATCCTGCTTTACTTGGAAAGGATTCTTTTAATTGCCTGGTCATTTTATTCATGCAGGAAGAATTCCTGGAATTTCCCTGTGTGATGGGGATGCCTGTCAGTGCACGGAGAATATTGAATTCTGATGGAGTGTGCGAGGTGTGGGACTTCACCAGCAGTGGATGGAAGTTGTGTGTGAATCTGGGCTGGCTGGTGATGCAGGAGGAAATGTCAGCTTCCTTTATTATTTATGCTGAGCACTATTAATTACCTGCTCTGTGATGGGGAAGCAGCAGCCCCGTGCAGAACCCAGATCCAATCAGTGCTTGTGAGCACAAAGTTTACAGAATGACCTTGTGTGTAATTACTCATTTGGTGGCTGTTAGGAAAAGGCACAAATGGAATCTGACATACATTAGAACACATTAATGATTGCCTTCCTCCCTCCATCCTCTTCTGTACAGAAAAATGATTTTAATTAAGACTTCCGTGATTAGTCATTTAATCAGTCATTAGGCCAATACAGATGGAGTCAATTAATTTTTTTACACTTGAATAGAGACTTGATGCTACTGCAAAACGTACAAGCTATTTTTTTTTTAACATTGTATCATGGGCAATTGCCTTGATGTCTGTCTGGTAAGGGTGCATTGCTCTTCCCAAAACTGGGTGGATTTACAGCACATCAGTGTTATGGCAGCTATAGGTATGTTTTATTACAGGCTTTCAAATTTTAGGGAATCAGTTTGGTTTTGAATTCAGAGTGACAGTTGTTCTTGTTATGGAATATCCTTGATTTTTAATGAGTAATGTGGCAGAGTTGCCTTCTAAAGCAAGTGTATTCAGCATCTCTGAACACATTTCATTACAGATGATAATAATTTGTGTTTCAGTGCTAAATTTCATGCAAGAATTTCAAATGTTTTAAGAACTTAAGGGCCTATTTCTTTGGTGTGGGAAGGTTTTCTATACACTTGGCTGATTTAAAAAATGAGGTGGATGAATTGCAATCAAGACACAAGCTTACTCCACCAAATAATAACCTGGTGTGCCAGATGTCTGAGAGGAACAACTGCACTTGTGGAAGTGTTTGTGCAGTAAGGACAAGGAGGCCTGGGACATTTGGCTTCCATTTTAAATGTGTCTGAATTATTACTCTTGAACAGTTAAAGATCCTAATGTAAGACTAACCTGTGACGTGAGAGAGGGTTGCAAAAGGAAGGACTCGTGAGTCCCTCTCTGGAAAAAGTACTTGATGAAAAGGACAATCAAAAGCTCAGGCAGTGTGATTTCCAGATAAAGAACCAGAAAGTGATTCAGATGGATTGCCAGCAAACAGGCTCCAGGAATGGAAGATGAAAATGAGTAAAAGTGGAGAATCCATTACTTAAAGTATTCCATGAATCATTTTGCTCATTCACCACCACCCAAACCTCTTGAGTCCATTTCCAATGTAAGAGGAAAACAAGGCAGTTGAAATTTATGGGAGTAGGTGGGGTTAAGAGTCTGTGCTGAGACAGATTTCTGTAATTGATGATGTTTCTGTTCCATTTTGGGCCACTGTCCCCATGCTGGGAGAGGACAGGGAGCTGTCCAGCCTCAGGGTGTGAGTGGCTCCTGTAGGTCAGGTCTGCACAGCGCCAGGAGTTTGCTGTCATGTTCTCTTGCAGAGGCAAAAGGGGAAGGAATAGATTGATTTGTGTCTTTTCTAGGAAAGCTTGTAAAGACTGAAAAATGAGCCCTGTCTTGTCTAGCCCAGGAATAATAAATAAAAGCAGGTGTGAGGTGTTGGAATTGAAAACAGCTGGATATGACGGATGTGATCCGACTTCTCTAGAGCTTCAGTCTTTAATCCCCGTGGCTCAGTGTGAATATTTCCCCCCTGATGCAATGCAGAAATAATAAATAGAACACAGCACATGGAAGGGTTCCTAGATCAAGAGTGGAGGAGGGAACAAGCCCAGTTCACTCTCTGCATGCTCACTTTTCCCTGTGCCTGTGCACTGAGGAACCTTCTCAGTACATTCTGCTGGTCCTCACTGTCCAGTCCTTGGTGTTTGCAGCAGGCCATGGCATGGTAAGCTGAAAAAATGAGAAACCTTTACAAATTTGTGTTGCAAACTGGAATCTACCTTAATTCCAAGCAGTATTTTGGCAGATGTGTAGTGATCCCCTCCCCATGTTTGTGTAGCTTTTGCACATAAATGCTTCTCCCCTATTAAACACTGAATTGTCGCTGTGAATGGCAATGGAATGCTTCCTGTAGCATTCAAATGATCAGATATTCAATTTAAAAAATAGTCATCCAGCCTTATTCTGTCAAATCCTGCCCTTTGTAAACTTCCAGAGGGTGGCTTTGTCCACTGGAAAATCTGACACCTAGTTCAGAGAGTTCCCTGCACAGAGTGGATGGGAAGAGCAGTTCCTTGATTAGAGCTAACACAGTAATTGAGGTGACATCAACTGATTCATTGCATTTGTCTGAGGCAGCAGGATTCAAAAATAGCCACAGTGCAATTCTATCCTACCCAGTAATGGTTTTCTATTTAACCTGGGTTTAAAATGCTCCAAATGCTGGGATGAATCCTTTGGCACGGCTGTGCAGTAGGATGTAAAAAAACCAACGAAATACCCACTTAAATAAATGATACGTGGGTTCTTTCCTTCATGTTTATTCTATTCCAAGAGTTTGATAAGATTCATCAGGGTCACACTTGGAAGCTGTCTTGCAAAGTAGATCATTTAGAGAAGCGTTTTGGCACCCCGCGGGTTTGTCGTATCTTCCAAGCAGGTTGTGCCAAAAGAAAATTGTAGAAACTGCTGTCACAGAGTACAAAATCATTGGATTTATAATAGGAGCCAGTGGTGAGAATTCATTATACATTCACACCTGCAGATAAAGAGCATCTAAAATTGGAAGTTTTATTCCACTCATCTTTGATCCTGATATTATTAGATTATATTAGCATCATCCCACACAAGGCTCTGGAATTGGAGCAGGTATGAATTCCATCCATTAATTTTTTCATGTAAGCCATTCTTTCTGTACATAACTTTACACATTCCTTCTGTACACAACTGTGTCCTGTGTTTGCAGCACTGAGGCTCTTGTTGTTCTGCTGTATGGTCCCAGGCTTCCAGGAATCATTTCTCTTTTATAAACTGAGGATATAAAAACCACCCGACTCAAATCATTCCACTCTCCTGAACAGAAACTTTTCCATAATTCTAAACTATTTGGAGAGCTTATAGAAAAATAAAGATCTGCCACCTGAAGGTTTTAATCTGTACCCAGGGGAAAGTTAAAAGATGAATGCAGATTTTTGTCTATTGTTGTAAGGGAATTGATAGTTTACTCAGATGAATTAAGGCAATATTATCTCAAGTTTTATAGGCAGATACTGTACCAACATTGTGAAGCCAATTAAAAACCTAATAGCAATCCAATTAAGTTATTTTTATGAGTAGATGAAAAGTTACTGTCAGTTTATTTGTAGGCAGCAATTTAAGTAAATCTGAAAGGTTACATACTGTACAAAAGAATCTGAAAAATCTGGAGACTTTTGTTGTAAATAATCATTCCTTTTTTGCCAGACATATAGACTCTGTGTTCAGCTAAGAAATAAGCAGTGCATTGATTTTTTTTTTCTGATTTTAATTACTGGAGAAAATGCAATATGAGTTGTTTATTCAGAATCAATGTCACTTGATATAAAAAGTCTACAAACACAAGAATGTGGAGATTTACTTTTCTAGTCCACCTCAATATTAGCTTGTGATTTTCATGCTGTAAAGTTATAAAAATTAAACCCAGATCTGTGAATTACATGCTTTTTAAGTAGAATATAAAATACAACTGACAGAAGAGTGGATGGAGTGGAATCTGCATTTGTAGAATGTGGAGGTGCTCTTGCATTTCTGAGAGATAGGAAATCATTAATATAATTTATAGAAATAAGACAATTCTCTAAAGAGAATCAGACTGATCAACCCTAGAAACAAAAGTGACACAGTTAGAAATGTAACATTTCCCAAATAGGTAATTTTGGATTTGTACAAAGAGAAAACAATGTTAAAAATAGGGTTTTATAGGTCCACAGACTAAATAACTTGGCTTCAAAATTCTGTTCACCACCAAGGAATGCTCCTGGAATTTCTAGAGCAGCATTTCATTCACAGTGTATCAGACACATTTATTATTTCATCTGGTAGACTGAGATTAATTTTTAATATACATTAAATGACTGACAGTATTCATTTCTACAGCATATTCCTTGGCAGTATTTGTTGGGCTGGTTTTCATCAAATAGTTTGGTCACTAGGAGAGGTGTAATGTCTACCCACAGTGAACTCATTGTAGGAAGTCTGGGGAATATTTTATTTGCTGCCTCACTCCATTTGAGCCCCTTCCCAAGCAACACTGAGCTGGAGTCCCCCCACACAGATGGAATAAACCTGTTTTCTTTCCCATCTCCAGGGCTCATTTGCACAGCTCTGAATGATTAACTATGAAAATTCTTAAGTCAAAGAAGATTCCAGGTTGTGCAGCCCCTCCTGTGCTGTGTTGGATCCGTGGCTGTGGAGGTTCTAACAAAGAAAAGAGAAAATGATACTCCTTTTCTAATTAAAGAAGTAATTTTCCTTTGCAAATAGACTTTTTATCTCAGCTGCAGTGTTAAGGATCAATGGGTTGTCACATGTATGTCTTTTTAATAAATGTCAGCTGAGATGACATTAAAGTGATAGACTGATCACTGTAATCAATGCAATTCAAAATTGCTTTATGTCTTAAATGAACTCGGTTCCTTCCCGTGATTCTCCTACAGTTATCATTGTCTGAGCAGTGAAGTACAAGGTTACATCTCAGTTTGGAGTAAAACTGAGCACGGTATGGGATTCACATTTTTACATGCAGGTTTTGCAGTTTAACCCCTGGGTTCCTGCAATTCAAGGGACCTCGCTAGAGATAATTTCTGAAAAGGGAAAAAAAAAAAAAAAGAAAAGAAAAAAAAAAAAAGAGAGAGAGAGAGAGAGAAGAAACAACGAAAGTAGAAGGGAATATTGTGAAATTTCCCCTTTCATCCCCTGCACTGCCACAACCATAAAAGAGTGAGGCCAAGGCTCACTGAGATTTTTCTTGTCCCTGTCTTGGTTGAGCCTGGCCACTCCAAACCCAGGATGGCTGAGCCCAGGCACACTCAGAGCTGCAGTCTGAGCAGGGTTCCACTGCAGAGCAGTAGCTGTGTGTGCCTCTGCTGTGCTCTGCCTGTGCTGCCACACCTGGGCTCATCCCTGCTCTTTGTGGTGCTCCTCATTCCCAGCTCCCAGAGAATCCAGGGCTGGAGCAGCTGGAGATGGCAGAGGAGAGCAAGCCCCAGGGAACAGCCTGATTCCCAACCCAAGGAATCCTTCCCTACTATTATTCTCACAGCCTAATCAGTGTCTTTAAAATCTGTTTATGCAGAACACTTCAAAACTCTTTTCTTGTTCTGGATTTATTTTTTCAAACCCCCAGAGGTTCTGTAAAAACTCTCAGAAGCCTTGTAAACCTTTTTATTTCTCTTAAAGCTGGCAGACTGACAGGCTTTAGTTATGCTTAGTGTTAAATTATTTATCTTCCTTTTCCCTCCTAGCCCTGACTTCTGAATCTTTAACTTGACTCTTGGGACATGTGGGGTGGGTTTTTTGGTGGGTTAGTTTTTTTTCCCCTACTTTAAAGTGAAGCCATTTTTATCTTTTGTCTGTTGTGTTTTACCATAAAAAATGTACATGTAATATTTGAATGTGTAAGTATGTTTAAGATGTGGTATCTGATTTTTTGTAATTGTAATATGAAGTGTAATAAGATAAGTAGGACATATAAACCATTTTATGTTTACTTGTGTATGATTCTTACCACCTGCATTTAATAGTGAATCTCAAATTGATTTATTGTTTTTTTAAATGCCATTCTTACACAATATCATATTCTATATAAAACAATCCTGAGGCTCTCCTTTCTAGAATCAAATTCTTTCAAAGCCAAGAGTTTTTCAACAATAAAATGATGATGTGAACAAGTGAATTTAAAATGCACTGAGTGTTCAAAATGCAACTTATTCATCTTGGATATTTTAGTTTTGTCTTTCTTCATTCCAAGTTGTTGACACAGTAGATTTCCTGACCTTGTTCTTTTAGACTCTTCAAATTGCCATAGATGATACTTGCCCTGATACTTCTGTTCCATTTTTACTCACATTAGTATTAAACAGTAACTTTCTGTTCCATTTTTGAAGTTGGTGACCTCTGAAGGATTTGGAACTCTGAAAGTTTCATTGGTGGAAAAATATCTGATATCATATTCTGGAAGGCCTATGGCTCATTAACTTATATCTATTAATGGCTGCAAAATTCATAAACCTTTACATAATGATTTTCTTTAACTGTAGTACTATTAATTTTTATGGTAATTTTACTGTTATTTATGATTGTCAGAAGAGTTGGTTGGAGAAGGAGAGAATCACATGGGGCTTCCAATTTGTGGGTCCTCTCTGCCTGTAGTAATTGTTGCAGGCTCTATTAAAGATTAAGGAGGTTTCAAGCTTTGACTTTATAAGGTGAAAGTAATTCTTTGAAGGAAAAGTTGTATTATTAATAGTGATTGGAATTGATTACTCAAAGAGCTGGAGTAATTTGTTCATGAATTCCATTCTGTTTTATTTCTCTCAGGGTTTGAAATTTTTATATCTGATCATGGGCATCCTCATTTCTTTTTCTCTGTCTTCGTGCCAATTATAAGAGCTTTAACACTCTTTAAAAAGCACACAAATAAATTCTCAAAGACACAAGCAAACAAAAGAAACAACCCTGCAATTAGAAACAGATAAAAAAGTTAAATGACTGTTATCTGTAAAAATACCAGAGAACAAACAATCTGAACTTCTGGTTTTCTCTCCAGAATACACAGAATATATGGTAGGTCAAGTTCTATCCTGTACATGGTGTACAGATATTTAACAGGCCTTTCCTCTGGATAAATCACACCCAAAATGGAGCAGCTGGCAGGTATTTTCCATAAGGGGCACAGTAAATCCCCTGTGCTCTGCTCCTTTTAGAGTGAAGCGCAGAACCACGTCATCCAGGCAGGAAAAGCTGAGTTTCAGGAGATGTTGGATTGTTTCACTTGGCATCCTACAGATTCACAGTTCCATAAGAAATGCCTTTTCATAATTCAGAACCAGCACCAAAAGCTGCAGCTCTCAAAGTCTCAATAAAGATTTGCATGGGAAGGGGTTTTGGGATCACTGATGGATCTGTGCTGTAGGATTTTCTGTTTCTGTGCAGTATCTTAAAAGTATTTCTTTCAGAGCTGTTGTTTCTTGTTCCCTCACACAGGTGGAAGGAATGCAGAGGAGTTACAGTTCTGGGACTGTCTCCAGTTCTGTGACATCCACAGGTGCCACCCTGACCACGTCCCCCTTGTCCTGTCACACAGGAGAGAGGATCCCAGAGACAGGCCACGGCTGGGGCCTGATTGATTGATTGACTGATTGATTGATTGATTGATTGAACTACAAGAGTAGAGTGAGGGGAATGGCTTCACACTGACAGAAAGGAGGTTTAGAGGGGATATTGGGAAGGAATTTTTGGCTGTGAGGGTGGGGATGCCCTGGCACAGTGCCCAGAGCAGCTGTGGCTGCCCCTGGATCCCTGGCAGTGCCCAAGACCAGGCTGGACAGGGCTGGAGCAGCCTGGGACAGTGAAAATGTCCCTGCCATTGCAGGGGAGGAATGGGATGATCCTTCAGGTTCCTTCCAACCCAAACCATTCTGTGATTTAAAATGAGGTTTATTTACCCCCTTCAATATTAAGCCAGGAAATGTTACAACCCTGATATTCTGAGAAGTGCACTCAAAGCTTTATCCACAACACCTCAAATATTGCCCATGCTAGTGGCTTCTCAGGGAAGGCTGAATGAGATAGAAAAGCTCCTTGGGTGTACAGCAGGAGAAATTCTGTGTTTCTGCTTTTCCTTCTTTGCAGACAGGATGAGCAGTTGCTAAAGCATTTGCTTTAAAAAAAAATAAGTTAACAGTCAGCCTATCTGGAATATATTTTTCAAAAGTTTGGAGTTCTTCCATTAGTATGTAAGTACCAAGAAATATATCATAAAAGCCAGTTGGCCTCTCAAACTTTGAATCTAATACCAGTTAATTGTATCAAGTTGCAGTTGTTTTAATGTTTTCTATGTAAGGGGTCAGAGTTCCAGCAAACATGTTTCTGGAGTTGTTGGCAGCTAAAAGAGAAAGGCTGCTTTATTGCTTTTCATAACTGCTCTGATTTCCATAGCCAAGAAAGCACCATTAGAGCTTTTATTATTTTTCATTTTAAAAATGCTTTAGAAAATACATTACACAAGGACACCTGCAGGAGCAGAGAAGTTCTGAAATTTTGGACATGATTTCTGCTTTGGAAAGAGACATTTTCTTTTATATGCTGAAGAAAACACAAAATTTCAAACCCTTTATTCATAGCTTTGTTGCAGTGCTAAACTGTACATAATAAGCATCTTTCTGCTTAAAGTCATCTGGTCATATCTTAAACCAAGACCAATTTTTGCTTTCATTGCATCTTCATTCCTATTTATGGCTTTTAAGAAGTATTAGTAACCCAAACTTGTTACACACCCTCAATTCCTAATACT
The DNA here is from genome assembly GCF_014805655.1 of Passer montanus. NCBI lineage: Eukaryota > Metazoa > Chordata > Aves > Passeriformes > Passeridae > Passer > Passer montanus. Next base: position 2,429,650 of record NW_024371260.1, on the reverse strand, counting down.
CATGTGATGTTTTCCTCTTAAATTTTTGATCTGTTCCATGGGTAGAGCCCATAACTTTTTAAAAGAAACTACAGATGTAACGGTCAACTCCTCTGGTCCCATATCAAGATGGAATTACGTAATCACAGACATCAGAGATGGAAAAAACCTATTAGGTCATCCTGTCCATGTCCTCTGCCAGCTCGTTCTGCCTCCCTGCAGGAAGTTCTCCAGGGAGCTGCTGAGCTCAGTTCTGGACAGTTCCTCTGAAATCCTTTCCCAGGATTCTCAGTGGGCATCTCTCAGTGGCCTGGTTTTAGTCTGATGTGACAGGTGCAGATTGGATTTCTGGAAAATACTGTGGCTAAGTCTTGCACTAAAATTTGGAGGTTCTAATAGAACAACGCCCTCAGTACATTGTTTTTGCTCATCAGTCTCATCATGAAAAGGAGTCATTGCCACTCCTGAGCTTGTTTTTAAGTTTCCTTTAACTTTCTAGAAAACAGGACCAGACTCTGCCCATGCAGGGCTGCAGTGAACCTCAGTTATCCCTGTCCCAGCCACTGCTGGCCCAGGAAGGTGCTTGGGATCAGTTCTTTTCCCTAAATATCTGATTGGAGCAGCATTATTCTGATAGCAGTAAAGTACAGATGTGAGGGCTCAAGGAGCTCTCAGTGAGCACTGGTAGTTCAGCCCAAAGAAATGAGCAGCTGGTTTGCTTTGGCTGCTTTCCTAAGCACACAAAGAGTTAAATCACATTAACTAACTTTACAAAGAGCTAAGACATTTGTCTTCACTCTGGCTGCAGTGTCTTCTGTGGTATTTTAACTCTATCCACACCTTTGGAGATACCTCTGGATCTGTCAGGGATGCTGTGCTAATAATGATGTGCAGAAGAAATTGTGTGGGAATCGTGAAGAAATTTTGGTCCTTCTCTTTCTTCCTGTATAACTTTAAATCTGATTTACTTATGTTTTTATCAAATAATGCCAATCAGAAAGGACACAAAGAAAGGATGGGGTTAAAGTGGAGCTGTAATTTCTGCCTGGAGGGGGAAGAACAGACTGGGGGAGTGTGTGAGAGCTTCTCCCACTTGGCTGCTCCCCAGCCACCAGAGGGTACAGACCCTGCTGTGCTCCCTGCGAGGGTGGGGTCACCTCACACCCCTCCTCCCTCTTCCACTTTCCCTTCCTCTTGAAATTGCTTTCACTTAACATCTGGAACGTTTTCCCCTAATCAACAGCATTTCCTTAGCTAGAGCCCAGCGTTTTCATGACTGGGGAATTCCTATGGTTGAGATCAGCCAGAGAGAAGTCAGAGAGGTTTTGGCTCCCCTTCCCCTTCTCTCTCGTTTTTCTACCATGTGAAGAAGTGTGTCTGAAATGTGTGTAATGCCTCGTCTAACTGCACTGGAAAATCTAAAATTCCTTAAAAGGAACACGGCAAGCTGGAGGTTTTCCTGGGAGCCTTTGTTTATCCTTGGGACTCTCAAAGCTATTACACCACACGGGCTCGGGGACGCAGTGGGGTGGTTTAGTGTCTGCAGCCATGCACATCTAAAAGCACCAAGTGTGTTGTGAACTCCACTTGCAAATCCCAACTCCTCTAGGAAAGGATGAGAGAGGTATGCAGGGATCAGCCACCCCTGAAAGGGAAGGCAAAGCTTTTAAACGTCAAACATGAATGTTTAAAAACAAGTGAAGAGTCCGTAGGCTCTGGAATTTCCATGGGAATGTAGGAAGTGGAATATGTTTGTTGTATTTGGAATTGAATACTGAGCTGGAAACCCAAACTCTTCATGCTGTTCTTTAATAACATCAAGTGGCAGTGGACTCTGTGTTTGTTGCACCCAGAAGGAAGCCTTTCCTACCCCCAGGTCCCATGAGCACGACACAGCCCAGCTAGGGAGGGCATTTGAAGCTTCAGCAGAGACCTGCCAGATCCCACAGGGAATCTGGGAGCTCCAGTCATTCCATTTTGGTGACTTTTATGAAGACCACCCCATGTCTGTGTGCTGTCTGTGCAGAGCACCCCTACACCTGTGATTGTTTCTGAGTGACCCTGTGCTGTTAGACAGCCTAAATCTTACTTTAAAAAATACCTGCACACTTCCTAAAGGAATTCAAATTCCTCTTGCTTCAGTGATCTGTTTCTTAAGAGTGTGATGATCTTACCATTTCTTTCCAAATGCTTTTTAGACTCTGTTCCTTCTTGGCTTTCCTTCGTTGTGAAAAGCTGTTTTTGGTTTCTCAGCCTGATTTTTCACTCACATAGTTAATCTTCCTCTGGCTCCTGATAAGCTGCCAAATGTTTAAAATCTGCTTTGGTATTCCCTTGTAAAAGAGGTTGGATTTACCAGAGTTCACCACTGTAAACTATTTTTCAATTTTCAGTGTTTATTTTGCTGTAAGATCTTTCTCATAAACAAAGGAACAAACAAAACCCCCATTCTGCTGGTTCCTCGTTGTCAGGAATATGAACTGTCACTGCTCTTCTAATGAATTCCATCCTTTCCTCTCCACAAACATGGCTCTCCTCATTTGTAATGATTTTGTCCAGACTCAGTGGGACTCCTGTCTCAGAGCTGTTGCAGCTATTGACTGTTTTTGTAGCTCTTCAGATGTTGTTAGACAGGCTGCATGCTTTATGTAGATCATTCTGGAAGGACTTCAAATGAACCTGCTTCCATCTCACTCAGCAAACTCTGCTCCTGACTTCAGACTAATATTCAGGATTTCTTCACTGAAGGGGTGGTTCTGCCTCTGTCCTTGCAATACTCAGACATTGCAGAGTGGCACCCACTGTACACTAATTAATCCCTTGCTAAAGGTGGCTCTGAAACTCAGATTTATAGATCAGTACCTACAGGACCAGTTTATCATCATCTGCTCTGACTTTGTGCAAAGCACGGGCTGGAGATTTACACTGAAGTCAGAATTAATTAGGAAGATACTTGATGAATAGGAAACTGGGCAAGGAGGGTAGATCCTTTCATCAGATTTCATTACAGAGCTGGTCATTTGTCACTTGTCATTTTGCAGTTCTGATTTATAGGTGGGAAATACTGATGTTGGGCTGATAGATTTTTGGGTGGCCTTTGGGAATGCTAAGACTGAAGCACATTCATCAGTATGACAGGGGTGTGGGGAGCACTGTGAGAGGACTGTGCCCATCACACTGTCTGCATGGTTCTAGCAGAGCCCAAAAGATGTCACTGCCAAGCCAGGAACAGCTCATCCTTACCCTAAACCTGAATATTCCCATGATCACCCCATGCCATTTGATAGTTCTTTGTGGAAAGCTCTTTCCATGTTCAGGTGTGTGGTAGGAAAAGGTCCTGCTGTTGTTGGATAATTTTCCTTGGGATTTGTCAGCCCACAGTATCCTGGATCCTGCTTCTCCTGGTGTTGCTGTCCCCGGGGACCTGCAGCACACAAAATTATATCACCTGCCTGGACAGCAGCTTGGCACTGCCCTGGAACATTCCTGGGCACCTCCAAAACCTCCCCGAGGTGGCATCAGGGAATTACAGTCCTGATGTAAAAGTTAAAAAAAGGTGAAAAGGGGACTTGAAACCACCTTTTCCACCATGCTGTGCCTCACTAATTCCTACTGAGCAGCTGCTTATTCCACAATTCATTGCAATAGTTTCATCATTTGGGGAATATTTGGAGTTTTTTGAAAGCTCAGGGATACTTTTTTCCAAGTGACAACCATTTGCAAACATTTTTAGTCCATTTTTAAATTTTGGTTTAAGTTAAATTATTTAATTTGTGGAAGAATAGTTTTTAGAAATCCAAATCTATTTATAATAGGACTGCTGTCAGTAAGATCTCTGGTTGGGATGCCACTGCTGGTTGTCTCCTAGGAAAGTCTTGTGTCTTGTGAAGAAAGATGTAAAATGTGTAAAATCTGTTCTACTGGCTACTCCAAGGTCTTCGCCTCCTCACTGTCTGTGGCAATAAGCTTTTGCCTTTGCCAAAGCAATTAGCATTCATAAGTTGAATTAGTTTTCATTTTCTCTCATCTTGGAATTATTTTCTGTAAGATGACTTAAGGAAAACACACAACCAACCAGTCCAGTCCATAATTCATTATTACTTGGAGAAGACCATGGTTGGAATAAACCAAATAACATTAAGTGTTATTCGTGGCTCCACAGGCTCTGCTGTACATCTTGTAATGAGGTTTTGGTGAAGTAACATTCCCTTGGATTAATGAGTAAATATCTGCAGAAAAACCAGGAGTAATGTACCTTTCTGAGCACCCAGTTTCTAATAAACAAAGGAACAAACAAAACCCCCATTCTGCTGGTTCCTTGTTGTCAGGAACATGAGCCCAGAGTGCTGGTTCTTTTACATAAGTGTCAAATTCAATCCATGACCTTTTTTTATATCCAGTTATCTCAATTGCTAATGGGAAGAATAGAACCCCTGCAACAGCTTCCTCCTTTATTTATGAGTTAAGAACAGTTTTATCAAATAGCCATGCCTCAAAATAAAAACCATCTGGTTGGCAGAAGTGCCCTGTCAGCAGACAGCAGCAATTACACCGAGGCCAAACAACATCTAATGAGCTCCAAGGCAGGGACAAAGAGAGGAGCTGTTCAAAGCAGAATCAATCTGGGGCTAAATCAGTGCTTTTATTTAATGCACAGAGATGAGACACACAGGACTCCTAGCACAGCTTCCCCTCAGCTCTGTGCTTCCTTCTGGGCACTGCCCAAGGATTTGTGGAATTGCTTTGAGTGGAAAAGCCCCTCCTTGGCATGTCCACCTCCCTGTGAATGCTCCCACAGCCCACAGCACAGCCCAGTTACCCCAGGAAGGGCAGCAGAGGGGACTCAGCCACTGGAACCTTGCCTCATTCCTGGGTTCCATTCCTGACCTGCTGACATTTGGGATGGGGCAGTGTTACCTGGATGCAAACAAGGGCATTTCACCTGTTTGAAGACGCGTGCCATGGGGAAGCAGCAGGGACTGAGAAGTTTGGTGACAAGGCCATGGAAAGCACTTCAGGAGATGTTTGGCCCTGGGATGAGTTTCAGTTCTTTGCCTTCCCAGGCAGAAAACAAGGGCCATTTGAGGCTTTCTCCTTCCGAACAGACAAAATGAGATTTCCCTCCTTGGACGTTTCTTCAGGGATCTCAGCTGAGGAAATGGCAGTGGGAGGAAGTTGGAATGAAAGCCTGCCCAGACAATGAGCAGGAGCCACCAGTCCAGTGCTGAATCCTGAACTATTCACTATAACCAAGGTCTCACCCAGCAGGAAAGCCTGTCAGGCTCAAAGAGCAGGTTAAAGATTAGAGAAAATAACCACCTGCATTTCAGCATCACCTTGGGAGAAATGTCCATCTCTGTGGGCAAGAGGTGCTAAATCCAGACATTCTGTTTCAAATCTGGAATTTTTCTGGCTTCATCTTAAAGCCATTGCTTCTTCCTAAGCTCAAGAGTCAGGTGATATCTTTCCATCTCTCATGATCTATTTAAGTCAGCTGTCAATCATCTTTTTGAGATATTAAATGAGATCCTTGGACTAAAAATTATCTTAGTGAAAACCATTTTCTTCAGACCTCAAATAATTTCACCATGTGTAGTTCTTTGTGTTGTATGTAATTTTTCAAATTTTTTTTCAAAAAATACTCATCACTTAAAAGCCACTTTAATATTAAACTTAATCAGTCTCTGTTGTCTTTGCTTTTCTATTCATTTCTTTGGAACCCTGAAATGGTTTCACTAACGTGCTGGTGGGACAGACCTGCAAATGGCTGGAATCTGGACCATCCAGAGGCCCTGGAACTGCCTTCAGCCCCTGTAATGCAAAAATTAATCAGAAATGATATGTAGAAACCAAATCTGGTTTCTAATTCTGCTGATGGCAGCAGAAATGGAATTTATACAGTGACAGAAACTGTGTAGTCATGAGTTTGTTATGATAATGTTGCATGCCAAGGGAAGCCTAGATTTAATAACAATGTAAAGCATCACTCCCTGTAATACATACGTGTGTCTGCTTGTGTTCCAAGTGTCCCTGGGCGGGGCCATCAGGAAAACCAAGAGCAGCTGTGGTGGTGAAACAGGGAGAATAAAAGTCTGAATTATTGTTAACATATGTACCAGTGTAACAGCCCCAATTTGATCACTCTCATGAACAAACTCATTGCCGAGCAAACCCCCTCTGGATACGTTTGTACTCCAAAATATGTCATGAGGAAAGATTAACAGTTTTGGAAAGGGATCTTTTCCTTGGGATGAAGATTTCATTTCCTTGCCTGGTACTCTTGGAAAGCTCCCAAGGAGCTGAAAGCACAATAAAACAGTGGAAGGTGGTGTGTTACAACCTGACCAATGTCTTGTTCAGCACAGCAGGCAGGGCCAGGGAGCTCACTGCGAGCAAGGCACGAGGTTGTGCTCTTGGGAAAGGCAGTTTTGCTCTGTGAGTAAAGCTAAAAACTTCAGGAGTCGTTGCACTTTGGAAAGTTTGTGGTTTTCAAAAAAGCCCCAACAACTTGGATCTTCCAAGAACATTTTTTTCCTCTGCTATTAGGAAATGGTCTGTAATAGTTTTCTCAGATTAAAGAGATTTGTTTCTTTTATATGAGATTGAAAGGATTTCACTTTCACGTCACCCTTCTGCCCTTTCATTGGAAATAAAATGTTTTGCTCTGTCCAGTTTCACCTCCCAGTAAGATCCCAGTGCCCAAATCCCACTATGAAAGTCATGAAGAGAAATCATGCACCAGTGAAGGTCCTACAATTTTTTTCTGTATAAACCTCACGGAACAGCAATATTTTTTATAGGTAATAAGTGCTCCTTGTTTCCTTTTGTTTTTGTAACAAATTCCCTACACTTTCTAATACTCACTCTCTAATTTATAGTTGTTGCTATCAGTTTCTCTTATTTCATCCATGCTTTTTGTAGAATTAGGTCTAGGATTGCTTTTGCATCCCTGGTGTTTTATAAATGGTTTTATTTGTTTTAACTAACTTAACATTGTGTTAGTGAGATTGCCTTTTTTCTCAATAAGTAAATGCTGCTATATAACTTGTAATTATTGTTAACATTTTTACTTTATTTCCTCAAGACATTTTTGTTCTATAATTCCTTTTATCATAGTGAAATTGTCCATTCAAAGCAGAAAGTGTGTGAATTATTGATCCAGTCTTCATTTTCTCAAAACAAATGCAAACAAATAACATTCCAACACCACTCATTTTTTATTATTAAATAAATTTATTTTCATTTCTCATGATTCCACTGTGCCAGGTACAATACTTATTGAGGGAGAAAATGATTGGTATCATCTGTAAACAGGAAAAATGTTTTGTTTTTGTGTTTCTGGCAGCATGGAGCCTCCAGCAGACAGAACAAAGACTGAAATCACTCACTGTAATACAGTTTTCCAACCCATTTCAAACAAATGTTTGAGCAGGGGACATTCATTTTCCTGGTGTGAGGAGCTGTGAGCTCTCTAGTGTGAGGAAATGGGGTTTATGGGGTAGCAGGTCAAAGAGCTGATGGTGAGAGGCAGTGCCAGGAGTCAGGGGTGGGACCCAGCATCTCCTGCCTTGGGTCAGGAACGGGACTGAGCTCCTGAGCCCAGAGCTGGAAACCCAAACCTGTGCCCGTGATCAAAGGAGAGTGATGCTCACGGCCACAAGCAGGGGGTCTTATTTAGGGATCCAAAACGCAACGAAATTCAATGTTCTTTCTATTTATTTTTCTATTCTATGATCTGTTTCCAGTCGCCCCTGCCCTGTCCATCCCTGAGAGCTGTTCATCAGCCTGCTGCAAATCCCCCTGCAGGGCTCTGTGCCTTTCGAGGCTCCTTTGCATCAACCCCGGCCTCTCTCAGGGGCTGGGACTGCGATTCCTTGAATCCAAACCTTGGGAGACGAGGAAGAGACAGTGAGCAGAAGCTTTCATGTGTCTCCCAGCTGCCTTCCTATCAGAGTCAAGATCTGATTTCACTCCTGAAAGGTCCTATTGTTCCAGTAAGGACTGTGAAATAGTTGCCTGTTCAGTGGCAGTGAATGGGAGGGCAGCTGGGCCAGCAGGGATGGCTCTCCCTGAACAGCTCACAGCTGTGCACCAGGGTGGCAGATGTGAGCCTCTGACACCCCCTGCTCCCCCCAGCACTCAGCAGGGGAAGCTGCTTTCTCAGCCTTCATACCTTTCCAGGCCTGAATAACCTGCACTTCTCCAGGTCAGGTGCTCTTTTGCACAAGTTTTTCCCAAAAGGAATGTCAGAGTGTTTCTATAAAATATTATATTTTATAATACAACCAAACTGCAAAACCAACACCCAGATTTTTGATCCAGATTATTGAGTAACAAGAGAAATTTTAAATAACATGAAAAGGATAGTGCAAACAGTGTGGCTGAGGATGTGTACAAATGCAAAGGGCTGGCAGCACATGGAATTTCTACTCGATTTTTGTGACTGTGGGAGCTGCAACTCCAGCCTGTGTTTATGAAAGTAACTTCTGCACATAACTCTGTCATTTCTAGCATTTATTAGTTTGTACACAGCTGTGCAAGTGACTCATTCTTTGTCCTTTCCAATGGAAGACTTTTCCACAAATACATTATTCCCACACTGCTATTTCCTTTTGCTTTGTTTCATTTCATTGCTCCTGAATTTATCCTGTTATATTTTCACTGAGCAGTACCACTCCTTTATTTTTAAGACATCACATACTTAGTAAGTTTGTCCTACTGTTTGTTTTTACATTCTCACATTATTTATTGATTGCCTGAATATGGAGTTGAAAGTCAAAATTTGAGGCTTTCTGAGGTTTGGATTAATTAGTGGAAAGACAAATATGTTAATCCACAAAGTAAAAAAGCTTCAAACATCAATCAAAACTCTTGCAACAAATAATGAATAAATTTTAAGGGAACAGTTCAAGGTCTCAAAATTTAGAGAGAGACAAGATAGGAATAGGAGACCAAAATTTATTTCACATCTGTCATGGAAATGAACATAGTGGTAGACAGCTGAGAGCTTCCTTAAGTTGCACTTCATATTTTTCTGGAGCTGGAGTTTGTGGGAAAACAAGAACTGGAAATTGAGCAGCTGCTAATGTTGACGAGGGGCCTTTTGCCATGATCATCATCTTATACCCTGTAGAGGGGTCTTGTGTTGGAAAAAGGAGGAGTGACATTCCCACCACACGTTGCAGAGGAGTCTTGCTGCTGTCCCCAGGCAGGTGGCTGTGTCCCCTGCTGGCTGTGAGAGTGTCACACCTTCACCTGCTTGTGACACACACCTTGTTCCAGCCCCACACTCTGCTCCAGACTGTGGGGAACCACAAATTCCAGACTTGAAAGAGTCTTGATGGCTCTCTCTGAAGTGTGGAGGGGCTCATTGGGGTGTCAGTGGCTGAGGCAAGTCCTGGAGGTTCTGTGATTCCAGGCAGGTGGCTGTGTCCCCTGCTGGCTGTGAGAGTGTCACACCTTCACCTGCTTGTGACACACACCTTGTTCCAGCCCCACACTCTGCTCCAGACTGTGGGGAACCACAAATTCCAGACTTGAAAGAGTCTTGATGGCTCTCTCTGAAGTGTGGAGGGGCTCATTGGGGTGTCAGTGGCAAGTCCTGGAGGGTCTGTGATTCCATGGCCTGAGGTGCTCAGCACTGGCTTTCTCTGATCCAGGAGTGCAGATGTGCACTGAGGGCAGGACAGTGTGTAACAGCAATAGTTTCTTCTGTAGAGCTGAACTCTTTTTTGAGTTCAGCTCACTCAAAGTATTAAATATTATGTTGCTCAAGTCTCTCTCCCACCACATTAAATCCTTTCCTCATTTGACACATGCAAGAATTTTATTCACCAGAGATAAATTGGGGTTTGTGTCCTACAGCACCTGGGCACGACAGAAACCTCCTGATTGCCTGTGCTGTGCTGCTGCCCTCTGAGCTCTGCCCTCTCCAAGCAACAGAACTTTCTGAGGCAAAAATATTTCCTAGGGAACTTTCTCAGATTCAACTGGCAAACAGACTGCTGCAAAAGAATAGGTGATTAGAACAATAAGTTAAGCTGTGGGGCTCACAGTGGGAAGATCATCGAATCCTTCTTTCCTGTAACAGCCTGTTCTTGTACTTCAGCAACAGGATATTTGAGAAATGGGCTAAAGCAAAAATCTCCAGCTGCTCTCCCCTAGCCAGCGGAATGCTCCCGGAACAGAGGCAGTGGGTGGCCCAGAGTCTGTCACTTGTGGTGCTGATGTTCTCCCTCTCCCACTGCGGTGACTCAGGGCCTGTGAGGGACAGAGGGACACCACAAATGACAGGGAGCAGCCTGGAGACCCTGGGGCTTCGGGGAGAGCTGGGAGGAGTGGCACAAGCTGTCATTTGGCTCAGAGTGGGAACAATTGTGTTTTCCAAAAGCAGGTCTTGGTTTTATAGGGAGGGAGTTCCTGTTGGGATTGAATGCCATTTGTATGGTGCTTTCCCCTGGCCATCAACAGCCCGTGGTTATTTGAAGGCTATAAATAAAAAAGGACAAAAGCAGCAACCTGCATGGAGTCTGTAAGTGCTTTTAGGAAGGAGAATAATTTGTCCTCTAGGCAGGCAGACCTAACACCAGTATTCATCACCCCATCCCTGTTCCCAAAGCCTTGGAGTCAATTCATCCTCAAATTCTCTGAGAGAAGAGAACCAAGAGAGTTCTTGAAACCAGGGGGGTTTGATTTAGAGAGTCTGAGATGACACCAGGGCCAGACCTCCCTGTTCTCCTGAACCGGATCTGAACTGCTGCCAGCAGTTTGTTATCTCCCTTCCTGGGGCTGCAGAGAAGGACACCAGCTCCCCTGGAGCTGATCAGCTCCATGGCAAAACCAAAAAGTCAAATGGAGAATCCACCAAAAAGCACAAACACAGTCCTACAGCTGTACATATACACACACGGACACTCTTCAAAATACTTGTCTCTACCTAAAAACATGCACCCATAATGCCAATTTTCCCCCCAAGTGAAAACCAATTCATAACTATAAATAAACACACCAACACCTACAGCACTGCCTAAGCACATACCTGATCCTCCTCATCCTCCAAAGCCACCTCCAGCACACCGACCTCAAGCTGATATTCAAACATGTGTGCTCATGTCAACAAAAACACTTCCCCAGATAAACTATCCGGGCACATTCATGCATTGCAATAGAAATGCTCCTCAGCATATTTACACACACAGAATCTTCCTGCTTGGGAGAACAAAAACCCACTCAAGCAGCACATCCACACACACAAGACAGGAATCACTCAGCAGCTCCAGTGTTTATGCTGGCAGGAGCACGTCAGTCACTGAGCAGCCTCCAAACAGATGTTTGATTGTTTTTGGGTTGCGGTTTAATTGTTGGATGGTGTTCCAGCACTCAGAGGGGATCGAAAATACTCCAGGTCTGCAGCTGCAGCAAATGCCAGCCTTAAAACAAGGCGGATTCTGAAATCACTGCTTGGGGGGAAACTGCTTGCACAGGAAACCTCAGCCAAACTCTGCATTAATACTACTTTGAAGTCAGAAAATTAATCTCTGCCATTTAAAAAAGTTCTGTTTTTTCAGGGCCTTTTGTAAGTTTATCTAAGACAAGCCAATTCCTTCTGGGCAACTGTGACAGTTTATTGACTTGCCCAGGCTTAGAGACTTTACTGGGCCTCTCTTCATTTTCCAGAAAATCTTTCCTGGATTCTGTCCTGCACTTCAAGGCTGCTGGTAGAAGTGAGAAGCAACTTATTAGTCAGTCTCCTAGTTGCTAGTCGGTTTTTATTCCATTAAAAGCCTTCCTCAAAATAATTGGCCTTTGTCAAGAAGAATGACCACTGCAGGACTGCATCCCTGCCTCTGCAGGCACACAGAGGAGCAGGATGCACTTTCTGGATGTGCCACTGGAAACAGATGGTGGGACTTCAGGACTGGTGGCAGAGGAATGAGAGTATGGGACACATGCTCCACCTTCAGCTCAGGTTTGTGGGAAGCAATAAACAGAAGGGAGTGGGAAGCTGCTCTCTTGAGGATAAAAACAAGAGACATTGAGAGATATTCAGGGGACAACTCAAAGAAAACTTTATTGAGGGTAATCAAAATAAAAGTCAAAGGTCTGCATTTGACCATCCATTTTGGACTCATTTAAAAGCATGGTTGCATCACTGACTCTCTTGACTCATCTGTTCCCTGGGAACAGTTTGTGTGAAGTTGACAGGACAGTGTGGGCCTGTCATTGAGAGGCTTCTGGCATCCTTTAGAAGATCCCCTGACTGCCTGCTGCAAGAAAAGGAGGTGGCATCTGTATCCAGGGAGTGCTATGGCTTGCAAGTAGCTTGAAATTTGGAATATTGTATAAGAGCTTTGTTATCTACAGGGGATCAGGAAACATTGGGTTCCTTTGGGACAAGACACCAAATACCTGCATGGTCTTCTGACTATGGTAAACATGGATGAATCCTGTATGTGGCCTTTTAATAATATAAACATTGTGGAATGAAATGTTTTTTTTCTCTCTATTCTTTTGAAATCAAGGGGGATATTTCCTACAAGACAGACAGAAAGTTTAGGCCCAAGCCCCAAGACCAGCTGCCCTAGTTTCATCTGGCATTAAAGAGCCCATGGAGAGGACAAAGAGTAAATTATTCCTTTGGTTCTCTAAACCAATCCCAGGATGTGCGCAGAAGGAAATACCCTGAAAAGGCAGCCAAGAAAAGAGCAAAGAGCCTCTGGGCAGGGTCTGTCTCACTCCCCAAATGGATTCTGTTGGTGTCCCATGCAGGGCTACCTTGACAACCCCAAACCCAAACGCTGTAGATTTAATAGGTGTCAGGAGCAAGGGCTGGAGCAACGAGCTCATTTAATGACATCATGGAAGTCACTTGGTCAGCCCTAGCTTAGGTAAGCCTCAGCACAGCTGTCTCAACTACATTCTCCATTGCAGACTTCCTCAGCTCTGAAGTTTGGGCCCTGCATGGTTTTTTTTCACTGACATTTTTTTCCATTTCCATTCCTCTCCTTCCCCTGGAAAAAGAAAATAACTGTGATTCCAATATTTGTACCAGTTTCTGTAAACTACCAGTCCTGCTGAACTGACCTGTCCAGATGGTGTTCACTTCAGCTCACACAGAGCAGTCAGGAAAGCAAAGGATATGAAGTTTAAACTCTTTAAAAAGCTATATTGTACAATTTGAGGGACAGAGGAAAGCAGGGGAAAGTGGGGCCTACCTCAGAGCCATGGTGTTTTCTGCTGGATTTCTACTATAGCTTTTTTGGTCTTCCTGTGGTCTGATATTAGATGATAGTGCTTTTATCTTACTTGAAGCAAAACCAATTTTCCTGGTCATAGATATGCACACCATCACACACAATGATATATTCACTTCCAGTCGCCATTAGAATAAAAAATAAATATTTTTTTAATTGCTTTCCACTTCATTCAACATTCTTTCCAGGTTTTGTGACTCCTCCAAATCTATTCTTTGACCTCTATGTAAAATCCTTCTTCTCTTTCTTTTCCAAAGCTTTTCAACTGGGTTGCTCCATGTCTTCTTCTGGTATACCAAACTCAAATTTCAGGATTTTCAGCACAATGCTGAAGGTTCCTTGCTTGTTTCCTTCTCCTCAAACTGTTTTCCATATTGTCTTAATTCTTCTCTGCCTTTCTGAAACTAATCAGTCTTACTGGAAAATCCACAGAATGCAGAGATGGAAAGGCAGAGGAAAGACAATCAGTACCCAGGTGGAGTTAATTATCTGCATGGACAACACATTCTTGTGAGAATCATCAAAAATCAAAGAGCTTTCCTGAATCAAAAACCTTTCCTGTTCTGCAGGAAAGCCCCAAACTACAATCCAGGGAGCCAGATTCTCAATTATTTTTAAATTTACCCTTAACAGCTTAATGGTGCCAAAACCCAGCAACAGATAAAACTCAAAATGGAAAATTCCTGGCGTAGGAAGAATAATTTATCATCTACTTTGTACATTTTCTGAGAGAAGATTTCAAAACAAAAATGAGCAGCAGAGGAAAGGCTAATCCTATGGCACTGTCCCTGCTTGTGGGAAGAATGCAATGATTCACTCACCCAGGGCTCCAGCAGAACACAAGTCAAGTGGGTCTCAGCCCTGTTACCACTATATTTTGTAATCTAGAAAATATTATCACTTCCTCCATGGATTTTCAGCCAGAGAATGCCCAAATACCAGATAAAATCTGAATTTTGAGATGGATTGCTGGGTAGATTAAGGTTGAGTGGTCCACTAAGGTTAAGATTCCCTCCTCCTGTTCTTCCAGGTGGAAGGAAGCTGGTAAAGCTCAGCCTGATCTGTGCTCAGAGCTCTCCTAAGGTGTTCAGTCTGTCACTGTTAAAGCCTGTCTAATCAGGATAAAGTCGAGGAAGTTTGTGGTGTTGACCTCATGTATTTTATTCCAGCTGTTGAACTGAGCTAAAGCTGCTAAACCACCATCCTCACACTGTTCTAGTGCTGGCTTTTGTTTAGTTAAATGAGTTCAATTCAGCTATAATTCTTGAAAAAAAATCACTCTTTTCCTAGTGCAGACGAAACCAAAGGGCTTTAAAACTCAAGCACGACAGGCCCAAGTTAAGGCAGGCCCAAGTTAAGGTAGGCCCAAGGCAGGACAGCTGTGATTCAGACAAAACTACTGTGCTTTAAACTGCCTTCCTTGTCTTAAGAATAAAATGAACAAAGTCAAGCAACAAAGGTGAGGATTCTGCTCATTTTGCTATTTTGTGTGGCTGATTAGTTTGTTCAGCCCACCTTCAAAAGGGAGATAAAAATAGGGGGGGAAATTCCTTCTGCACAAACCCTACAGGTGGCTGCCCAGGAGCAGACACGTTTTTAAACCATTCCTTCTAATCCTAGACTCGCTTGAAGCTCTGAGAAGCCTTTTCAGACAAAATTCCCCAGAGAAGCAGGGTGTTTGTCCCCCTCCCTGCCCTCCACCACCTCGCCCAGCCAGAGTTTTCTGCAGGGAGGATCCCGCGTCATCGCCAAGCGGGAGCGATGGAGCGGGGCTGGGATCTGCTCCTCGTGCCAAAGCCCCATCCAGAGGGGAGGTGCTGTGCATGTGCTGGCTGCAACAGGGTTCAGGGAGGGGAAAAACTGAATAATTTATGCCCTATCCGAGGGCCTTTTAATTCTTTCCTGTTTGTTTTTCTCCCTCCTGTGGCAGCGTTTAGTCATCTCCTCACAGTGTGTCTTCGAGAAGGGAAGGGAAATGGAGTGTTTTCCAGGAAGACATATCATTCTTCCCAAAGTGGGTTACACAAATTAGAGTTTAAGCAGCTCAAACCCATAGGGCTGGGCTGCTGAGAATGTTCCACACAGCAAATGCTGCCATAAGGGAAGGGATAACGTCAGAGCTGCTCTCCCAGACGTTCTGCAGAAAACACGGTGTCAGCACATCTAATTCTTTCCTCCTTTGAGACAATTTTTACTCATTTTATTTGAAATTGACTTGAGAAAAAGTAGTAAAGCAGAGAAATCTGGATAAATGGATGTAAACTGTGAAGAAAAGAGAAGGCATGAAGTAAACTTGGAAAGGGCTAGCAATTAATCCAAGCATTCATCCACTCTTCCCAACAACACAACCACCCACAGGAAGGGGGATGTGGGCAGTTCTTACAAGCAGTGACTTCTACCAGTAAAATCAGGTCATATTCCCACTGTAGTGTAGGGTCTGATCCTGCTTTTACAGCTAGGAAGGTTCCCCTTGTTGGTGCCTGTGAGCTGAGGACTTCATCCAAAGCTGTTGAAAACATGGACACCGATCATCCTGTGATCCAGCTTCCATCACTTTTCTCCAAGTGTTCTCATGCCATCCCTGCCAGAACACCCAGTGCACCTCGCAGCCATGATGGTTCAGACTTGCTTTAAAGCCACACAACTAAAACACACAAGTCTTTAGGGGAGACTAGTAAAACATTTTTTAAAAAAATAAACAAGAAAGGTTCTCATAGATCTAAGATATAATTAACAGTGTTTGCATTGATACAAACATTCTGTCAGATTTAAATGAATATAAATGGTTGTTCGAAAATAAAGGAAAGTATTCTTTTTTAAAAAGAGCATAGTCTGCTCTAATGGGATCTAATAACTCTTAATAGTCTTCTATAAAAGTAATAGTGCACTTAAATCTCCACTTGGCAAGAATCCGGGGCAGAAAAAAGTGCATTTTAAAAATGGGAACAGCTCAAGGCTGCATGTTCCCAGCCAGCAAGGACAAGCTGAAACAATACAAGGAATCCAGATAATGAAGCACATATGTCTTTCCAGGACCACGCGAGTCAACAGCTTCCTCATTTACGCAATCCAGAGGGGAAAACGGTCCCCCCTTAATCCCAGCACCTGAGGTAAAGGGGTGAGGCCTGAAAGCAAAATGAGCCCTCACATCAGGGCTGGCTGAGGTTTTATGTGAACCCAATTTGTGCTTTGATTTCTTGTCTCTCTTTCCCTTCTCTTTCTTCCTGGTACATACATTTCCAAGCCCAGGGACTCTGGAAAAGCAGATTAAAGGCAGCCCTGGAGGTTTCTATAAACTCCATGAGGCACATGGCAGGATGCCTGGCATGAAACATTGGGCCTGATTCATGAAGGGTTCAAAAGCTCAGATTTACAGTGTAAAGTGGAGGGGTCTCTTGGCCACAGCTTGTAGCAGAGTTCCTCAGCAGAGTGGAGGAGAAGGAACCTGTGTCAGTGGATCTTTCAATACTTTGAGGCAGCCCCCTCAAGGTCCTTTGTATTGATGGTGCCAAGTGTGGGCCCCAGCACAGCACCCAGCTCACAGGAGGGTGATACCCTGGTTTTGATAAGGATAGGAACACATTGCACCAGTGCTAAGGTTTATCTTTGCCCTGCTACAAACACTGCAAACCTACATTTGCATTTACCAGCTGTAAAACATCCAGAGGCAAACCCACTTTTTAAACCCTGGATAGAGAAGGGAGGGGTAAAAGTAAAAATATTGAGAAAAAGCCAGAAAGAATTTCACTTTAGGATGTGCTTGAATGAAACCCAGCACATTTTTCATTCCGAGTTTTAAAGTCATCTTTCATTTGTAATCAACATAAAACACTCCCAAATCTATGAGTCTGAAGCAGCAACTTGTGGTTGTATATTTAGGAAAATGAATTCCATTTGAATTCAGAGTGGTTTGGGGTTTTTTTTCATAATGGGAGTAAGAAATCCCCCCAGACCGACGAAGAGCAGATCCCATTAACTGCAAAGGCCAAAGGGGGAATTGACAAGTGAGTGATTTGGCCACAAAACGAGGTGAACTAATTTGCAGAGGAATGAGTATTTCTGAGCATCTGGTGGCTGGCCTGCCTATGATAGCACGGAGAAACTGCACGCAGAAATGAGTATTTGGCTTGCTTGATAGTAAACAGCAATGGCCCCAGAACTCTCCAGTGATTTGGAGTTTACAGAAATTCTCTGCATTACCAAATATTTTCTTTTTTTTTTAAGCTGAGCTCTTCTTCCCTACCCAAATGTGTCCGTGGCTCTGTTCAAAGTAGCAGTGAACAAAGACTATTTAGGCCCAGGGCCACAGATGTTTCCCCTGTTTGTGTGATCTACGTGAAGCAGATATTATTCCATGCCGTGTTATCTCAGAGATTAATGATGGACTAGTTTCAAAAGGTTTGAAATTTCCAAATAATTGATTTGGAGGAACTCCCACAACACTAGAGCTTCTTTGGATCTTATCAAAACTCTCTGTACATGGGGGATCTGTAGCAGCAGCCAAAGATGACTGAAACAGCAAAGAGAGCCCTCAACCCCCTGCCAGGGCAGGAGGGGAACAACTTAGTGAGCACATAAAGAAAAAGAAATCATTTCTATGACTCCTATGGAAGGAAATTGTTTCAGGGAATCATGTTTCCTACATATGCTCATTTTCCAAAATAATTTTGGTTTTGATTTAGTGGAAAAAAATTTGCAATTTAATCTTTTAAACATTGTCATTTTATTACCTGAAAAAGACTTGGATGAGGAGTCTTTTAGAGATGTCCCTTGAATTAACAAGGATGAGGTCACAGAGCCTGCTAATTAGTTACACTGAAATGTTCTTCCTACATATTTTTGTTTTTGGAAAAGCAGTGGAGTGGAATTATGAAATGTGTATTCTTGCTTGCTAGAATCAGCTGCCTTCTTTCTGAAAGCATTTTGTGAGGGAAGGCTGAGGAACAGGAGAAATAACAGGCTTTACTCCGGGAGTGTTAATTGCCATTTCTCATTTGTTGCTATTCTCCTGCTAAATCAGCTTGCATACATAAAATCAAAAAATCCACCATTTTAAAAGTTGTTGCCATTAACTTCTTGCTTTGTAGAGGTAGCTAAATGGCAAAGGACTGAATTCTGAGATAACTGCTAAAAGAGAGAAGTGAGAACTTGAGGAGAACTTCTCTTTCAGCTCTTTAGTTCCAACTATCTTTAGTTAGGATTACAAACCGGAGAAGGAGCCCAGTGATTGAGTACAAGAGGGAGAGAGAACTGATTTATATTTGTATCAGATGGAGAGAAAAGGAGAGCCAGAACAACCTCCCCAAGAGATGTAAAGCTGAATAAACCTTATGAGGGCAAGGACGGCACAGCAAAATGGAGGCCAGAATGAGGAGCCTGGGATGCTTTATCTCAGCCAATTTTGTTCATTATTGTGTATTTTTATCTCTTCTTGCCATTAAAACGAGTGCTCTAAGGTGGATTCCCCCTGCTCATGCTGACTGTTCTCAGGAACCATGGCAGAGGGAGCAGCTCATTGCATTTTTCCTTTCCCCTTCCCTCAGTGAAACCGCGAGAGACTCAGCCTTACCTCAACCGAATCTCCTCTGCACCATCAGCCCCTGTGCAAATGCTCTTTTTTCCCCTAAAACTGAGGATCAGCTTGTCCAGCTCATTGACCCAGCTCCATCCAGTGCTTTGCAGGCAACTCTTTGGATGGAAAAGTGGATTCTTTACTGCCAGTAAACCTGATTACCAATGGACCAAGAGGAAGAATGAGTTCCTTAATTGAAAATGCATTTCTAAAGTCTAAATGTATTAGGAAAATGAGTTTGGTTTTTTCAGCTGCTGTCATGAAGGAAAGCACTGTGTGGGAGGACAGGCACATTCTCTGAAAACTGTTCAGCCTATTTATGGCCACTGTCAAAGTCAGATTAATAAATTTTTATCAAAATTATACACAATTAATAGTTTTAAGGATAAAGATTAATCATTCAAAGGATAATTTTAAATTATCCTCATAGTTTGGAAGTAATAACCACATCAAGCTCTGGGTTTGCACACCCTGTGGCCTTCAAAAGCAATAGTTGAGTCTCATAGACTATGAGAGCTTTAGTAAAGCTTCATGGATTTAATCAAATGTTATGTTGTAATTTTACACTGCATTTAAACTACTAAGTTTCTCAAAAATTCAGACCTCTAATCCCACTAATCCAAAAATGAAGAACATTTTTAATAGCATATCTTATGTAGTCCCATTTTTTAGTCAAAATAAATGCAAAATACTTCTAATATGCATTCACATTTTTATTATTAATTTCCTATATCCTTTTCATGCAATTGAAAATGATGAAACAAAGTGTGCAACCAAGCACTGTGCAAGCAGCTATTTGTGCCAGTCTGACAGAGCAGATCTGCTCATTCCACCCAGCCTCAGCCCATGGCCAAGGCCAGGGAGGGATGTGGGCAGGCAAGGGTGAATAAAAACCTTGGGACACTGCTGCCTTTTCAGAACTACCTAAAAACAGAGGCCAGACAAAATGAAGATAATAAAAAGCAGTTCTGTTTATTGAAGGGCCTTCAGGTACATTTAGGGCAGACAAAGCCCCCCAGGGGCTACACCCCTAATGGACCACGGGTCACAAGTTTTCATATTTTTATAAGTTTGATGCATTTGTATATTGGGGATTAATCTTCCAATTACAGCTTCAGGTAATGAAGGAATTTACCCCAAGTTTGCTGCCCCCAACTCCCTTTTGTTTCCATCTCTCAGGCCTGAGGCAGTGAGGCGTCCTTTGTTTCCAGGCCTGGAGAGGAATTGTTGTGTCTGCCCCAAAGGGGAAAGCAGCAGCTCCCCCTGTCCATGGAGTTTAGAGTTCTGCACTGAAGAACTGCAGGATTACAGATACATGGAAAATAGAAAAGCTCAAATCCTAAGGCATCAACACATCTACAAGGATGCCAGGGTACATCCACGGGGATGCTGTCTCATTCCTGAATGTCTTTAAGAATCACCAGCCTAAGAGAACCCAAGCTCACCATTTTTACATGAATTGCAGTGGAAACAACCCCCTCGACATCTCCAGTGGTGGCTCCAGCCCTGCAGGATTGGGGATCCCACATCCCAGGGAAGCAGCCACTCCTCCTGTGGCTCCACTCCCAAGCTCTTGGCAGCAGCCCTGCTCAGGAAATTGTGATGGAGCAGAGACATAACAGAGACATTGCAAGGAGAGCTGTTTACATTCCTGTGAGGAAAAGCTGCAGGGCCACTGAGTGAGATCCACAGAGCTGAAATTCCCAACCATTCCTGGTCCCTGGGGATGCTCCTTGGGTGCCCTCAGCCCAAGCATCCCTTTCCACTGGCAGAGTCTGGATTCCTTCCCAACTTCTGGAGTTTTATGGGGCTCAAGTCAGGCTGTGGAGTTTATATTGGTGTGGTCTGGAAGTGGAGCCATCCAAGCCAGGAAAAAAATTCCTGTGACAAAAGCTCATGGAGGCCGTGTCTGCCTGCCATGAGGTGATTTTACAGGCCAGGAGGAGAGGATCTATGTCATCAGCTGTGTGCATCCAAAAAGTCTGGTGGGGCTGGATCCGAGGAAGGAGTGTGGGCTTTCTGTTTGTTATTTCATGTGAAAGATGCTATTTTAGATGGGAGGAGTGCACACTGCAGAGAACTGGGAGGTATTTGCCATTCGTACCAAATATAACTCGGTGTTCAGTTTCAGGGCCTAGCAATGCTTCAGAATAGTCCATGAAATTCAGTGTTAGGAATTGTTGTGTTTCCAAGAGACAGATTCCTGGGCTACAAAGTACAGTAGGGAGAACTTGAAGCACTCTCATGCCTCACGTGTGTTACTGGCACATCCCAAGGGCCTTCAGAAGCTCTGCTGGCCGTGGTTGGATGTGCTGATAGGAAAATTCTGGATAGAAAAATTCAGGAGTTCTGTATTCTCCGCAGGGCTGAAGATCCCTGTTCACTCTCGATGTCACAAATGCATTGTGGATCTGAAGGCTTCCCATTGTCTCAAAGAGAGGCAGAGGGGCTTAACGCATAAAATCATAGTGGAAATTTTTTTTTGTTACCAAAATATAACAATTTGTGTGCTCCTGGACATTCCCCTGAGCAGTCCTTCTGTGAGTTTTACCATAGGCACCCAAAAAGGCTCACAATCAAACTGTGAAGGCTTGAACCTTAATTTTGTATGAAAATTAATATAATTGTATATTTTTATCCAAATCATTGCAGTATCTGGAAGTTTAAACTAGAGAACAATAACTCTGAGGTGGTTTTGAGGATGACAAAATGATGTTTGGGTAATGCCTGTCTTGAGAAGACCAGTCAATCAAGGGCTGCTTCTATGAGTAGCTATGAGATAAAGCATCATTTTCAACCACTTTGTAATTATTTTCACTGTTGGCTTCTACCTGTTTATCCAGGGTGTGGCAATGTAAAGAGATCACACTCAAACTGTGAGGAAATTCTGTCCTGGCTGCTGCCTGCCCATCACAGATAATCAGAGTCAAAATTTTCGAGCACTGAAAATTAGCAGCACATAACTTATAGACTGCAGCAAGTGTGTAACCTTGTTGTACTTACATAAAGTAATTTCATTTTGATTGCCTATTGAATAAGTCTGATTATTCTTTAAGAGTCGCTTTGGAATGGAGCCTGAAGGTACAATATAAAATAATTGAATTGAGCATAAAGTTCCAGCTGGTAACCTTGTCAGTAATTTGAACAAAGATCTTGTCTCTGTAATTTAGAGAGCTGTAGATGTGAGTGTGAAGTGGATTCTACTGATACTTAGAAATTTACCCCCTCCTTTTTCCTCCCACCAGTGTAACTTCTGTTCTCACCAACAAGCTCATTTTAATGGAATTAACGTACCAGTTGATGGCAGCACACTGGAATTACAACTATATGGTTGGCTCAGATTTATTTCATGCTATATCACAGTATGAACTTGAGGAATGATTTCCAGGAGACTAATTATCACATTGCACTGAACTGCACTGAAACTACAATCAGCAGAGTGACAGGATTCTTTTTCATCTCTTCGAAGCTATTTGTTGCAATTTTGGAGCCCCTTGGTGAAATTCTAAAAAAGAGGAATTCTGGAGCTGTAGCCAAATGTGCTTTAAGAAGTGACAAAATATACTGTCACTAATATCCTGGAGTATAAAATCCAGATCCTCAGAACTTCTGAGAGTGGATTTGAGGGGGTCATAATTTGAGTTTTGGCAGCTGCTGTCCCTGGGCCAGGTTCTGCGCTGCTCTGTGGTGAAGGACAGAGAGCAGGGGATTGACTGCAAGACAGCTCATTCCTGCTTCTACATTTAATTCAGGGGCTCTTCACCACCAGCCCCTCAGACCTGTCACCCTGTGCCCTCTCTCTTTACAGGTGGTGCATTTAATCTGGACAAATTGGCCCCCAAGGACAGAGGCTGGAGTCCAAGAGCTCCTCTGTAGGTGGGGCAGCCTGCTCATTTCAGAGGGAAGCTAAACTTGAAATCACCTGGCTGTGAACTCCTATCCAGTATATTCTCCCAATTTTACTTTGTGCATAAATGATGGAGAAATTTCCCTTGCAAATCCAGACAGCTCTCTTTTCAAAGCCTAAATTATTAATAACTGCAATAGTTATCTCATGGAGAAAACAAAATACTGAGGAATTGGAAATTAATGCTATTTGGGATGTGGAAATCATGCACAATTTGTTTTGTGCTGCTTAAAATCTGCATTCAGCTAGAAAATAAGTTTATCAATTTTTTCTTTTTTTTGTTTTTTCAAAATTCAGGATGCACTTTTATTGCAGAGGCAGTCTCCTCAGTTAGACAAATCCAAACATGGAAATCAACTTTTTGGAAGCATCCAGATAAATGGTATGTTACTATGGCATTTTGGACGCCTTCTCATTTAGTAAGCTTTGTGTTGCTAAGAGGCAAGGCTGATGCACAAAGCAATGGGCCATCCTGGTCTCCAGATCAGAAGGTCAGAGTACGAAGCCAGCAGGATGTGATTTTCCATAAATGACATGAGCTCTGATTAGAATGATTTGATTTTTATATACTATTTGAAGTAAATGTTTTCTAATCAAAATAGACTCGTTATTAATAAAATCTAATTCACCACTTTGGTTCAATAAGTGGCAAATTTGCCAACTTGAGACATGCTCCAAGCCCTCACGTGGCTTTAGTGCCCCCCTTGGCCCCCTGCCACCCCCACCTTGATTTCCCAACCCTGCTCTGTCTCATTCCATGAAAGGCTCCAAAGAGCTGCTGCCAACCATCCCATGATGCCGTTATACCTCCCTCCTCCTTTGATAGCTCCCTTCTTATGTCCCAGCTGGTATTCCTTGGAGCTTTGCCTTTGGTAAACTGCCATATATTCTTTGCAAATATGCCACAGCTATTCACTTTTCCTTCTGCAAATGACTCGCATTAGCTGCTATTGTTGTTGCATGTCAGGGAGAATATAGTTCCTTCAGCTCACTAGCTGCTATTATTTTTCTCTAGCTATTTTCCATTAAGATGCATTTCCTCCCAAATGTTATGAAAATATAATTCTTTTTTTCGTTTACTTAGAATTTGTAAAGCTTTTCCCATGGATAAATATCTCCCACAGGATTGACTGTAGAGAGTGTGAGAGGTTGTTTTTGTTGTTGTTGTTCTTTTCCTTCTGCAATGCTTTTTACCCCCCTTAAATTTCTGTATGTGCCTGCCCCCTCTTTATGGATCCATGTGGGAAGGGAAAAAAGGAGGATCTGGTGATAGGTACATATGTGTTTGCAGAGAGAAGGAATAGTTTTGGGAATATCTGTGGAGAAAGGCTTGTCAGTGTCTATGAGCACTGTGAAGGCAGCATCAATCCCTTCTGCAGGATAAACAGGCACACCAGGAATTTTGGGGTTTGAAGATCTGATTAATAGTAATCCTGGCAGTTCTGCCAAAGATAAAAACTCCTCCTGAAGAGTGGCAGAGGTGAGTTCCACATGGTGGAGGACTCTCAGCAGGAAATGATGGCAATTCCATTAAAGCTCGGGATTGTTTTCTGCACTGTGTGCTGTCCAAGGTGTCCAGAGATCCCTGATCCTGTGCTGGCCACAGGAACACAGAAACCTCACAGCAGAGCATGTTCTGAGGGGGTAAAGCAAGTGAAAGTTTGCAGAGACAACCTATGGCAAGAGTAGGAACTGAATTTATCTGTGAACAAGCAAGGGTAGAACACCCGAGTCCTAACTTGGGCATGGGGTGTTGATTTAAAAACACATGGTTCCCACAAGCTTTATGAAAACATTTGCATTTTGTAAGAAAGATAACCTTGTGGAGTGCTTTCCTGGAAGCCAGGAGCTCTGAGTGTCAAGTGCAGTTCTGGCACATGCTGCCTCCAGTCCTGGATCAGGCTGGAGAAGCAATGCAGCTTCTCCTTGCACTTCATTCACCAGAGAGGGAAGATGTGATGGAAGGAGAGGAGCAGCTCTTGACAGCGTTCCACACCCTGACACACTAGAAACAGTGTGAAATCAGCC
Organism: Passer montanus; assembly: GCF_014805655.1. Taxonomy (NCBI): domain Eukaryota; kingdom Metazoa; phylum Chordata; class Aves; order Passeriformes; family Passeridae; genus Passer; species Passer montanus. Next base: position 2,404,911 of record NW_024371260.1, on the reverse strand, counting down.
CATTAATGACATTTCTGCCACTCAGAGCACCAAAGTTTTTCACATTCCTTCACAGCACATCCATGCTGAAAAGGAGCTCAGGAGGGACCTTCTGGCTTTGCACAACTCCTGACAGGAGGGGACAGCCCCAGGTCGGGCTCTGCTCCAGGGACAGGGACAGGATGAGAGGGAACAGCCTCAGGCTGGGCCAGGGGAGGCTCAGGCTGGACACCAGCAGGAATTTCCCCATGGAAAGGGTGCTCAGGCCTGGCAGGGGCTGCCCAGGGAGGTTTGGAGTGCTCATCCCTGGAGGTGTCCAAGGAAAGCCTGGACATGGCACTCAGTGCCCTGGGGCAAAGCGGGGACTGGTCATACATCAAATTCAGTGGTCTTGGAGGTCGTTTCCAGCCTCAGGGATTCTGTGATGCTGGTGGAACACCAGCCCTCAGAAAAGGTTTTGTAGCCAAAAGTGGGGTTTATAGCCCAGCCTTGAACAGAGAGCACAGGCAGTGCCTTGGGGGCACCTAAATCCTGCTGCAGTTCTGGGGTTTGTGCTGGGAGTCACAGAACTTCATCTTGTTGCAGCCACAGCTTATTTTTAGGATGGAAAAAAAAAAAGAGATAAAAATCAAATATTTTATACAAATAGCTTGGTTTCAGTTCCTCTCCTGAATATTTGATCACTTTTTTGGCCAGGAAAGAGGCCCTGTCACTGCAGCTGAGCCCTGGGGATGGACTCGACCTGGTGGAAACACAGCAGAAAAGAGACATTCTCTGCTTAGATTAAGCAGCACAAATTGGAAGGGAGGGAGATGGAGCAATTTTTCACATAACCATAATTGTGTGCTAATTATATCATGGAAGGAAAGCAATTGCCCAATTATAAGACAATGTATCACTCTATCAAAGGCAGTGCTTTGAAGGTTTATGTACTTTAAATTACTGTGACATTCCCAAGGCTCCTCTGTTTACACATTTGTCTCAACATCTTCTACCAACAACAGTACTATGACTAAAGCCATTAATTAATAAATTCCCTGTGTCTTTGCAGAAGTTAAGGGGTCCTGTTCAGACTGAATTTGTGCTGTTTGTAAAGCAACTTGATTTTCCTATTATATTGCTAATGGCCACTCTGGGTCTGAGAATTCAGGGTGGATGAGGTTGGTTTTCTCCTCCACTCTCTTTGCAAATGTTTTGCTGTCAGGTGCCCTCTGTAGTAGTGAATTTTTGTGCCTCTCTGAACTTTAATGTGATTGTACTCCCCCCTTAATGACAGAAGATTCTCCCATCATGACATTATTACTTCCAGGATTTCCAGAATGATTGAGAGGAAGATCTTGACCAATAAATCTATCTTCTTCTTTTTTACCATCAGTGGAAGAATACCTTGTTCAAAGACCAGAATTACCATTTTATTTTCAATTAATTATCAACAGATGTTTGTCATGGCATGTAAAACTGTTTTATACACAAGTCCACAGCAGCAATAATCAAGTTAGACAGGACAACAACCACAGAGAGCATTCAGTGACAGAGACTTGAGTGTGGTCTGTAAAAACCTGACCAGAACCCCCAGGGTGTGGTCAGAGGGTGACTCTGCACAGAAGCTGAAATGTTTGCATCTTCCAAACTGTTGTTGCTTATTCTTTCACGATTGAACCTGATGTAAAACTACCTGGAAAACCCAGTAGGAGACAAGCTGTAATTTGCCATTATTTGTTCTTTAAATAGACAATGTAAATCCCTTAGCACTGAGATTTAATTCCTTTTATCTGAAGACATCATCCTTGTCCCTCTTTTGAAATAAATCCCACTGGGGAAGTCATGTTGTATCTGCTAATAAACCTTCCCTGTGCATCCACCTCTGAGCCCAAAGCACATAAAACCACTGAGGGCACAGCACTTACACTCTGCAGCACCTTATGATGTATTAAACCTCAACTATTGCAGAACAGATCAGGTAATGCTTATTCCTGGACCTGGGGAGAGGATTGAGAGGAAGATCTCAGGATGGATCCTCCCAGGCAGTGACACCCTCATGGGAAGAGGAAGGATTTCTCCAGGAAAAGGCTGGGAGGATTTTCTGCACACTTTTGGCCAACACCAAATAGTCAGACGCCAGGTATAAATCCCCAGGTGCCAGCATGGATCCTGGAGTGCTGGGAACAGCCCTGTTCTGCCCCAGCCTCAGCTCTCAGGGAGATTTGGGGTGCAGCCCCCAGCACAGCACACTGCAATATGCCTCCCTGTCAAAGGAAAAACCAGGGAGTGTTGACTTATTCAGCAGTTTCACACAAGGACAGGCTTGACAGGTGGCACCAGAATGTGAGGTCTGTTTCAGATTCTTTCATTAATCTTTTGCAAACTTTAGTGGATTTTGAAAGGAACCATATTGACAGCACTAGAGGCTGCACTGTTGCATTTATCTGTAAAATATCCATGGGAAGGGGCAATGTTCACCTGCCTGCTAATTTCCTGGCTGAAAAGCATTCTCTTCTCTAGGATGTTTTGAGGGTGTCAGAACGAAGTTGACTCTTCAAATTATTTTCTCTGATTAGAGGTTCATTAGGGGTTTCTGAACTGTTTCCTCTTATTAAAAGGAGACTCATATGATCTTCATTGGAACTGCCTGTCAGCTACATGGCACCAATTTGTTCCACTTTTTTTTTCTTTATTTATTTTTGATCTCTTTGGCTGGGTTTGTAGCTATTTATTTTGGATGTTTATCAAAACCTGTTGGTATCTTGCCTTTTTTGCCATTCTTTGGGTTTTATGATCTTGGTACAGTATTAAATTAATGGCTGGCTCACAAAAGGCACTATTCAAAGTGCTGATAATTGGCACCTCAACAAATATTCCCAGCAGAGGCCAAGGACCAGATAGTTTCAGAGATGGGCTGACCATCTGCCTCTTCTTGGTGGTTCCTCATGGCTGACTGAGCAATATCAGCAAAGCTTGTCTGCTTTACCTTCCTTGGGGACAAGTCAAGGATTTCTCTACTACCCATCTGGCACCTGATCCTGACATTATAATCTTCATTATTTTTAAGATCATTTGTCTTCCTCCCCCACTCCTCCACGCCAAAACATTTCAATCTCCTGCCATTTATTTTTGTTTAAGTGGCACCAAGTGGAGACAAATCCCTGAGCTGCTGTCCCCTGGGATTTGCTCCACAGGTGACCCCATGGCCAGCCCGGATGCAGCACAGCCAAGGTGTTTGCCACCTCCAGTCCCCAAGAGCTTGGTATCTTCCTTCCCTGCTCTGCTCTGATATTAATGCCTTGGCACATCAAAAATGCCAACAGATGCCATCAAGTGTAAAGAGACAGGTGGTGTCAGTGCGTCAGAGGAGGGACTTCCTCCAGAAAGATGGCACTTGCTGAGTTCTGTGGGCTGCCCATGCAAATCCTTCCCCGTGTGACACCTCTCTCCTTGTGAGACAGCCCTGATGGCCCTGTGAGCCGGCACGGTGCCACTTGCAGCCCAGCCAGAGCAGCCAGCACAAAACACAAAGCCACGTTCTCCAGGGCAGCTCTGGAGAGATGTTTCCTGCTGCAGCCCTGTGTCCCACAGCTCTCAGTGGGACAGGTCGGGGTCCCAGCTGGGTCCCTGTCACTGCTCTGTTGGGTAAAGGGGCTGCATCCTCAGGTGGTGTGGCCAGAGCTCCTAAAGCCTTTGGTTTGGGATTCTGCAGCTGCAGGGACTCTGTTGGGTACAGAGAACTTTAAACACCAAATCCAAGTTCACTGATCTCCCACAACCTTTTCACTCGTGCCTTCGGGCCAGAGGTTTTCTGTGTTACCTCCTACCCCATCCTTATTTTGTTTCATATTTCCAGTCATAAAAAGATTAGATGAGCTGTAAGCCCAGACCTCTTTTTCTTTGGCATCAAAATCCTTCAACAGATAATAGGCTTAATTCTCTAATATGGGCAGACAGCTTAATGCAAAAGCTAATCCCCAGACAATGAAAAAGAAGACTTTTTTTGTCTGTTTTTTTGTTATATGTCACTACTGACCTTTTATATAACTCACCATTATATCATCGCTCTCGTGTGTTAGTCCAGAGCCCTGGATCCCATGTGGAAGATGTAGTTCTCTGACTTTTGTCTCCCTTATGGGTCAAGTGGCTCAAATTTCATAATTTTAACAAATCAATGCCAATGTAGGTGACCCTACTTTCCTCCTGTACCTGTAAAATATTACTATAAGGCTGTATTATGTCATCTAGACCTTTTCCATGACCAGGGCTGTGTTAATGCAAACACAGAACATCACCCTCAGCTCCCAGTGCAAAATGTGTCACCTACTGAAATTGACTGGGAGAAGGCTAAAATCAAATAACTTTGCTCTTACGCAAATATTTGCCTTTCTAAAAATACTTTCAGATGGCACTAAGACCACTGGCCTGTCAGGCTGTGATTAATTTTCTGACAGGATATATCAGGGGTGAGCTGCATGTCAGATATCCCCTGCCAGATCAGCCTTTGCACATCCCTTTTTGTCCAATAACTTCTGCCTGATGCTTTTCAGCATCTTTTCGTAGGCTAGATGGTTCCTGACTTTGATTCCAGATATGAGCTGCTGGTAGTCTGACAGGGCTGTGGGCTGTGCTGTACTTGCCTTTTGTACATCCCTAGGAGAGCTGTCCTGCCAGACATGGAGCTACCAGGGGGTTGGGATGGAAGCAGAATGAATTATTTACACCAGCCGTGGCTGAGCGCTCAAATATGTGTCTGCATGTTCTCTTGGAGCCAGTCTGCTCACAAGCTTTCACCAGCCCCACTTTGGCTTTTCTGAGCGCGAGGAGCAAACTCTGCTCAGTTTTTAGGTTCTTCCTTCACAACTACTGATTGCTCAAAGCTGGGGAGGGGCTCACTAGAAATGTCATTAAAGGCAGAGCCTGCCTGTGGTAGCTTTTCAGGGAGATGAAGGGCACTTCTCCCCTCCAGAAGGTCCCTGTTCCTTCCCAGGGATACTGTAATCTGTTGCTAAGGCAGTGGCTGTGCTGTAACAGAGTGTTCTCTCCCTCTCATTGTGTTTATGAGCAGGTGGAGCAGAAATTGCTTGGTTTCTACACAAATAGCTACAGAACAAATGTACCAAAGGAAATGGGAGGTGGGCGGAGAAGATCCACAACATGATTAACATGAAAATAAAAAAGATGTGAGAACATGGCATGTTTGAATAGTAAATATATAAATAAAGTTAATCGTTGAGCACCTTCTCAGCGTGAGCAGTCCCATTCACAGAGGATCAGACTAAACATCAGGAAATCATAATTTTATTCTTAGCTCTTCCAGCAGCCTGCTGAGTGCTTTCAGCCAAGATACTTTCTGATTCTGTGCTTCAGTTTTTCCATCCTCACAGAGCGTCACTGATTCTTTGTAAAGACATATGAGAGCTGGTGTAGAAAAATACTGGGTGACATCTGGATTTTTACTGTCACAAGAAGGAGGCATTCGGTGAAGCACTGGGAAGGGGATTTTGCTAAAGACGAGTTCAGGAGCACAGTAGTGAAAGAAACAGAAAGTATGCAAAGAAAAAGGACTCAGTGGGGAGAATGCTTGTATTTCTCTTGTGTGTAATTTGACAAGGCCAGAGAAGTGGAAGCCAAGCCCTGTGCAGCCCGTGTGCCTCACGGGCTGTGCCTGCAGCCGTCGTTACCTTGACACTGGTGCAGCCCCTCGCTGGCAGCGCTGGCGTGAGCACAGCACGTTTTGCCATGTACCAGACACATTCACTGCAGAGCAAAACAAAGGCAGATGAAGTGAGAAGTGGGAGTCATGAATCATTTAAAAAGAAGCAGCACACACAGAGCCCACTGTGAGAGGGATGGGAGTGTTGCTGGGAGGGCTGCCAGCGGGTGAGGGCACAGTGCCACAGGCCAGGGCAGGGGCACAGGGGTGGCACCTGCCTTTGGAAGCTGAGGCAGGCACCTTCTCTCACTAACCCTCCTCCTAACCTGAAATTAGGGCTTCCACGACAAATTAAATAAATTTCTCCCCATTCCCCATCACAGATGTGGGGTTTGGACAGGTACAACCCATAGACTGCACTGCTCTGCTGCCATGGGCCTGTGCCAGAGCCACCCACACCGTGCTCCTGGGAGGTGGAGAGAACCACCCTCTTCTGCAAAGGTTTTGGCTCTCCTCTGAATTTTCTCTGAGGCCAGATTCTTCTTCACTCTCATGACATTTATGGTGGTATGGCTTCAGTGATTTGCACTGGAAATCAGGGATCTCATCACTCCCTGCACTCGTATTTGTTGATCATCATCCAAGAGGGGTTTGCACAACTCCCAGGCACATTCTGCGGTTCTTGGGGCTGTCCTGTGCAGGAGCTGGATCATCCCAGTGGGTCCCTTCCAGCACAGGATATTCTGTGTTCCTATGGCAATGCAGGGCCAGCAGTTTTCTCTTCCCCTTCTCTCCTCTGCTTGCTCCCAGAGGAAGTGCTGTTGTCCCACATTGCCTGGGTTTGAAGCAGTGAGTTTTGCTCCTGGTGCCTTTAGATGATTGCGTGTCGTTCTCTGGGCTGGATGAAACAGTGAGTCCTGATAAAAATGGGTCACTGAAATCAGTGCTTCTGTCATTCTCTTTCTTTGAAACCTTAGGATATTAAAAGGTAATTCTTTCATCTGTCCTTAAGGAAAGAATTCAAAGTTCTTGAAAGTCTGGGTTTCTGGGTTTTGGTTTTTGTCCTGAAGTACGTCCTGGAGTTCCTGTTCCCAGTGTGGCAGCCTGGGCAGGGATCCTTTGGCTTTCTTCCCACATCAATGCCTTCTCCTGGATGCTGAATTATTCAGACTTTGCAGGATATTGGAAAGCATTTTTCCTCTTTGTTAGCAGGGGGTTAATTCCAATTACTAATTTTGAATTTCTGTTGTAGCTTATCTGATATTTTCTCGGGCACTGAGCAAATTTTGAATTTCATGAAACACACACCACGTTAAACTCTGTGGAAATACTCATTGTCCACATGGGGCTCTTCCACCAGAAGTGATGAATGTGTCATCATAATCATGAATCATTGTTGGGAACAGTCTGGGCCATCAGAGACTGCCAGGTCAGTGGTTTGCAGAGGGTTTAGATCACAAGCACATTGTGAGTATTCCTGCATCATAAATAGATTGCAAATCTTTAGTCATTTAGTTATTGCAATGGGCGAAAATGAAAACTGGTAAAAGAACATTTAAAAAGAACCCAGCTTGAGTCATCACAGAGGACCTTTGTCCCACAAAGTAAGTCTAGGGGAAGTCTTAGCCTCAAATCTTTCATTCTCTGTAAATATAATGTGTCTTGCTTTTGGTTTTAATTCCACTTTAAAACAATTTACTGTATTTTGCCAGCTATGACTGTAAGTTCACACAAAAAAACATGCTGAGTTTTGCAGAGTTTATATAGTTAAAATAAAATTACTCTCTGAATTCATAGGTTTAAGTGTTGGGTTTTATTTGAAGTGAAAGAAAGCAGGCTACCAAAATGATCCCATTTCCTTGACATACTGTAGAAGCAAATAGGAAAAAAAAATCAAGTCACTTAATGCAAAAGAAAAAAATCCAAAAAACCTAAAAAAAAACCCCAACTGCCAAGACAACATTTTTAACACTTACACCAGACAAACTGTTGGATTTCAAATTGGCAAACAGTCTGTTATGACAGTCCTGTGATGGAGCAATTCATAGAAAGAAAACTATCAGGAAAACTCCACTCTAAGCAAGTGGGGCTTCTAATCAAGAGATGGTGCCACTCAAATCTAGATCAGAAAGGAGTCACAGAAATAAAAAGATTCGTTCCACAGTGCAATTTGTGTGGGTAGGACCAGTGCCAGGGTGGAATCCCAAAGGCAGGGAGGTGATTTAAACCAGAACTGAGCTGTGCTGCCAGTGCCAGCCCTTGCACAGGTTTACGGGCTCCTGGCTGATGTGGTTTAACACTTTGCAACCTCCAGTGCTCTTGAAAAATGGAGATAATTCAATAATTTCAATCCATTTTCTGATCCATCCTGCACTCTACAACCCAGAGAACCTCTTTGGGTAGCCTTGAAGAGTGGTTTCATTTCAATATCCCCTCACTTGAGAGCCTGTGGCTGCATTCCTAAATCTGTGAGTGATGGACTCTGCAGGGCAAGAATCCTGACACCCATTTCTTTCAAGCTTTCCCTTTGCTTAAAATACCTCCAGGTATTTCAGGATTTGGGCTTTTTTTTTTTTTTAAGCTCAGTATTGCCAATCTTATACTAATAAAGGCATAAGCCTGTACTTCAGAATCCTGAGTGGCATAATTATGACTGTAAAAATAGAACACTTTTTCATAAAGGCTGAGGTATTCAGATGACATTCAAGCAGCTGCATCTTCAAGAGAAATAGCACATATTAGGGTATTGCTAATAAAATTGTAAGTACTGGCAACACAGCGCTTCATGTAATCACAGTCCTCAGGATTTGTATTCCCTAGAGGAATTCCTTTGGACTGACACATCCCCCTACATGCAGTACATCTAAAACAGACCAGTTTGTCACCTGCTGGTCACCCAGTGATGGTGACACCAGGCTCCAGTTTGGATCTGGCTTTCCCTTTTGTCACAGATTTTCAGTGTTGCCTTGAGGAAAATCAACTTTTAACCTCCACTGCAGAGCACTGGGAGGAACATCCTGGTTCAAGGCCAGGGTTGTGGACACACTGGGCTCTATCTCCCACGGGGACAGAAATGAACTTTACCAAATCCCCCAGAATTAAATAGATTCTGGTAATGTTCTTCACAGCCCCAGCTTTAAAATAGGAGAGAAAGCACTGGCTTGTATCACAGAAATGTTCAGAAAATTAAAGACTTTGAAGCAGTTTGAGATCTAATCAGAAGTGCTACAAAGTGTCGTTAATTATGGTTAATTTGTTCTCTGGCTGTACGCAATTTTTAGCATGAGGTTCTCTGATACAATGATAATGAGGACTAAACAGGGATCTTAATGTGATTTCTGTGATTGTCGGCATGAACTTCACTTGCCATCTATTTCCAGCAAAGTGTGCATAAAATTAACCATCACAGCAGAGAATATTCAACGAGACATATTGGAACAAAAGCTTGAACTGATGCTTATAATTGTGGTATTTTCTTAATGAGTGACAGGTGCTCTGGTTGACGTGACGTTCTCACAAATCTCTTTTTCATTCAATAGGTTGATTCACAAAACCGTGCCCTGTTTGTGTAACCAAACAAGTGGGTTAAGAAAAAAGAACCTGAGCTCTACTTTTCTCCTTAAAGTTTTTTGTTTTTTTTTTCCTCTCCTGTTGTTGCTGAACAGCAGCAAGACTGCCTGAACTTTAAATCACTTAAATGGCTGTGTTACACCTACAGCTGAATGAATAATTCAGCTCCCAGTCACTGTCTGAATTTGATAGGAAGGAAAGGGGAGGGCCCCCGCGGGACTGGATGTGTGAGCAAGGGGGAAGGGGAAGGCTAATTAATTACACATTTGCAGTGGGGAATACTTTAAAAGAATCCACTTAAGTACTGTTTTTTTGTTACATATTGCTGATCACAGCTGAGAGCATAATACCAAGGCAACCATATTCCTGAAAACTTAACTCTTTGGGGCCTGTCCACAACAGACCAAAAGGAAGGGGAAAAGAGCCCAATCCCAAACCCAGCGTTGTGTTTCATTAGATAAACGCTTCAACTGAGGAATGATTCACCACCTGCTGATGTCACATTCATTTCTGGTGCAATTGCAATGTGAATTTCTTTTTTCCCCATGTTATTTTCAGAGATTTTCTCTCTGAAAGCAGTGCTGAGCTGGCTGCCTCTCCCGGGGCGTTGAGGCAACGTGGTAGTATTACCATTGACACCAAGGATGCAAATTATTTTTCTCTTGGCACGAGGAAGATTTTTGCTGCCAAGAGAACGATCTCTAGATTAAGCTTTTTTTAAATACTGTAAACTATTTTGGTAGAGGCAAATTACTGTGACTTGGTGTACGTGATCTCTGACTATTTTTAAGGCCCCTGTGGCAGAGTTGCAGAGCCTTCCTCTGGACTTGTACGGTCATTTTGGGAAGGAACCCAGGCCCCTTTTATAGCCAGACCATTCCCATTCTCTGCACAACAAACACCAGCTGCAGTTGGAATTGATTTATTTCAAATAGCTCTGGAATTATCTCTCTCTAACAAAAAAGTGCCAATTCCGAGGCGATGTTTAATGACTGCTTTTGTTTCATATTCTCACATGGGGTTTTATTCTTTGTCATTTTCTTCTCTAAAAATTCAGCAGACTTTGATCTTCCATTGCTCTGCATCATTAGTGAAGGAACCAGCTTCCTAAAAACCCGCTTTATTCCACTGCAAAGCTGATCATGGCATTGGATGTGTTTGGGAAGATGGTGATTATTGAATACTGGTGCATTTTGAGGCACTCCAATATCCAGCTGGGAAGAACAGTTGGAAATTTACTGCCACGGGTCTGCTCCCCTTCCACCATCCACTGCAGTATCTCCACAGTGGTTCCATGCAGTGCAGGCTGCAGGCTGCTAACCCTGATCCGTGTGAGCTCGTTAAGGAATCACTCCCTAAGTTTTGAAACACTAGCATTTACTACAACTGTCTGTTACCTACGCCTATGGAGATGTGGCAGCTCCCAAATCATTTCCCCTTCTGTCTCCCAGGGTGGGCTCAGCAATTTGTAAAATGTTGCAGAGCCCTTTGAGTGAAAAGTTTAAATGTTTTGGTTTAGATCCTCTAGTTCATGTGTAATATTTATTGCAGATATCAGGTAGAAGGAGAAGTGTGGGCCTGGGCCTCGACAGAGGCTTTAGGAGATGCTGTAACATAAAAGTTTATAAGAATGCTCAGAGTAATTTAGTTCTGGATTAAAATATAGCTGGCAGGAGAGATGGGCAATTACCTACTCGTTAATACAGACAGGGAATGCATTCTCCCTCCCAGCTATTATTGTCCATACCTATTATTTCAGAACCACTGGACACGGATGTGCCTCGCTGAGGCACAGCTTCCACAATGAGGTCACCTGCAGCTTGGAAGTACAGCTGTTCCCCTTGCCTTCATTTTTAATTCATGGGCTTGTTGTGGGTGTTAGTTTTTTTTATCTGCTGTTTATTCTGCAAGCCCCTTTTGGGCACATTGATGCCTCCAGCAAGCTTTGTGTGCCAGGGAATTATGGGTCCAGAGATTCTGCAAATCTGCATCCCAGCCAAAGCTTTTGAAAGCTGCTTCTTTTGAATGCCATGCATTCAGCTCACATTCCTTCTTTCCTTTCTGTCTGTGTCTCTCCCTTTTTTCCTCTTTTTTCCCTCTCTTCCCTCCCTTTCCCTCCTCTTTCTCCCCCTCTTACTCTTCATTTTCCCCCTTCTCTCTTTCCTGCACCCTTTCCTCTTTTTCCTTCTCTCTCCTTCTCTCTTCCTCCTGTCCCCTCTCCCCTTCTTTTTCTTTTTCCTCTTTCTCACCCAGTGATTCCCCCAGTGATGATAGAAACTGCACTGCACAGTGAACAACTTGGCTGGGAGGAGGAAGAGGGAGCTTTCCACTCCCTAAAAGATGAGATAGAAACCTCTGCACAGGATGGTCGAGACCATTCACTGCAGCCTGCCCGTGGTCTGATGTCTGCAGGACTCCAGGGGCTCTAAATGCCCACTGGAGAAGGTGTTGTGCCATTCAGCTCCTCCATCCCAGCCCTGTGATGTCTGGCTCATGGCTCCATCCCCAGGGATAACATCCTTCCCTTCCAGTCCTTTTTTTCCCCCCCTCACTCCCTATTTTATTTTTAAATATTAAAGCTCTCTGGGTTTCCCCAGTAAATCAGTGTGTGTGTGAAGTGCTGGTTACTTGTAGCTGGAGGCTGTTTTCCCCCTCTGATGGACTGTGAGCATTTTGTCTAAAACCGTCTCTTCTCTCCATCCCTCCTCCCATCCCTCCTCCCCCGCCAGCCTCAGCGAGCTCAGCTGCACATAATGACATCCAATCTGTTCAGGAAAAGAAGGAAAAAAAAAAAAAAAACAGGAGGGGGAGAATATTTCCCTTTGATTTATACAGAAGCTGAGTTGGCAGAGAGCTCAGCTCAGGGGTGGGTGGAAGGGGAACCAAAAAGCAAATTTGTGATGCATGGGCACACTCTCCCCTGGGGTGGTGCCAGCCAGCACAGCAGCCAAAGCCGCCGGAGAAGCTTTGCAGGTTCCGTGTGTGCGCCCAAGGCATCCTCCTTCCCAGCGTAGCACCCTCGCCATGCAAACACACCCCCACAGTCTGGGGTTAATTTAATTTTAAAATGACATTAGAGATAACACAGGCCGGCTCATTAGCACCAGACAAAACACACAGAGGCCTGCGCAAAGCCAGGCTCAGGCTCAGGAGAGGTCAGCAGCTTTGCTCATTCCAGCACTCAGCCCTCGAGCTGGGTCAGCTCTTAAGTGAGATGGACAGGGCTGGCTTCAGGGGGAAAAGGATGATGGAAAAATGATCCTTTTCAGGTGCTGGAGTGGGATTGTCTGGTGGAAATCCTAATATCGGGTCAAGGAATTCATGTGGATTTGTATCACGCCACGGAGGATCTTCCCAAGCACTTTATACCACATCTTTCCTTCACTTAGGACAACATAAGAAAAGGAATCCAAAGAGGCCCTGGCACTCCATCTGAATGCTTTGTGAGAGGGATTATGAGTGGAAGGGACAGCACGAGGTCAATGCAGGAGGTCTGGGCTGGTTCCATCAAGTCCTGAGCAAGTACAAGAACCTCCCGTGTCCATAATCTGACATCTGTGCCCCCCTTCACTACAGTTCTGGGTGTGTCTCATGGACAAAACTGAGGAAAAATAACCAATGTAGTACTAATTTGCCAGAGTTTATCTAAGATATAAAGCATGGAACGGAAGCCTGATTTTGTGTCTCCTGGTGATGTTCAGAAATACCTATTCAACTAATTATGATTTGAATGGCATTTTGCTGATAACTCTCTGGGTAAGTTCTGCCTCAAGGCAGGGTGGTGTGCAGGGAAGAGAAGGTGCTGCCTCAGCTGTGAATGAGAATGACTGAAAATGAGGGGTGTTTTACAGGACAGGCCCCATCCACTCGGATTCATTGAACATATCCCAGCTAAAATGGCATTTCAGCCTAGTCCAAGGCTGTGGGGAGGGATCAGCACTGGCAAGGGAACTGGATGTGAACAGCAGGATCCAGATTGCCACAGAAATTAACAGCGCCTGCTGTTATTAGGGATTGAACCAGCTGACCTGACAATAATTAATGGTCAGCTCAGTGGAGGAGGATCTGTCTCCTTTGGAGAGCCAGCCCCAAAGCCCAGCTGTCCTCCCTGCATCCCCTGGCAGGAGAGAACCTTGGAATGCCCAGACATTTAACTCCCAAACCCATGTGGCACCTGGGTGAGAGGTGACCCCACGTCTGCCCAGCCAGGGTGGGGGGGACAGAGCAGGAACACCCGTGTTCCAGCAGGCAATGTGCCCTGCAAGGTCACTTGTGACTGGCACAGAGAGGCAGTGCCAGCACGGGCACGTTGGCTGGGCTTTTCCTTGGCTCAGCCCCACCTGTGGACACGAAGCCAAGCAGAGCCAGGGCTCCCAGCCTGCAGCACGCTCAGCTCTCCTGCTGAGCTCCCAGGTGAAAAGGCTTTGTGCTGCACTGGATTTGTGATCCTGGTGTTTCTTTTCTCAGTGTCTCTGCTCCAAAGGACTCAGCAGATCCCACTGCATTTCAATATTTAATTCATCATCTCCACAAGGGCAGGTGAGCATTCCTATTCTCTAGGTAGGTCACCAGGGCATCCAGAGGTGACACAGTTTATCTAGGAGATGAAGTATGGAATGGAAGCCTGATTTCTTGTCTCCTGGTGATGTTCAGAAATACCTCTTCAGCTAATTATGATTTGAATGGCATTTGTAAGGCTCTGGGTCAGGCCCCAAGAACTTGGCCACTCTGCAGGTAAACACAGCCAAGCAGATGTTGTGAATTTAGCTCTGGACAGTTCTGGGCATGAAAGTCAGTGGGGCAGGGATTTACACATGGCAGACATGAATGCACAGACTGACAGAAGAGAATAATTGAGTCAATTCCATTCTATAGGCTTCACTTCATTGTTAGCAATATTGGAATATAAACTAAGGATTCAAAAAAAAGTAAAGACTTCTATGCTGCTAGGAGCTAAAACACCCAGATCTGCAGCTGAAATAAATGTCCAGGATGAGACAGAGGGTAGGGAAGACACAGATATTCCAAGCTCTGCCCCCAGGGAGGTGGAACCCTTCCCTGAGTGTCCAGCCAGGACCACGCAGCTTCTCAGCTTCCACCTCAAATCCTCCTTTTTGTTTGTCTCTTTTCTCTAGCACATTCTGTTGGTTCAGGGTGGTTGGGGGCTGGAGGGGGCTCTAAGCCTGGCTTTGGGGAGCAGAGCAGCCTTGAGCTCAGCACTTGCAGTCACTCAGTTCCCCAGTGCCTCAGCTCCCGTTTCTGCTGGCACCTGTCCTGGGGACACTCTGTCATCTGCAATGCCCTGGGGGACCCAAGCCAGTCCCTGCCAGATGGCCTGTGGCCAGGGCTGCTGGAAAACCCAATCACTGAGGCAAAGCCCTTCTATTTTACCCCTCACCACAGCTATCCAATCTCAACGCCCATTTGGGTGCTAATTAAAACCCTGGTCCTAAACTCTCCCCTCTACTCTTCTCCAGGTCTTCCCCTTTCAGTCTTCAGCTCTTCCCTTCAGCTGCAGGGTGAGAAATTAGTTTCCTACATAGGTCTGTGTGTGTGTGTTCATCTATAAATAAACAGACCAATATTCTGGTAACTGAATTGTGCCCTCCCCTTCCCTGCCTCAGGAGCATCTTGTTCCCATCTCTCTCCAGCAGAACAGCGAGCCAGAATGAAATGCCTGATTCCTAGTAAGTACTGTCAGCACAGCAGCTGGGGAGAAGAATATCTGAGGGAAATGCACGAGTGCACTGGCATTTATTTATTTCCTGGGGATATTTATACAGCACAGACCTCAGAGCACAAGTGCACTTGATGTTTCTGACAGAGAAGGAGGGGAAATGAGATTGGAATATCGGCTGCACCGTGCATTTTGTGCTCCCAGAACTGCCAGGGATGGCCCCCAAGGCTCTGGGACTGAGCCCTCGTGTCCGACTGCTGCGAGTGGGAGGCACAGAGCCACCAAGGCTGGCACTAGAACGAGATTAACTGCAAGCCCTGATTCTACTATCATGCTATTTTTTCTCCTCTAGGAAAAGTCCCTGCAAAAGGGTAGTGTCACCATTTGTCAAAAGTACAGTTTTTTCTTCTTTACCAAGGCAGAATTCCTTGGCTTCCCTGGGATATTTGCCTGAGCACACAGTGAGGGGAGCCTAAATCGGGTTTTAATTGTCCATGACTTGCAGTTTCTGGACTTTCCCAGCTCATTCCTCCCTAATCACCAAACATCCCCATGCTCCCATTTCCTGTAAACTTTTCAGAGTGTCTCTTTCCACTTCAACTTTCCATGTTCTAAAGAGCCAAGGTCCAGCACGGAGAGCTGGGTACGTGACAGCACCACAGATCCCAGTGCCAAACTGCAACTCCTTTTCCTGAGCATCCGTCTGGCCCCGTGCTCCCAGGGCCGAGGGAAACTGCTGCCCCAGACCTGTCTGCAGGAAAGCAGCACCTGTGGTGTCACCTTGGCTCATTCTTGGTGCACACCAGAGCCAAGGCTGCTCCCAGTGCCAGAGAACTGCCTGCAGGAGCATCCTGTGTGTGCCTGGGGGAAGAGGGAGAGGGAGGAAGAGGAAGGGCTGGGTTAGTGTTCATGAAAAAGCCTTCCCAACATGCTGCCTTCATCAGAGGGACATGCTGAGTAATTAACAGCCAACAAGGCCAGACAGGGGAGATCTTTGTTCCTGTTTGGAGGGCGAGGGCTACGGGAGAAATTAGGAAGAACGGAGATGGGAGCAATTTGGCCTCGTTCCACCAGTACACACTGCTTTATTAATAGGAGCTGCACATGTTCCTGAGCCGTGGAGCCAGGCAGACACTGCAGGGGCTGGCTCCTGGCTGCTGTCAGGCAGTGATTTACCACGGGCCACTCGCTGCCCTGCCACGAGGATGTGATGGAAGCGAACAAGGAACAACTGTCATGAAGTTGTTCCAAGCAGGAATTTATTTGCTAAGAACTGGTCTTTTAGCATAGCTTTTTTCCTAAAGCTGTTCAGACTTAAGAGTTCTAGGCAGATGATTTGTCTGCAGGGGCATCCCAGAGTTATTAAAATGCTCAGTATTCTTTCTTCTGTTTAGGAGCTGCCATTGTGGAAAGAACACTTCATATCCCACTTGTCTTTTCTTCACAGCTGACGTGCACCCAATTGTTTCTGTAATTGAGATAATCTGCACTCTGTTCTCATTAGATTATTCCCACCCACAAATATTCTTCATATGTCTTCAACCATGAAATGACCTGCTATAACACCAGCTGTCCCAGTGAGCCCACTGGAACTGGTGCTTGCATGAGTAAGGCTTAGAGCACTTGATCCCAAGCTATTTAGACTTTAGTCACTCAGTTGCTGTCTGGTCCTACAGGGAGGAGGGATGACTGTGTACAGCAGAGCAAGCCAGGAACATTTGATTCACCCTCACAGATCCTTTTGCCCATGTCTGCCTATTTGATTTAAAAATATATACATGCCAAGGGGCTTGATATGTCTCTTGTGCCCCATTTAGCATCTGCTGAGTGTCCCGGAGCAGCCTGGAGTGTAACACAAGTCACTGGAGGATAGATTTGATAGAGGCAAAAAACAAAGCAATTGATACCCTCAGGCTCCAGAAATCTTCAAACTGATTCTTGCTGACTACAGGCAACAAAGCAATTCGTGGCAACGTGGTTGAAAGTTCCTTTTATTTCAAAGCTGCTAAACCCTCCCTGGCACTTAAAGTCACTTTTCATAAGGCAAACCCAGTGAGCTTGCTGGGTTCCCAAGATCTCAGCCCCAGGAAGCCTTTAACAGGAGTCAAAAGAGACATTAAGCACTGGGGAGGAATCAGGGAGACATAAAACAGAAATTAGGGTTTAACATGGGGCCGTGGGGAGCTGAGCAAAGAAAAGGAAATTTCTTCACGTGTTATATCCCTTCTGTGCATGTCCCTTTTGGTCAGACCTTCAGCAGAGCTTCTTCTGTGGAAGTGGCCCACTTTGCCCAATGAATGAAGTGCACTCTGCAGATGGGAGCTGGGGTGTTTGGAAGCGGGTGTTTGGAAAGTGGTAGCCAGATTATTTTATTTTAAGGCTCTATTGCAGCAAAAGGCAGGAAAACAGACAGGGGGAGAGTAGTGAGTGGTTCACTGGCACCGATTGTCTACCACAGCAGGTTCAGCACTTCGATTTGAGTGACTTCTCTCTCCAGATGGTTGGTGGGAGCTGACTACCCAGATCTTTGCATAGCATGCTCCATAATGAAAACGTATGGCATCACTTGCTATCTTTTAAGAGCTTTTTTCTTCAGCCCAAGTATAGCTCAGTGTGTTATGGATCCCTTCTCTGCCTGATGCAGAAAATCGGGTCCCTGTCACCCGCCCAACCAGGGACTGGGAGCTGGGAGTTCCTGTGTTCAAGGCAGACTCACTCATGCTTTTACAACTGTATAATGCCACGAGGATGAGGAGTAGTCTTCCTGCCACGGGGAAATTGGTAGAATGGCCCCACTTTTCCAGATCATGTTGCTACTTTGCATGCTTTTGTCTGACCTAAATATTCAGCATAACTAGTGGTTCGTACCACCACACTGATTCTATGGGAACTGAGAAATTCTAGTATTCTAAAGAAAGTATCTCTGTGTCCTCTCACAAAGCACCAGGGATTTGGTAAATGGGCTTATAGAGGCAACATCTTCAGAAATGCAGGATTGGCATTTCCAGCTATCACTGGGTGGAAGCCACTGTCTGACTTTTCCAGCAGTGCAGGATGATGTTGCTTGCCCAACAGCACCTTCTGATTTTGTTTGAATAAGGATCACAACTATCTTCTTCTGAGTTGTGATGCCCAAAACAAACTACTTCCCTCAATATTGTAAAACAGAGAAAAAAGTCAAATATGTCTTGCTCCAATATAAAATACAAACTGTATTTCACTGTAATTTGGGGTCAGATAAAATTATCCTGTACACATCTTTCCATGTATCAGTTCCCAGGGACATTTTGACTGATATCTTGCCCAAAGCACCCAGGTCACTATGCCCTGTCCATGTTCAACATAGAATTATTTCCATAATTTTTATTTCCATAAATACTATAACTTCATTTTCTGGATATGAAAACCCACAAATCTGCCCTCTTTAATGTGTCCCCAGAGTCTTTGAAGTTGTCTTGTGACCTTGGGGTTTTTTTCTCAATGGCATCAGGATTTTGCATCTAAATCACAAGGCAAACCTGGGTTTGATTGGATTCTGCTGACTCCTTCCCAGGCAAAACCAAGCCCAAGCTCCTCAGCAGCCACTCTCATGCTCTGGTTAAGCTCTGCTTGTCACACATGATATGTGTGACACACTGGATTCCCTTTGTTTCCTCCAACTTTTGATTTTCCATCTGAGACGTGGAATGAACTGGGAAACACAATCAGTGGGAAGAATATACAGGAAATGGAAGCCATAAACAAAAGTGCCTGGTTGAGTCTCCCTGAGGTCTGGAGTACAGTTGTTGAAACAAAGCACTGGTGACCCCAAAAGATCTGAAGCTAAACAGAATCCTTTCAAGATGGAAATGTGGGACAAAGATGGCAGAGATGAGTTGGTAATGGCCTCATCTTTTCTTTTGTAGGCTCTATTCCAGATGGAGCTTTAAAACAACAGCAGCATGTTGGACCCACACAAGGGCAGGGCTCAGAGTAAGGAAACCTTCATCTACTCTGAGACTCATGATGGGATTTTGTCTTCCTAAACCTGGAGAATTGCCTTTTAAAGATCCAAACAGTCAGGGCTGGAGGCATCTTCAATTCAGCTGCCATTTCAGGACTAATAAATACAAACCTTTATAATCTATTTCTGAGGCATATAAAAAGAAGAAAATACCTGATGTTAATATCTGAGATGGGCTTCAAAAGAGGCACTCTTCTTCCTAGTCACAAAAATCAATAATCCTCTGTAAGTGTCCAGATTTCAGCAACCAGAAGCTCCAGCCTTCACCCATTAGCAGGAGGGAAACAGGGAAATGGTGTTATTCTCACAGCAGGGGATAACAAGGGCATATTACATGCATTTCTCAATGAGAGATCCTCGATTTTGAACTTTGGAAAATCTGGATGCTTCCCAGAGATGTTACAAAGAAAAGGTTTGGATTCTGCTTCATGGTATAGGTGCTAAGCCAGCTTGAAAATGTTGGCATCATCACCAAATGCCAAAGTTCATCACACCTAGGTAAATTCAGCTTTTTACTGCAGGGTGGTCAAATGCTGGAACCAGTTTCTCAGGCAGACTGTGGAGTCTCCATCCTTGGATACAGACAAAATCCAACTGGACATGGCACTCAGCAAAGTCCTGAGCCTGCCTGAGCAAGGTCTTGGACCAGGAGATCCCAACCTCAATGATTCTGTGATAAACTCCATCCTTGTTTTGTGTCATCATGAGAATTTCTAGGTGACTCAAAAATTCTTCCATTCTAAGAATTTGGGAGCCTTAACATTAATTTAAGTGGGATCAAATTCCAAGATGTCAAGGTGGCAGAAAGCTCTTTATCTCATAAAGCTCCTGGGCACCTTTTACTGGAATTAACTCTGGGCTTTTCCCCTTCAGACATTCTCCAGCCTTTGCAAAGGAAACTGCAGTAACAAATCAGATTCTGCAGTACAGCATTTTAAGTCCTGAAGCAAAATTCAGCAGTTTTAGAGGGACAGCATAAAAGGGAATGGGGCGGGGGAAGTGGGGTGGGAAGTATTTATAATCCCTTTAATATTTTAAAATTTAATTATATCCAAATTGGGTTAGCGAGACTGACAAGAATACTGCATCTAAAGCATGGAGCCCAGAGGCAGCATTGGAAAATGAGAGGAGAAATTAATAATAAAAAACTCCTATTGCTTCAAGGCAGCAGACTGGAACACTGACATTCCATTACTCCGTCTGTCTGCTGAATTCATTTAGCATCTGTGGCCTAAATAGGCTAGTTTTAAAGAGGCATGCTCCAGTTTTCATGTTGGCAGGGGGTGGGGGCTGTCAGAGGATTTTTCTTCCTTGAAATCCGTCTCGGGAAGGCACATCAGGCTGTGGTTAACAGGGGAGAGTCCCTCTGACCTCGCAGCAGTTGTAGTTAAGTGATACCTTGGAGGGTTCTGCAAAGCCTTCAGAGTGGGGGTGCAGCACTGGGGGCACTGCAGCTCCATTTCCCAGGGCACAGCAGGAGCAGGGATGTCGGGCATGGAATTGCAGCCCGGGGTTTCACTCTGCCAAGGCACGAGCTCAGCCCTCACTGAAGCCCAGCCATTTCCAGCAGCTCTGAATTCAAAGGTGTATCAAGGGGATAGCACAGAATTAACAGGACAGGTTGGGAAATGTTCTCCTGCTCTGAACCCCCAGCAGTGCCCAGCAGCCCCTGCCACAGCCTGTGCCCCCCAGAACTCCCACTTCTCCCTCGGGATGCTCCTTCCAACTCCATCCCAACCTTTGGGAAGGGCAGAGGCAGCCCCTGGGGCAGGGGGCCCAGGGAACCCACACAAGGAGAGCCCAGGAGGGGGAGAAGGGAATGATTCTCCAATTTACTCCCCAGAAACCTACAGATGTTTCACTTTTGGGTATTTTCTGAAACATCTGGATACCAGGAGGATAAAAGGTACCAGTGTAACCTCCCAGTAAGATCAATTGTTTAAAGCTTTCTGTGTATTTCCAGTCTTTTTGGCTTTCTTCCCAAGCTTACAGAAACAGGTCTGTGACTTTCCTTGGAGTAGAATATAATGTATTCTGTGTAGTTCTATTTTTTTTTGTTTCCATTTTATGCAAATAAACTTTTATTCCCTTTCCCCTGATTTATCATCTTGAAGGTCTTTGTGTAAATTATGCAGAAAGGAAAACCATGGATTTTATGGGAAGTCATATAGAAGCTGTTAAAATTGGCCTCTTCTCCTCCTCCTCATTGTTCTTTGCTCTCAGTGTGGATTTTATCAAAAGTTTTTATCGAGTTTAATGGAGATTACCCAACAGACAGAGACATGATAAAAAATTTTACGGATGCAGCCGACCATGAAACACAGCCGTGCTTTTTGATTTCAAGCATGTAGGGTTTTATCCAGCAAGATTCTCCCAGCTACCTGCAAAACCCAAGTTTTCTGAAGCGTTGGCTGGTGGAGAATGCCTTCCCCCAGGAAGAGAAGAGGGAAAGTGAGATCCTCTGCTTTCTTCACATTATGTGCTGGGAGAAAGAGCTCATGAACTGCCCAGAGTTGCTGTCAAGGAGATGCTGCTGATTTCTGAAAAAATTTAATTATATTTTGGACATTTAAAGAATTTTGCCTATTGTCATCCAGCCATAACCAACATTGACACAAGCACTCTCCACCAAAACAATTCTTGTCCTAAAAATTTAACCACAGGTTTAATCCTTTCTCTGGCATTTTTTTTCTATCACTGTCTCCTTCTTTGGTCACCTTCTGCTTGATTCCACAGTCACTGAAGTCAGAGCCAAATTGGTTTAAGAATGTGTAAATACTGCATTAATGTTTCTTGATGTCATTTCCAGCCTCTACCTTGGCTGCTCCTAAAAACAGGTACTCTAAACTTTCTTGCTTTGTCTTGAATTTGTTATTTATGCTTTCAGGAGGGGTATCTTCTTTTTGTTTTTGCATTTCAACAGAACTGAAAGTAAATACCTGGCTTGCATCTTCCCAAGCACATGTGCTGCAGGGAAATCTAACCACTGGAGAGCTGCTTTTAAAGAGTTGTGTTATTCCTTCTTCCTCCCATTAGGCAGCAGTCCAGCCAAATTTACCTTTGCTTTGACTTAAACATTTTTCTTTTCTAGTCTTTTTCTACAGCAACAGTCTGGCCTTAGGCAAATCTCCTGGGAGACTTGGTTAAAATGCACCTGTGCTACACAGGCAAACAGATATTGCAGAGTTGCTGGTGCTCTCTCTTGGCCAACACTGTAATATTTCACTGGGGCTCTTACGGGATTCGTCTCCATCACAAAGGAAATGTCCTGTAGTGTTGAAAGAGGACTTAATTTCAGTTATCATTATTTCATAGAATGAGAGCTGTACAGTTATAAATCACCAGAGAGTTTTCTGCCGTTTTCATTGAATTCTTTCTGCTTTAGGCTCACCACTGTTTCTTCCAACTCACAGCCACCTCTGCTAAGCTTCCTTCTTTATCTGCTTACTTCTGCCTTTCCTTTTTTCTCTGTGGAAATAAATAAGTCCCAATTAGACCCCTGCCCAAAGATGCCAGGTTGCTCATCATCTTTTTCCCTTTGTATCTTCATGGCACTGCCTGCCTTGATAACAAACAATTCTGTAATCACATCAAAACTAGCAGGAATAAACCTTTGATGAGTATATATATAACAGATTCCTGTTAGAGATGTGTTTATTAATGGCAGTCATAAATCATTGGTTGGTGTGATTTCACTGACTTGTATTTAACTTGCATTTGACAGGTTCCATCTCTTTAAGAACTTTCCTTCAGGGAGTAGCTTAGTTCATTTTTCTGAAGAGAAGCAACGACCTCCCCCAGGTTGTTTCTTGACTGAAGTAATTGCTGTGACTCCTCAGGTCCCAGACAACCAACAGATAATTAGTTCCAATTAAGTTCTCTCACAGGGGCTTACGAAATTGCCATTTGGAAGCAGCAGGTTCTCCTGGAAGGTGAACTGAACAGTGGGGAAGGGAGCACCAAAGATCAGAGCCAGAGGAAGATCAGTCCTGCTGTGGTGCTGCTTTTGGCTTTAGCAGGGGTATGTACCAACTATGTTTTTACTTTTACACCTGGGGTTGCTCAGTGTGGGTCCTTGTTGGGCTTCTTTCACTCTTTAAAAAGGGGAGGGGAAAAAAAAGAAATAACTTTCAAATGGCCACTGTGTGAGAGATGTGCTGATGAAACCCAACAGCACCTGAGCTCTTGCACAGAGGCAGGAGCAGCCCTGGGGGTCACCTGTGCTGTCCCTGCAGAGTTTGTGTGCCTTGGGTCAGTGGGGTTTGGGTTTCATAAGGACTCCTGAGTAACACACAGGGTCTGACCCATTCTTACTGGTGCCACTGTTCTTAGCTGCTTCTTACTGGTGCAACTTTGGGGATCTTAAAGCTGCTTCTTAGCCAGAGAAGGATCATGTCTTTAACTGTCTGCAGCCTGTTGCTTTATGTGGGAGTCAGGAGGGAGTTGTAGAACTTATATTAAAAGACAAAAAGCATCTATGAACCTGACACGTGACTAAGAGCACAAAAAGAGCTGCAGATTTTAATTTAATCCCTGTCTCAGTTGCTGTTATTTCTGTTGTCTGCCCTTACTGGTGGTGTGTGTTGTGCTACTGTTGAATTGTGTGCTGGCACATTTATTTAACCAAAATGCAGTTCCAGGATGCAATGGGTACAGCTCTGTACTTGCCCCTGGCTCTTGGAGGGTCTGTTGCTCTGAATTCCAGTTCCTGGCCATACTTTGAGCCAAGACTGTGCTTTTTATTGTAGACTGGAGAAAGCAAATGTATGTAAAACACCAGTAATGTTAATCTCATCCCCCAATAGTGCCAGCATTGTCCACCTGCTCTGGTAGTGCTGCAATTTAAACCTCCCTCATATGGTTTCTACCAAGCCTGGCCAGAGTCTCTGCTCCATTGGCACTAATTAATTAATGACTGAGGAGCTGCTCCACCAGGGCTGAATCACTAGGTTGGAAGAGACCTTTAAGTTGGTTGGTTTTGGAGGAAAGAGGAAGAAATGCTCTTGAAGAGGTTCTTTGGGTTGGTCATCTTTGAACCTACAAGGTCCCTTTGAGCTCTCTGGGGTGCCACAGTGGGCACCTGGGAAGATCAGGAAGCTCTATATTCCATGGATTCAAGTATTCTTCTTTTTGTCACCCAAAACCTCCATCAAGCTTTCTGTGGTAGCAGTTAAGAGACTCATCATGAATATGCATGTCTCAATTTACTGACTTCCTTAAAATCTGAGTGTGCTTGAAACTGTTCCTTCCTTTGGCATGACAAACTTTGCTCAGACAAGGAGAGGCATATTTTGAATAGTGTGCAACACTTTGTTCCATCCTATACTTTCTACTTGCTATAGCCTGATGAATGAGAAATTATGTTTAAATAACAGATAATATTTACTAGTTTTCATCTCTCTATAAATCTAGAAACTTGATTACTGAGAGTTGAAGTATGTGGGTTTCAGTGGCAGAGGGGGAAAAAAGAATATCACAATCTATTATTAGCCCAGAAGAAAACCACTAGTTTTCCTTTTTTATTCCTATCTTTTTTAGCCCAGGAATTTCTCTTTCTAGTGATACAACTCAGCCACTTCTCATCCCGACCGTGTGTAGATATTTGGGCCTTAAACCAACCCCTGCAGAATTCTGAGCTTTATTCACAAAATGGCACTGGCCTGAATACAAAGTGCCACACTTTCTGTGGGAGGAAGAAGACAGGAAAAATGTTGTGGCAGGTGGCTTAAAATAAATAAGACTCAAACAAGCTCTGCTTGGAAGTGCTCAGAGCTTGGGAATGCTCAAAGCAGGCCCTGCAAACCTGCTGGGGAGAGCACTCGGGGGAAGGTCACTTGCAATTATCGTATGGTTTTGCAATTTTTTTTTGCCTGGATGTTATTACAACCAACGCTGTGTGCATTTACATCCTAGGAGATACATAAACTAACCTCCAAATACCACCCCAAGCCCCTAATTATAAACCCAGATCTAGGGAATGTACCATAGACCTGTACATTAAATATAATGCACCTGAGACCAGGACTTGGCTTTAAAGCTACAGTTTTACTTAAGTTTTTCACTGCCTGGATTATAATTTTAGTAATATGAATAAGAGACTGTGCAGATGCTAACCAGATGCTAATATCCAACTGTAGTTCCACATGTTTCCATGTAATAACTAAGTGTTACTATGGTGATAACAGATTCACTGGAGGTTTGATTTAATAAAGCAGGATTGCATGTTAGTGTCTGTGCAGTTGCCATAGTTTTAGCCAAACAATCGTGCTGCTTCAGACTGAATTGATGGTGTTGCCACTGAGCTGAGTTTCCCTTGTAAATCTGTTTTTCAGGAATAAATTTGCTATGTAAGCAGGTTATAGTATACTGCTTTAATTGATCCCTCTTCCTCCAAATGGCAAAAAAAGGATGGTTTTGAATATGAGCACAAAAGTCATTTTGCTTAGAGGTGGGGGTTCTTTTCCTTTCCCTCTTTTTTTCTGTGCTGCGTTTGACTTCAGATTTAAAGATCTTTAAGCCAACTGCCCAAGGCTTGCCAAAGGAGCCAGAGAAGTCAGAATAAGCAAAGAATCTAAGTTGGCTTTCACATGAGAACACCTGTGTTTGCAAGTGACAGCAAAGGATGTTCAGTTTTATTGCCACCCGTCCCAGAAACTGAGCTGTAGGGGCTTGAGTGTTATTATTTTAAACTTATAAAGTGCAGTCTGATGGGTACTGATGGCCAAATTCTGCAGTTCCCAGCTCAGCAGGTCTGTTTCATTGGTTTAACATATAACAGAACCATGAGCAGTTCTGTCTTTGGTTCTGCCTTTCCTGCCTGATCATTCCCAGATCCACGGGGCTGCTCCCTGCACCGTGACAAGAGAAGGCAATGGAGCTTCCACTCCCAGGAAAGCTGGGCCCAAATGAGTCCATTTCTTCCCTGACCCCAGGACTGTTGCTTCTCCACCTGGTGGGAAGCTCTGTGGCTATTTCTAGTGCAGGATCTTCTTAACCCTCTGTACCTCTGCTTCCTTGCCCTCCACAACTCCCTGACAGGAGGGTGCAGGCTCTGCTCCCAGGAAGAAAGGACAGGACAAGGGGAAACGGCCTCGAGCTGTGCTAGGGGAGGCTCAGGTTGGACAACAGCAGGAATTTCTCCATGGAAAGGGTAGTCAGGGGCTGCCCAGGAAGGTTTGGAGTCCCATCACTGGAGGCGTCCAAGGAAGGGCTGGACATGGCACTCAGTGCCCTGGGCTGGTGACAAGGTGGGGGTGAGTCAAAGGCTGGACTCGATGATCTTGGAGGTCTTTTCCAACCTCAATAATTCCAATATTCTATCCATGTGCTTGACCTGGAGAGCAGCCTGTCAGTCAGAGCTGGGAACTCATCTACTTTCTACAAGATCACGAGGAGCTTCTGGTTTCTGTTACATCTTAATAATAGAAATAATAATAACAATCATTAATAACTCTAATGATAGTGATAACCTTCCAGCTGAACATGTGCAATTTGTATTGCCTCAGCATTATTCCCAGGCAGAGCTTCATTGATATTCAGTGCATCGGCGTGTCTGTCACTGCTCCGTGCACTTTGGGTCTGGAATCCTTAGGGAGCCTCGCAGCTGTCAAATTGACTTCCATCATTTCTTTCGGAGCTGAGAGACAAATTATCCAGCCAGCCATCAGCCTAGGCTCTGCAATCGAACTTGCAATCTCTAAGTGATAAAATGCTGCCTCCCAGGTCAGACAAACAGTCCGGCTGTGAGGAGGGTTGAGCTGGCTGGGAGTGTTGATACTGTTTGTTGGTGTCCCTTTATTTTTTTTTTTTTTTTTTTTAAAAATTGCTTCCGGGCTTTTTTTTTTTTTTTTTTTTTTTTTTTCTTTTTTTTTTTTTTTTTTTTTTTTCAGAAGCTGCTGCTGGGCTTTTTTTTTTTTTTCCTTTCTTTTTTTCCTTTTTTGTGTCTTTTTCAGAAGTGTTCATGGTCTAATGATCCGGCAGGCGCCTGGGTGAGTCACTGACATATGTCGGCTCGGAGTCCCACTGGGACAGACGCCGCTCCTGGGCGCCGCTGACACGGAACCGGGAGGACGGGCTGGCCGTGGGACGGCAAAATTTACCCCGTCAAAGAGACTGGGGCGGTGAATGAATTGGAAAGGCTTTCCCAGTGTTTCATCCGCGTTAACTGCGAAGAGGTTTGGGCGAGTTTGTTCTGCATCTTCAGAAGAACCTCAGTTCCATCCCCACTTCTGTGCTCAAGCCGTGACTCGAGGGTTTTGCTCAGGGTTTTTGCCCTACCCTGGACACACCGACCCCTTGGCTCACAGCGGGCAGGGGCGGGCTTGAACGAGGCAAAATCCGCAGGTGGGACCCGACGGCTGCCAAAAAACCACCGGGGGATCCACCCCGGCAGCTGCGGGCTGAGGGACGGAGAGCTCCAGGCCAGAGGGGGAGAGGTGGGGAGCTCCCGGAGGAGGAGCAGCCCTCTGGACTGGAGGGATGGAGAGCTCCGGGATGGAGGGATGGAGGGCTCTCGGCCAGAGGGATGGAGAGCTCCGGCCTGAGGGACGGAGGGCTCCAGACCAGAGGGATGGAGAGCTGCATCCGGAGGGAGGGAGCGCTCCCGACGGCGGCTCTTCCCGGGCGGCTCCGCGGGAGGCGGCAGCTGCTGCTCGGGCCCTGCCCCGGGCCGCTCCAGGGCCGTTCCCCGGCGCTCCCAGGACGCTCCCGGGCCCGTTCAACCCCTCAGGCCGTTCCCCGGGAGCCCCGACGGCGGCGGGGGGGACGGGGCGGGCAGCGGCCGCCAGGGGGCGGCGGCGCCTGAGGGCCCCCTCAGCGCAGCGGGGCCGGGGACACCGGGACGGGAATGCCCGCTGGAGCTGGGGGAGACCCCGGTCAGCCCTGCGGGATAGGGAGTGACTCTGCCCCTCTGCCCAGCCCTGTCAGGCACATCTGGAGTGCTCTGTCCAGCTCTGGGTTCCTCAGCACAGCAGGGACGGGGAGCTCCTGGAGCGGGGCCAGCGAAAGCTGAGGAAGGGCCTGGAGCGCCTCGGTGCTCAGGAAAGCTGAGGGAGCTGGGGCTGCTCAGCCTCGAGAGGAGCCCGCAGCCCTGGGTGTCCCTGTGTGCAGGGAGGGGCAGAGCTGGATCCAGGCTCTGCTCTGGGGGCCCAGAGCCACAGGCAGGGCCTGAGCCCAGAGACTTCCACCTGGACACCAGGCAGAACTTTACCAGCACTGGAACAGACTCTCCAGAGAGGGAGTAGAGTGTCCCTGTTACACTTTTACATGACAAAGAAAGTGTCCCTCGTGGTGACATGACCATAGTGTGTCACTGGCTGCATGCACTGCCCATGGATGAGGATTTGCCTTGTGATCCAGTTCTCTTTTGTATGATCATCCTTTGTATGATCCCGTTGTCATCATCATCAGTTGTGTTTGGGTCAGGCTGCAAGCAGGATCTGCAGTGTCCTCGTGAAGATTTGAAATACAGCCTCTCCTTCAAAACAGCTCAAGTTTGGTCAAACCCACAGAGGTACTTTCAAGTCCTTATTTCCTGCTGGTTTTATTGTTTCTTTGCGCATATTGCAGTCAGGATTAATTGTTGTTGTAGCTTTTGTGGTTCCAGACTGGTTTGAGTTGGAAGGGACCTTCAAGTTCAACCTGTTGCACCCCTGCCATGGGCAGGGACATCTTCCACTATCCCAGGCAGCTCCAAGCCCCATCCAGCCTGGCCTTGGACACTTCCAGGCATCCAGGGCCAGCCACAGCTTCTCTGGTGCCAGGGCCCCACTACCCTCACAGCCAGGAATTCCTTGCCGATATCCAATCTAAACCTACTTTTTGTCAGTGTGAAGCCATTCCCCCTTGTCTTGTCACTCCAGGCTCTTGTAAATAGTCCCTCTCTGCCTTTCTTCCAGACCCCTTCAGGTACTGAAAGACCACAGTCAGGTCACCCCAAAGCTCCCAGGTTTGGTGATAAAATACTTCGCATTTAAAAGTGGTGTAAATGTTCTGCAAGTTAAATAACAATCTCCAGCATTTCTTTTTCCTCAGAACGCTCCAAAGTTACCAATTAGCATCAGTATCAGGGTTTTTTATACCATTTCCTTTCAGGTTTTTCACTTTCCTCTTTCTACCACCTCAGCTCTTAATTATGGCTGTCAAACAGAGCACAAGCCAGACATGGCATTTAGCAACCTAATTCTACCATCCTTCTTCTTTTCCATTTCCTTTCCTGTAGCATTCACAAATGCCTGTACCAGTGGGTACCTCTGACATTTCCAAATTGCAATTTGACGGTGTCAAGAAGGTTCATGAATTATTAAAACGTCTCAGCATCATAAAGGTTGGAAAATTACATGTAATTTGACAAAACAAGCGCACACAGAAAAAGAAAACCCCACCCAGGCATTCCCAAATCAAGAGAGCACCTTTAAAACTTTCCTTTGAATTTGCTTAAAAGGCTCCAATAGTAGGAGAGCTGCATGAGTCATTCTCTCTGTGTCTCTCTCTAGAACAGGAAAGCTCGCAGAGGGTGGAGGCATGTCAGCACAGTGTGGTACACTCTAAAATATCAGCTGAAATGACTAGGCTGGAGAAGTGGGAGGACTGATATTAGTCACAGCCGCTGCACAGCTCAGAAGATGAAGGCTGGAGGAATTACCGGACAGGCATCTGCCACTCTGCCCAGACTCTGAAAACTATCTGGGCTTCTATCTGGGCTTCAGATCTCTTCAGCCTTCCTTCAGAATGCCCCTCTTCCCCTTTCACTGTGACACTCACTGCCTTGGCCACGCAGAGCAGCTGTGATGTTAGAGAGTGGTTGAGCTCACCCCACAAACTGTACCAGCAACTTCCATCTGGGATCCCTGTGCTCCAGCCTTTTATTCCGTGTCCCACTGGAGAAGCTGCCACCATCCAGCTCCGTGAGCTTCAGTGGGATGAGGATCTGTGCTGAGATCACAGGGAGGTCTTTGCTGGGCTCTCCTCCTGCAGCAGCTCTGTGTCTGCACAGTGGGGCAGTGATGCATTCCCATTTCCCAGCCCCTGTTCCCTCGCCATTCCTGGCACTCGCAGCTCTCTGCACGTGGCCTGTCCTGCACAGAAGCCCTGGATTTGTCCTGGTGACCACAACACACACATCAGGAACTGGGATGAACTGGGATGTCAGCACCATGTCAGGCTCTGGGACTGCAGTGGTACCAAATTAATTTGGTTCAAGAAAAGGGGCAGTGTGTGCTCTGGGTGTGTGAGTTCCCCAGTTATCACGGAAGAAAGCTTTCTGAACACCAGCATTGTTCTAACATGATGAATATTTGCTTTGGTGTCTGCAGCTGAGGGATTTTGAAGCATTTTACACACTTCAGCTCGCCTCTGTGTGCTCATCTTGCTCACCCAGTGCATCTGAAACCATTGTTTAAACCTACTTTATATGCAGAAAGTGGGGTGACCTGACAAATTTTGCAAGAAACAGCTGGTGTCAGCCACAAGCTGAGCTCAGGAGCTTTCTTCTCCAGTTCATGTAAAGTTCTTGTCCTGCAAAAAATTGTGAAGCCAAATGAGTAAGAGAAATGCAGATCACACAGCATTGCTTTGTCCTGGGGGGAGCATGGATACTTCCAAATTTCTGTACGAAATTTTGCCCAAACTATCAATTTTTGATAGTTTTTAAGCCCAGGCTGTGTGCCTCATGCCAGGTATTGGTTGTGCTGATCAGGTCATGGGGACAGTTGGGTTTGAGCCAAGCCCCAAACACCCTGAGGAGCAGGACAGAGCTGGGCCCTGCTTTGTCCAGGTTTTGGTGGAGTGTGTCCTCCTGCTCATTCAGAGATGGGAGGAGGTTTGTACTCGGATGAACTCCTCAAAAAATACAAACACCACTTTGCTGTCAGACCCTCTGCTCAGCCTGGAGATGTTTGCAGGATACAGACCCCTGATGTAGCTGAATTGTTACCAGAAGGTGTTTCATTAAATAGCCCAGATCTGCCTCTGTTCTATGCTGGTTTATCTCCCTGCAGTGTATCTGATAATCTTATATATCACATTTAACCAAGCCAAAAATAAAACCTGCAGCAGACCTTCCTGATTGTCTGTGACTGTCTGGAGAAGTGATTTCCTCAGCCCTGTGAACTGGTGTGGATTTGTTCTTACCCAGCTTTCAGCCTGTTTGCCACGTGCAAATACTTCCTTAGTACTTGCTCCTCCAGAAACATTTTAATGTCAGCTATCATACCTTTTTCTTTGAAAGAAAAAAAAAAAAAGTCACGATCATTTACTCTAATTTTCTGACAAATTCTGAAAGTAATTTTTGGAATTGTACCATTCCTCTGCCCTAATTGGGTGCCTGGAAAGCATCTTAACAGCTGTCAAGAATTCTCAAGTGAGTAAAATACAGTATGAAAGCTCATGAAAGTTATAAGTGAGCTGTACTAGCTGATGTTATTAAATCATTTCATTGGTTAGAACATCCAGAGTAGTTCACCCTTCCCTCCAGGCTGGCCACTGATTTTTTTATGGCTTATATTGAAATCTGCTTCCCAAACCATTATTTTCAGGATGGTAAAGGTGATAGCAGCCAAAGAAAAAAGACCCTCTCACCTTTCATGGTGAAACTTGTCCTCCTAAATGCATTTGTTTGCTTTTATGATTTATTTTCTTTTGATCAGAACCATCTGACCCTCGTGTTTAAAGGAATGTTCTTTGCAGTTTTGAAGTCTGCCTGTTGTAACATCAATCCTGCAACCTGCAGTGAGAGGAGCTGGCAGAGGCATCCTCAGCTCATACTCAACACATCCATCCCTCTTGGCATGCCAGGCACCTGCAGCACATCAGCACTGTCCTTGGTCCCTGTGCAGAGGGAAGAATCCAGGCTGCAAAGTTACAGATCCTCCCATTCTGTGAGAATGTTTTCATATGTGCAAAATCCTGCACGTGCTTGGTTTCCTGAGCCTTCCCTCTCGGCTTTTGGAGAGGCAGCTTTCTTGCTCAGTTTGAAATGCATTTTCTTCTCCTCTGCACAAAAAAAATACTCCCAGCCTTTCCATCACCTGTGCTGGTTTTCAAGGCAAAACCAAAAATATTGGATGCTGGGAGAAGTGCAGCATGAGCACAATGTGCTAACAACTCATCCAGGATCCAGCCACTTCCCACCCGTTCCCTGCACAGATCCAGGATCAGTGCCCGAGCAGTGAGTTCATGCAGCTCTGGGAGGAGACAAGGAGAGCTGAGGTGGGGATCCTGTGATCTGTGGGCTCTGTGTTTTGTGTTCTGAAGCTCTCTGCTGTCAGAGCAAGGCAGGGGACAGTCTGTGTTTGGTTTGTCATGGAATGTCGGGGCACAGAGACAAGCAGTTCCTTTCCTGGGGCCCTTTCTTGTCCTTTGAGGCTGCTGGCTTCCAAGGAGGAAGCTTTTATGAATAACAAGTCCTTGGAGTTGCAGGAAGAGTCAGAGTGCCAATTCCTGGTTTGTGGCAAACACGATCCCCTTTTCTGTTGAGTTAAACCTCTGGATTTTGCCAAAACTCCATTTTCTATGGACCAAAAGAAAGCAAAACACCATTTTAGCCTTGACCTTGTCCCATGTGTTTTTGGAAATTCAGCCATCGTTTATGTACCTAAGCTGGGAGTTGAGCTCATTTGGAAAATCTGTGATAAAATTTGGTAGTGATCTATGAATATGTAGCACCTTTTTTGTGCAGGGGTTGGTAGTCAGAAGGAACAATATTGGCACAAAAATTACTGCTTCAGGTTTGAAATTCTTGCCTCTTAATTATTTCAGATGGACATTCATCAGTTATTCAACTGCATAAACACACCCCTGGTTTAATTTCTGGTTTAAATTGTTCTCATTGAGGAGCTACTCTTGGCTTACAGGAGTCTGAGATGAGAAAGCAATTCTGATGACGTTTGTGTGGTTTGTCTCTGACTGCCTGTCCTTTGTAAGGCTCTCAAAATGTAAGGGTAAAGTAAACAAATAATGGGTTAAAAGTGAGTGTGGTTGTATTTTTTCCTTAGAGCAAGTCAGGCAGTACTAGAGAGGGCTGTGCTGACTGTACTGACATTTCACTGCAGTCACTGACCAGGTACTTCTCTGGAAATGATTCCCAGCAGCTTATTTCATTATCAGACGTAAAATAGGTCACTCTGGGGCTTTGAATTCTGTAGTGAATCTGTTCAGGTGACCTCACAGCAGCATCCTGCAATCTGCCATGGTGGGTTGGAGCAGCAACAATTTCTTCACAGCGTGAACCTGCCACTGCCCTCCCTGGTCCTGCTTTGAAGTAGGTCAAGCCTGTGAACTGCAGAGACTCCGTGGACCCCTCGTTTATTCCACCATTGCTGCCTCAGGATGCAGAGTAGAGCTCTCCTCCTGCACCCACTGAGCACTGGAGCTCAGGTGCACAGAGAACAGGGAGTGTGTGCTGGGCCTGCACCACAAAGGCTCTCCCTGGCCTCCTTCTGCAGCTGGAAGAGGATAATCTGCAAAAACAAACTCTTAAAGGAGTGGTTTCCACCCAGTTGTTTACCAGTGGTTCTTTTCATCCCTGTTCTCTGGCTTTTCTTTGATTTTTTTGTTGTACTGTCTGTTTGAAGGTGCTGCAAGTTGCATAACCATGTCCAGCTTTTACTTAAAGCTGTCTCAGTGAGCACAGCTTCATCCTCAGATCCAAGAGAGTCACCTGAGCCTTACTGGAGTGTCAGTGACTGAATTCTGGGTTTTTTTTAATTTCCTTCTCAAATCAGGATTTTTCTTTTTCCATCTTTGAGTAGGATTTACAGGCTGGTAAAATAAAGTACAGAATGTTACCACTGTTTTGTTTCTTTTTTTTTTAATCATAGCAAGAAAAGGCAGAGTTTCCTGTTAGTACAGGTGTTCTCGAATTTCACTAGTGACTAGTGGATGAGAAACTTAAAGAAAAACTTGTTTAACTTTGTCACTGATATGGAAGGAAATGTCCCAAGGTACTTGTCAGATGGTCTTCTTTATTAATGATATTGCACAATTAGATATTGCACAAAGGTTTGTCATTAAAGGCATTTCTAAGGAGAGTAGATTTAATTTTCCCCTTTACTGACTGAGGAAGTTAAGGTCTAGAGAAAGGAAGTGATTATTTAGAAACCCTAGAGAGGAAACTGAGCCCAGGGTTCTGTATAATAACCATGTAGACTGTGCAGCATGCCCTGAAATACCCACTGCAGTTCAGATCTACCTGTCCTACTCTGCATTCCTAAGAGATAAAATACCTCCTGCTGCTCTCTTTATCCCTCTTTCTTTCCTGGAGCTGGGATGTGAAAACACAGCTGCGCCGTGCCCAGCAAGGTTTGGTGATTTAGGTGAATTTCAGAGCTGCCCCAGAGGTGTGTGCCACCACTCACGGACAGCAGAGCAGCAGGAGCCCAGCTGCAGGGACCAGCCTGCCTGTGCCACCAGGTGACATTGGGACCTTCAGCACCACTCACAGGTGACACTGGGACCTTCAGCACCCCTCAGCCCAGTGCCAGGGAGAGAACAGTGCTGGGAATGTGGTGTTGGTGGAGCCAGGATGCAAAAACCTCTTGATCTGCTCTGTGACTCCAGATCCCAGCCAGCTCTTGAAGCTGCTCAGCAGAGTAGTGAAGTGTTGCCACAGCAGCATTTATTTGTCCCTGTTGATGTCCTTGTGCAAAACACAAATCTTAAAACAACGAAATGGGCTCAGTGTCCTCTGCAAGCTCTTGCCTCCAAGGGGCTGTTCCCCAGCGTGCAGACACCGAGGCAGATGCTGACAGGGCTCTTGTTGGGCACAGTTTGTCTCCTTTATCTCCCAGGAGCAAACTTCAGTCGTGCTGGTCTCCTTCTTGTCAGACTGATCCCATCTGTGGTGGGTGTTCTCCAAGGTCAAGGGGAGTTGCCTGTGCCTAGTGGCCTCCAAAGCTTCTCCCACCCTTTCCTGTTAATGGATCTGGAATCAGGAGCTGCAGCCTGGTTTTGTTTACTGATAGAGTTAAATTTGAGAAGGGAATCCCCATCTTCATTCATTCTTTCAACCCATGGATAGTAAAGCATCAGCCTCAAAACAGTGGTCAAAAAGCCAGCTTCCCACTGGCTGAAAATCAGGATTGCTGTGGTCAAAGTTAGAAAATGGAATGGGGAAAGGAGGAGGACTTGAGGGATCTTGCAGTTGTTTTCACATCCTCTCTCAAAGAGAATTTCTTCAATTAGTAGCAAGGATCTTATGCAAGAAAACTTGGAACAAATCTGATTTCACAAATGTTTGGGGTTTTTTTCCCCATAAGTTGCATTACTGCAGGTCATTTTATTCCTATTTTCTCTCTCTCTCTATGGAACTGCAAAAGTGACAGTGCTTTAAACTGAAAGATTTGCAGTGAGCCATCAGTCACCATGCATGGAGGGTAGATCTCCTGGTTTAGTCTTGCTTGTGCTTCCATAAATCAGCATAGCTAAAATATTTGTGGTTGTCTGTAGGAGATTTATGCAGGTGGGAGCTTAGAGTCAGTCTGTCATTTTTGTGGGGGAAGTGAGAGATGGAACGGGCTGGGGAATGCTGGCTTGCAGGAAGGAAGGATTTATAATGATATTTTGGATATTTAGGGGTTCCACAGAGACAATTAGCAGAAACTCTCTGTGTGTACATGTGTACATGTCTCTGATTTGGAAAGAGCCTGTTGTTTTCCTGCATCCTTCTCTAGTCAGTCAGGTGGGGATGTTGTATGGAAGATTCCTTCTCTTGGATCTGCTTCAGGCTTGGTTTTCCTTTTGGCTCATTCCCTTAGGTCCGAGGTGTTCTGTGCCTGGGTTCTGCCTGACTTTGGCTGGTGTGTGCAAATGGGCTCTGTGGGTAATTGTGGGTTGAAAAGCTCTTTCAAAGTACCCTTCATCCCTGACTGCAAGCTCAGGAACCTCAGCTGATGATGGTGACTCTGTGAGTTCTGAGCATGATGAAGAGGAAGGAGGGACCAGAGAAACATCTTTTAACAGTGATAACAAAATCCAGTAGCGCTGTGTGACCCCAATGTGTCAGTGGTTCATGGCAGCTCTGAGCCCTGATTTCCACCAGCTGCTATCCCAACGCTGTTCCTGTGGGACAGGCATCCCCAGGAGCAGGAAGGGTGGGAGAGAGTGAGAGTGCCCCAGACTCTGCAGTTCCTGGTCCCTTTGCAGGCTCAGGCAGAGGCCAGGGCTGGGCTGTGTGAAGGTCATGGCTGTGGCTTCTCCTCCCCTTTTCACTGGTGGGATCCTGTTCCCGAGGATTTGCTGGCTTGGCCAGAGTTCAGCACACAGTGGGGAGGCTGCAGAGCCCCAAACCCTTGTAAATATGTTTTGGAAAGCTTTAAAAAAGTGCTGCTTATCACACAATGCTCAAAAGTTCTCTGGGATTCTTTCTCCTCTGCAGCAGTGGGTTTCTGATTTTCCAAACACCTGTTTTGCACCCCCTGATTCCATGTTTCCCCCCAGTTTGAATTCAGGCTGGGCTGTAATGTGAGACACCCAGGGAGCAGCAGCCAGCCTGGGAGTCCTGCGTAATTCCAGCAGGGAATTCTGCACAGTCCACAAATCCCAAAGGACAGGAAGGGGCAACTCCACCTACAGAACCCTGAAATCAACACTCTGACCAGAGGGAACAGGACCTGCCTAGGGGGAAAGTGCCCCTGTAGTTCGTTAAGCCAAAAAGGAATTTATCCAGAGCTAATAGAGGAGAGATCCTTTTCCAATAAATTTTAGGGGAAAAAAATCAGGAAAATATTAATAGTTTTGAAGTAGCATTGCTGTGCTGTGTCACTGTCTTGTATTTTATTAAACTTCTGTAAAATAATTTCCAGGGATGTGTGTAATATAGGAGGACAGAGATGAGTCTTAAATCAGATTTTTTTGGTGTGTTTTCCATCTTTGCCAAGTTCCTATAAATCTTTGCAGTTGTAGAGACAGCCTAAAAACTGCTAACATTTCCAACTACAGAGCATAACACTGAATAAGGATAGTTGAAAAATTTCTGTCAAAACTGTGTTTAATGGAAAATAGAGTTTTGATAAAATAGCATTTCCACTGAAAATAGCTGCTTTCCATGGAGAATGTTGGTTTTTCACTGCAATATTTTGACAGAAATTTTAAAATCTTGGGCTGAAATATGTACAGCTGTTCAAGTCCGTCTTGTGCCATTCATATTTCTTCACCTCCTCAAATTTGAGGTATTTTGCCAACTCTTTGGTTTTTAACATTGTGATACTTGGGAGTTTTTGTCAAGCCCACCTCTAGATTCCTGCCATAGGACTCTTGGTTTTGTGTTTAAAAAGCTGGGTTTCTGTGGCTTTTGAAGTTAGAGGCAAAAAACCTCAAGAAAATGTGATTCAATAACATCAGGAATTATAAATCGAAGTAAGCTAATGAAAATTCTATTTTGTTTCAAGTAATTCTCAAAATTTTTAAACCATTTAAAAATATTTCTATAGAAAATGTGTTGCCCAATCGATTAATTATTATAATCCTTCCCTCCATTTTCTGTGCCTTTTCCAGTTCTATTTTCATTTTATAAAATGGGGAAAAGGTCAGTACTGGACCCAAATATCCACATACTCATAGATTTACCTGGGGTAAAGAAATGCCCTCAGTTTTCCTTTCCAGTGATTCTTCCCCGTTTGCCTTTCTGATCATCCTGGAGCCTTTTTCTGTTTTCCTGGAACTTTTTGTCCCAGCCTGAAGGTGCCTCTGCACAGCAGCTGGCACTGGTGTCTCTCGGGGCTAAGGTGACGCCGTTTTTGTACTGATCAAAGGGGACTTGGAGGGTGAAGGAGGTGACAGGGGAAACCTCAGGCTCGTGGGCAGGAACCTGTGTTTTGTGTGGGCTGTCACACTTGTGATTTCACTTCACAGCTGGGGTGGGTTTCTGCTTGGAGATCCCTTTTTAATTCCAAAGTGAAAATCGACCAGTGGAACTCGAGTGGGATCTGCCAG
The DNA here is from genome assembly GCF_014805655.1 of Passer montanus. Taxonomy (NCBI): domain Eukaryota; kingdom Metazoa; phylum Chordata; class Aves; order Passeriformes; family Passeridae; genus Passer; species Passer montanus. Next base: position 2,367,117 of record NW_024371260.1, on the reverse strand, counting down.
ACCTGCTGGGGCTGTTTGTTCCAGGGCAGAGTGAGGGTTTGATGTGCACAAAACTGGCAAATGCTCCACTGGACCTGGAATCCCTCCTAGGAAATGTTAACTTAATACTCAGCCTGCCATAATAAAACCTTCTTTTTCTTTTTTTCTATTTTTTTTCTCTTTTTTTGTTTGGTTTTTTGTTTGCCTCTGTTCAGATGACAGTGTCCAAGTACAAAACTTTATTCTAGTGAGCATCTGGAAATCTTAGGCTGTGTCCATGCTAGTAAAATCAAGGATGCCTGGGAATGTTCCCAGGAATGTTCCTCAAGTGTGGAACATGATACTGTACTAGTGAAGTGCTGGAATGTTACTTGGCAGAATTTTGGCCCATGCAGGCTGGTGTTTGTCTCAACTGTTCCCAGGTAGGGTTTGAAGCTGGAGACCATTCCCAAGGAGTGGTTTTGATGCAGTCACCCGGATTCAGAGAGCTGAGAGGTTTCCAATCCCAGCATGAGCTGTTCTGTGTCAGCTGCCCTCAATGTTTGGGCACATTCCTGTGCACATTTCATGTACTGGTGCTGATATCTGTTACTTGGAGTGAAAATCTGCCTAAAACCCTCCCCCTGGTGCCTTTCGTGTCACCTTTGCTTCTCAGAGAACGTGAACGTGTCTCAGGAGGTTGTTTACATGGTGTTTATTTAAATTATGCTCCAGCGAGTGTCATTGGAGCTGACTCTGTCTCAGTGATTTCTTTGATCAGTCACAAGTACTGATTTAGAATGGGGTTCACGGGCATGAACTTTATGCAGGAGCATATTTTGAATATGTAAGACACTACTGAACAATATTAATTGTTTTGTGATGTGCTGGCTAAAGGAAAGATCAAAGATTTACTATTCTAGAGCTATGCTCGTACATTGTAGGAAGTTCCTGTCCCCAAAACACCACAGTTTCAAGAGCTAATCCACAGAAGTGTCCCAGGTTCACCTCTTTGTTTATTTAAAGGTCTAGGAAAAGCAGGGTAGTGGCCAGTGTAAAATCTAGTCACATATAAATTGTAAAAATTAAATAGATATGGGCTCAATGTATCGAATGGAGGCATCTTTTTTTTTTGTATGGGCTCATCAGAAACTAACCCATACTGTGCATATTCATTTTATAAGGCTTTTTAAAATTATTTAAATTATTACCTTGATTTTAAGTAGCTAGATTATAGGTAAGATGCATTTATATATAGCATATAAGCATATATATAAGATGATGACCATCAGTATTTTGCAAACACATTCTGAAGAATTTTAAATTTGTTTGATTTGCCAGTATGCATTAAAAACAAGAGCTTCTGTTGGGTTTTTGGGTGTGAATTTAGGGACTGACTGTTAGGTTGTGGCAGAATCTTACCAGGACCAGAGCAGTGGCAGTGCCCCAGGGAGCCTGGAGCACCTGGGATGTGCCAGGAACAGGGCTGGGAAGTGGGGCTGGGACTGAGCCATGGAGGAAATCAGTGCTCCAGTGCTGGGAGCTGCTCTCTGACAGGAGACTGTCCTGTGCGGGGCAAGCAGCTCCCAGCTCTCTAAAACATCAAGCAGATGTTTCCCGTGGTTTCCATGGTGACTGTCACCCTGATGTGCGAACTGTGACCTCAGTGATCGCTAATTGAAATTGGTGAAGAGTTGGGTCTGACCTGTCACCCCCATCCTTGCACATCTTGATCCTAGCAGATCCGAATCTTGCACCCCTTGATCCTTGCACACCCTTATTCTGCACACCCTGATCCTTGCACGCCCTGATCCTCGCACACCCCAATTGTGCACACCCTGATCCCTGCACAACCTTACTCTGCACACCCTGATCCTTTCACACCCTGATCCATGAACACCCTGATCCTTGCACAACTTTACTCTACACACCCTGATCCTTTCACACCCTTATTCTGCACACCCTGATCCTTGCACACCCTTATTCTGCACACCCCAATCCTTTCACACCCCAACCCTTGCACACCCTTATTCTGCACACCCTGATCCTTGCACACCCTTATTCTGCACACCCTGATCCTTTCACACCCTGATCCCTGCACAACCTGATCCTTGCACACCCTTATTCTCCACACCCTGATCCTTGCACACCCCGATCCTTGCACACCCTGATCCTTGCACACCACAATCCTTTCACACCCCAATCCTTTCACACCCTGTTGTTGCCTGCTGGAAGGGCAGAAGCTCCAGCCCCCGGGCAGTGTCCCCTGTCCCATTTCCCACAAAGCCCCCCAGGCTCCACGTCAGCCTCTGCTGGGCGCAGGCAGGGCTGTCCCCAACCGCAGCTCTGGTTCTTCCCTCCTGAGTCACAGCCCAAGTGACAGACAGCAGCGCTTTGAACGCTGCCATCAATGAGAGTCCTCGCCTGCCAGGGCTCCAGAGCTGCAGCACAGGGCTCTGAAAGGCCAAACTTCCACAGCACAATCACTGTGCTGCAAAAGAACATTTCCCAGACTCGCCTGAAACCGAGGTTTTGCCTTCTTGGAGATGAAACGCTTATCAGGGTTTACAAGCCTTCCTGGTAAATTTTAGCCCTGAGCCGGGGGAATTCCCTGCAGGGGGTGGTGTAAATGTTGAGGAAAGCTATACTGTAATTGTGAAAGCATGAGAAACCATAGAGGGGTTTTCAAATGAATTTTCAGGTTCATTCACAGCTTGGCTGAAGAGCAGCTGTGGGAAACAAACCTCCTGAGAACTGAAACAGTGCACGGAGTGGAGCTCAGAGCTGCAATTCTTCAGTAAAGCAGGGAATTTAAGCATTTCAGTGCTGGGGAAATGAAACTGGCCAGTGCTCTGTTTCACTGGGTGAGAAAACAGCCCATTCTGTAGGGTTTGGCCTTCTTACAGTGATTTTCAAGATATAGGATGAAAAAAAGTTATTTAAAATTTCCTTTAGCCCTGGCATATCTTGAGAGGGGAAATGCTTTTCTTTGAAATTTCAGTTTAAATCATCGGTGGCTTAATTTAGGGAGTTATTGAGCATTATTTTTGAAGGCATTGTGTCCCCGTAGCTGTCACTGAGTCAACTGGAGAGGTACACAAGTGTTCATCATACAAAAATGTCTAATTGTTGTCCTGTCCCAAATTGAAAGGCTCATTTTTGGTGCTGGGATCCTCCTTGGAACTGGTATTCCATCACTGGGAAATATGAAATACGAAACATGCTTCCTGTATGGATTCTTCCCTTTTTAACCTAAATTTGCAGATTCATTTGTTCCAATGACTCGTGAAGAATGAATGGGGACAGACAGGTCTTTTTTAAAAATGTAATATAAATTTGATTGCCCTTTAAAATCGGTGCCAATACGACCCAAATTTTCAAAGCTCATAAGTGCTTCACGTACAGTGATTTAAATTGGAATGAGACACCACTACAGCTTTTGAAGGTCCGTGACTTTTATCTTTTAATTGCCACTGTAATGAAGAGGTGGAGTTTTCAGGCCTGTCTGTCTCTGTGATAACCTCATCTCTTCGTGCCTGCCCTACAAGGCCTCCCCAGCTTTATCTCCAAGGCACTGAGCTCTTTGAATGAGTTTCCATTTGTTCTCAGCCAGATAAGCAGCACCCTTGCAGTATCCACTTGCTGCAGCGTGGCTCTGACGCAGCTGGGGTGGTGAAGTCTTTATCAGATTAGAGCTTATCAGGCTCACAGACGCAGCCTGGACACTTGTTGTATCTCCAGGGTTACACTGAGGCCCGGGCTGCCCTTGGCTTCACACAGTCTCCATTCAGGAAAGTGCTCAAGCACGTGCTTGAGCAAGCAAATAGTCCCACTCAGTGGCTGTGCACTTCCCTTTGGCTCTGGCAGGGATCTGCTTAAACATTTCCTCAGATTAGGGCTTGGGGGTGGCTGATTTATCATCTAAGTCAGCCTCTGAGCAGGAGCAGATTGTAATGGTCAGGGGGGAAATAGGTTCTGCTGCATAATTCCATGTGGAAAGCACACACCTGTTGCAGGAGGAAGTGCTGGAAGAGGAACACTCAGTTCTGCTGGTTTACAAGTAGTTTTGGAGCATGAAAAATACTGCCAGAGGAAGCTGGTTTGCTGAAGGGAGTGCTGTTGTGCTCATGCCCTGTATTGTGAACTCATCCTAAATCAGATTTAATGCAAGAAGATCGCTTATGTAATGGATAATTGAAATATGGCAGAAGTGCACAGGATTTGAACTCATGCTGAGGAGAAAGAAATCCACAGAAACCCCAATCAGCAGGCAGGTTGTTGGCAGGACAAGGCAATGTTGGTTTGACAGTAAAGAAATGTTTTATATTTCATAATGTTCTTGTGTCATAGAAGCATTTGAGGTGTCTGAAAATACCAGTATGTTCAGCAGTTTGAGCTCACGACTCTCTGACTCATCCCTCTAAAAATGCCAAAGAAATGAAACTATTCCTTTGTATCCTTCCAGAGTGGACAGGAAACACTCCCAGGTGGTCAAGAAAAGCACCCATCATATCAGGACACCTAAAATTCAGGGGGTGTAAAGATTGCAGCACCATATCCAGGAAGTTTGGCACAATCCTTTATATCCCTACAAACAGGTGGTGAAACTGTAGATAAGGAAAAATCAGGACTGAGAAATTTGGGTCATACGATAAGGAGGTTTAGTGAACCTTCCTGCATTTATTGTACTTTTGTTACTCCAACCTGTGGTAGGTGTGAGCCTGTCACAGCTCCCTGTTGGGAAGCTTGGCTGCTCCTACCCTGAGGTGTTTGGTTAATCTTTGAACTGTGGGGATCCTTGGCCAGTCCCAGTGGGGCAGCCAAGATAAGAGGCACTGCACAGAGCAGGGGATTACACCCAACCTCAGTTCATACCCTTTTTGTAAATGATTAGTGGCTGCTTTAGTAAATAATTGTTCACCCCAGCGTGTGCAGTGCCCCAGCCTGTAAAATGTTTATAACACCTGAGAATAGTTTATTGCCTCCATATAAACTGCTTATAAATGGAAAATTAGCGTGGTGTGGGACCAAGGGCAGGGGCAGGGAGGGCAGTGTTGGGCCTCTGTTGCTGAACTCCAGGATTCTCCTGCCACAGGAGGGGTGTGAGACCCTGCAGAGAAGGAAAAAATCCCCCTTTGAGTGTACCTTGGCTGGAATGGTCAGAGCCCTTTGGGCTCTAATGCATGCAGGACTTCTGGTGAGGATACAGATGAGAAGGTATTGTGGTGACTGGCAGCTGAGGAAAAGGGAAGTGCTGCCTGATTCAGTGCTGGAAGGGGCTGGATGATGGCTCTGGGAGATGATTCTTTCCATCACTGGCTGGGGCTGGCAGAGTCAGGCCCTTCCTTATCTGTGGTGCCACAAATCACCTGGGGCTGGGCTGAATCTCATGCTCACCTCCATGCTCCAAATGTAAATAATCCACAGGACACCGAAAGATGAGTGATAAAAATCACAAATATCTTTCAGAATAACTGTGATGAACATGTTTTCCTCTATCTTTTATCTTCCCCTTAAGGATGCTGCTGGCCCTGTTGACTCACCCCCTTCCCTCCCTTTGGATTGGCTTCTGGTGGAAGTTTAGCAGCTGTACCTTTGTTTTCTGCCTTCTCTCACTGCTGCAGAATATGAAATTGCAGATTTTTGTGTGTCAGAGTTTCCTACATGACTCAGAAGGCAGAGAATGCTGCAGTGTCCAAGAGCTGGAATCTGCCCTGTTGTCAGTGAAGAGCCTGTGCCCCCCTGCCCCACTCCCCAAACCCCAAAGGGAGCTCTGAGGACACTTTAATGTTCAGTTCAATCTGAATTAACCCAATGTCCTGGCATTTGTGTGTGTTTTTCATGGGCCCTTCGCCTTCCACAGGCCCATTAATGAGGCTAAAATAACATAAATGTAACAGAAGCATAAAAATAACACAGGATCTCTCCTCTTGATCCTGGCATCAAAACCAACAGGAACATGTGATGGGATCATGTGAATCCACGTTACTTGGGCCCCACAAATGGTTCCCTGAGGTCTGTTAAAAAAACCTATGGAAAAACATAAACACAAATACCACAAGTGTCATAGAATCACAGAATGATTTGTGTTGGAAAGGACATTTAAAGATCATCTAGTCCAAACCCTAAATGTGTTTTTCCCCATGTTTTCTGCTCTAGTCCAAGAGTTGCAGTGTGGGCTTGAGAGGAAGGAAGGTGAAGGCTCTTTTCTTCATGAGCATTCCATTAGAAAAGTGTGGAAATCTCTGATGTGGGAGGTTGTTCCAGCTGTAGCAGTGGAGACTAAAGCAGAGACTCCTTCCCTGATGCACAACTAAAATCTGATTGAACTGAGAATGTGTTTTGGAAAAGGGGAACCAATGGGAAATAGTGGGTAAATTCTGTGGGCTTTACCCAGTTCTGACTCACAGGTGATGCCCCAGTGTCTCTCACATGATGCTGAAAGTGCTCATTGATGATTTGAACTAGTGAGAGCTGCACATCCCTGGTACAGGTGCTGGTTTTCTGCTTAATATAAATGTGTAAAATACACAATATTATGTCTAAGACAATGGGATCTGCAACCAACCTGAAATAAAAGGGCAGACTCTCTGGAAATCCTGAAAGTTGGGCCCTGAATTGTGGCAGAGAGTACAAATTCTCAGTTTCTCAGGGTTTTCTGGGTTATGAGCAAGGCTGTGCTGTTTTGGTTTTGTTTGGTGTTTTTTTTTTTCTTTGTTTGTTTTTGGTTTTTATTTTTGGTGGGTTTTTTGAGTGCAGTTTATTTAGCACCTCTGCAAGATTTAATGTGATAACTCTTGAGATCTCAGCACACTGAGGTAGAATGTCATAAAGGTGTCTGGTAAACAGATGTTCCAGTCTCTGTGAGCTGCTGGGAAACTCTGCATCACTGAATTCATGTGGAAGCAGCTGCAGCTTTGGAAGCTTTAGTTTCCTGAATAAATTCTTTGGACATCTATTCCACTTTGGCAACTGTGGCTGTGGGGAGATAAAGACACAAGGAAAGCCCAGTTGCTGCAGTAGGCTGGACCTTTTATCAAACCAGCTGATAACAGAAAGGTGGATTCACTTTCAGGCAGTTAGGTCTTGAAGTTTTGAAAGGGAACCATTAATGCCCAGCAGACATTAATGGAGCAGGAGAGTTTTTTGTCAAGATTTGCCTGTGCAGGTAGTGAGAAAATGTTCTGTGCTTTACTACTGGTGATGTGCATCTCACTGCTGCAAGATCACCACAAGACCCTAAGAAATAAAAAGGCTTAATGACAGAATAATTGAGCAGGATTATGAGAGGAAGATGTTTTGTTGTGGCTATTCATTTTCTGGCCTTTAGGTTTTCAGAAAATTTGAGTGGCTGTAGCTCTAATAATGATATTGGATACCCAAAATTAGCACCTGTCTTCAAATACTTTTTAAAAATAAAATCTGGAAAATAGGAATTGTACCCAAAGTCATGCTGGAGGATTTCGAAATCCAAACCAGGACCTGAGACTTTCGTCTGAACTCCCCAAACTCTTTTGAGACTTAAATGAAAAGTGTGCAGGGAGGAAAGAAAAACCTCCCTGGATGTTCTGTGCTGCAACAGGGCTCAGCAGGGGAGGCTCAGCAGAGATTTCCACCCAGGGCACAGCTCCTGCTCCTTGGAGGTGGAACTCAGCCTTTTCCATGCTCTGATCTCAGGGTGGGTTCATTCCTTCCCCGTGGAGCTGTCCATCCATCTTACTTGATGAAGAAATTGCTATGACAAAATGCTAAAAGCTCTTGCTCTAGGGTATTTTTAATCTACTGTAGGTGAAAGATCAGAACACATTTTTGGAAGATTTATGTGTGGTACCCTTGTGCTGTGCTGGATGGGATAAATGGGAATTGACAAAATACAGGACATGAGATTTAAACCCTTGACCTGTGACATTACGAGTCATCACAACTGTATGTTATCACATTTATGTTCTGGAGGGAAAGGCTTTGCTCTGAGGGAATCTCAGAAGTGCTCAGCAGAGGTGAGGGGATGTGGTTCTCACTCAGACTTTCTGCTTGTTTTGTAGGTGAAATCTCCTCTCAGGCCTGGGTGGGTTTCAGTGCAGAACATTTCCCAGCAGTTTTCGTGTTGTCTGTGCACAGTAAGACAAAAACATGTTTGTGCACAGGAACACATCTGTGTTTTGTGGAAAGGGTGAAGCTACTTAATGACAGCTCAGCTTGTGCAACCTCAGCAGTTTTGCTGATCCTTTAATAGTCCAGGCTTTCCAACTGCTTCCAACTCTGTTCACTGTGTCCATTTCAGAAACAAGAGCTCTGATAAAGCCAAGAGACTTTGGAAATTCTGTTAAACACTCTTTTCACCTCAACTTCAGGGTTCTGCTGAACCCTGCAGTGACTCTTGGTGATGTTCACCTGCAACGTGTGCGTCCAAAATTCCAGCTCCTTGTGAGGGGCACATCCCCAATTAGTCTGGGCATTTGTTCTGCATGTGCAAATCTTTTCTTGGGCAAGGAAGTGTCACATGGAGACTTGGCTGAAGAAAGCAAGCTGTTTAATCTTAAATGGTAATTGTCATCCTCTGGCTAATGATAAGCAATATTATGGCCCGTGTATCAGCTGTAATTAAGCAGTAAGACACAACAAGGTGTATGTTACACAGAGATAACAGTGCTCAAGAGCCAGTGACCTGCAAAGCCCATTATCTGCCAGCTGCACGAGCCAGGGTGTGCACGTGTGGTCCCAAAGCCACTGTCCCCTCTGCCCCTGCCTGCAGGATGCTTTTGGGGGGCAAAACCAGGAAAGGCCTTTGTGCTGTGTGATTTTTTAACAAAGCTGGTTTTGCGTGTGGTTGATTTCTGCACATTTAATAAACCAGTGTGAAACATTCTGAGATGCCACCCTGGAGTTCTGGGAAATGGGCCCCACTTGAGGCCAGGCCTGCAGGGCTGTGCTGGCCAGGGAGGGGTGGGTGTGTGGGGAAGGATTCCCAATTCCAGCAGCAAACCAGCAGCAAGGCATCAATTCCTCCAGGAAAGGATTCCTGTTGCTTTCCCAGATAGCAGAGGGAGCTGGAACGTGGGGTTAGATGGACTTTGTTTCAGAGTAGGATTGGATTTTGGTTAAAGGTTGGAGGAGTGAAGTTCGTACTGTTCATGCTGAGCACAAAACCTTTCCTGTGGAGCTGCCATTGTCCATGTCCTGCACAGGGAGACCAAACTGATGCTGCAGGAGCTGAGAATGAAAACCAGGGTGGCACAAACACCAAACCAAAGGAGATGAGAGCTTCCTCCAGCTCAATCCATGATCTGTTGTAATGTAGGGATCCTAGGGGGAAACCAGTGCTGGCGAAGGAAACCCCAGTGCATGACAGCTTCCAGTATCAGGGAATGTAGAACAGGATCAGCTTTTCCTTGTGGGTGCTGTTCTGCTGCTCTCCTTCATTCATTAAGTGACCTCAATGAAAGTTTGCAGGGCAAAACACTTTGATGTTGATCAGATTTTCAGTCTAAGCATCCTGGTCATGGATCTGCTGCCCCTTGGTACTGGGCTGCTGTGGATAATTGCACAAAATTAAAATACAGTGGCTCAGATTGTTGTGTTTTGTTCCTGTGTAACAGTCTGTCTCACACTTAGTTATTCATGGGTTTTTCCCCCCAGACATACAAATTAGAAAGTCCCTGGGATCTTGATAAACAAGCTGCTGACAATTTAGTCTGGGCAGGGGGAGAAAAGCAGCAATAAACTGAGGTGAGAACTGTCTCATCTAATGTCTTTTAGCCAGTAATTGCCAGGACAGAGTAGTCTGCATAGATTTCCCAAGTTTGGGGTGATGTTACCCATTCAAGTGGGTGGATTCTGATTTAGCCAAATAATAATTTGCAAGATCTTTAGAAAGATGTGGGCAGGGTGGACAATCTCAGGCTACAAAGGTAGCCTGAGAAGCAGAGACCAGTTCTGAGGGTCGGGATGACACTGAGCCCATCTGGACCCTGATTTCAGTGGATGTCCTGGATATTACTGTATTAAAAACACAAATACATAAAGTTAGGCTTAATATAAGAGCAGAGAGACAAGGCAGAGGCCAGAGGCAGCTGTCTGCTCCTCAGAGCCCCTCTCCTGGGTGCGAGTGTTTCTGATTACAGCTGTGCACTGTAAATGCCTGCTCCATGTCTGGGGATAATCCATTCAGAGCAATTACAAGGCATCCGTCACCAGCAGGACCTGAGCCACAGGCTGCTTATCTGGGAAAATTGATGGAAGGGAAGGAGGGAGCGAGGGGAGGAAATCAATGCCTTTCCCCAGTGTTATCTGCCAAATTGAATTAAGCAGCACGGGATCCCTGCACGGGAGCTGTGTGTGCTGTGCTCAGAGCTGGGCAGGGATGGTGGCAGCTGCCCTGGGCTGCTGCTCCCTGGCAACTTCCCGGGCATCCACTGACCCCAGGGGGCTTGGGTGGGCACAAGGAGTTCAGAACTTCCCGTGCACAATCTCCAAGCCCACAGCAGCAGGTCCAGCTGGGAGCCTCGTGTACAATCCCATCCTGTGCTCTGTTTTTGCTGTAGCCAAAGTCCCATCCCAGATTTTCCATGCAGAGCTTTGTAGGGAAAGCAGCAGGGCTGACATCAGCAAAGATGCAGTAATTGCAGGCTGCAGAGCCAGGACTAGGAAACCTCTGCTGCTGAAAAATGCTGCGTGTGTTGAATCCCTTGGCACTGCAGTGTAATCCTGAGCTGGGAGCTGCTGCCAGGCACAGGGGCTGGAATTTGGGGCAGAGGGTTTGTGGGGGAGTTTAACATGCCAGGAAATGGAACGTGGAAGGTTTGGTGCCTTCCTCTGTGCTCCACTCACCTTGTGGGTTGGAAAGGTAACTGAAGGAAATTCGACTGTGTGTGACTGGTCACTTTGCAAAGCAGTGCTGGAAATCCAGGATCTGGCTTGAGGAATGCTGAGCAGCCTGGAAGGGACACTCTGCCCTGCTGGGCCTGCAGTTGGCACTGCCAGGGAGGTGTTTGCTGGTACTTCCTGTGAGCAGCAGGAGCGTGGCTGCAGGGAGGGCACAGCAGGGCACTGCCACTGGGGATGCTGCCCAGGGAATCCATCTGTGGGCCTGAAGTGGTTTCACTCGTGGGCTGTGGGGCCGAGAGCTCTGTTCATGCACCTGTTTGATCCTTGGCCACATAAAGGGAAGGGTTTAATGACCTTTTCTGAGAACCAGACAATAAAGGAATTTCTTGTTCCACGGCTGGAGCTGAGCACATGGAGCAACCCAAAACACTGGTTTATAAAAAGGGTTTATAAAGGGCTCTTTGTAAACTTCCTTCCCAAGATCATGGTCACTCAAGTTTACGGTCCTTATGGTCCTTATGGTGTTTACAGAAATGAGATTTTGGAGCAAATCTGACCTTTGAAGCAGTGAAACCCCATTTTCTTCTGAAAAGAGGTGTCCTCTTGTTCCTTGGAATCTTCCTCAACTGCATAGGTATGGGAGGTGGAAGAGCAGTGGTGGAAGGGCCAGAGACTGGGATGGCTGGGCCAGGGTGGCTCTGGGGCAGTTTCATAAGGGTGAAATTCTCAAGGTTCCAGGTTGAGGAGCTGACTCAACAGCTCAAACACCAAGGTAAATCCAAAACGATGAGCCAGAAACCCCACAGATGCTGTGCAGAACAACTGGGCTCAACCAGTCCAGCCCAGAGAGCTGTGGAAACTTTTTTCCCTCCCAAATAAAAGTGTGTGGGAATTTGCATTGCAGTCAGGTAATACTTAAAGTGCACATAAGCCATCTCATAAAAATTCCAGTGGCGTGTACGTCACACAGCTGGGTTTTATTAGAGCTGTGCTCTTCCTCCTGACAGTGCCTTGGAGCTCAGATCTCCATTAACTCTGCCATTCCTGGCCTTCTGCTGCTTCCCAGATTTTCCACACCTCGGATCCCTTCCTTGCAGGATGTGTTTCTTTATTGTTTTTTCAGCAATTGAAGGTGGGAGCACCTAAAAGGTCTGGTTTGGATGCCTTGAGCAGTAACAAGGAATCTCCTCCTTTCTCCCCAAAATCCCCCAGGCCTCTCCTTGTTCATCTTCCCTGTGCTCCATCTCCAGGCTGGGCTCAGGGGCTGCTCACAGGACATTGGGAAGCACTGATGTGCTCTGTTTGACCCCATTTGTGGGATTTTGTGGCTGTTTCTTTCAGCTGTGCTCCACCAAAGGTTTGGATTTGCCACGTACACCCCATGTTTGGGTTTTTAATGGTGTTTTCTGATGGATGGGTAACACTCTTGAGTAAATCATGAAGTTTTTACTCCAGGCCCCAGGAAATTGGATTTTTATTTTTATTTCTATTTATTTTAGCTACTTTGAGTTTGGGTCAGTTCAGCTCACTTGGTTATTGAGCAGGTTCAGGTCTCATTCCCAGTAAACTAAAGTTATTTTGTCAGCAGAAGCAGAATTTTCAAACCCAGTTAGTTACCCCTTACCCAGAAACGCGAGACAGCTTGACTGGGCTTTACCAGTCTGTGTTGTTGCACTCAGAAGTCCTTGGAGACAGAATATATAATTTTTTCAGCCTCTGGTACCAAGCCTTATCAAGCCAAATCTAGTTTGCTATTTAGTTTGGAACAGGAATACCCTGACAAATGTCTCTGAGAAGGAGCAGCAGGAGGAATGTTACTTGAACTTTTAATTTCAGGACCCCGAGTCACAGTAAGGCTGTGCAGGTGGAAGGACAGGGATGTGGATGGGAAATGGGGCACAGGGTCCCTCCCCAAGGACTGGAGCTGCATTCAGGACACAAACCCACCCCTTGGAAAGCTGGGTGAGTCTCAAATAAGAAGAGATTTATTTTTTTAAGCTCTTTGCTCATTCTCCAGCTTTTCCACTGCTTTACAAAGGCATTTCAGAAATGTCCCAGAGCTGTGGAAATTCTGCAGCCACTTCTCAGAAAACCATGAGAGAATTATTCTGACATATGTTTCCATCTCCTGCTTTTTGCATTTTCCCCTCTTGTGTTTCTTTTTCTTTGACCTAGAACAAACTTCTCTATGCTTACAATTCTCACTATTCCAAAGAAATTTCTCTGCAGTGTTAGATTTTCCCCACGCAGTGGAATGCTGTGATCCCAGTTAAATTCCAGTCTCCTTCCAGCAGTGCAGAGGTTTTTGTGTTAAATGATGGCCTGGGGAGGATCCTTCTCCTGGGCCCCCAGGAAATCAGGGACCAGGTGCTGTGGGATCACCATGAAACGGGGAGCAGCACCTCAGCAAAGCACAGAGAACTCCAAAAACATCCCAGAGCTCTTTATTTTTTTCTGGACAAACAATTTTATTTTCGGTAATGCGTCTATACACTGTACATTCAGTCACTGTGGTATATAAGCATAGCTATTTTCATACATAATCTCATAAAGTCCTTTATTTTACAATATTATCTGCATCAGGGGCAGGGGACGTGGAAAAGGGGGTGGAAAAGGACTATCAAGGTACACAGCGAAATAGATAAATATGCCAAGCTTTTTTCTTATTTTTTTTTTAAATCAGGCATTTATAAACAAGAAAGCATACATTACTTACATAAAAATAGTTCTAGAATAGTAGAGTAAGTCATAATATTGTCATTAGCAGCAGCATAGGAGAGACCAGGATAACAAAAATGTGCTGAAATGCTATTGGCTATTATAAATGTAAAGATTTATTTTTCTTCAATTGAAAAAATGTCATTTCTGTGAGTTCTTTCAATTAAAAAAAAAACCAAAAACAAAACAAAACCAAAAAAAACAAAACAACAACCAAGCCAACAAAAAACTTCTCTCTAAAACACATGGACTGCTGAGAGGGCAGAATGGAACAAAAACCAACCTTTTGGTAATAAAATACTTTACAGTGAAAATAAGGACAAATAAAATGCAAATGATGGAGAAAAGGTTATAACCCACATTGAAAACTTGCAAAAAGATTTTGTTTTGTTTTTTTCCTAACAGACAGCAAAGGTTCTTCTCAGTTAAAAACACAACTCATAAAACAAGACAACTACCAGGTAAGAAAGAGTTTTGAAAAAGTAAACACCATATACACTTATAATACAACAGTGTAAAATGAAAAAAAGTATTTACATGTTGAATTTACTTTTAATGTTTTTTTTACATTGGCTAGTTCTGTTTGAAAAGCAGAATATTATGTATAGAGTTAGCTGCTCCATAGATATGAATGTTATTGCTGTTGGTTTTTTTTTTCCCTTCGTTAAGTCTTCGTTCAGTAATAGAAACAAGGAGTAATTAAACTGAATATACAAGTAGTAATATATTTGTAGTACAGGGAGAGTCAACAGCCTGTATGAAACACCTCTTCTCCCTTGGAACTTCTTAAAGGAAACTAAAGCACAGATGGGGGGATGGAGGGCAGCCCCTCTCCCTGGGAATGGCGCAGGGAGTGGGGGCTGCAGGAAGGAAGGAAGGAAGGAAGGAAGGGATTCCATGGCCCAGGCTCACACAGCTTTACTGAGGTGTTGCAGCCACAGGAATGACCCCAGAGCTCCTGGCCTCGAGCACCTGCACAGGGGGGGCTGCTCTGCAGAGCCCCCCTGGGGCTGGGACAGGGACATTGCTGATGACTCTGGGTGAGAAATCAATCAACCAATCAATCAATCTGCAGAAACAGCTCACCTGCTCTGCAGAGTGAGCTCTGATTGTTAAACAGGGGTAGGAAAAGCCCAGTGCTTTAAGCCAGGCCTAGCCCTGCCAGCCCCTCCTGGGCAGTGGCTGCTGCTGGAGAATCTTTGTTCCTTCTCTTCTTGCACCATTATTTCTCTTCATGCTTTTAAACTGATTGATAGAAATGGCCTTTCACTCCCAAGGAGCAAATCCTGGGGAGTCTTGGGGTGAGCTCACCTGCAGGTTTGGCCCTGCATGGAGTGCCTGAGTGGGGCAGAGAGGAAGCCCCAGCTGCAATTCTGGTCTGGAGACTCTGTGCAGCCCTGGGACCCTTCACCTGTGCAGCACAGGTGAGGCTGCTTGGTGCTCACCAATTTACTGTTCTGCTTTTTTCCTTTGAAAATCCTGCAGATTTCCTTCCTTCAGAAGTGTGGGAGCCTCATGCCCAGTGAGTGAGTGCATTTCCCTGGACACAAACAGGAAAACTCAGGGTGTGCTCAGGTGAATGGCTTTTCCTGGGTGACAACATGTCCAGGACATGTTGCTATTTTTTGGGGGTTATAAAGGGAGAGAAACCATCATAGATCAGGGGGGAAAACCCAAACAAGCAAAATTTCCAAAGCCAGGCTTCCATGAGCTGCCACAGGAGCGGGGTCTGTTCTCTGTGTGGTTCCCAACACGGCAGTAAAGCAGAGCACAAGAGACTTGAAATGCACAAAAATGATCAGCTACAGCTACAGTTGTTTAGTTTCCCTTGAAGAAATAAGTGGATAATACAGATCTGGAAATCATAAGGCTGAGAACATTTTTCTGCATACTGCATAACAAAAGAACCCCTTTACATAAGACAGTAATAATGCCCATTAATGACTATATGGCAGAGTTTAATCCATGCATATGATTTAATAATCGCAGAAAAAAACATACAAAGAAAATAAAACCCCACATTAAAAAAAAAACAAAAACAAAACCTGCTCAAGCATAATCAAAATTCCTTTTGCATTGCACTTTAGAAGGAGATCTGCACCTAGAGCCAGTCTCCAGTATCCCAAACACACAAGGGCCAACCCCTGTATCCACAGACAGGTTCAGGTCATTGACTTGGTGTGACTTCTTGCTCCCAACAGTTTTACATTGTCCCAGTAATTCCACTCCTTTCAGATTTCTTCTTTTTTGTACCTAAAACATATATATGAACTTCTTTGTTAATGCTCACAGTTACTATAATGGTTACTATAATGGTTTCAAGCAAACAGCTCTTGTTCAAAAAAAAAAATATCTCTAATGTACTGTAAGTAAATACCATAATTTTAGGATTGGAAGCCGCTTTCTGTCTACTGGGAAATAATTTTGAAGCTTACATAGTTTGCATTAATGTCCAAAAGCAAATAAAGATTACTGGAAATATGTTTCTTCTTTTAGAATAACTCTGGGTATGATGATGCATAGGGGGTTCTCTTTTTTTTCCTTTTTTTAAAAATTATTATTATTATTTAAGGTAAAAAAAAAAAGTGTCAGCATTGCCTAGAAAAGATGCTGAGAGGAAAAATGAGCTGGAAGGCACATCTGCAGCCCCAGATCACATTTTCACTTGCTTGAGCGTGTCAGAGGTGAGTGTTTATGGGTGAAAATTAATTTTCTCCTGATCAGTAAAGCACCAGCTTTATTTGTTAAGCACTTTTGGGAGCATCTCTGCTGCTCCCCAGCTTGGGTCATACACAGCCACAAAAGCAGGTTCTAACTGAACCAGCAGCACAGGGGGAATTCCTGCTCAGGGATTCTGGACCTGCTGGATCCTCCTTTGCTTACACGGATGCTGATGGGAGGTGGCAGAGGTGGCACATTTGGGTTCATGGTTTGCACAGCTCTTAGGGCAGAATCTCAAATGCTTGACATGTACATCTTAGAAACAGGGAATAAAATGCAGAGTAAGATTCTGACAAAGTGCAGGTTTAAAAAAAAAATATATATAAAAAAAACCTCAGCACCACCCCCAAGGCAGTGATGGTTTGCTGCATTGTATCCCGGGGCTGCGGCTTGGATCCCAAAATTAAAGTAATTCTCTTTTTAAAAAGAAAAAAGTTTTTTAAAAAAAGATGTAGGCTTATTCACAGCAGCAAAAATGTTGGTTTTCTGTTCTGTAGTATCCGACACTGCAACGTTGGACTCTCCTTGGGCACAGAAATCCTGACTGACAGTTCGGAATGGAAGCAGGGAAATACTGAATTCATGGTAAGATGGTGCAACAAGATGAGTTTTCCAGAAAACTGAAAGCTGAAGATTTCAGAATGACTTCAACACACAGATGTCTCTGCTTTGTTCCTCTACCAACTGATCATCCATTTCCTTCCTTTCTTCCTTTCTCTCTCTCTTTTCCCAAGGCTGGCGTGCTCCTGGGTGAAGTCTCTGAACACAGGGGGGTCTGTGGGGCTGGGCTGGGGCTCTCAACCCAGCCCCTCCTGCTCCCCTCACCCCCTGCACACTCCTGCAGCTTCCCTTCTTCCTGTGTCCAGGGCAGGAAATGGACATAATTCATTCTAAGGAAAAAAAATCAACTTGGAAAAGCACTCTGAACTTCTCCTACACCCACGTGACGGGATGGAACCGCGATGGCTTCTGAGATGGCTGGAAAACTGCTCCTGACATGGATGGCATCATCACCAAGAGGGGCTTCTGCACAAAGAATCCCAAAGCCTATAAAGTCATTAAAAATTGTGCATCGAAGGTTTTTTATTTTTTTGTCTTTTTTTTTTTTGTTTTGCATTTAAAGGTTCATTATAAAAATCTTGTTAATTTTTTTTTTTTAATACCAAGTCTGTGTAATGAATTATTTTAAATAGCTTATAAGAAAAGTCAGTTTGTTTTTAAATTCCAAAATGTTCCAACAGGCAGGAGAGCACAAAGCCACTGCCGTGCTCACCTTGGACTCCGGGTTCAGCTGGACCACACTGCTTTGCTTAGAGTTTGCCAGTAGAAAATTTGCTGTGGACTTAAAAGTATTTTGTTTACAAACACTTTGTGTTTTCTAGGCACAGTAAGATGTTGTGCTATATGGATTGGGAAAAAAAAGAGGCGGAATTCAGTGCTTCTGTTCTAGAGAGTAACAACATTTGCCTTCCAACTACTGAGAATCCATATTCCTAAAGTGTGTGCCAGGACACCACTACTCACACGTGCACTCCCAGTCCCACTGTCTCCCTCCCTGTGCGGGGGGATGAGGGGTCAGTTCTCCATGGGGCTCGAGGTGCTCTCACTGCTGGGCTGGCTGCTGGCTTTAGGCCACAGTTGTTCCTGAAGTTCCTTGACCACCTTCTCCAGGTGCTCCCGGGCCTCCCTCTCGTGCAGGAGGTCGGCGCGCAGCTGCTCGCGGTCGGCCTCAGCGTGCTGCAGCTTCACCTGCAGGTCCTCGATCTGCAGGGACAGGACACAGGGCTGTGGGACAGGGCTGGGGCACAGCCTGTGCCCCCACAGACCTTGCACAGGGCCAGGGGAGCAAGACAGTGTGTACTCCAGGCACAGGACTATCAAGATTGAGGAGGGGATTCCCAGTTCCTTTTTTCTATACACTACTGCTCAGCTTTGAAACCCAAACATTCCCAGTGACTCCAGCTCCAGAAAGTGAGGTGAAAACCAGAAGAGTTAAGAAACAGTTCAAGAATTCCTTAGTGCCACAGAATCTGGTCACTTCTTCAAGCATTTTTAGGTAGTGACAGCAGCTCAGCAAAGCAAAGCCCAGGTGCTGGCACAGGGGATTCACTTTCAGCTCTTACACTGATTGTTAATGGAAGTGACCAGAAAGGGCCTTGGCTGCTGGTGGGCCAGGCCTTCCCAGCTATGGATGAAAGGCCTGCAGTGTCCCCACTCTGCTCCCAGCAGGACCTGCAGCCCTTGGCCTCCCTGACCTCCCTGTTTGGTACTTTCTGACAGAAAAGGCAGAGAAAACCCCCAGGACAGGAAGGTGCAAATACCAGAAACAGCGCCCAGCGAGAAAGGAAATGTCAGCAGTCAGCAAAGATTGCCATTTAACAGGGAAGGGAAACCTCCAATGTTTTGGGCTAAAATGCAGGTAAACCTCCCCCATCCATGTCTGGATTTCAGTATCAAGGTAAGAAAAAGGGAGGCATAAACCACAACTCCTCAATGGGCATTAAGCATCTAATACTTTAAGCCTACACAGAGGCATTTCCACCCTGACACTTTTGTCTTCTCCCACCCTGGCTGATGCTGTTTCTGTCAGACTGAGCCTGTCTAGAGAACTGCGGTTTCCTCAAAAATAGTATGTGACCAACTTCCTCTTGCACCCCCAGCTGTAGCTACAAGGGTGTATCCAGCTTTACTTTAAATTTTCTCAAGACTTAAGAACTTCAGTTATAATGACATCTTATAAGGTTCAGCCCTGGGAGTGAGTAACTCACAGCAGTTCTGTTACCAGCTGTGCCAGCCAGGAAACAGGAGCTGCCATGTGCCCTTTGCCCCAGGACAGCTCTGAGGGGCTCAGGGGTGGCTGTGACAGGGGGGCTGCTGCAGGGGACACTGCCAACCTGCCAGGCCTGGCCTCAGGAAAGAGGAATAGCTGGCTACTAGAGTTCTTTTTGAGGTGATTTTTAGCCTTTAAGCTTAAAGGAGGGAATGCATTAAGAGTCTGAAAATGCCCAGTGTCACAGAGTCACCCCCAGGACACACCTGAGCCCCAAGCCCAGCCCAGGCTGCTCCCCAGGGCCCTGGGGGAACGCCCAGCCAGCAGCCCCAGGGAGGCTCTGTTTAGTCTGGCCACCCCTTATCAGTGAGACATCCTGTGATGCTGAGAGGAAGCCCCACATCATTTCCTGCTCCTGGCCAGACGTGTCTCAGCGGGAGCAGCAGCCACTCCCCTTCCCCTTATCAGAGCCCTGGAGATTGTGAGCTTTGCTTCTGCTCTTCCCCTCCTCCCTTAAAGCCACCACGCCAGGGACTGCAGCTCCCACCTCCAGGAGCACCTGTGTCCCACAGCAGGCTGCTCCAGCACTCCTGCAACTCCTCTGCCACGAGCTTTTCAGGGCTGTGTTAAACTATGTAAATTATTTGAAGTACATATAAATTAAAGTATGTGGAACAGCAGCTTTTGAGGGCTCCCTTTAGCAGGGGAGGCTCTGTGGCAGGGGCATGGAATGAGTTTAAAGTCAGACCCCGTTTTTTGGCCTCCTGGCTGGCCCTGCCCTCTGCTGATGCCTCTCCCAGCTCGGGAGCAGGGCCGGGAGCCCAGGAGCTGCTGCAGCCCCTGCTGGGCCTCACCTGAGCCGAGTACTTGGCGCGGAGCCGGCCGGCCTCGCAGCCCTTGTCGCACACGCGGATCTGCCGCGCCTGCTCCAGCTCCCGCTTCAGCCGCACGCGCGACTCGTTGGCCTCCTTCATCTTCTTCTCGTTCTCGGCTCGCAGGCGCTCGATCTCCTTCCGCAGGTTGCGCTTGGCCTCCGTGGCTTCCCTCAGCTTCTCCTTCTTGGCCACTCTCAGGAACTCCAGCTCCTGGACGCAGAAGCAGGTAAGAGTGAGTGCAAGGAGGCAGAGCTGCAAGGGAAGCCATCCAAACCACGTTCCCACCTCCTGCCGGTTGTGACCATGGCCAAACCCCACTCTGAACTTTGCACGAGCCCTTCTCCTTTAAATCCTGTGGAGTTCCTGCACTCCAGCTACCCTGGAGCCCAGGATAACAAAAAGCTCAGCGCTACAGCCCCGTTTTGCTTTGTCAAGCAGAATAGCTGCGACCATCTGGGCCTGAATAAAGATGAACTGCAGTTGGAGAGAGCTCCAGCACCAGCTCCACGTTCCAAACCACCCGACTGCAGTGCCTGGGCTGGAGCTGAAGGCTCTGAAGATGCACAACGTGGAAAGTGCAGTTCTGAGTGTCCTTTGTGTACAGCAAAGCTCCACAGGATGTCAGAAATCAGCTCCACTTTATCAAGCTCCCCTCAAAAATCTACTCATGGCAAGGACAGAACACAAACTGTGTCTTTCCTAGCTTTGGGGTGCTGTAGGTGACTGGGGTGAGCCCCAAGACTCCTGACAACCAGTTCATGGACTGCTCTGTCACAAGAGCTGTAAAACTCTAGGCAAAAACCTGAAACCACATTTTGCTCTGGGAACTGCCACTCCCCCTGTCCAGGCTGGGAGCTGCTGCCTTGGAATCTCAAATCCATGAGGGAACCATTAATTGAAGTGATAATGATAAGGAACCTTCAAGGTACAAAGGCAGAAACCCCTAAGCTATTAAAATACATGTTGACAGCAAGCACAGAGATGTGGCTCACGTTTCCTAAATGGTTAAATTAGAAACTAAAGATCTATTTTTTCCCCCAGAAGCAGCATTTCCTCCCTGTCCGAGTCAAACCCTCCAGCCCTGGTTGCTGTGAAGTAGCACTGCAGGGTCATGGGAAATTCACTCTTTTGACAATCTCACTTCCCAGCCAGGCTGGAAGTTAGCTTGGCCATGCCTCTAGAAACACACACACAGCCCCTGGAAGTACCCACAGCCTCTGGAAACACACACAGAGCCCCTGGAAGTACCCACAACCCCTGGAAATACACACACAACCTCTGGAAATACACACTCACACACACACACACACACACGTTATGCATAAATGTTTACTTTTAAATACATAAAATAAAACACAGATTAACTGGAACACAAAGGAATTTAGCAATTTGCTCAGAGTAACTAAAAAAGAGAGCATCGCTGCTGGTTTTGTGTCTCCCACACTCAATCAAACCAGGCCCTTATTGCTCCATCCCATGGATTCCAGCCCCAGCCTGGGTACAACTCCACACCAGATGTTCAGAGGACACACAAATCTTCTACACTGGGTCCCTTTTCTATTTCTCTGCACTCTAATTTTTACCCCAGCTCAAATAAAAGGCAGTTCCCCCATCACTGAGCTCAGCCCTGACCTGCAGCCCTGCCTGACCTCTGATGGATCCAGGAACTGCAGAAATAAGGAGCAGCTTCCCTGCCTGAAGCTCGGCAGTGTGGCCAGTGGGATGCCTGACAAAGCCCTGACTTCAGCTGTGGCTGTGTCCCAGGAACACCCTCCCTCACAGAGCCTTTAAAACTCCAGCTAAAGCCTCCAGAAATGTTTCCTGTTCAGTGAAATGAAAACAAAATAAACTCTGCTGGACTAGAAGATTTTTGCAGTAATGAAAAGATGTTGATTTTGGTAACCATGGATTTATAACCCAAGGAAAAACAGGTGGCAAGCTTAAAAACATAGGACTGGTTCCTGTGCTTTGGTTTCCCGGCTGGATTTACAAACAGAGCCCCAGCAAAGGCTGTTGCTATTTGGGAAAAATGAGGCAATTCCTTCTGCAGAGCTCCCTGCTGGGCTGTACCTGGCAGGGCAGGGCAGGGCAGGGCAGCCTCACCTGGTGCAGGCTGCGCTTGGCCTGCAGGGCCGCGTTCAGCTTCTCCTCCTGCTTCACCCTCATCTTCACCACCTCGTGCAGGAACTTCTCTTTGGCTTCTTTTGTGTCCAGGCCACTGTCCAGGGCCTGCCTGAGGTGCTCCAGCTCAGCCTCCAGCCCGCTGCTGTGGGGGTCAGGGTGTGCAGCCACCTCGTAGGAGCTGTTGACAGGGGCTGGGGGCTGCATCCCAGGGGAGCTCATGTCCTTGGCAGAGCTGGAGGAGGTGAAGGATGGGGAGGAGAGCGAGGATAAGGAGGAGGTGACTGGAAAAAAGAAACATTGAAAATTAATTTTAAAATGTCAATAATTAAGACATAATTATATACAACTCATATATGTATTATACAGCTCAAAATGTGCTGAGGCCCTTTTGTACAGAGACACTTGATAATCAATTTTAAATAGGAAAGGAAATTAAAAACCTACTCATTTCATACTTTGATACTTGAAAAATGATGAAAATGCAACCTTGACTTAAGGGACTGAGTTCAATTTGTTCACACTGTGACTGTGCAACTCCTGTCACAAAGGCAACGCTGAGGCACTGCGCTTCCAGAATTCTGTTTAAACTTCACAGGAACCCCTGCAAAAAAAAACCCAGCCAGCCACAAGTGTCACTTACATTCTTCCCTGGTTTCTACTTCAATCTCTGCTTCTGACTCCTTGTCCTCCTCGGGGGCGGCGGTGGCGGCGGTGGCGGCGGCCTCGGGGACAGCCGTGTGCTCTGGGCCGTGTTTCCTCTTCCTGGGCTGCCCAGAGCCCAGGGCCTCGCTGCTCCTGGACACCACCGTGGCACAGGGGGGGTTGCTCACCATCTTCTGCTGGGCGGGAGGGGCCAGGGCCACGTTGGGGGCCACGGCGCTCTCAAAGCTCTTGTAGGAGTAAAAGCTGCAGCAGAGGGAGGCAGAAGGAAGGGAAAATGGTCACATTGCTGCCTTTGGAGAGCTTTCCAGGCCAGAGTTACACTGCAAACACCCACGGGAGTGGCAGTGAATCCCACTGTCTGGCACCAGCTGAGAACCTGCCCATGGTTTTGTGTTTTGCCCTCACTAAACCCAGGGATCCCATCCCAAGTGCCACATATCCTAAGAGCACCAAGGAGATGAGACCTCCCAGGGCCTAAAAGTCCTAAAGCTGTTTCCTCTGCTCTTCATGGCACTGATGTTTTAACCAACTGCACCGCTGGACTTTCATCTATCCAAAAATGTTCTGAAAACTCAAACCATGGAGTGGAAAAGCATCTTCTTGTGCCTCTGGGATCCTGACACACACCTGAGTGTCCATGTGTAAAACCACAGGTACAACAACCAACAAACCTTTGGTTAAACCTTGGTGTTAAAGGGGAGTATTAACACAACATCAAATACATGGAATTTTACAAAAAGTAGAGCAAAAACTTTGCAACTTCAATTTAGCACCTACTACATGATGTGGTATCAGGTAAAATTTCTCCTGGAGCTGTTGTAGGTGGGTTTTATCTAATACTGAAATCAGCCAAGTTTCCCACAGGGATACCAAGGACACTTACAGCACTTCTTTCTGTACCTAGTTTAAAATTTAGGAAAGGCTGATAGGGTTTTTCCCTTCTATTTTCCTTTTATTTAAATCAATCCCCACAGCTTCTAGGAAACTTGTTCATAAGGGCAGCACAGTATGTGCTCCACAATATTCCCTAAAAGCACCTGGTCACTTAAGTCAAACTTTCCACAGAAATGATCACCCTCAGGCAGGAATCTGGCTTGGAGGTTTTTCAGAGTGCACAGCTCCAGTCTGGCACAGGATGTTGAACTGCCCTGACACTTTCTGCTCTCAGTGTGCCACCAAGGTCCCACCTGCTGTGGGTGACTCACTCAGGGCTGCTCCTCTCCAAAAGCAGAGCGTGGCCTCGGTGTCTGGACAGGTCTGACAGGCTGAGGAGTCACACAGGGCACACAGAGGGTTTGGGGAAGTCTCTGCTGCCCTTCAGCCTCCAAGGCACGGTGGGGATGGCAGAGGATGGAGCTGGGCTGGAACAGGGAGCTGGTACCACGGACAGTGCCTGGCAAAGGCTGCATCCCCCTGCCCCAGGACAGGGACTCCACCTTGCCAAGCCCCTCAATGACTGCACCCCAAGTGACCTTCCCAGCAGCCTCACCTGACACTTCTATGGCAGTGTCACCTTTAACCCCTTCAGGCACCAACCAGCAACACCTTTCATGTTTCCTTTCTGCAAACGAAACCCTGCGGCTGCAAACGCTCTGACTGAGCACGGGGACAGGCCCAGAGGCAGCTGCCAGCCCCTGTGCCCGTGCCTGTGTCCTTACCTGTCCCGGATCAGGGCGGGCAGGTGGCTGGAGAGCTCCTTCTCGCTGGCAGACACCGCGGGGGACCAGGGCCGGAAGGCGGAGAGGCGCTGCCGGGGGTGGACGCAGCCGATGCTCTGGGGACAGGGCAGGACAGGAGTGACCCCAGCAGCCTCTGAAACCATCAATCCCCCCCAGAGGGGACCTGGGGCTTCCCAGGGCACCCTCAGTCACCCCCACTGGCCATGACCGCCTTGCTCAGGGGTTCCACTGGCACAGGGGAAGGGCACTCGTGGGTTTTGCTGGGCAACAAACACCTGGTCACTTGTAGCTTGTCACTTGAGCTCTGTGTAGTTTGTAGGGATCACAAAGAGCTACAAACTCACACAAAGTGCTACAAACAAATCCTGAGCCTTGCATGATTGCTGTACCTCAAAGGCACAAGGGAATTCCCTACTTCCCTGTCACAATCCAGGTCAAGGAGCACTGGAGGGTGACAAGGAATCTGGGGGGACTGTGTAGCTCAATGCTGACTGGGAAAAGGATAGAAATGTTACTAATTTAGAAACCCTGGGCATGTTCTTTCCCTCATTTTCTCCTCTGGTCTCAGTAGAGTGATGCTTTGTGCCAATTTGATCTCTCTTGATTACAAAATATTCAACAATCACCTTATTAGATGAACTGGATAAGGACCGTAACCAACTGGACTGTTTTTCCTTCTCAGTAGAAGCTGGAGATTGGGAAGCAGAGTCATCTATTTTGGGCTTTTTGGAAGCAGGAGGATCTGAAGAGACCTGAAACAAAGGCAGGAAAAAATCAAAGTCAGATTCCTCATTTTGCAGTCAGCTTAGAAACAAATTATAAACCAAAAGCAAATTTTGTTATTTAGAAGGAAGAAACTCTGGGTGTTTTCTTCTTTTTTTTCAAATGTAAGGGGCAGACACAGACTGTGACATAACACACTTCACTCCTTCATGGGAGACACTCGGGTCAAGTGCGTATGGCACAGGAGAGATGGGCACTGATCAAAGGGAGACACCCGCTCCAAGCTGAAGACAACTATCAGCCTTTTATGATTTTTGCATGCAGAAAGGTAAGTTTAATGTGGTTGCTGAACTGGAAAGATTATTTTAAACGAGAACAGAACAGACTTTGTTATTCTGTTTGCAGTGGTTGTTATGCCGATGACTTCACTACCCCACAGCTGCAGTGGATTCTGGGGGTGCTGCCAAGAGCTGCTTTGCCTTTTCCACAAGTGGCTCAGCTTGGCCCATAAATCATCCTCAAGCATAAGAAAGCCCTTTGGCAAGCAAAATCCCTTTCCTTCAACACTGTGAGGGAATAAAATTCCTATAGTCCCAGCGTGGCTTGCAAAAAAATTGGTAACTACTGGTTTAACTGGTGCACTGGGGATACCAGCTTGAAGATCTGCCAGTACAAACACCTCTCACAGCAGGGAGGGACAAGGTTCTGGACCTTGTGCTGCATCATGACCAGAAACAGTAAAAGAAACATCCCACCCCTGTTTCTTATTCCTTTTTGTGTCTTTTTGCAGTTCTCCACCTTTCCCCATCCCCACTCAGCCTGGCTCCCAGAAGGGTGGCAGAACCACACTGCACTAATTAATAATTGCTCATATTTGCATTCATTTCATCCTTTCACTTCACTGTGATTTTTGTGGGCAAACAAGTGTTGATCCAGGTGTGTCTGGAGTACCTGGGGTGACAATATCCTGGGAGCCTGGAATGCTCCAGCCCAGGTGTCCCTGCCAGTGACAGAAAGGACCTCATGCCAATGTCCTGTGTTCTGAAAATCAGCCCCCTCCAGGCACCTTCAGCTGGGAATCAGAGGCTCCTTCTCCAGCTGATACTGAACGCTGAGCACTGTGATTTACAGGATTTACCTGAAAAGCACCTGCAGAATTGTCCAAATGCCCTTCTCAGGCCTCTCTACCCAAGAGCTCTCTACCTGCACCCCCTCAGTGCCCTGATGAGGAGGAAACCACAGCCTCGGTCCATGCAGAGCCTGCTGCTCCTGTGGGAGCAGGGCAGATGATTCTCCAGGATTCTCCAGGATTCTCCCAGATTCTCCAGCCCATCTGAGCACCCCCTCGCTGCCCTCCCAGCCCAGAGTGCCCAGCAACGTCACCAAGCCAAGCCTGGAGGGCTCAGCACAGCATTCCCTGGCACTGGGGAGCTCGGGGCAGCTTTCCATGGAGGATGACATGGGAGAGGTGTGTGTGTGTGTTTGTGTGTGCAAGCAACCCCCAGGACAAAATTAGCCCGTGCCAGTGCCAAATTCCAGCTCCATGGGATTTGCAGCAGATTCTCTGGGCACAGCTTCAGGCTTCCCCAGGGCTGCCTCCTGGCCAGCCATGGCACAGGCCCTCCCCTCAGACCCAACTAGGAAAGGGCATTCCTGAGCCCTTCTCTAGAAAACACGGGCCAATGCACTGGAAAAGATTTGTTTTTGCTCTCGGAGATGCTGCCTGTGCAGAATTAGTGACAGCATGAGAAAGGCATTTGGCAAGTGACTCCTGATCCCAGCCCCGTCCGTGGGGATGGGGAGCTGTGTGGGGAGGGGAGCTCAGCCTGCAGGGTGGGGAGGAAGGGGGGCTTGGAATGGAAAAGGCAACAGGTGGCAAGACTCAGCATGGAGCCCGTCCCTCCCTCCCCCCGTCCGTCCGTCCATCCGTCCTGAACGTTCTGTCCAGGCAGGAAGGGGACAGGCCCCAGGGTGGGCCCAGAGCAGCACCCCCAGCTCTGGAAGTGGGGAGCAGGGACAGCCCTAGAAAGGCTGGGGGAGATGTTTCAACAGGATGATCTTGTTTGCATTTTTAAAGGAATCATCTCCAGCTTTCTCCACTGTCCCCCTTCTTTTGCCTTCAAGTCAAGGCTGACCCCAAGGAGGGGCTGAGCACAAAGCCTGGGAAATGCTGCCCCACTTCCATGGAGCCTGTGCTGGTCTGGAAACATGGGGGGCAGTGGAAAAAGCAGCAAAGGAGGTGGGAACACTGGGGAAACAGGGCTGTCCTGCCCCAGAGGGATGGAAAGGGGGCAGAGAAGGAGGAGCTGAGCAGAGCCCACAGGTTTTTCTGCCCTGAACTCATCTCCCACCCCGCTCACCCCTGAGAGCCCAGAGCTGCCTGGCTGGAGCAGAACTTCAGGGGGCTCAGGGCTGCTGCCACAGGGGTTTGGGAGCTGCTGTGTGACTCCTCCAGTCCCTCCATCCCTGTCCCACCTGGATTGCAGGGATCATTACATGTTTAAGGCAGAATTGCCCCTTGGCAGATGCTTTAAAAAACTCTGGATTTAGGTTTCACTTTAACAAGGTAAAAATGCAACAATTCCAGTAGTTTCTACTACAGGAAGAGACTCAGAAGTGGAACAAGACAGACACTGAGCACCAAATCTGCTCTCCATGTGACTCAGCCATTACATCCCACTCCAGGACAGATTCCAGGCACCAAGATACCCCACTCTGACACTTCCAGCCCAGCCACAGCAGCCAACAAACCTTGGGACTGCTTCAAATGGAGATGATTTGATTTCATTTCTTCCTCTGTGCCAAATAATGAAACACACACCAAGTTGCAAAAGAAATACTGAAAATCCGATCTAGCTTTTTTGCCATCTTCATAAACCATTTATGAAACACTCAAACAAAACCTCGAAAAGACTGAAATAAATATTTCCTTATTTCCTATTCATTTTAATTTCCATTGCAGGCAACTTAGCAATCTGCTTTGTGCTGGACACAGCCACTTGTTAATAAACATTTTCTCCAATCCACAGATGGAAGAAACTTCAGGATACAAAGTGGGCCCAGAAATGCTTATATGAAACATTTACTTAAGCTTTGGGACTGTTGGTTTCTGAAGAAAATTTTAGGGAAAAATAGATACAGAAAGATGTATACAGTCACTATAAAAAGATTTCAGAGGTACATTCCAAAGGGAAATTTGGGCCTGTGAACTTTGCCAGCCATTTTAAGGCAAACCGAAATTAGGCAGCTCAGCTTGGCCTGCAGCCAGCCAGGGCCACATTTGACATGTCAGATCAAATTTTCTACTTCAATTAAATATTACTATAACAAACCATGAGACCAGTGGAAAGAATTTTTGACCCTCTCCTTCTCAGGAAGACAAACCTTCCCTGGAGCTCGGTACCAGGAGCAGAACCAGCAGCTGCAGGTCAGGCACCTCAACAACACTTTTTCCTACAAATGCAATGGAAAATGAGCCCAGAAAAAAATCTTGTATTTTAAGATGTGGGAGTGCTCACAGGTATGATTCCTGGTGCCTGAGTGTCTACCAAAATACCTTTCCTGAATAATTCACTTTTTTCCCCCTGCTGTATCCCAGTGTCACACATCTGGATTGAACAAAGGCTTTTGCTGCCTCCTCATCCTTTGCTACTCTGCCCCAAACCCACAACATGTGGTACTGAAAACTGGGCTGCATTTGCCTTGTTAAGAATTACAACATCCACAAATGGAAAACACTTAGGAGGCCTCCATACCTGTGAAATTTTAGCTTGGAAATGTACCTTCAAAAATCAGCACATGCAGCAAATCCCCATCTACCCTCTGCTGATAAAATCTCCCCAAACTGGGTCTGAGCTGGGCAATAAATCCCAAATCCTGGTTGAAGACAGAGATCTGGTGAAGCAGGGCAGTGGTTTATGTGAGGTTTATGTGAGCTGGTCACCCTTCCCAGCCAGGTGTCACTGCCCTTCTGTGCTGCTTCCATGGGGAATCCATCCCTTGGCCTCGTCCCCTCCTTTAGAACAGGGAATCTGGGCCCCAGCCCAGCAGGAATCCTGGCACATGGTGTGGCATCTTTAGAAATAAAAGATTTCATGTCCCCAAAGCTGCTGAGCTATCCCAACCCAGGGAAATCTGCATTCTTGAAAAAATTAATTGGCGAAATACGGCAAGGCTGAAGAGCTCCGTTTTTTATCCTTGAGGCAGATGTAAATCAGAAACAATTCCACTGGAAAACCCAGCTGGAAAAGCAGAGACCATAAAAACTGGGCTGTAAACTCAGAGCATCCTCTCACTGTGTGAGGCTCATTCTCACCCGGGAGCTCAGCTGCACCCCGAGCTCGGGTGGAGCTTCCTGTCCCTTCGAGTCCCCGGCCGGGCAGGGGCTCAGCAGCTTTCTCAGCAGGGCAGCAACCACCAGGGCTGGGCTGCTGCAAACCCTGAGGCAGCCAGGCAGCTCTGCTGGGCCCAGACGTGCAGGCAGCTCGGGCTGAAAGCACAGCACAGCAGCACAGAGCCCACGGGAGCACCCCGTGCCCCCCGAGCAGCGCCAAGCTCTGCGTTCCATGGTGCTCCAGGAAATATCTGTAAAAACCAAAGCAAGCAGTGTCTGAGCCTGTTCCTGCTCCACTGAGAAATGCAAGTGGAACTGAGAAAGAGAATTTCCAGGGTCTGCTCTAGGTGGCTTTCCTGGGTCACTTGTGTGACCGCAGAGCAGTCACACCCAGCTGAGCAGCAGACAGAAAATGGGTAACACCACTGACCCATTTTGAAAGGGTGCCATGACATTTGTCTCCTGCTTTTACTTGGAACAGAAGGATGCAGAGTTTTATTTTAAGCCCAGTGGAGTGCTGGCTCTGAGTGGCCACTCCTCCAGGAGCACCCAGGACACGTTTTTCAGGCTCCTGCTGGCACAGGGATTAACAAGTTGCCCAGTTGTGTAAATGGCATTTCAGAAGGAATGTACCTTGACCAGTGACAAGGATTCAAATCTGCTTCTGGAGGTTACTGAGACCACAATTCCCACACCTGGGAGCTGAACTTGGAATTTTCCACGTGCTGCTTTCACAAATCACAGGCCTGAGCCTCTCCAAGAACAGACTGAACCACATGAGAAGGGAGAGCGCTCTGACAAATTCTTTCAAATTTCCAGTTAAAATCAAATTTTAAAATGCCCAGTGGAGGTTGGTTCCATGTGGGAAAAGGGCCCTTTATCCACATCCTTTAAGCCTCCAGGAGCACGTTGGCCATGGCCAGAACACTTCTTCCTAAAGCCTCTTTGTGACGTGGTCCAGAAGTGATTAATAAGGTATTAGAGGTCTTTGTGAGGACTGCACTTTCACGTGGATTAGAGGAATAAATATATTCAGGTACAGATTGAAAGCTGGGGAGGGTTGTCTCCATAATAAAAAAAGCTAAAAATAAAGCTGTGCCACGGAGCTGTAAGAAGATTTACTGCTTGTCTACTGTAGATATTTAAAAGAGAAAAAAACCTACCACACTGCAGTGTCAGTCCCAGGGAGCGTATGGAGCATTTGTTTTATTTTTCTTTCTTTTTTTTTTTTTACAATTTTGGTTTCATTGGGCAGGAATCCAGACTTTCCATCTTCCCATTTCTTTTTGCTGTTCTGGTGGAAGCACAAGGACTCCTTTTCCCCTGTCATTTTGGGACGTGTGATTACGGGAAGTATTTGCTTTCTATTCCTGCCTTCAGCACAGGCTGGCTGCCAGTGTGTCCCCCAGGGGTGACCTGGGGGGAATCTCCACCAACCAAACTGCCAGGCACAGGCAGGGAAAAGGAGCTGTGCAAAAATCCCTGCTCTGGCTCCTCCTCAGAGGGGGCTCCTGGCTGTGCAAAGGGCTGGTTTTCCATGCAAACACACTCTGGAAGGTCTGGATGTAAAGAGGAGATGGTTTGGTCATGTTGGCAGCATGGGAAGTTCACCTAAAAAAACCTGGGAACTGAGTTTTTCTCACACCTGTGCAAAAATCTTTAATTTCTATGGAAACATCTCCAAAATTTACAACAGCAGAAGTGCAAAGGGACTGGGCTGTTTTATTTCAGACAACATCAACAGTTTAAAGCAAAGTCCTGCAAGTACCCTTTGATGAATTCCTTTTGTAAAGGCAAATTTAAATTATTTTCTAGAACACTCTACATAGCCCCTGGCATAAGTCATCATCCATTTTCAAAGCTTCTTGGCTAGCACAGAAGAAACAAAAAAACCAAAACTCTTTTCCTCTCCTGTCTCAACATTTCTTTCCTTTAGCACAAAAATTAGGCCAGATGACATCTGCTGACTGCACTTATCCTTGGGAGCACACACAAGGCATTTCTAGCAGGCTGTGTACAGCAAACCCAGCAGCACCTCCCAGGCACACCCCAGAGCCACAAACCTCAGCCTCCAATGCAGGGAGCAAAGGCAAATCTTCCCTAATTCTCACCCACAGGTGAAGCTGCTGGGATTCTTTGGGCCACTGCAATTTGGGAACTTTTTCCCAAGTTCCTTGAAGCTTGGACATGGGGAAGATTCTACCTGGAAACCTGCATTGATAAAAAATGCTCAGCCAGCTCACCTGGCTGTTTAATCCCTGATCTCTACAATTATGCTTTTAATTTACTGTTCTCCTGCTACATCCATCACATGGAATTACTCTTTGATATAAATATGGATCTGTAAATCCACACAACTCTTCAAATCTTCTACAAATAATGACTTCTTAACAGCCATTCTCTGGGTCCCAAAATTCTGTGAACCTTTAGCAGTTGCTCACAAAATCAGTATTTCCCATTCAGAGTGATTTTGATTCCTCCAGAAATCCCTCTGCCATGGGCAGAGCACAAACCCATGGTGGGGTGATCCCTCTGCCCAGATGGGAACATTGAAATAAGCCAGAAAAAAGGGAAAATTCATGTGTGAATGTGGCTACCTCAGTGTTAAATCCCTCCAATGAAGCACCCCAGATTTGTTGATTTTTCTGGTAAAGAAGCCTCTGCAAAGAGCTGCTCATTTGTTACACGATGTGCTTGCCTTTGCCTCTTGGCAGATGCACCTGGAAGCCTCTTTTCCACTGCCTAAGACTCTGTTTTGCCTTTCCAGTGGAAACTAAAAGTTACAGCTTGAAAAGAATTCCCTGCCCTGTGGTTTGAATCAAAACAAAACAGCTGAAGCCACCTTCCCCTGGCTGAGCAGGGCAGCTCAGAGGGGCTGAGCACAGGCCATGGCCCCTTTTCCTCGGGCTGTTTTTCTTGGCAGCAGCTCCTGGGAACTCTGGGATGCCCTGTCAGGACCAGGGGAAGGAGAGTGACCAAGGGAGGGGAGCGTGGCCAGGGATGTGTGCTGCACACGCAGGGAGGGGTGTCCCAGGAAAACACTTCTGGCCCTGGGAAGGAACCAAGGGCAGGGAAGTGATGCCATCAGGTTCAGCAAGGAAAAGCAGAATTTCCTCTGTGGGCAGACTTGCTTTGTCCAGTTTGTGGGGTCACAGTTCTGGTAATGAAAAAGCCCTTTGTGAATAAAATGTTCTCCTCACATTTTCTCTGTGGCTGTAACTGGCTCAAGTTCCAGCTCCAAGCTCTCCCAGGCATCTGCTCCTGGACTGTGGGGAGGTTTGGTGACATGTCCACTCTGCCAGCCAAGAACCTCAGCTGGGTCTCCAATGTTACATAAAAGGACGAGAATTCCCCTTGTGACTTCCACTAATTCCAGCCCAGTTTAGGAAGCCAAGAAAGGAGAGAGGGAGCTCTGAAAATGATAAAACTCATGGGATTTTGATGCCCTTTTGTCAAACTTCTCTGTGGTACCTGGGGATGGAGCTGCCAAGCTCCAGAGTGCCCTGATCTGGGTGTCCCCAGCTCCTCTGCAGAGCTCCCTGGGGCACAGAACCTGCCCCTGTAGAGCCACCAGCACCCAACCTTTTAATTCTGGGAGGAAAAGCAAACAGCACAGAAAAAGCCAAGTCAGTAACCAGCCCTATTGAACAATTCTGCCAGTCCAGCTGGAGAATTCCCTGCCAGCCTCACCCCACTCCCCCTCCCAGCCCCTAATCTGGCATTTGTGCCAGGCTGGCTCTGCTGGCACATGTGTGTGAGCGTGTGACACTGCTGCTGAGGGCAAGGGACAGCACCTTGTCAGCCTAAGCTGGGACAAGAGCCCGAGGACATCCCCAGGAATTACCTCCAAGGCTGAAGAGCCAGGGGAGCACAGCAAGCACAGCCCCCACTGCCGTGCCCACACTCACCTGCATTATTTACAGGATGCTCTGCATCCTCCCCCTCCCACTGCAGGAAAATGCATTTTAGCAGCACATCTGGCTGGCTGCAGGGTCGTTTTTTGGTCGTACAGAATAAAAAGTGTACAAAACAATTGGGATCCTCAGGCTGCACGAAGGCAGCACTGCCCTACATTTATTTTTCACTGAATTTCATTTACTTGAGATGACCAGAGGGAAAGCTTCACAGCATTCTGGGGGATGCAGTGTGTGTGGAATGACAGGACACAGAGCCAGGCTCTGCTTTGGAGCCCAAGCACAACGAGGTGTAGGGAAACAACTGCAATTACCTCCAACACCTTCACAAAGTCACTGTAACATCACCACAGAATCTGAATTTTCTGCTCCACTCAGCACCCAACACAGTTTTTAAACCCAAGACTGCTTTACATAAATATCAGTGAAAGTCAATACATGGCCATGGATTAATAGTTACAAATCCTATTAAGGTTACAAGGCAGTGCCATGGAAAACCCCCAGTCCCAGTGGGGGAAAAAAAAAAACAGAGCAAGGCCTCAGATATCTAAAACCTCACACCTTGAGTCCCTCTATCAGAAAATGACTCAAGAAGAGGAGCAACCATACAGTTACAGATATTTTAGGTGCCAATGGCTTCAAGTTCCTGAGCAAATTTAACATCCTTCAGAGGAACTCAGTTTTCAGTCAAGCGCTGCGAGAACACACTGAGCAACTTCTCCACACACAGAAGAGAGGGAAAACCTAAATTCTCTGCTTACAAAATGTTTTGAAGGCTGCAGGCAGGCAGATGCTGCCCTAAGCAGCAGAGCACACGGTGCTCTGCAGTTCCTGGAAGCCACAAGAAGCTCATCTACTTTAAGTAACAATTATTACTCCTGAACCTCCCCGGAGCTCCCAGGATAAAGGCAGACAACCAATTACAGTCTGAGACTTCCAAAGCTTAGTTTGCTGCCTTTAGAAATAAGCATCACATGCTCCTTCCACCAGACATGGAGTTAAGGGGGGGTCAGGGGTGGTTTAAGGAGGAAGGAGGAGGATGAATGAAAGAAAGGAGAGAGCCCTTGAGTTTGCTCTTTCTACCACAGCAGCTCTGCTGTGTCAGGGTGGGTTTGCTTTGGAGGAACCTTCCGTGTTCCAGTGAGTGATTTGTCTAATCAGAATTAATTTTAGCCACAACACTGGAATTATGCACTCAAAAAAGGATTTTTATCCTTCAGAAGGTTTGGTCACCTTGAGGAAAGAGAAACACTTCCAACAGTTACCAAAAAATTAAAATAACTGAGCAAAATCACCTGGTGGGATTGCTGGGGTGTCCTGTGCAGGGCCAGCAGCTGGACTTGGATGATCTTTTTGGGTCCCTTGCAGCTCAGGATATTCTGTAAAAACATTATCCCCTACACTGGGATGTTCAATGTGAACACCATCACTGCAGAAGAAGCCTTTAGCAGATTGTCTTGTCCAATAGACAGAATTTTGACAAAAAGCCCACCTGTTTCTCTCCTTTTCCCCAACATAAACTCACTTTTGACTGCAGGAAAGAGGAAATGCCCCATGTGTGTGAATGTGGAGAGAGAAAAAGACACAACACTTCAATAAACCTACTTTGTGTAACATCAGATGAGGCAGCAAAAGATAATTTGAAGGGAAAAATGGAAGGGGAATAGGATGGGCAGGAGGGGGAAATCTGGGACACTCCAAGAAGCCTTTCAGTTCTTGTATAACATGATAGATTTTAAGCCTTTAGGGGAGAACTGGCTGAGCAATATTGAGAGCAGCGTGACTGCACAGCCACATGGGTTGTGTCTGCTACAACTCTATTAATAGGAGAGCATAGAGGGAGGTTTGGCTGTGCACAATCCACATCCACCAACAGAACTGCTGCCTTCCCTCCCCACTGCATCCCCTCTCATGGCCACAGTGACAGTGTGGGGCTCAGAATGCCCAGAGCCCCAAAAAGGCTCCACTGCCACCCCAAACCAAACCCTTCTACTGAAGGCACTGCTGGCCCCAGCTCATCCCCACCAAGCACTCAAAGCTCTGCCTGCTTCCATTCAGATTTAACAG
The DNA here is from genome assembly GCF_014805655.1 of Passer montanus. NCBI lineage: Eukaryota > Metazoa > Chordata > Aves > Passeriformes > Passeridae > Passer > Passer montanus. The sequence goes on along the minus strand of NW_024371260.1, from coordinate 2,331,748 downwards.
GCTTTGAACACAGATTTTTAGTGCTGAAGTGCAGAATTTAGGCCGGGGTTGGTGGATGTACAAGTGCTGTTTGTGGTGCCCCAGCAATAAACACGACTTGGCTCTCACTTCTCACTTTGCTGTTACAATGCAAGTTCTATTCCACATCCCCATTCTGTGTGTGTAACGGGCCTGACCCCTATAAAGATGGTCAAATAAATATCTGGTGACCTCACAAGTATGAAAATAAGCTTATTTGAAAGAAAAAGTATATCTTCAGGGGGTTTGGCAGTAACTTTCAATTATTTTTAATTGCCTGGAAAATTAAAGTAAGAAAATAGTGTGGTATAAATGTTAGGGCACATTATTAAGCCGTTTTCATAATATCTTAGCCATAAGCTTAACAGACAAAAAGGGTTTTTTTAAGCCTAGGTCATCTGTTCAATATGAATGGCCTGTCTGTTCCCAGACTTCCTCAAGGGGTAACTGAACTGAAATATTCCATGATAGAAACCAGATTCAGTTTGACCTGGTAGGCAACGAGAACTCCCCAGAACCTTCAAGCTTTGGGTTTAATTACAAGCCACCAAGGAGCCTGGAGTGCAGCCCGTGATCAGAAACACAAAGAAAGGGGTGAGGGAAAGTTTGGAGCTCTAAATGCCAACATCCCTTCCCCCCCTTTCCTTTGCTTAAACCAAGGGGTGCACTTTTTTCTTATTATTGTCAACACAACCAACTTCCAAACTGCACAGTAAGCAAGATTTCCAAGGTATCAGTCCAAGCCTTTCTTTTTGTCTTTCTGCTCATGGAATTCTGCTGTCACAACACTGACACTGCACCAAACCCAGCATGGGGACCAACACAGAGCTAACTCCAGGCTTCCAAGTCTCATGTTTGATTTTCTTCTTGTGTCTGATACTTGGAAGCCTCAAACCACTTGGGTTGAACTTTTCCAAGGCAGCCTGTAATGCAGTGACTGACACACACAAGGCTTTGAGAAGTATTGCAGGTTAAAACCATCGTGAGCAGCTGAGCCCAGATGAAGCCAGACCTTACAGACAGCAGAGGTTTGTGCTGTTCCATCTCCTGGAGCAGAACTGTGATGTGTTTTGGCCACAGGAGTGATATAAATTGGCAGTAAAGGCCTGACCTGAAAGTCTTAGGTCAAGGAAAAGCCTGACTCGGACCCTGAGTGCACGAGAGCAAACGCTGTCACACCAGTGGGAGCTGCAGAACATCACTGCTCTGGGACACTGAAGGTTCACAGGCTCTGCATTTCAGGGCTGTTTTCATACACCCAGCACACAAGGAATGATAAATAAATAACAATCAGGGAAGGAGGTGGTGTGTATCCATCCAGAACAGGGACAGGAGATCTCTGTGTGGTGCCAGGAGCTGAAGTGAGGGTGGATCATGCACAGCAGGGACTCAATAACCAGAGGCTGAATTTGCAGGAAATTGTGGTAAAATGGGTGAAGGGCTCAGATCTGTGGGGTGACAACAGAAATGTCAGAGATCTGCAGTCAGACACAAACTGCCTTGCTCCTGGGAGGAAGAAGAGAATTTTCCAGCCGTTTTCCAGAGGACAGATTTGGCACAAGGTCCTGTGCTGCTGCTCTGCAGGACACTGGGTACTGCTGGGCCACTCCATATTCCAGAGCAGGCTACACAGAGAGACAGGGATGAACACCAGCAAGATGTCTGTGTGGAAAAATGCCCTGACATCTTCCCAAAAGGACCAGCAAAACATCCATGCCAGTGTCACTCATCATGCCAGCACAATCGGTCACATCCCAGTGAAGAATCCAGCAACAATGCAGGCCTGGGAGATGGGTAATCCCAAGGTTTGTTTGATCTTTGGAGTTCCCCATAAGGATAATTTAACCATTCTTACACTGCCACAGCTTTACTTGCTTTAAAGGATGTCTAAAAAAGCACAAAACCCCGAGAATAAATTGCTGTAAGGATTGCACATAGCTGCAAATCACCATTCACTGAGGGGTCTCAGGAACACCAAAGGAAAAAGTGCACAAGTAAAAGAAAAATCTGAAATGAGACTGATCCCCTCGTTCACCTGTGCAACCAAACAGAAAAGGAGAGCCCGGACAGACAAATTAATGGATCAGATGTTACTGTTCCATCAGGAGTGAGATGTTCCAACTAAATCTTTGTATTTAATTCATTGCCTGCTCTCCCATGACACTGTGCCAACCCCTAAAACTTTACCCACCTCACATTACAGATCTCTCTGTCCCATTTTTCTGAGACTGAGTATTAAACACCCCAAGCAGGTTAACTTGAAGGTTTACCAGGATATACCTGTGCCAGGTGAAGCCTGAGGGCTGCACTGGAGAGAGCAGTGAGGGATCTCACTGGTCCCTTTCCCAAAAGTGTCCCTCCTGGAGGAGGTGACGAGCCCCAGAGACCAAGGAGAAGGGGACAAGATGGGTCTGATGGGGGATGACTCCAGCCAGGGTGGATTTTTGTTTCTCCAAGGAAAAAGCCAACAACCTGCTGGTACAAACACAGTGTCTGTGAAGTGCCTGAGGCAGAGGGAAGTTGACATTTCACCTAAACACAAGTGAGGCTGAGAAAATCAAAGCTCACCTCAAGGAGAGTTTTGCCAGCCACTAAAGGAAACAAAAACTATCACCTTTAGGTAGATATAAACCTAATTTAAGTGGTGCAACAGCCAAAAGCTTCAAAGGCCATAAACACATTAAGGCAAAAATCCTTTGCAGCCATCAAAGCTGTTCCATACACACAGCTTGAGAATTAATGTCCAAGAAATTCGGGCAGGTTCCTCTAACCAGGAGAAAAAAGCTTCTGCTTAGGAGGGAAAAGAACTGAACCAGGCTGCAAATTGAACTCTCTCTGACAAAAATCACAATCCTGCTCTCAACAAGGCCAAGTTCAGCCAACTTCCCTGAGAAACAGGCTGAGCTGCACAGCAGCAACTGCAAATGGAACAGGGAATGGGGCTAAAGCAGCAAATCTCAGGGGAAGGGAGAGAGCAAGCATTTGAAACACCAAACAGAATCCCAAACCTTCATTAAGGAGGACAGATGAATTTTGTGGCAGAGGAGGTGATCATTGCCACTGCTGCTCTGCTGGGGTGGGAGGAAGGAGCTGCAGGGGACCAGGCAGATAATGCTGGGCTCAGCTGCTCAGGGCAGCAGCTGCCCCCAAATCCTCATTGCAGGGAAGGAGCCAGAGGTCACGGGAGTCACGATTATTTGGAATGAACAGGGCAAACAATAGGTTGGGGCCCTCTGTCTTCTTGCCTTTCTCATGGCTTTTGTGAGCTGCTGCCTTCCCAGAATAGCTGGCTGCACTCAGGGCAGCTCAGGGGCTGGGTCTGGACAGGCCTTTTCTCCCCTGAAGCTCCACAATTAAAAGGAAAAGTGACACCTCCATCCCTCCCATTTGTGTGCCTGGCTCCCCAGCACATCCCTCAGCTGACCAAGGAGGCAGGGGAGGTTTCAGCTTCAGCAAGGGGTAGGAAAAAGCTCCAAACAGACTCAGTCCCATGAAATTTAATTTCTCTGACCCCTCTCCTCAGCTGAATTTCTCTCCCAGGACAAAGCTAATGCCGTACTGCAGGACACTGGGACAAAGCTGTCAGAATTCCAGCTTTTCCTGAGCCAGGAATGCTGCTCCAGAGGGAGCAGACACTGCTGTTTGATGGAGTGTAAGAGAGCTTGTAGCACCCAGAGGGCTAAAACAGGGACTGTTAACAGTTCACAAAGTTTAGTGAACAAAAATGGCCAAAGAATTGGTTTGCCAAGATTCTGGCCACCATAGTAGATAAAACAAGATTCTTGTCCTGCCTCTCACTGCAGCCCTGCCTGACCTTGGGCAAGGCATTGAACCCTGATCCAGCAGGGCTGCTGTGCCCAGGAATGCTGCAGACCTGATCCCACTGCAGAAGGGCTTTAAAATGGCAATTCTGGCACAATGGCACAGTCTAACTGGTCAGGCTGAGTAGGGCTGAAGTGAGAGTGTAAACAAGGATTTCACTGCTTCCTTGGGATTTCAGATGAAGGCACAGACAGAAGAGACTGACTTTTCTCACAGATCAAGGCTCCCATATCCTGACTTCTACTTCATGTCAGTTTGGAGAGAAAAAGGTCTTGATTTTCACTCTAGGATGAAACTGTTGTAGTCCTGCTGGCTCAAAAGATCAGGTGAAACATAAAACATTTAATTTAAGATTAGCAGTCGGTGTTAGACATTCCTTGCCTGCACCAGTAGGGATGAACACAGAGCCTGCTGAAAGATGCACTGTGAGTAATAACAGAGAAAATCTGATATCACAGAAAACACATTTCTTGTTTTAAGTGGTGTTTCCCCCCTTTTTTTCTCCATACAAGTTTAATATTGATTCACAGGCTAAGGATTGTTGTAGGGTGCCACCGGAATTGTTTAATGGGATACTTCTTGTATTATAATCTTGGTAAAGAGACCCACATGTGGATTTGAATAACATCTTGAAAGGAGATTGAGAGTAATAAGGTGACAGACAGATTGAAAGAAGATTAAAACTCATTTGATCCCCAACTCCCAAGCAAAGCACAGTAACTCCTCCCTGTCCTCCATCCTACACTCACCTGATCCCAACACTGCTAAGAGGCAGAAGGCACAAGAATAAAAACCCAACCAGTTCCAGGTTTCCCTTCTGGGACAGGTTTGATGTGTTTGCACAGGAGATGAAGCCACAGGGGAGTTTGGACACCCCCAGGAGCAGGCTGGAGCACCTTGCTGGAAAGCAGTGCCAGAGATTCACCACGCCACACACTCTTGGTGAGACCTAAAGCTTCCATTTTTTTTTTTTTCAAATGGTATTTGGCTTGACTTGGTTTTCTGAACTGCTGCTGCTCTCAGGTTCAACAGGAGACATGTTTCTCTAAGCTGATTTTTCTGTGGCTGAGGATTTAATCAGATCATAGCAGCGATTAAAACATGGGCTATAACCACAAGCCTTAAAGAGAGAGCTCCAACACTGAGCTCCAACTGAGCTCTCCCCCTTTAAAACCCAAGGAGAAGCAATATCTATCTCTGGCAAATGCATGCTTTAAAAAAATCCTGGATTTTTGCTCCTTCTGGGTCACCTTTCCTCTCGATAGGGTGCGAAGCTCCTGGCAAGTACCAAGAAATGAAGAAATGCAAATGAATTAAGGGCTGCAGTTAATGTGAATGCATTAACACCACCAAGACACCCTGGAAGGTGGGTTTGCTGACACTCCCTTCTCTCCAACACATCCACTGTAAACTTCCAGCACAGCTCCCTCAGACCCTGTCAGTGCTCCTGACATCCTTTCCTACAGTTTTCCACTTGCTGCTTTGTAGCTCTGTGGTTCCTTTCATCCCTCCAAAGACAGCACGATAGCATGTTGGGAGTGGTGAGAAATAGGATTATAAAAAATGTAAATGGAGCAGCATTTCCACAGCTCTACACACAGTAAACCAGAGCAACCCAAACATTAAGGCCAAAAACGCCTTTTTAGTGACAATTAGTTCAGAAATGAGGCCTAATTTTACATCATGACCTGCATGAAGAGCCAACGAGCTGTGCCATCAGATCCAGGAGCCCCATCCCAGCCTCCTCCTGCACAACAAAAACAGGCCAAGTGACTCACCCAGCAGCTGAGCATGAAGGCTGCTGGGTTCTGGCTCCTGTTCCCCACCAGGTTGGATGGGAATTGTTCCCAAAGGTGCAGCACAAGAACCTGAACTCTGTGGTAGCTCTGCTCCAGGAGTGCCATGGGATATTTTGAATTAATGGAGACGTGCACGTTCCATTGGGAGTCAATATTTATTTGTTACACCAACTTGGCAGCTCAGCCCTCTCCTCACTTCCATCACTGTGACACCTTTGAGATACCAGCTCCTTGGTATGTGGGATAACATCTTCTTCCAAGCTATTCTTGACACTCTACTCCTACTCCTCTTCTATGTGTTTAACCATTTTAAAGCTGATTTGGGTCATGACTAATAGAATTAGATACTAAAATCATGTGCTGTCAGCAGCAGACATTGTAGAGCCAGCAGGACCCACGTGGAATGCAAGTTGAGGCAGCTTCAGATGGGTGGGAAAGCACTCACAGTTTGTGCTTCCTTCCCCTTTTAACAGAATTAAAGCTGGACAAAAATCCCACCAAAACCCCCAAACATCAACTTCATTCATTTTGGAGCCAATTTCTTTAGTCTGCATATCAGTCTAAACCCAAGGGGAGATGAAGTTGTCCTCAAGCACTGCTGGGAGTGAGGACATAAAACAAATAAATGCCAACAGCCCAAAGCAGGCACATGTGCTTTAAATACAGGGTCACACACTTGGGGTTTGTGCAAAATTCACTGGTTCTACCTACTTTCATTTCATGCCCTTCTCATGGATATTTCAAATAATTCTTCATTGTTTTCCCAGGAAAAAAATTAAAATAAAAGAAGAGCACACCCCCTTCTCCCCCTTGTGACATGTGGAGAAGGATCTGTCCATCAGCTTTGGGGCAGGACTGAAGCTACACAGCCTGAAGCTCAGCAGCACTGGGTTTTATTCCTGCCCCTGCCACTGACATTATTTGAATGGCTTTAGGTAAATAAAATGTAAACGAAAAATGTAAACAGCATCCCAGTTTCTAGAGGAGTTTGGTATTTTCTAGCAGAAGGCACTACAGAAACAAAACTGATGTTTTCATAGCAAGCAAACCCCAAAGAACCTCCTTTTCCTAATTCTTTAATAGGGTTAAACACCATTAATTCCAGCTGGGAAACAATTCAAGGGGCAGCTCATGAGGTTTGTCTCGTACATGTTGAACATTCACTTTTCAAACCTTTGACTGCAACTTGCCAATAGCTGCAGAGAACTGTTGCAGGATACAGCTGTGGGAACCCCCAACAACTCAAAAGGGCTCGGTTCATCTTTCTAAAGAAAAATATGGAGATCAACAGAAAATAAGATTTTAGTCTATGATAAAACCCTCCAAAACTGGACATTCAGCAAGAGTTGCTCTTTTTTTGCTCCTTCTCCTGACACCTCTCACACATCCCTGTGAGTTCCTGCTCATTATCACTGAGTCCCTGTGCTGAGTTCAAACTCAAGCACTGATATGTAAAATATGATTATTTAGAACTGGGTTCACCACAGGTACTCTCTGCTTACAGATGTTTACATGGGGCTGTCCAGATTCCCTTGCAGGCACCAGAAAGGCACTTTTGGACTACAATTCACCCTGAAGGAGATGCTTTAAAACCTGCAGATAATCCACCAGTTAGCTCTGACTTAAGACACCTACACTGGAACCAAGCAGTAACTTAGTCCTGGGTTTATTCAGGTTCATTGACAACACTCTGCATAGAGAAATGAATGTCTAAATATCCTCAAAGACCTGTTCAAACCCCCTGTAACAAGACTGGTCCCTCTCTAAAGGGGCAATATTTAAGCATCTTTTCTCCCAGCTCCTTCATGTCAGCTGACTGAGATCTGTTAACATCTTAGACAACACTTTTATGCCTCATGCATAAGTCAGATTTATTTTTGTGGTGTTTTCTCCTCCACATGAAACAACAAGCCTAAAGAATTATTTTAATGAATGGCTGTTTTAATGATTACATTTTTCAGTAGAACAGAAGTGATCTGGTCCAGACCCACAAGGAAACCAAGGTACATTTGTCCCCACATACAGAAAGCCCTGGGGTAGGAACAAGAGAGTGAAAGTCAACTCCCATCTTGTGGGCAAAGATGTTTTACTTGCAAATGCCTGAAACTGCACCCAAAAAGCGGATTACAAATAAAGCAAGTTATCCCTGTGTAAAGGTGGCTGAGCCATCATACTCAGGTTACATTGTTTGGAAGGTTTTTACCACTCCAACCACACGCCTGATTCATTTGACTGTGATTTTACCCTTTCTGATGGGTTTATTGACAGCATCATTAAGAGGAGGTTACAATTCTGCAGGAATCATCAAGGGTCTGACTAATGTACACACAGCCCTGGTGGGACATTGAGCAACTGAGCTACACACTCCTTGTTTTTCCCTAGAAAGGATCCCACAAACTCATCTGAGGAGAGCAAGGCCACCACCCCATCCCACAGATCTCCTAATGGAGCGTTGAGGTTGCAGTTTTCCCTCTGTGTTCTCTTCCTCTGATGTCAGCTCACATTAAAGGGACGATCAATGTTTCTGTCTGGCCCTTCCCCAGCCCGTGCCAGGGCCCCCCTGCTCCATCCCCCTGGAGCTGGGAGAGGCCAGGCAGTCCTGGCTCACAGCCCAGCACACTCTGCCTTCCCTCTTCCTTCTCCTGCTCAGGCACAGAGAGCACTACAAAGATTAAAATTTGCAGAGGTGCAAAACAAAAATAGCAGGAACACAGCCTGGGTGAGACAGCCTTGGCTGTCTCACCTGTTGAGGTCTCACCTGAGGGGCTGAACTGCATTAACCCCTCCTCAGGATTCCAGCATCGCATCTGGTTTTCAGTAAAAATGTTTCAAATGGTCAGATAGAGCCTGTACAGAACTGTCAGTCTATTCCAAGCCAAGCTGTATCTTACTGAATTGAAATGTTCATTAGAAATTGGAGGAAAATCCAGGTTTTTACCTGTCCAACACACAGAGATGAGTCTTTGATTAAGAAATGGACAAGTGCAATGCTTTCATTGAAATACCACAGATATTCTGCCATGTTTTGAAGCAGAAATGTGTGATCAGTATTTAAACATCCACATCTCTGACACCGCGCTTGACTTGAATCTTGTGGGAAATGTAAAGTTTGGATCCCACCCTAAAATCATGTGAGATTTAAGAATCAGTGGAAAGGAGCTGCATCTAGAAGAAAAATCTCCAAAAGTTATGCCCATAGTAAACACCGAATGTCCAATAATAACAGCAGCAATAGAAGGGATCACCTGGAACTATACACAGATTCCTGCAGGTACAGTCCAGGTGATCTCAACAGGCAGAACAAAAGGCCCCAAAATTGTGCATAATGCACTGGAAGCAGGACAGGGGGAATTTTTCCGTGTAGAATATAAAATAATCCCAGGAATGCAGGGGCAACCAAAACTCCTTAGTGTAAATTATCACCCCAAAAGCATCTCAGTTTCCCCTGAGAATGGTTTTGAGCAGTTTGCTACTTTGTGTTTATCAAAACATTCGTGGAAACACCCCACCTTTTCCAATATTTTAAATCTGTAATTTTAAACAATTCTAGGTTGGCCAGTAACTTCTGCAAGGAAAATAAAAATGCAATGTAATAAATTGCCATTTTCTCTGTTCCCGCTGCACCGACACAGATGCTGGTGTATCCTGTGTGCTCAGGAAAATCAGTAATCCCATTTTGAGGCTGGACTTTCCCTGAGCATGACACACATTTCCCATGGCCACAGGTTCTGTCCCCATCTCCAGCACGGATCTCTGTGCCTGAATTATCCCCCCAGTGCCACAGCTCCAGCACAGCCACCACTCAGGGGCTCCACTGATTACTTCCCACTCCCACTTGGATTTCAGCTCAGAGGAGAGGCACTGAATTCCCTGCTCCTCAAAGGAACAGCCACTCTCCTTGTAAAATAAACGCTCCAGGAGCACAAGTGCCATGAAATCCCTCAGCTCCTGTTCCTCCAGAAGAGGAAATCCATTCCCAAGGCTCCTGTCCTGGGCTCTCTCCTCAGAGGCAAACTCAGCATCTCCCAGCTCTGCTGCTGGACCAAAGCTGAGCATTTCAGCTGGTGCCAGGAGCCCCCAGGATTTCAGGATTTCCAGGGATGAGGGCAGCAGGGCAGGTGTCTGTGGAAACAGAGAAACCACCGAGTCTCCAGGGAGGATGGACGGGAGAGGAGGAGGGGAATTATTGTGGTTGAGAAAAGGGAAGGGGTTGGTCGAGAGAAATGCTATAAAAGCACCATGACGACAGAGCAGGGTGATGGAAAGGTCAGTCCCTTTCAATAATGCTCTTTTTTTTTCTTGTCCAAATGAAATACTTGGCCACGTCCACCGGCAGAGTTCAGCTGGAGGTAAATGACCAGACAGGGGGGCCATAAACTGTCTAGAGATGCTGCTGTTCTGGGGGGGCTGCCCTGCCCTTCCACCGAGGCAATTCCCACAGCAAAAAAGCTCCAAAACTGCACCAAACAAAAGGTGCTCTTGTGCACACCCAGCACAGAGCTGGGCTGGAACTGCAGCCTCCCTCCAGGAGGGAAGAGCTGAGCTGGAGCCCTGAAGTCCTGAAGGAGGATTCAGGAGCGAGCACGAAGGGATTTTCAATAATGAGCCAGTGATTAATCCTGATAGACATGCAGCCCTTGGAATTGCTTTTCAGCTGCCACTGGTAGGTGGTCAAATTATACCTTTCCATCACATTTCCCACTATACTGCACATCTCCTCAGTACATTTTCTCATGAAGCACTGGAAGGATTCAGAACAATTAAACCTAACGACTGAGTAATTCCCACTCCTCTTTTTTTTTCCTCATAATATGAAATCATAATTTCTAGTGCTTTAGGAAAATAAATGTAAGCTCTAGAGCTCCGAGTCAGTATTAATGTACCAAAATGGTGCATTGTAACAGGAGATGCAACACAAAGATTTACTGTTTCCCTGAGCTGGTGCTGGAGCCAGCTGAACGGTCATTTAAAGTTTTCAGCTATGCATGACAGGTGGAAAAGCTTTCAGGGAAAAAAAATAAATTATTGTATAGTGACTGGTTCTGATATTATACAAATGAGAGCATTTCCTGCCTATCACAGCCTTCCCTTAGGCTGGGAGGGTTTTGTTTTTTTCACTGTTATTTATTCACTGACAACTGATTTATTTCCTAATTTATTTCCTAAGAGCACAGGAGTGGTGGCACATAAGCAAATATGTCAGGGAGCAAATATACAGCCCAGACATATATTCCTGTAAGGCCAGGGCAGCTCTGCATTCAGTGATTCAGCTTCCCCTTCACCACTATTTATGTATTTACACGAGCTAAAAGTCCTTTATCAAAGTAGCTCCTGTAAGGCAAATCCAAACCTCATTTTACCTGCAGTAATATGTTTGCTTTAAAAAAAGGGGAGGGGGCAGAACACTGCCATCAGTTCCTACCTCCACTGAGCAAGTTAGTTTTTATTTTATTTATCATTAGTTTTTCTCCTTCGTGCACTCCTTTGGAATAATAAACTGGAGTAGTTCCTCCCGTTCCAAGTTGAATTTTAATATGCATGACCTGAGTAGCTATAAGAAATATGCAGAAAGTCTTTTTTTTTTTTTTCCCCTCAACATCCTAAAACTTCAGCTCATCCCTGGCAAATTCTCTGTCATTCCTGTCCCCAGTGATATCAGCTCTTCTTTCATGGTCACTGGTGAAAGGGATGGAACTAAAGGGATGCTTGATCCAGGACTCTGCTGGCATTAAAGATCAGTAATACAGAAAGATTTAACTTTTTCAGCAAGAATTAGAGGAAATGCTAAACAAAAATGAATCACAGAGCATTGTCGTTATTCAGCTTGGAAAATTTATTTACTAGGAATGAGTAAATAATAAAAAAAAAGAAATGTTTTATCTGAACATTTGGTTGCATGGCAATGCCTACAGTTTCTAGGTTTACAACCTGTTCTTGTGCTTTTATAAGTTTTGCCATTAAAAAGGCTTTAGGAAATGGCTGACAGCTCTGCTCCCTTCATTTTTTTATTTATCACAGGGTGCATTTTCATATATATATTTTCCATCAATACAATTTTATAATCCAGTAACAACCTGTGCAGGAGGAGCAGTGCAGCTCGACAGGTATTTAAAGAACAGCATTAAAATGGGATGTTTGGATGTGCTGGGCAGGAAAAAAGAGGGGGGGGAAGGCAGGGATTGAGCAGAAGAGCACAGGCAGTAATTATAACAATACCTTGTGCCTTGCTGAGTGTTCCATAGCATGACTCATTAGATCCTAACAATGCCTGGGAGATAGGAAGTGTCATTATCACTATTTAATAAGGGAAACTGAGGTAGGGAAAAAGAGAACGTTCTTGTCCAAGGTCAGCCAGCAAACAGCCCCAGAAAAAGCAGGATTCATCCCATTTTCTAACCCCCAGCTCTGTGTTTCCCCCCGGACCTGAAGAATCCCTGATCCCTTCCCGCAGCATCCTCCCTGCTATGGCTTCATGAAGAGATCACCAGAATGGAAAAGAATCTGAGCTGTTAAATTACATAAGTGTGTAGTCACCACCTAGCAATGGAGAAAAAAGGGCTGGATATTTTCAGTTACAACTAGATTTTCTAACCAGATGGCCAGAAGAACTGACGTCACTCACATTCCAAATTACAGAGCTGCTTGAAAGCTGCTCCAGCGTTAAGGATGCACCAGGCCTGCCTTCTAAGTCAGTTTTCCAAACCCCTTTCTCACAGAGATCAGGAGAGGTTTTGACATCATTTTTGCTGTTGAAAATCTGCTCCTTTTGGGACACACCTGTCCCAGGCTCCCTCAGGGATGCTCACATCTCCTTTTCCTGCAATGAGGCCCCAATTCAGGCTCTCAACATTTATCAGGGTCCTCAAAAATCCTGAACTTGGGAAGTTTTTTAACTTTCACTGAAAACTTCACAGAAGGAACTGTCCTTTAATGCTGACTGCTCAGATTTAATTCACCTGATCAGCTGGATTTTGGCTTCAGATGAAAATCTCAGCAAACACAGGAGCCCTGGCAGGGCAACAAGACAGGAGGGAAAAAAGGAAGCAGGAAGTGCAGACTTGTCTGTTCTGAAATTTTAGATTTCATCCTCAGCACAGAACCAACTGAAATACTTCAGGCTTGCTCTACTTTTTGCTGCTTTCCCCTTCTCTCTTTTCTTTATAAATTTAAGAGCAAAAAGTCAGTGGGAAGCCAGCAGGAGCCTCGCAGCACAGGGAAGGCTGGATCATTCCAGGGTAAGAACCCTGTCCATCCCAGCAAAGGAAAAGGTCTGAACAAGTTCCAAAACCCTATCAATCACTGGCTGGACATTTTCCCACCTTCAATGAAATTAAATACATAAGGGACCTACAAAACATTTTTAACCCAAGCCAGTTCAGAGTTCTGGGAGACCAACAGAGAAAATCAGAAATATCTGAATCTCCAGTATGCTGATTTTCTACCAGAGCATCTCAAGAATCAGAAAAGTAACATTATGCATGCTAAAACACCATTCCTCCTGAGAGCTGATAGTGCCTCAGGACAGCTGGCCACATTTCCATGGAATGCTAATACTGACAGCCTGCAGGCTCCACGTTCAGCAGTGGCAGCACCAATGTTTCTGCCTTCAGCAGCTACTCACCACAGCAAGAGGGCAAATTCTGGGTACTGGAATATGAATCACAGAATGATGGAATCATTTAGGGTGGAAAAGGCCGCCAGGATCAGAGCCCAAGCTGTGCCCAATGCCCATTTTGTCACACAGAGCCATGTCCAGGCTTTCCATGGACACCTCTAGGGATGGGCACTCCAAACCTCCCTGGGCAGCCCCTGCCAGGCCTGAGCACCCTTTCCATGGGGAAATTCCTGCTGGTGTCCAGCCTGAGCCTCCCCTGGCCCAGCCTGAGGCTGTTCCCTCTCATCCTGTCCCTGTCCCTGGAGCAGAGCCCGACCTGGGGCTGTCCCCTCCTGTCAGGAATTGTGCAGAGCCACAAGGACTCCCTGAGCTCCTTTTTCCAAGCTTTTCTCCTTTCCCTGACACCTGCAGAACCATCACAATATTACCAGGAAAATTCCATCTAAGAGCTGGTCAGGATTAAACCACAAACCAATGCATTCCCACTGAAAATAACTGTGAACACATGAGCTCCCTCAGCCTCTCCTGGGGCTCCAGCCCCTCCATGTCTCCCTCTCCCTCGCACTGAGGGTGCCAGCACAGGGTTTAAATCCAGCCATGAATTTCTCAGCTCCCTGCAGCATTGAAAAGCACCCACCGGGAGCCTGTCATTACCACATCTTTGCCAAGTGTCGCCAGACCCACCGACAGAATTGCAAAGCACTGCCACTGTTTGCAGCAACAGGAAAGAGCTCTTTCCACCAGCTATTAGCCTTAAAGACTTCGGAGAGGAATGTCAGGAAAAGTAATCTGGTGCAAAGCACAGCATTTCGAAGGTGACAAAGCAAGAAGAAAACAAGTTCCAGGATGTCTAGCAAGAGGTGATTTTTTTTTAAATCACCCCCTGTGTAAGGTAGGCCCAGCACTGGTTGTGTTTGGGAGCTGGCATCAAACTCTGCCAAGTTTCCATGCAAAATAAAAACCTTTTATTTCCTCTAATTTCTTTCTCCTCTCTCCTCATGCAAAAGATTCCTGGTTTGGCATAGAACGATGAATTGAAGGAAGAAAACATCAGGTAAAGCAACAAGAAAAGGGAAGGGAACTCAAGGAACTTTTCAAAGCAGGATGTGCTACTGCTCACAGTTTTAGGAAAACAACAAAATAGAGCACGGAGTGAAATATTTCAGAGGTAGAAGACCAGCCCCCAGTTAAGACATCACAATTCACCCCAAGCCTTGCTCACACTGCGAGTTACTGGCAATGTGACAGGGAGAAATCCCACCCTGGTGGTTTGGGATCCCCTGGGGAAGGCCCTGTTGTGACTTCCTGACCAAACCACAATATACAAAAGCAAAGCTACCCTCAGTATGAGACAAAACCCCAATTTCAGAATCCCATTCCCTCCTCTTCCACAGACCCTTGCTGTAACAGGCCCCTGAAAAAAAGGAATGTGCCCCAGCTGTGGGAATTTTGATCCATCCATGCAAGAAGAGATTAAGAAACACCCAACAATGTCCCCATGGTCATTAAGGTGGGTCATTAACCCAACCAGAGGAACTTTGAGAAGGCAGCTCTGACACTCCAGTGAAGAGTTGTCTTGTCCACCTCACCCCCAGGAATGAACAAAATGCACCAGTGAGGGGGAAAACCCATTTTTACAGCTCGTCTTCAAAATGGTTTAATGCTTTTGTTCAGTGGAGTTTTACCTAAAAGCCAGATCAATTCATGGAACAGTTCACAAAATGAGAAAAGCCAACAGCAGCTGTCAGTTCCCAAAATCCACAGCTGACAGTTCTGGGAGCTGTCACTGGAATGTCACAAAAGCATTGCTAGCACTGGGATTGTTGGCTACTATTGCCCAGAAATATGGACACACACTCCCACCATCAGTGACCCACAGTCCTGTGCTGCAAATCTCAGAATCTTTGGCTCTGATGTTTAGTCCTGAAAAGACCAGGTCTTATTTCTGGTCACTCTTGATGTTCCCTGCTTACCTTGGCTCTGAGCCCCCCAGGTTCCAACAGTAAATATAAAATATACAACTGCCCTTGTACTGCAGCCACCAGACCTGACTGACACCTGCAGAACCAGCAATCACAACCACAAGATTACCAGGAAAATTCCATCTAAGTGCTGGTCAGGACTAAAACACAAACCAAGCTAATGCATTCATACTGAAAATAACTCGGAAAACATGCAAGCACTGACCAGCTGTGGGGTGGAAAGCACAGACACACACACATTCCCAGTCTTCCCAAAAACTCCCCAGGTCCCACAGTTGGCTGTGGAAAAATGCAGTAAGTGACAAACCAAGCCACCAACTTTATGTATTTCAAATGTTACTTAATAAATGGCCTCCATCAGGTGGTCTGCAGGCTTTCAAATTATTATTCTTGGTAATAAGGAAAACTAACACTTTTCCTGAATAAAGTCACAGTGTCTAAGGGAGAAGTTCAAGACTAAAAAAGACAAAGTACATTTTGCTCACCTTCCCCAGTGTAACTGAGAGCACACTCCAGACACCAACAGCTCCATGGCCAGAACACCTGATGCCACACACATCTAAATTTACTGCTTGTGTTAAAAAGCCAATACTTGAGTCACTTTATAAATACTTTTCATAAGTGAAAACCAGCTATTAATTGCAAACCTAATGTATTGTAGGCCGGGACACCTCTATAAACTCAAGAACTCTCCAAGGAACATCCTGGGATTAAATAATAGTCTTATAGTCATTAAAGGCTCTTTCTTTCTCCACACATTGGGTTTTCTTGCACTAACTGGTGTTTTATTACACATCAATTGTCCTAGACAATTGATTATCTATCATGATCATGGGAGGTGAAGAAAGGTTGTTTGACTACAGCTATTAAAGATCCATCAGATTTGTTAAAAAGGGAACGATTACTCTATTGCTTTTCTAGTTTCTCTTCATCTCCCTCAGTTACAAGAACATTCATTTTTATCAGGGATCACAGCATCTCCTGCACTTACTCCAGTCATTAAGGTGTGCTGGGATGAATTGTCCAAGAAAAAACATCCTGCCTTTGGACCTGTCATAAATGTTTACTTATAATCAATACCTTAATTACAGACAAAACATACTACCAATAATGTAAAGTTTATTATTTTAAAAGACAAACCACCTCTGATATTTATCAGGCAATACAAACTCAACTGAGAAATTGCAGGCACTGCACTGGGAAGGATCTGCCAGAACTGGAATGGCCGTGGAGCCCGGGCTGACACAGACTGGGGCACTGCTGCTGGATGCTCTGACACAGCAGCTTTGCCAGTGCTGTTCCAAGGCCACACAGACAATTCCAGATGCTAGAATCAGTAGTGGAGGGATTGACTACAGGCATCTCCAGGGAAGGGAAATGATTCTGTGTGAGCAGAGTAACAGCCCTTCCCCATCCCTTATCCCAAGCCATGCACTGCCAGGGAAGCACGAGCAGCTCTGCCCTTTCCCACCTGCAGCACAAAGAGTGAATGCCATGGAGCAGGGCCAGAACAGAACCCAGCCTGGACCAGGCTTGGGCACATCATCTCCGAGGTTTTAGCCAACACAACCCATTCCTCTCTAAATCATGTGCGGTCTGGGGAGCAGAGTCCTTGAAAGAGTGACTGTTCCAGACACACAGACAAAATAAACAGCCCCACAACCCAAACAGCCAGCACAATTAGACTAAATTGTTGATCATTCCAACAGCCCGAAAAGAATAGATGATGAAGAAACATCTGTGTAAATTAAAAGGATACTTGGAGCCAGAGGAGGCTCACTTGAGATTCCAGGATGCACTATAAACATCCCAGCAGAGCCCCAGAGATCCTGCTCACCCCACACAGCTGGGACCAGTTAGATTCTGTCAATGGTTTCCCGTCCCCCTTCAGAATTACAGTAAGGTAGCAAATGCCTTTAGTCTAAACAAGCTTTGGGAGAAGCAAATGTTTTTGCCCCAGTTCATGTGAGCAGCTGGAGGGAAGGAGTGCACGGCTCACATGGGAACTGAGAGAGGGCAAATAGATATTATTATTTTTACTACATAGCTGAGGTGCTTTGGAATTCATCCTTAAAACAACCAGCAGCAAAAATCCCAAGCTCCAAAAACTCACAGTCTCCCTCACTTCTGTCCCAAATAGCAACAACTTTATTTCACAAAATTCCTGTTATAGCAAACATTTGGGGCATAAACTCCCAGTTTGTGGCAGGCCCTTTGCAGAAGCTGAGGGACTGGCACGTGCCATCTTCACTGCAAGAGTTTACCCCTGAAACCCCTACACTCCTCTATTTAGAACACTTCCCTTCTCTCATTCCTATTCTCATTTCAAGCACACTGAAAGGCTGTGCTGGGTGAAGGGAGTTGGTGTGGATTACATTTATATCCATATATTTAGTATTATGATAAAACAATCAGGTTGCACAACAGCCACCTCGACTCCGCTACACCTACTCATTACCTTTGTCCTCCTCTCAACACTCTCATTCATTTGCTTCATTTTCTGCTAAATTAGATTTCAAGAAGGAAGTCAGTGCCTCTCGATGCATTTACAGAGCATGAAGCACAGAAGGTCATGACTCTGGTTTCCAGCCTCTACTACAGCAGGAATAATAATGAATCTGGTGTTGGTGTTACAGTGAAATGGAGCCTGTAATCACAGCGTGAGATCAGAGAGGGATGTACTACTATTAGCATAGAGAGAAACAAAAGTCAACAAATGAATGCCAAGATGATGTCAATTGGAATCAGTCCAGATTTACACAACTGTCGTACAAAATAAAACCTGAAACTTGTTTGAATAATTCAGACCATCCCCTTGCACAGATTATTGTCCTTAGCCACAAATACTCAGAAGTAGAAGAGGATTCATTATATATACAATTCTTTCAATTGTCATCCAGCTTGACATAAATCTGGAATAATTCCAAATTGTTGTTGGGAAGAAAAACTTAAAAACCCCCTTAATATTACCAGATGAAATCCCTAAAAGTACCAAATTAATGCAAGAGGAAGACATTTCTTCTCTGGGGTCTTTACAGAATGAAACTTAATCTGAATGAGAAACTGCTTTAACTTAAGCTAAAATTCCAGATAGTTTTTTTTGGGGGTTTTTCCCTTTCTGAGGTCAAAACTGTCTATTTAACAAGGTCCCTTTGTTCATTATATATGCATGTGCAGTTTACAAACTGAGTCAAGAGAGACATTTTGTGCCATTTCTGATAACAGCTCCACAGACTCAAACACCTCTTTAGCACTCGATCTATGAGTCAACACTCCAACAACTGACTCCGAGCTGCTGAGTTTTTCCTATGGCAACCACCATACTCACTTAAATGAAAACATTCTGAAAAAAAAGGAAGAGAGGGGATGGGGTTAGATCCTTGCCAGCAGAGTTTCTTCTGTGATCAAATTAAAAGCAAACCATAGTAGTTATTAGATGTGAACAGTTGTCTGCAGGTTGTTCTTCAGGTCATGCAGACGAGCATGGAGAGGAGAAGGAAGACAGCAGGCTGAGAAAGGCCAAAATCTGACTTAATTTATGTTCTCTATAATCTGTTCTTTTTTCCTACCAGCGGTGGCTCAGAATGCTGATGCATGTGCCTTTTGAAAGTTAACATTTAACAGAGATTTCAGGTCTACCGAATTCCAAGAAATAAAAATAAACTCTTGCCCTGCTTCAGCTGCCAGCTGAGGCCAATGTTTGCTGAGGGGAATGCTCAGAACCACAGAGATTTTCAGGTGGAGGAGTTCCAGGAGCCTCACAGGCTGTGCCCCCCTGCCCCACATACCATTTCTGAGCAGGCAAATTGAACCCACTGCTGCTTTTCCCTTCCTTATCAAACTTTTCCAGCTACAGCAGAGTTTTTACAAATATCATATTCACTGTGCTCACACACAAGGGTGCATTGAACAGCCCCTGGACTCTGTTTGGGTCCCATCCCTCGGTGGGTGATGGGATGAGACCACCACACCTTCCCCCACCAGTCCAGGGCCACGCTGCTGCAATGAGGAGGATTTAAACAGAAATGCCTTTTCCTCCAGCCCAGGCTGCAATTAAGATGTTTGGAACTGCCTTTCCTGTGGTCAGTGTCTGAACTGTCAAAATAAAAGGGGAAATGTGGTTAAGTGTTCCAGGCTTTGTTCTAAAACCAGCGATTATATGGAGGAGCTGCACATTTCCCAGGATCTTCCCAGTGCTGATCTCTGGGCTGCAGTCACAGTGCTGCTCACAGTGACACTGGTCAGAAATGCCAGGGCATCCTAAGGCCACCCAAGGGGAACAGCCAGATTTGAAATTAGATATGTGGATCCCTCAAACAACACCAACAATAAAATTCCAGGTGAGCTCATCCACTTTTAGCACAGAACTCCCTCCCACAGCCAGGCAGGTGAGGATCCCCTGGCTGTGTCTGTGCCTTTCACCCATCTTTTCCCCAGGTAAAAATACCAACATTCAACAAGCAGGTGCAACACTGTTTGAAAATAAAATTACCTCTCTTTAGTGAAAAGGAAAAGACACACTAGGCTGCTTGGAGCAAATATACATTTATCTTAAGACTGCCACTAATGTGCAAGATTCTGATGGATTCTTTATCTTTTTTTAAAAAATAATCTTCTCTCTGTAAAGGAAATATATCAAATAGAGCATGCTTTTTGAATATTTCTGAGAATATGATTTACCTGTAAAAGCAATTATATCGAGCCCTAAGGTGCAAATAATTATGCCCATAGAGTACAGAAGTTGTTCCTTGATTTGCCTTGATTTTGAATATAAAATGTGGAAGCAAGAAGAGCCTCAGATGTGACACACTTTTATCAGCATCCCAAAGTTTACAAAAACCAGAGCTGGGGATTTCTTTTAGAGGCAAAGATACCCAAGTTCTATGACTCAGCATTTCTGGGAGATGCACCTTTAAGTCTGAAAGGAGGGAATATTCCCTATAATGAGGAACAACTGAATAGGCTACCGTGAGAAACTGCACTGAGGGTTTTTTCACTTCAGCTATAGATGCCTGTATATGTCCTGTGACTATTTCTGAAGCCAATAAAACCAAAACTCAGGGGGAAAAAAACCCACAGAAATTCTGTCTGGTTTGTGCACAAAACCATAAATTGCTCCCAGCTTCCCTGGAAGCCAGCTCCAAGCCTGGTCACAAAACAAGCTTCCAACTCTCAACCACCTCAGTCCAAGTTTGAATTATTCTAATGACACCTGAAGACCCCAGGATTTCCTTCTAGTCTGAGGTTTGGGAGCCTGCAGAGACACCACCAGCTCTTGTTTAGCGCTGTTTTGATGAGTGAAATGAGGTTGGGGAGGTCTCTCCTTTAGGGATACAGCAACACAGAGCTACAAACCCATCCAAAAGAATTCCAGGCATCATCCCAGAACACAGCTATGAAGACATTTCAAAGTGGACACGTGTCCAGAGGCGGGAGGCCAGGGATGAGCGTGGGGGCAGGTGATTTCTTGCTGCTGTGCTGTGGTTCCCCTGCAGCCTGCCCAGCACAAGTCAGGCCTCGCTGCTTTACAGGAACCTCCAACAGCTCCCTGGAGTCAGGATTTTCAGAGATGTCTGCTGTACCAGGCAGATGGAGAGGAGATGATAACACTCACTGCCATTAGCAGCCACGGGTGCAGGGGCTTTCATCTGATGCCAGAGGTGGCCACTGAGCCACTTGAAAACTCACCTGAAATGGAACCCACGGTGGGGATGGGAAGAGAGCAGATTGAAACTACACCTAAAAAAGCAGTTTGAAACTCCTCCTAAATAAACAGTTTGAAACTACTCCTAGAAAAGCAGAGCTTTGTTAGGACTGACTGAAAAATCTGAAAAGGGCTAGGGAGGGTTTGAAGCACGTGCATGAAACACTCCTCCATGATCCCCCCAGTTGGAGGCTCTGGCAAAATCCTCTCTGTGCTGGTGAACCCCAACGTGTTTCCCACCCCAGATGGGTTCAGCCACTGACTAAATTCACTTCATGGCCAGGATTCCGCCCTGCTGGAAGCACCCCTGCGTTAAAAACACATCCTGGGAAAACAAAACCCACTCCTCACAATTTAAAAATGAGGAGAGAGGGGTGAAATCAAGATTCTACTTTCAGAGCACAAGAGGATCACATTTCTTCTCCACCCCACACTCCCCTCACCACCCTCCCTCCACTTCCTTCTTCTCCTTTTTTAATACTCTTCCAGGTCTGGCAGCCCGAGTGTTTTTTTTTTCCTCCATAGAAACCGACATAACAGCGAGTTTGAGCCAGGCTCCAGCTCCACAAACACAGCCTGGCCCAGGGCAGACTCAAGAGAAACACAGAGACATGGAAAGAAATGTCCAGGATACCCTCAGGCTGCCAAGCACATCTGATCCTTCAAGGTATTGCTCAGGATAAAGGCACAGTCCCATCTGTCCAGCGAGGTCTGTCCAGGAAGGCAGCACAATCTTGTGCTCCACACCAGCTCCTCCAGCATATATCAAATAATCACACTATGAAACAGCACCCATCACACAATTAATCAAGCACAGCAGAAGGAATAATGTGCCCAGAATGGCACTAAAGAAGCAGCAGTTTGTCACCCCACACCTCACTCGTGTGTGACTCTGCAGACACCAAAATGCACACAAATTAAACATGTTTATAACTGACTTTTGCAGCTGGAGAAACACGCATAAGTGGACACAATAATTTGCCACAAAAAGCAAATAGAAGAACAAACTCCAGTTCTCCTGCAGTTCAGATCTGTGCCCTAACCTGTTGTGCAGGAGCAGAACTGCTCAGCTGTGTGTCCAAGGCCACGTGTGGCCATCAGACAGCTCTCCCTTATCTAAGCCAAAGGAATTTATGCTTGTAGGAGCAGGAGACTGTTCCCAGTGTTAAAATCAGCTTTGAGTGGAGAGGTGTGAGAAAATACCTTGCTGGACACTGATGTGCTTCTTTAGTGCATTTTCATAAAGATCTTAGTACAAAAAACTGAAGCATAGAGAGAGCAACAAAGTAATAAATGGAAGAAATTATTTATCACAATTTAGGGCTTTCTGCAGTATTTCTGTTGCTTTTCAACACAAGAAGCTTCAAACCTTTGAATAAAAAGACTTCAAAAACACCAGAGAAAGTGAACTCCCAGCCCTGCTATATCACAATTATTCTTCTGCAGTGTTAGGTAAGAACAGCACGGCTACAGTATGGAAATGCCAAGTGAAAACAATTCCTGCTATCAGCAGGGGCAGGCTCCAAGCTCCCTCGCTGCTCCTTCCCTCCCAATCTGCAGGAAACACCAGCCCAGCCCACCCTGGGCACTCGCTGACCTCCCCCTGCCTTTGGAAAGCAGAAAGGGACAACGGGGGCCACAGAGGCTTGGGAGCAGGGAGATAAAGGAAGCCAGCATTTTCAGAGGGGAGAAGGAAAAGAGCAGGGACTGCTCACAGCGAGGACATCCACCCTCAAGGCTGTGAAAACAGGCAAATTCAGTGTCTCTGGCTTTTGTGGGCAAATGGGGGTTTCACCATCCTTTCACCCCTGGAGAGAATGAAGCTCCAACACTCCCTCCCCTTTCCTCTCTCTAAGTACAGAGACAGGAGGCTGCAGAGCATCTCCAGAGAAGCTGGCACTGCACTACACCCATCTGCTCCTCTGTGCTGCCAGGGAAAGAATAAACTTATCAGCAACTGCAGCTTTGGGGGGAAAGCCCTGGGACAGCAGCTGGGCTGTGTGGGGTGCTGCACACCTGCCTGTGACCCCACCAGGATCCCAGAACCACTGGGCTGGAAGAGACCTTCCAGATCATGGAGGCCAGGCCTGTGGCACTCTCTGAACACACAATGTGTGTCCCTGGCAGCATCAGAGCCCTCATGGGCATGAAGAGGATGCTCATGCAGGTGACTGCTTCACCTTCCCTGCTGACTCCGAGCCAGGGCAGTCACCAGGATGCAGAGCAGAGCACACTCCCTCAAACACAGAGAATTCACAGACTGGACTTTCGGCTCTCCCCCACGTCCTCCAGACATTCTGCTCCCTCTGTGCTCTCCTGTTAACCTTAACAAATGCAGAGAGAAGAAGAATCAAACAACTCCTGTGTTTCAGTTAAGTCATATTGGAGATTCCCATCAATGCAGAGCCATGTGACTTCCAGAAATCCAGCTTTGATTTACCCCAGCTCAAGAGAGACTGGGATCAATCCAGCTGAGCTCAACTCCAGCTCTCCTGTACCTTCCCCAGAGTATCATCCCAGCCCAGGGGAGCTCTCCTCCTGCCCCCCACCATCCTGCTGCCCTTTTCCTCTCTCCTGCTGCAGCTCCTCTGTGACCCTGGCACAGTCACGCATTTGGTTCCAGTCCAGAATACGACTGCACTGCAATAAACAACTTTTCTTAGAATTCTATTCCCAACCCCCCTTCCCCATCCTGTGTATGTTGTCTGAGGCTGTGGTTCAAAACACCGAGACAGAATTATTGCAACCCATCTTTTTTACACACTGTGCAGACTGTCTCCTCAGCATGATGCATTTTTAATAGGTTTTCTAAATGCAGACAACCAGGCTGCTAATAACAAGCTGCTTTTTCCCCCCCGTTTTCTTTCCTCCTCCTTTTATATATTTTTTTCACAAGGTAAAACTGCTGCAGAGCTTTGATGTCTCACTGCACCTTACTCAAAGAAACACAGTTTATATGGCAAACAATTGCAAAATCCACAGCACTCGAGCTGTTAAAACTGTAACAGGTACCACTGAAATTATCCTGGTGCTTGCCTGCCACTTCTGTGAGGTCCACCACAAGTTTTACTCTCACAGGCCACAAAAAGAATATTGTTTGAACATGAGTTGAACAAAAGATTTCAGGATGCTGGGCACCGAACCAAGGAGAGAGATAAACTCCAAATTTAGCCTGCCACAGGCAAAGCCCATCTCCTGCAACACTTCAGACAACTCTGGGAGAACTCCTCCTCCTCGTTGGACTGAGATGAAGAGATGAAATCCTCTTGTCTGGCTGGAACACCTTTCATCTCCTGTCCTATCTACATCTCCACGTTGCAGCTACCCCCTCTGCGTCCTTGGCACCTCATAAATTGCGAGGCCACCCTTGCAGGGCTCATCCCCAGCTGCTGGAAAAGGGCTGAGCCTGAATTGCAGGGTGTTGCTTCAGCCCATGGCCCAGGTGTGACAGGAGAGTTCCTGAACAACAACACCGAGGAGAAGATGAGAGCAGGAGGTTCTGGCTCTGCACGTGGGTGGCTGGATGGATAAAAGATAATAAAAGATGATAAAAGGTGGAGAGGTAGGTGGGCACTCCTTGCTATGAAAGAAAAAGGCATCACCCTGCTCAAGCTTTCCTAAACCCCACTGCACTTTCAACCTTTAGAAGTAAAGCTGCAATTTAGCTTCATTTTTGCTGAAAAAAATACGTATATAAATAAAAACCAGGAGCACTGATGTCACTAACTTCTTTTCCCCCTGCTTTTCCAAAAACGGAACTTTAAAAATGGGCCAAAATTCAGGAGAAAAGGCTCTACTGTCTCCAGAGCTAAAATGTACCAGTTTGACTTGGCAGCTGAACAACTTTCCACTGATTTGATGCTTTCCCCCTCCTCGAATTCTCCCATCCAAATGCAGCTGGAAATGTCGTTAGAGAAAAGAAGAGGCATTTCCTGTGCGGTTCCCCCTTCCCCCACCACATTCTTGGCACAAAAGGCAAGGGAAAAGCTAGAGAGACAAAGTGTGCATAAGAGGGAGAAGAGAGAGGCAGTGTGCAGGGATTTCTGGCTGCTCCCCAGAAAACGTACAACAGGAATTGCACGGCTCAAAAGAGACAATTTACCCCCTTTCTGCAAGGCTCTGGAGCCCTTGGTTCAGTATGGAATGGTGGTCAGGGACAGGAGCATGGCACTGCAGCCTGGACAGGACTCGTTCCAGATCCTGCAGAGTCCCTGGAGGAGAGATCCTGACACTTCCCACAACCAGCCACACACAGCTTAGTTATTTACACCTTAAATCCAGCTGCATTCAAATCCTTCAGTGCTCCAGAAGTGGAAGGAATAATGGGGGAGAGGGATTGAGGACAGGAGATTGGGACTACAGAGAAAAGGCTTCTTTTAATGCTTTGGTCTTTGGCCACGTTTGACTGACATTTTTAACACCACACTCTGAAAAAGGCACCGAGCAAGGCTTTGCACAGCACAAGTTTCCAGCACCTCTGTTTTTCAGAGCGTGTGTATTCAGCACTTTGTGAAAATTAAATCCCTCCAAGGTATCCAAATCCAAGCCCTGGAAGGGGCTGGCATTTCTAAAAGCAGTCTGCAGAGCCCCAAAGGTCTGCACTGCTGGCTGCTGCCCAGTCATTTTGCACTGTGGTGCCCTGCAGAAAGCAGCCATTGTCCCAGCCCAGAACCCCTGATGCCACTCCCAAAGTGCTGTAACATTCAGGGTTCTTTGTGAAAATGATCCCACAGCAACAGTCGTGAGCTGGGTACTGCAATCTGACTTCCCCTGGTTTCACTTAGTCACTCCGCTCCAGAATGGATCAAAGCCTCCACAAAGGTTGAGTCAATTTAAACATTCAGTTTGCTTCTTGAGCTGTGAATTAAATGCATTCTTTGGTGGCTGGGTAGGGATGAGTGACTCAGTCTGTATAAACATTAACTGACTCTAAAGCTAATGGAAAAAAGAAATATGGAAAGGAGAAAAACAGAATCATACGTAACTTCTTGTTTCAGCTGGCAGCAAACCCGGATTCAGTGGGTGCACAGCAGCTCGTGAGGACTCTGTACCATCCAGTCTGGTTTTTCTAGGGCACAAACACACCCCTACCTTTAGGATTCTTTAAGTCTCAGTCCGAAATTCACATCCGTGCAGGGGAAGGGAACACATAAAGGGTGTGGCCTAATGACTTCCTTCTTTGTTCTGCAATCAAACAGCACCAGGCTATCTCTGCCCTCGCTTCCTCCTTGGCAGACGGAAGAATTTTCAGTTCACTAAGACCTTGCTCTCTCTCTAAAAACTTCCAATGGATCTCATTCTTTCAGCAGGACCCTGCAGAAGTTTTTACAGACCTCTAACAAGAGCACAGCGCTGTGAGCGCACGCATTTACAAACAATTCCTACTCCAAAGAGTTTAAATCCAAAGAAAAGGAAAAGAAAGGCCTCTTTTTGCAGATCTGGATTAACACGATTTAGATCATACTTACAGAGGATTTATGTGGCAAAGGAATTAAATTTACATATCCTTAGTCTCAGCTTCCACTGGAGCTGGCTGCGAGACTCCTCACTACGCTATTCCATGGAGCACATGGAACTTTAGATGCTCAGCACTGCCTGGCTGCCTCTGAGCACTCAGAGATGATCTACCTGGGGCTGAAATCTGAAGGAAAGGCAGAGAAGCAGATGCTGTGTTGACTGTGCAGACACCTCTGCAAACACAGCTCCGAGGGCACTGACCTTCCCTTATCTGCCCCGCCGATAAGGCGCACTTGGCACCGGCTCTGCTCGCTGACTGCCAGATGATTTAGAGGGGCAGCTCCTGCTGCTCTGCTACTGCATTTCACTCTCACCTCTCTGCTCCTTGACGGGGGCAGAGGTGGGCCTGGGCAAATCAGCTTCACTGGGAAACAGCTGGGAATGCTCCCGTTTGTGTGCCTGCCTCCACACTGTGCAGCGCAATCTGAACTGCACTAAAGCCTCTTCACAGCAGCATAAAGCAGCCTCAAGCTAAACAAAAATGCTCTGAAAGAACAGATTTTATAGGAATGGTTTCTGTAATGGTGCAAGTTCTGTTTCAGCCCCAGCACAGGTGTAACAATGCATTGTTTTGTGTGTGTTTGCAGCCTCCCAGGTCACGTCTACAGCCAGGAGCTGTGAGACAGAGCAGGACTGAGGCTGTTCTACAGTTCTAATTGACCAAAAAAAGACAGCTCACCTTGGAATGTCTGCTATGGACACTGCTTGTCCACTTCTCCACACGTTCAGACATGTGAGCCACCACATCCATCATCGTCCAACTATTTAAACTCTTTTAAAATGCATTAAGAACTGAGGAGTGAGAGGCAAAAGCTATAAGCCAGACCACTGAGGGAGAGCTGAACAAGGGTCATCCTGGTCTCTGCCTTCCTCTACTAAATCCAACAGTGTCCCAAACACTGAAAACTGGGCACTGGACCTGAAGAACAGTGCACACATTCCTCCATGTGAGCAGGGGAAAGCTCAGTCAGTTCTGCTTCCTGCACTTTCTGACCTCTCATGTAGGCAGCAGTTAAATAAAACCCAAAGGCTCACAGAGAAAAAAAGACAATTTCATATATTGCTCTACATATTAAAGTAACCATTACAGTCTTATACTTAGGAATGTTCCAGAACCAAGGCAAAAGCAATTAATTCTCATTCAAGTGAGGTGGTTTTCTTATCTCCTCCCTCCACAGACTCTCCCCACTGCTGCATAAGGGGCCTACAGGGCAGTAACAGCAAGCAGCGCTCAGCTACAGTTTGCTGTTTTTCTAGAAAAGGAAGTGAAAGTGCACTAACATAGAAAGAACCTTACATTAATGCTGCAGATCAGCAAGAGCCACCTCACACTGCCTGGGAGTGTCCTGTGGCCCCAGATTATCCAGCACACTCTGCAGACAGTCTGGACACCTCCTAAGCCACTTTGTTCCTCCGGATGTCCTCCTCCTCCCTCTTCCTGCAAGCTCAGAGGGAGGGAGAAGGTGCCCATGCACTGACCCCCAAGCCAGGTGCTGAAATGAAATCCCAAGCTCCACTGCACAGCAAAAGCAAAACCTTAGGATGGAAAAAGGCTTCCCAGAGCTATTTGAGAAGCATCTCCTAACACGTGTCAGTGAAATTCTGGGCTTCAGGAACTCAGAATAGTTCAGACCTGAGTATTTTCAGCAGCAGAAAATGGATGGAGAACACTTCAGAATGTGCTGTAAGACAGTAAGCAACTGCAGGCCTCACTCAGAATGGGAAAGCTTGCTGACTTTACAGCACAACACTGACAGAAATCCTGGCTTTACCAAGAATTGGTTTGATCCATCCCAGCTCTGCCTGTAACTCAGGGCCCACCTCATATGAAAGTCCTTATTTCAAGTGTTCTGAGCCTCTAACTCCAGCTTGCTGTCCAGGGTACACATGTAAGAGAGAGACAGAGAGACAAGAAGGGCTTCAAGCAAGTGCTCAGCTCTGCAGACAGATCCCCACAGGTTTGTGTGTCACTACCACCTTTTCCTTCCGAAGCTGCTCGTCTTCACCACGGCTACCAGTGTGGTTAGATTGAGTTGAGAATCCGTGGTTAAATATCTGTGGTCATACTAAGTAAGTGAAAAAAGGTGGTTGAACTCCGTAGGGGTGGGGTGAACACGGCCAAGGAGGAATGAAATCTGTTAAGTATCAGCTTCTCACAGTTCCTCTCCATGAGCAACCATGCTCACTCTGTTCTGGGAAAAACGAGGCAAAACACCCTCCTTTTTACTGGCAAATCTCAGTGGTGGCAACCAGATGTGTTGGGATTTACCAAGCAGTGACATCCACATGCAAATAAACACTTCAATTTTGTCAGGATGTTTATGCCTGGTGTGTGGCTCCATCACTGCCAGCTACATTTGGATACTCGCAGCTGTTATCACCACTATCTTGTGCTCCAAACCTGAAAGGTGGGAACTTCAGAACCACCAGAACCAGCGGATGGTGTAGAAGCGCACAGGTTATTTGGCCCAGGATGACAAAAAGCTGTGCTGCGTCCCCAGGGATGGTGAGGCTGACACAAAGCAGCCCAGCTTCTCCCTGAGCTGCTCTTTCCAAGTCCCTTTTGTTTCCCCACAACACTTTGCACACTCACTGTCTGTCTCTGCCTCCTCCTGCCTACCCTGCGGTCGGAGTGGGAAGCCAAGGGACTAAGGCCAATTAAATGTGGGAGCAGGTGGCAGCCAGGTGGAATTATGGGAAGGAGAGCAGAAATTTCCTCTATTCTTGAGGATCTGCTCTCTCTGCACTGAGATCATACTTACAAAACAGGTGCTGCTGCACCATATGTCTCAGAGAAAGTCGCACTAAGCAAATTCTATCTTGCAACAGAAGAATCTTTTTTTTTTTCTTTTTTTCCTTTTGGATCCCTCAGGTATCAGAACCCTCTGGGGAGATTCTGGGGTGCTTCCACAGAAAGTGCCAGGAGCATAATGTGTACTGGTGAATCTTGCAGTTGAATTTACATGCAACAAAATTTAGTCTATTACTCCCTTTCTGTATAAAAGCTAAAAAGAACTTGGACACTGCTGAAGCATCTTATCCACACAGCGTGGAGGCACAGAGGTCTGCTGGTTTTGACCACTTCTTATTCATTCCCTTTAGCAAATGAGTAGAAAAGCGATCCAAAAAACCTCTCAGACATAATGATGTTACCCTTTATTAGGAAGCCATTAAAGAATTATTGGGGTTGTCAGAAAGGCCTGACAGGAACACTTAAGTCATCAGCCTGCTGTCCTCTCTTTCACCCCTATTCTTGGCCCTTCCTTTGGAGATGAGTATCTTGCACAAACAAAATTACCTTTGATTGCAACAGTTGAACTTCTGAGAGCAGGGAAAAGCAGCTTGCTGACTGCAGGGAGTGGGGCTGCTCCAGACAAACACGGCAGAAGGAACAAGAAAAACAAGTTTTAATTAAAGCCACTTCTGGATTATCAATTTTCCCTTTTGTACCGTGAAGTTTGAACACACGCCTGAAGAGTGTGATACCAGTGACACGTTACACAAGGCGATTCGGGGACTGAGAACAAGGTGGCAACGTGTGAACAGCAGGATCCTGCAGAGTGCTGAACATCCCCAGATCCAAGAGGCTGCGCCGCGCAGCTCCAGCAGGAATATCCCTTCTGACACCTCTGCTGACACGGGTCATGCTCGTCCCTCCCAGAAAAGCTCAGAATTTGACTCAGTGCTGCTGACAGGAGGTGGAGGAGCCTGGTCACAGCCACGGGTGGCTCCTGTGGCCCTGCCCCGGGGGATTTCCACAGCCTGCATCCCAGAACCGGGGATTCTTAACCAGAATTTACCAGCCCAACTTTTTGCATCAAATGTTCTAAGTTTAATTGATGTAATCTGAGAGAAGAATTTGGGGTTATTTTTAGCCAGTGGTTGCTGCTGCTTTTTATGTATATACACTAAGGAGACAGCCATTACCAGGATCATTTTACATTATGTTCATGCATAACTGGATGTAGGAACATTTTTATAGGTCCATACACACACACACTCTCCCTACATTTGACATATATACGTTTTACATACATGTCAAAGAATTATTCTATGTGCAAGGAACCTGAGCACACAGTGTATCATCCTACAACCACAATTCCCTTTAAACAAATCAGTTACATCAATCTTCAGAGTCTTAAAATCTGTCGTACCATCAGAGAGAGAAATTAATCTATAGCATTGTAAAAAAAGAGAAAGCACAATGAATCGAAATTTGCAATTCATGGGCTCAGTGGGGTTTTTTTGGGGTGGGGGAAGGGGAGGAGGTTGACACGGGAAGCTGATGGATTTGGCTTTTAAAGCCGAGGGACCAGCACCCCCTCCCCAGCTCCCTGCTGTCACCCCCCCATCCCTTTTTCCAAGTGCACAGCGCCTGTAAAAATTCCTGCGCGCTATTTGCAGGCAAGGTCACTGCGAAAGGGCATGGCTGGGAGCCAGGGTGTTTTTCAGCTGAGCTGCAGGGAGGGGAGGGGAGGCTCAGGAACTCAATTAGAAGTTTCTCCAGTCTAGCCAGGAGGCTGGAGCCCAGACTGCGGCTGTTCCGCCCCGCGCCCGCCCGCCCCGGCTGCCGCCGCTGACGCATCCCGCAGGCATCCCTGGAGGAGCCGGGGGAGCCTGGGCTCCCTGCCGGCCTCTGCAGCCCTGGCTGCTTTTCCGGCACGACATCCCGCTGGGGGATGTGCCCTGGCCTTTCCCAGGCGCTCTGCTCCGTGCGGGTACCGCGCGAGGCTCCGCAAAGGCGCCCGACCCGCACCCGCCGCTCCTCTGTCACCCTCTGCCACCCTCTGCCACCCTCTGTCACCCCGGGACATCCCCAGCCAGCAGCTCATTAATTCTCCGCGCCCTGATTTGTCTCGAGGCGGAGGAGGGCCGGGCCGCGGAACGCACACGGGATATTTGAAATACTGTCGAATGTCACCCAAGGGGAACCTTTGCCCTAAAATTGTCACACAGTTTCCCTGGCTGGGACTGTGTCCAAGGCAAATCCATTCAGCAGCACCGCATGACTTCCTCTCGTGCCTCCAGGACAGGCAACCCTGAGCAGGGGCTTAAAGGAGCACCTGCATGGGCTGAGCTGCTGCTCGGCTCTGCGGGGTGTGCAGGTGTTGCACCCCAGCTCACCTGCAGCTCCTTTCGGGTTTCTGACCCAAATTCTCAGCCCATGAACGAGCAGCCAAGGCTGCCAGACAGACACCAGCACTAAAATCTGCCCCCACAGTGCCTGGGAACTGAGTATTAACCATGCATCCCATAGATGCAGCGCTGGACACTTTTCAAAATGGGAGAAGGTTACTCACACTAAATATATAAATCCCCCTCCCGCCCCGTGCTGGTTTTCTGGTTAATTGGAATGAATTTGGCACATCACCTGGGAAATGAAACTGCATCTTTAATCATCCATGGAGTATTTCATACAGACCCTTTGAATACATATCCATACACAGACACTCGCTTCCTCCCAAGTATTCTCTTCCCTTGTTGGGTTTAAAACTTCAAAACAAGAGGGTTAATGAACCAGCAGGACCTTTCCCTCTTGCCTGAAAACTGGGCAGCACTTCCATAATTCCATAATTGCACAAGGAATCCTCTGCTAGCAGGCACACGTGATAGCCCAGGAAATCTGCTCTCCAAGGCAAGGGGTGTTTGTGTGATTCCCATCTCCAGGAGCCTCGTGCTGCTCCCCTGAAGCCAATGCACACCAGCCTGTCTGAAATTAGAATCCGTTTTTTAAGGTCATGTCACCTTAGATTTTTTGATAAAGGCTGAGCAGTGTCTGCCTGAGAATAAATCCAGCCAGTCCTCAGAGGCGTTGTTGCATGTCAACTGGAGGAAGTGATTAAAAATTAATGCAAGAGAGGAGATAGAGAAACCTGAAAGGGTGTGCCTGTAAAACACACTTTCAATCTGTCTCGTCAGCAAAAGAGGAAAGAAACCAGATTCTTATAATACCAGACTCTAGGGAAGTGGTTGGGGCATGAACTCCGTGTTCTTTTACGGATTCACCCTGAACAATTAAGAAGAAGAAACCCCACGTTACCACAGAACTGTTTCTCTCTCGCTTGCCGGGTGGGGATGCTGGGGGAAGGGTGTGGGGGTGTGGAGGTGCAGCTGTGGGTGGCAATTACACTGCTGGGATGTGCAATCTCACCCTTCTGGAACAGACGGGAGGGAGCTGCCCCTGGACCATTCGCTTCTGGCTGCTCTGGATATTGGTTTGGGTTTTTTCTTTTATTGTCGTTGTTGTTTAAGGTCCTCGTGAAACAGCCTTGAAGGGATACAGAACCTGTTTCTCGAGGCTGGTCTGTGTTTGGGCACAAAAAACAGACACATGCAGAGCAGGAAGAGGAAAGACAAACTTAACAGCTTTTCAGGAGGTGGAGTTCAGCAGTCATTTTGGTGTTTTACACTACCTTCATGCACAAGCCTATGTCTGAAATACTTTGTTTGGCTGGCAATGAAGATCTGAGGAATCACCAAAAGAGCAGAACCTTCCATATCCACTAGAAATTTTCCTCCTCCAACTGGAAATGCACTGAGTTCCCCCAGCACAGCAATCCTATTTGGAACTTGCATGGCTATTTGGATTGTACTAATTTAATTAGCAGATATAATTTCTACTTAGATGTCTGGCAAACAGCAGGATTCAGTCTTATTCTTCTAAATAGACTGAACAGCTAATTTGGAAAAAAGCTCATTTTTTGTTTGGAAAAAAATGAGGAAGGAGAAAGTATCCAGTTCATGGGATTAGCAGCAATATTCACAATTAAGCTTCATGAGGCTTCCCAAAAGCTGGGGCTGCTCTTCCTTCCCAATCCCCTCCCTTTCCTGACCCAGCTAAAAATCCCAGTCATTTCATTAACAAGTTCAGACTTCTGTGCTCCTCACTGAAGGGTCTTAACCTGTGACCTTTGCCATTTCCAAGCCCTCCTGACTCCCCCACGCACCAGCATCCACCCCTGGGACTTCCAGGTTTTACTGCTCCCTCTCCAGCACTGGCAGGAGAATGAAAGATGGAAATGAAGCTTAAGGAGGGACAATAATAAATGCAGAGCTTTTATGTTATGCCACAGCCTGGATGTTGGGACAAGAATTCCTGGCTGTGGATACCAGCAAGGGCTGGAAGGGCCTGGAAGAAGGCAAACATGGGGCATTGGAGCAGCAGCTTCATCCCAAAGCTACACCCCAGCTCTGCAGCTAGTGAAATATATAAATAGATTCAGCAGGGGAAAACCTTAGAAAACCCCTCAGGAAAAAACGAGGAGGTTCCTCATAGCCCTGCCACTGACCCCTGTGAGATTGCTGGTGCAAAAACCCACCCCAAACAGCAGCACGCGTCACTTGGAGGGGGAAAAATCAACAGAGAAATGGTCCCCTCATCATTTCTTCTCCTGAGCATAGAGCACACACGACTTTTCTTAATTATTCCTGATGTTCATTGTAGGTTGCATCATTTTGGAACACCGACGGTATCATTTTTAAAACTCTGGTTGCCATGGCAGCACAGAATGTGGCTCTTAAATGTACTCTGCTTGCACATTCCTCTGATGAGAGGCTGCTTTTCTTTCTTTTTTTTTTTTAAGAAAAAAAAAAGCATCTCCACTGAGAAACATGATATAATGACAAAAAAAAAAGCCCTAGAGAACAAGCATAGGAAGAAAATGGTGGCTTAAAAAAATAAGGGAGGGGGAGAAGGGGACAGAAACTGGGCTGAAAAATACAGCCAAAAGGACACTTTTCTTTCAAAGGCAGAATGTAGGCAGAGCATTTTGGGTTCTCTCAGAAGGTTGTAAATTCAGACAAACCCAGTCACTTCCTTGGTGACAGCATTTACAGCTCTGTATTCAGCCTTTGTTTCCCTCTGTAAGGTCCTCCTGGGCCGATTAGTCAAAGCCAGAACTTTAAACCTTGAGCAACCTTTGAAGAAGTGGTGGCAGGTGATAAGGGCCAGCCAAGCAGACACTCCCTCACCTCTGCTGTGCCCCTCTCCAAGCCCGGGTGGCTGCAGGAGCTCCAAAGGGCACAGGAAGAGCCAAAGAGCCTCTTGGCCCCACCAGCAAGCCCAGTGGGATACAGGAATTGCAATCCCACTGGGACACAGAATTGCAATTCCAGTGGGATACAGGAGGTTTCTCTCAAATGTGTAATTTGTACTGGGAATAGTGAATCCTTAACACAACCAAGACTGGCACTCCCAGTAATGATCTCTTAATAATGACTTTTCCAGCTGACAGCAGCAAGGTTTTGCCATCCCTGCCCTACACACTTTGGAGGTACCATTTAGAGTCCTGGGGGTGTTTTTTCTGGTATTGTCTCTGTTTCAAAGGTCCAATCCTTTCCCCAGCAATCTCCTAAGCAAGAGTCTCTGCATGCATTAGCAGGGCCCTGTTTGAAAAGGAATGCCAGAAGAGGGTATTTTTTGCACCTCACTGGACTGTGTTCTTCAGCACAAGTAGCTGGGTTTGAAACTTAGTTTAAATAAGAATTCAGCCTCATCAGTGATCCCCCAGTCATTAAAAACATGGGTTGCACCTCTTCTGTGGGAACTGCTGCACTCCTACCTCCAAAAAGAGCCCAAAAAGAAAAAAAAAAACAAAAACCCAGTGAGACTTGCTTTTTGAAGTGCTCCTTCCCTTCTGGCTTCCACCAGCAGCGAGAGTGAAAATTTAAATTAAAATCAATTTCTCCAAATGTTCAGTGCAGTCTAGTTTTGGCACAAGCTCTCAAGCCGTTTTATCCTTCCCTAACAAGCAGCCTATCAAAAAAGATAACCCTCTAAGTGCTTCATATAAGTCTATAAGCAGCATTATCTCCATTTTTGCAGGCAGGTTAACAGAGACAAGGATTTCAAGCCCATCACTCAGCAGCAGTCCAAAATAGAAACCAACTGTCTGACCTTCACACCCATGCCCAGTTCTTAATACCCCCCAAACCCTGATTGTAAGAAAATTAATGATGTCCTAGGTCAGAAAATCAGCTGGAAGGATGTAAAGAGGGAAGATATTGAGGAAATGAGAGTTAGAATGACACAGCAACCTCTTGATTTTAGTAAGGTCACAAATTATTACTCCTGATAAAATGACCAAATACGAGTTTGTTCTGCCTGTGGGACTGGTTTAAGATTTTGGAAACAAATTATGATTTCACATCCTCTCATTTCTGGAGGAGCAAGAGAGAAGGTCAATGCACATCAGGTGCTAAATCAAGATAAAGAGATCTAATTGTCACCAGCTGCCCAGTCATTACTTGGGCAGTCAATGCAAATTCACAATCAGCTTTTGCCAAAGAATGCAAATTCCTGGATTTAAAGTTTATGTCCTTTGTTTTCCCTTGCAGATTTTTCAACAGCTGCTAAATCCACATTTCAAATACCCTCAAGCTGACCATTATCATCAAGATGCAGGTATGATCCAACAACAATCTCGTCCTACTTCTGTTTATAATCACAACCTATTTTTTGTGTTCTAGAATCAACTCAAAGAGGTTCACCCTCACATAAAACACCTAAGATTAAACACATGAGCAAGACCAATTGCCACAGAATCAAAGTAAGAAAATAAGACTCACACAAACCTACTCACTCCCATGTTTTCCTACATGGGCAACTTCTTCAGAACTTCACTGAGGGGTGAAATTAGGAGGGAACCACAACAATCCCAAAAAGGAAAGGACATTAAAATGCAAACTAAATAACAGGCCTCTGCTGATGAAATATTTGACTTGGAGTCATGTCTATGTTGGATTTTTACCATTTTGGAAGGACAGCACAGCTGCAGTGGGTGTCTCTTCCCTGCTTGCACACAAACAGGTAACTCGGAATTTGTTGCTTCCACAGCTGCACAATGCAGTCCCTGAGAGCTCCCAATGACATCCAGGAATGGAAATGGGCTTGGGGAATCACGGGCTGTCAGAGCAATAGGTTTAGGATTAAAAACACCCAAATGAACCCACAAAAACAACTGCCCTTTGAGAGGACTCCGTTTCCATGGGACTGAACAGGCTGAACCCCCTCAGATCAACACTTCCTCTTTTCCTTCTTTTTCCACTCCAGCTCTGCGTGCTTCAAAGCTCAGGAATCACAGAATCCACCTTCCCTGCCCTCCTCTCAGGTGCAATAGCCTACTTTCTTTATTTGGACAAGGTGAAGAGGAGGAGTGGAGCCCTGGCTGGGTCTGACAGCTGATGCTGCTTTTATGGGGGGAGATTAACTGTAAACTGGATTGTGCCCCGAGTTCAGAGTTCAGCCTTATCTACAGAATCCTTCCCCTCTTTACACATTCCAAGGGTTCTTACAACTTCAAGTCACTCAAGCCTGCAATATTAACCCCTAAACAAGCTCTCACTGAATTGCCTGAAGGAAAAGTGGGTTTAGAAATTTTTTTGACAATGTATTTTTAACTGCTCCAGTTTGCAGAAACAAAACAACTTTCACTTCCTTCAAAACAATCCATATGTCCATTTTTGTGTCTGTGCCATCGAATGCAAATCATTCTGCTTTCAAGTTGTGTACAAATACAGAGCAGGCTCTTGTCACTGCATACACCAAAAAAAAGCAAATAATCTTGCAACCAGTTCCACAGCCAACAGGGACACCTCCCTGTGACCCTGCCTTTTTCAGATTCCCTCTGGAAGTGCAGCTGGGAATCAGATCTGTTCCACAATTCAAGCAGTGACAGGCAGATCTGGTGTGATGTAAATGCTGCAGGATCATTATTTCCTGGGACACAATGGCATTCCTGCTTTTTGCAGTTCAGAAATTGCTCTGGCCTGATAACCAAGCCAATGGAATCTGGCGAGCATTTGGGGTTGGTTTTAGGACACATCTACCAATGCACATTGGG
Source organism: Passer montanus (assembly GCF_014805655.1). NCBI lineage: Eukaryota > Metazoa > Chordata > Aves > Passeriformes > Passeridae > Passer > Passer montanus. Next base: position 2,294,450 of record NW_024371260.1, on the reverse strand, counting down.
GGGTTGGGTTTTCTTGCTCCACTTTTCCTCTGCATCCAGTGAGTTTTCTCTGGGATTATGTACTGAACTTCCCAGCAGTGGGAACCTCTATTGTGTTTTTACCACCTCCGATTTCTACCATAATACAAATAAACTGTGACTAAAAATACAGGCAGTGATTGAATAACACTTTGTGGAACACTGTATGACAAACCTGCAAACCAACACAAGCCTCACTGCTTCCCAGAACCTGAACCCTTTTGAGGTGGTTTTGGTTTGGACAACCAAAAACAAATACTCACTTCCTCACTTTCAATATTTTGTGACAAAAAGGGAAAAGTTCAATAGCAGCCAAGGTGCTGAACTTTGATGGTGAACAACTCATTGAAGTGAAACACCACCAAGCTGCAACTGGGAAGTTCCAGGACAGGTCCAGCTTAGGCTTCAGGAGGGAAGTCAAGAGCTGACAAACTTCAGGTTGATCTTATTTTAACTGAGGGGGGAAACGCATATTTCAAATACTTCTGAATTAATGTCTTGAAAAATGAAATTTAAGCCTGCAGGAAACAAAGCTTCACCTGGCAAACCCCATGGCCTGAAGGAAATGGGTTCCAAAGATAAACCCAAATACTCCACAGTGCCCCTGGACTGACACAGCCCGTGCCTCTCCCCTCCTGGCACTGCTTTCCAAAGGCATCTCAGCAAAGCCTCTCATCCAACACCATCTGCAAAGCCCAGCTTCACTGGAAAAGAAACCCAATGCTCCCAGTCAAGACAACTGAGGCTTCCCTGGAAGAATGAGAACACAAAAATTAAGACCTTAAGTACATTATAATCCCTCTCCTTTTCCTATGGAGATCCTTATCTTAATTAAACACATCTTCATTTTTTCACCTGTTCCCAGCCTTCATTTTTGATGAGCAAATATTTCTTTTTGGGCCTTGTATTGCTTAATTTTAAAGAAAAAAAAAAACAAAAAAACAAAACTATCCTGAAACATTAGCCTGTTTGTAAAGCAGCATGGGAAATTGAAAGCCCTGTTTCTATATTTTGACTGTGTTCTGTTACTTAGGCTACCCCAGCAAAAGCCCAGCTCTCCTGCAGACTTCTCTGGGGCTTTCTCTGAAGGCGCCTGTGATGGATTAGGAAAGATCCCAGTGAATGATGAAAGCTGATCTGCAGCTGGGGAACGTGCACTTCTCTAACAGTCCACCTGGGCAAAGCAATCAGTGCTCTTGGATATTTCTCCAAAGATACATTCAAATTCTGTGATATAGAACAGCAGCTCTGCTGTGCTTTAGCAGAAAATGCCCCATTACTGCCTGTTATCAGCAAAGCTCTCGAGAAATCCATTTGGAAAATATTTTCCTATACCATTCACAAGGAAATTAAAATGTAATTTTATGACAATGTGTATGAATGGTAAGACAGATGACTTCTAACAAGAAGGAATAATGCATTGCTCTGGTGTTCAAGTGTTTTAATGATAATTTGTCCACTTTTTGTTTGTTTGCTTATTTTAAATAAATAAGGGGCGAGGGAGAAGTAAACTGTTACTAAATAATAAGTTCCCAAAGCACAAGGAATCCATTGGGAAAAACAGAAGATAGGTAACAGAATTCCAGAATAGAACTGCAGGAACAAAACACATCTTCCAGTCAGACAACAAGACATTTATCTGGGGAAAATTCTTCCAAACCCATCATCACAATTGAAATACAAGACTCAAAATATGTGTTATTTACCCAAGTACACCATTCAGCACAGTAAGATTAAAAGGGGGGGAGGGAGAGTGTGATTCTTCTTCCTTCTCCCTAAACCTGTTCACTTCTCCTCAGAATTTAGGTGTATTTTTTCTTTATTTGGTGCCTGCTGTCATACCAAGTCACATTTTCCAAAATTATGTTTCACATTTTCAAGAGAAAAAAAAAAATCCTAAGGGCCCTTGAAATGGTTTATGAGTGTACTGGGCACCAGTAAACTGCAGTGTACAAGTCCTTCACTGGGAAAAGGGTTCCTGCTGTTAGGAAAGAGAGGCCAAAATGAGGCACAGCTGTTTCTCCCTTATTTCCAACCCTGCTCATTTTCCTACATTCAGGCTGTTATTCCAGACAGCTGTGAAGACTTGCAATTGCTTTGGGTTTTGAAGTTTATGTCTTGTTTTAAAATTAAGGTGAACACTCATCTTCTCTTAAAGAATAAAAACATTTCAAATCTTGATAGCCAACGTTATTTCTAGAACTTTCAGTTGAGCTTGTGAGAAAGAGAAGAAATACTGCTTCCCCTAAAAAAAACATCAAGAGCCATAAAAAAAGAGACACCAGCCCTGACCCTCCTGGTGCCCTGGCCAGGGCTGATGATGGTCATGAAATGGGACTCCTGAGAAGCCAAGGGAAGGTAATAAACACCCACACACACAAGAGCTCTGACCTTTTGGGCCTTGGATCCACATGGAGCTGCTGGACACGGCTGTTCCAGGAGAAGGACACCTGGGAGCTGCAGGGGCAGCTCCTCACCCAGGGCCTGCAAAGCCTTTGGAGGATCCTGGGTCTGGACCCAGGAACAAGGGAGGCAGGAAAAGCAACACTCTGCACAACCAGGCTACAGCCGACTGTTATCTTAATAAATTATACACAATTTAAACGTCAGCTTGGATGCCAAGACAATCCAAGAGGCAGCACACACTGAAATAAACAGCCTGCAAACAGATGATTTAACAGGAGGGAGAACTTCAGACTCGAGTCAATGATGCCCTGAGTGGCTGCTGCCGGATTAGTTCAGCTCCTGCAGCATCACCTGCACTCCCCTGGTGCTGCTGGACCATTTGAGCTCCTGCAGCATCACCTGCACTCCTGGCTGCCCTGCAGCACCACCCCAGCAGCAGCAGCAGCTCTGCTAGCCGTGTGTGAGCAGGCAGATGGTCCCTGATGGTCCCTGCAGCAATCAGGGAGGAATGGTTTCCTCCTGACCACTTTCACACTCGCTCTCAAGTGACAGGCACTAAACTCTGACATAAATCACTCACGCCTGCTCCATCTACCCACCCTCCACACAACCCGGGGATGTGTCAGCCTGTTTCCTACAGAACACCCTCCCAGCCTCCTCTTTGGGGAGGAATCGTGTGTCCTGTGCTTTTTAACGTGCTTTAATAAACGTTCAGACCAGCCTTTCATGCTCAGCAGATGATTGATAGCAATTAGTTGGCACTGACAAGGATATTGCTTGATGTGACAGACCAACAAAACACACCAATTTGTGCCAAGAAAATGTGTTCAAAAAAGGTGGTACATCTATAGCTCTAACAGGGCTCCTGCACTAAAAAATTAAATATAATGAGCATGTTCAGTATAAATAAGGGAAAGTGGCACCTCAGTGCATGACTGTATATGGATTTATTAAGCTGTACAAGTTCTGCTACAGGACAGGCATGGTGGTTTGGGTTTTTTTTTAAATCATCACTGTAGTAAGAGTATCAAGGCAAAATTCAGTTTTATGCTAACAACGCTACTTCATTACCTTAGTTTTATCTCTGCACCTACCACCACTTCCAGCTAGGCCAAGTCATTCAACTTAAGTGATTTTATATGCCAATAGTGTTGTTAAATAGCAGGCAGGAAAAGACACAGTTCAATTGTCATGCGTGTCAGGAGTCTGGCACACACTCCCTTGGAGATTTAAACTTCTCTTTAAAGGAGAGCAATTAAACTGTTCATGAGGAAAGGAACACCAACATCATTCCTACATTGAAAAAAGCTGCACCCGTTTCTAACTCAACTGGTGTCAACAGCAACAGACTCGTATTTTTTTGTGTGTTGCACTTAAAATTAAGATGTTCCTAACTGACAAATCTAAACAAAAAGACCATTCTTATCAGATCTGTTTGCACACATTCCAAGTACAGCTGCACTGACTTAGCTGCAGGAGTTTAAATTCACCCATTAGGTTAAATATTATGCAGATTTTCCATGTGGACACAGCATGTAGTGGATCCCAGATGTGTAAAATCTTGGGGCCTGATTCTACAAACTGCTCACCACTTTGTGGAGGCAAAAACCATCGAGGATTGTCACATTTATTTGAAAGAACACATTCAATTTCTAACCAGGCAGGACAGGAAGAGCCTTGTCCCTGCTGTGGAATGCAGGAAAGGGCACTGGAAGGGGATGAGGCACCTGCAGCCCCTCTATCCATCTCTTTGCTTGTTCATCAACAGCATTTTAAAACAAATTAGAGCAAGACAACCTATGCCAAGGCAGGATATAAACTGGCACACACTCTGTGAGAGCTCCCAGCTCTCCCCTGGACAGGCTGGGGAAGAGAAGAAAGTTCCCTGTTCGAGGACGTGCAGAATTGTAGGACAGGAAGGAACCACTTGGCCAACAACGTGTGTTGTGACTGGACATCCCCCAGACTGGGGCAGGTTTCTGTGGTTTCCTGCAGACAGTTGTGACTGACACAACCAAAAAAACCTCCTTCTTCCCCTTCCTGTCTCATGACCTTTAGTGCCACTTGTTCAGGTTTACTGTGTGTAACCATTTCTGAAGCACATTCTGAGTTGGAAAGGCAAAAAAAAACCCCATTCTTGACTCAGGAGAGTCAGATCTCGAAAAATGCTGGGGAAGTTTTCCTAATCTACCACAAGTACCAACTGTTCTAACTCTTTCAGGATAAGAGGAAACTAATTTTGTAGTATTTATTTCCAGCTTTCTATACTACACACCTCCCCAGTACGTCTAGATGAACATGCCCTGAGTGTGAGAAGTTTCACAGATACTTATTTACCTAAATTTCACTCAGCCAAACTTCTGGATTTACAGTTACACTTTTAGACTCAAGTTCTGGGAAGCACTGCTAGTCAGGTCAGATCAGTATTCTAATGTGAAGCATCTTTAAAGCACATGGTAAATCTTAATCATTTTAAGTCCCTAAGAGAATTATCCTAAGCAACTTCTAAAATTATGTCCTGAGAATTGGGATTTCAAAGTAAGCATTTCTAATCTTCCATGCATCATTAGAAACCCTCCGGCCCTCAAAACTAACCCTGCCATGCTCCCCTTGGCTACAATACGTTTTGGTTTAATTCCCCACTTTTGGAATCCAGGCCCACCTGGAGTACTAGCTTAGCCTAGGTAGTGATATTTTAATTTCCACGTCATTTTAGCCAGCCAAAATGATGGTTGCAATTCCAGCTTCCTTGGCAATCCACTGTGACAAGGCAAGGCAGCAACAACTGGGGATTCCAAAGGGGAATTGTTGGTTCAGACAAAGCTCAGCCACCACAGCTATCACCTCCTCCTCTGGAGATTCCAAAGGGGAATTGTTCGTTCAGACAAAGCTCAGCTACCACAGCCATCACCTCCTCCCCTGGTGACGTTCAGCCCCTGGAACTCGAGCCCTGGGAGTGAAGCTGGGAGTAGATTTTCATGGCATTCCGAGCTCCTCAGCAGGACACTATATTGAGCATAAACTGGCTGTTTTAATAAAAATTGCTTGGCAACAGGGGTTTGTATAATACAAACATTTCTACATAAAAACCCAAGGTAGCTTTCTCATGTGATTACAGCCCGGTCTGCAGTAATGCAGACCAGATGTGCCTTCTGCATTCCAGCATATTTGTTAATCTGGAGGTTCTGTGCCGTGTGGGAGGAAAAAACAGTTTATAGAATGATTCATATTAACCAGGTATGGCTGCTTTAAAATGCTCTTCATTATTCAGAAACAGAAATTAATCAGGTTCTCTTCTTTAGAAAACACAGATCGGTCTTTTATCATCCATCAATTTAAAATTCCATGTTCACAGCTGAACCTTCCTTGTATTTTATCCTTGCTGCTGCTTTCAGACACTGCTCTCTGACTTGTGCTGTAGTTGTCTGACCACCTTGAGCCCCCTCCTGCCCTGCCCGGCCCTGGATGGAGCTGCCTGCCCAGCAGTGCCTCCTGCTCTGTTTCAGTGTGAAGCCATGGTGGCATTCGGGTAATGCACAAAGTGCATCTGTCAGATGTTACTCCTGTCACATCTGGGCAGCTGGAGCTTTCACCCTGCCAGAGGGATGGCCACGGAGCTCAGGGGGAGGAGCTGTGACTGTACACAACGTGCAAGTCAGCACAAGAGGAAGCCTTATATAGATATTTCAAGTTTTACTTTTCTTTGGTGTAATTCAGAGAAGTATCAGATCTGCTGAATCATTGACGTGTTTACCCCCTTAAAGTCATGTGTTCCTGGGTCAGCACTGCCCAGAACTGCTCCAGAGACAACACCTCAACTCTTTCAAAAAGACTTCATGCCTTGTTGTGAACAGCACACCCCAAAATCTTCATGTTCGTGTTTTACTCCAAGGTCTGCTGCTGCAGCAGAACAACTTTTATAAGCTACTAATTGTGTTCAGGAAAAAAAAAAAAAAAGAGAGTAACCAGCCAGCCTGCCCTTGCCAGCTCATTGTTTGGGAGCTGCCTGCCCGCTCCATCTGAGCACAGCCTGGCAAAGCTGAGGCTGTGTTTAATTCCTGCATTCTCTGTCAAAGTTGAGGTTGTGTTTAATTCCTGTATTCCCTGACAAAGTTGAAGTCGTGGTTAATTCCTGTATTCCCTGACACATTTGAAGCCATGTTTAATTCCTGTATTCCCTGACAAAGCTGAGGCTGTATTTAATTCCTGTATTCCCTGACAAAGCTGAGGCTGTATTTAATTCCTGTATTCCCTGACACAGTGGAGGCTGTATTTAATTCCTGTATTCCCTGACACAGCTGAAGCCATGTTTAATTCCTGCATTCCCTGACACATTTGAAGCCATGTTTAATTCCTGTATTCCCTGACAAAGCTGAGGCTGTATTTAATTCCTGTATTCCCTGACAAAGCTGAGGCTGTATTTAATTCCTGTATTCCCTGACACAGTGGAGGCTGTATTTAATTCCTGTATTCCCTGACACAGCTGAAGCCATGTTTAATTCCTGTATTCCCTGACACATTTGAAGCCCTGTTTAATTCCTGCATTCCCTGACAGATTTGAGGCTGTGTTTAATTCCTGCATTCCCTGACACAGTGAGGTTGAATTTAATTCCTGCATTCCCTGACACATTTGAAGCCGTGTTTGATTCCTGTATTCCCTGACACATTTGAGGCTGTATTTAATTCCTGTATTCCCTGACACATTTGAAGCCATGTTTAATTTCTGTATTCCCTGACAGATTTGAGGCTGTGTTTAATTCCTGTATTCCCTGACACAGGAGGCCGAGTTTGACTGCGGCCCTCCCCAGCACGGCCCGGCCTCCTCCCAGCTCGGAGCCCACGGGGAGCGGGGTAGGAGGGGCTCGAGGACAGGCCATTTTACAGTCTCTCGGCATTCCAGTCCGCTGCCTAATTCCCATCTTTGGAAGAAAAAAGAAGGGGGAGAGGACAGGCTGAACTTTTGACCTGTAGCGCAGACACCCAACCAGAACAGAGAAGAGCCATAAAGGTGTCTGTGCAGGGCCGGGATCTCACGATAATCGTCTGCAGCTTGTTTCCTCACCATCCTCCTCAGAAAAATGTTGATTACTTGTTTTATGATTGCCAGATGGTGGACTCTACTGAGAGCCTTCTTCATCCCCGTGACTGCCTGACCCCACATAAAACTGGAAGGGGCCAAGCCTTTCCCTACCCATCCCACACAGAGACCTCCAAACCTTAAAGCAGCCGACCCCATTTGTACGGGGTTGTTTCCAATTCTGTGTAAGGAATTCACACCCGGGTTCAGAACCAGCAGCAGCTCAGCCATTCCTAAAACACTACACCAAAAGTACACAGGAGGGGAACACCAGATGAGCTCCTTGCCCCGAGAAGGGGATTTAAACCTCGAAGGGGATTTAAACCTCGTACACAAAGGGGCAGAGATGCTCTTAGGGATGAGCATTTCACAACCACTTCTCTTGACTGCTGTGCAATGAGTGAACACAATCAAACACAAGGAAAGTAAAAATCCTATTTTAACGATATTGGTTTGTGGGCACACACAAAAAAAGTCCCAACACCTATTCCAGAATGGCCTGTGTGCATACAGTACACCAAATAAAAGGCATTTTATGCCATAGTGCCCAGGAGCTTCCACAGCAGAGCTACGGAATACAGTTAACATTTATTACAGACCAGAATCCCAGGCAAGGAGCTGCTGTGGAAGACAGCAGCTCTTCTTATTTTGTTTCTCACTGCCCTCAGTTTCCCCACATGGACAAGATCTGGATTTCCAACACCCCTGCCTGGGCCAAGACTGAGCAACAACACAGAGCCCAGAGCAGGGAGGGAACACAGTTCCCACTTCTACTTCAATTGCAGGCAACTCTCTCCTGGTTGTCCTTAACTGTCCAGATTCTTTTCCCTGAATCCTTTTTCCCCTCTTGCTTTACCCCATCACCATAACCAATCAACTTGTGAATGCACTACTAAGACCCTTTTCATCTCTCCCAAGTGGACACCAAAGAAACCAGAAAACCTCCCACCAAACCCCCAAAAATATCTCATGGATTCATCTTCCAAAGAAGCAGGAATTGCCACTGGGGAGGCAGTGGATCCACCCATGACTCCATGGTAGCAAATCTGGTTATTGATGCACCCTAACCACGTTCCTCTGGCCATTTCCTCCCTCAGCAGTGTCACATGCTGCTTGTGCTCTAAGGGCTGGTGTAAACCACCTTCTTTCAATACATTCAGCTGAAAAGATTTTCATTGCTAAAAAAACCTGGACAAAGATTCTTCCCAGGGAATTATGAAGCTAAAGGCACTGCTGTCCCCAGTTCATCTGCACTGCAGCAGGTGGGCTCTGCTGTCCCACTGCAAATGCCAGGAGGGCCACACGAGCAAATAAGTTTTAAGATCCCATTCTCCCAGGCTGGGAGTGTGCACACCAACCTGCTGACCCTGAGGCAGCTCAAATGCCACGGACTGCTTGCCTGCAACTTCACTTTTCCAGGGCTCAATCAGAATTAGCTTTTCACTGGAGACAACACTGGTAAAATGGAGAGCTGACAAACTCAGGGGAGGGAAGTCCCTCAAGGCTTCTAAACACAAACTTCCCAACTCAGGAAGCCCTTAAGGCACCCATGACTGGTGGGAATAAATACTGGGGAAAGCATCTCTGCATGCTCAGCCCAGTCTCTTTCCTCCATTTGTCCACTGTTGATCACTTTCCAAGCCAGGGCAGTGGGCTGGGTGGATGAGCAGAATGGTCACTCTCACACAAAAATAAAGCATTTTTTCCTTCCAACTCCAGTCCTCAAGCAGCTCACACTCAGAGCTGAGTCGCTTGGCCTTATTCTGTTTTCATTCCCTCCTCCCATTCCTGCCTCTGCCATTTTAACTGATAAAACCCCAAAGTTCACAACCTCACTGTCCTAGGATTCCCCTCAGATATGGCATCCTCCCCCACATCAGTGATAAATAAGATTTACAGGGATGGTGACTGCATCATCCTCTAATCTCCCCCCGACATACCAACAAGCCATAAAGTTTAGTGTGACCCCCTTTCTGGGGTTGTTTACAATACAATCCTACTTCGGCTTCTGTCTTGAATAGCTATCACGAAGGTCACTTGGACCTAATTGCTCTGGGTGCCTCCTAATGACCACAAATAGCACCTTTTTAATGAGCAGAGAAGGGGGAGAAAGAAAGAAAGAAAGTGAAAAAGAAAAGAATTCAGCCTTTCAAACCCAGAGAAAGCCTCAACTCTGTGCTTCTCAATTACAAACAACTTTAACTTCTGCTGAACTTTACTAGAATATGCACAGGCAGGAACTCAGAAGGTATCTTAATTTTTATCACCTAGATTTAATTAGGGGATTGATTCTCCTCTCACATACTTCAGTTGGATTTTATTGCTCTCTCTTCTCCCTTAGGTGTTGTCTTTAGTGTGGTTCAGAGCAAGATCTCACCACAGCAGCACAGAATCACCAGCACTGGGAGGAAGCCACAGTCACACATGCAAAATGAGGACTTCAGGTTGTTTTAGGGAGAATTTCGTATTTACATCAGGCTCAATCACCACTTAAGCATTATTCTTCTTGTATGGATTCATCCTGCTCTGATAAAATTTTCTAAAAAGACACAAACCCAGAAGAATTTGTAATGCTCATTACTTTTCTTTTCCCTGTGATCCTGATCTGACTCCTTCTAAACAGCAAGCCCAAATGCTTGCAGAGATCCTCAGGTAACCCATCACAGAATAAAACCAAACCCACAGAGGTGCACACTATATGCTACATCAGACAACTTCAAACACATTTCTGTAAGTTTGATACAACAGAATTAAAACTGTAAATAAGTCACTAATGAGGCCTCAAAAAGTAATCTAATGGTCAATGTAGTCCAATATTCCATAATGAACAGAACCAAAAAATATGAGCACAGTTTCCCAACTGTCCCACTTGGGGATGAATTTACTTAATCTCTGATTTTACAAGAACACATTGTTCTGGAAGGGAGAACTTCTTTGGGAAATTCAGCTTCATCCTTGTTGGCTCTTCCCCTTTCCCTACTTCCAGATAAATGGAAGGGTTTCTAATTCTGTTCCCATGATGGACTTTTCCTTACTCACTCCTGTGACAAAGGATTATTTTGGCCATACTGAGTTTTCTTGCTATTTGTTGTAAAGCCTACACCGAATTGAGAAGTAAATTCTTTGCACACCTTTTTTTCTGCCATTTTTGGTTTAGGATTTTGTATTCTGTTTTTCCTTTCATGTGACATCTGGTCAGCAGAAGGGCTGATCCATCCCTCTTCTTTACTGCATGCATGTAACTCACATCCCAACACTAAATACAGACCACATGAATCCTTCCAACACTGCCAGAGAGGCTGATACTCTTAAAATACTTACAAAAATGCAGGAAGTTATTTACTGAATTTAACATGCACTTCGCCTATAAATGAGTTAACACCAGGGGGAAAAAAAGAGGGTTTTTTTATTAATTAACTCAGGGCTGGGAAACATTTTGAGAAAGGGGAATGTGGAATGTGGATACCTTTTATAGTGGCGCCTGAATACAACTGGAAGTCTTAAAAAATTAGGAATTTATCCACATAACCCTTATTTTTCTTTAACAAAGGGACAAATCATCCCAAAACCAGCCCAACCCAGAAGGGACATGAGCCAGTCCAAGAACCAGAGGAAAGGGACATGAATTCAAGGCTCACTATAAAGCAAGACATGTAAAGTTTGAGTTTATTTACAGTCAATTATTGTTACCATTAAGAGGTTTAGGTAAATAGTTCAGTATCTCCTTCAGCATCTTCTCCACACAGTAACATCCCACCAGCACCTTTCACTGAATTAAATGCTGGTTTGGACAGCGTGTTTCTGCAGAAAGCTCTCCTAACATGCACTGCCATCCAGATACTTTTCCCACAGAAAATTGGAATACAGTTTAGGGGAAAACCAGAGCTAAACACGATTTCCATTTTACAAGGCAGCACTTTATGGGAAGGACACTGAGATTTGTCAATCTGGTGCTGTGCAATCCCCCCACCCCTGTTATTTACACTCGTCAGAAACTCTACTTTGAATTCACCTCAGGGCGTTTTGACATTCATCCAAACTTTCATCTTTCCAGCACTGAGGTTGGTTTCTGGATTTTCTACTTCTTCAAAGAGGCACCATGTTACCAAACAGGATCCTGCTTAGTTTTTTTCTGTGTACAAAGGGCAACAATGAGCGTGTTCAAGAGCTCACCAGGCCAAAGGCAGCACATGGATTTTCTCCACAAGGGCAGCTCCCAATGTCCCCTCAGTTAATCCCAGGCTACATGGGATCCCTGGGAGCTGGCAGGACATCCTCCTCATGGACCACACGGCTTCCTCCAGGCTGGAGGAGGCTGGAATTGTGACACCCAGCTTTGATCCAGGTCTGGAGCTCCAACAGGGAGGTCAGAACATCACACTGGAGGCAAAGGCTGCGTGCCAGGAGGAAAAGCTCACCAGGTCACCAGGACACAGCAGAGCCTGGACCGGAGGGTTCTAACTGCAGGTCCACCAGAAAACTTCTTGTGTGGCCACAGACAAGCCACGGGGTGTTCTCTATCTCAGTTTACTCCTCAAGGAGCGGATAAAATAAAACTCTTTGTCACGGGGTCACACAATGGCTGTTTAACATATGTAAATGTTCCAGCAGTCTCCAGCAAACGGGGAAGGCAAAGCGCTGCTGGGGGTGCTGCTGTAAGTGGGTCCCGACAGGCTGGGATGTCACTGGGGCAGCCATCTGAACGCTGAGCACACACAGGTCTCTTTAAATGCAAAAGCAGAGCGCTGGGAAAGGATTGTGTTCCTCATCACGCCTCCTGCCACAGCCCCGGCTTCCATTTGCCCTTAAATCCCTGCGCAGCAGCTCCGTGTGCATGTGCCAAAGAGCACGGCCGGCCTCGCCTGCTGAAAAAAGACTCCAACAAATCCTTCCAGACAGCATTAGAGAGGAGAGCAGAGGAGACACTACCGGCTCAAAACAGCCACCTGGAGTGACCTCTCCTGCCTCGGAGACAGTTACATAAGGGCGAGCGGGAGCCGCCAGGAATGCGGCACAGGAGGGAGGAAGCGCTGGGGCCAGCGGGTTCCTGCAGCTGGTTCCAGGCAGGTGCTGCTCCCAGGCTCCTGCAAGGCTGGGGTTTGTCCTCAGCAGCAGCACTCAGCACCCACAGGGCACCCTGTCCCCATCAAACCTATCCCTTCTTACGTTATGGCACCACAAAGGTAAGAAGGGATGGGTTTGATGGAGAAGTGAAGCCTCTTCTGTATGAGAGCTGAGGAGTTACACCTGAATGAAATACAGCCTGGTGAATGCTCACACACATGCCAGGGTCCCTCAGCCGAGGGATGAAAAGCCCCCAGACAGAACATAAATACCTGCAGTGTGTTTGTTCCTGCTCCTTTGTCCAAGGACAGTGTGTAAGAAGTGTTGGAGGGGCTGAGGGACACGCTCCAGTTCTGTGGCTCATTAAGCATATGCTTCTGACTCAGGCATTTGGAAAACTGTGTGCCAGGATCAAAATAAACCCAGGGGGAAAAAAAAATTAAAAAGTAACACCTTTTGAACTCATCTATGCAAGTAAAAGTGAACAGGCTGAACCAAGATTTACCAAGAGTTTTGGTTTATTCATTTCAGTTTCTGAGCATCTCCACAGTCTTAATGGGGAGTGGCAAAGGGCATCCTGAAGATCTTAAACACTCTTTATCCTGTAGAGACCCAAAATAGCATCTTGTGATGTACTTGTGAAATTCTAAAGAAGTCACACAAAAGCCCAGAAGCCACAGGCAGGGGAAAATGGAGCACAGCAACACAACTTATGATTGCAGGACCACAGGAACACACAGGAGAGGAACAGAGACAAATACATTTTCCGAGTTGTGAATGGGAGCCTGGAAACGGCAGGTCTGGAAGAACTTTAAAAGAGACTTTTAAAGAAGGGGCAGGGGCTTTCCCAGCACTGACCTGCCACCAGTAAATCACTGACTTTGCTGGCTTTTTACCACCACTAACACTGCCTGCTCGAGAGCCTCCACAGCTCTCAGGATCTGACTGTAATTGCAAGCTGCTCCCAGAAGATACTCGGGCACAGATCAAAGAGTGCTGAACACTTCTAAAGGCTTTAGCCAGGGACCTGTGCTGTGGATAATTTAATTAACAGTTCAGCATCCAACACATGACTGCAGCCAACTCTGATACTGCAAGTCTTGAGCCCCTTGGAGAACACCCCAGGAATATTCCAGGAGAGAGAATGCACCTCCTCTTGCCTATTGAGGCCAGTAAGAGCAACATCTCTGTGCTTCCTCTCCTTGTTCTTCTTCTTACTTTAGAAGTGCTTCCTTTAGTACATGAAGGAGATGTTTCCCCCACAAAGATGTTCCTCAAAGGACCAAAATCCAGGCTGCCCCACTGCCCATCCAGCTGCAGCCATCCAGGCTCTGTGATGTTAAATTAATGCTTGATGTTACTCAGAAGGGCCCTGAACCATGGTTTAGAGCCCCAGGGCACTTTCAGAGATGTTCTAAGAGTCATTGCTGAACCAAGCCTGCTTACAGGAATGCACCATGAGGCATTTCTCAATCTTTTCAAGTAGAGTTCACTAGAACCTGCTGACCTCCACCCTTAAAGAGGAAAGAGCAAAATGAACCAACCAAAGAGGGAGAGGAGAGATTCCTTCTTGTAAAGGAGGAATCCTTCCTTCCTTCTTCCTATTTCTGTAAAAACAGAACTGGCTCTTTCAATCTGCATTCGGGTAGCTCTGCTTTTGCTCAGTTCAAACGGGAAATGGGTAGAAAATGGAGAGACAAACCATGTGAAGAACTTCCATGGCTCCAGTGGAAAGCCACCCACCAAGCTCCTTCAACCCTCCTTAGGTGAAATCCATGGATTTTGGTTCATTTGAAGCAAGACATGAAGGACAGTAGGTTACTGAATTTCATGTTTTCTCTTAGGAGAGAGCACAAGGCTGTGTGGCTGAGGAACAGGGAGCAGTAAAAAGTTACCTCGTCTTCTCCATGAAAACATGAACTCAATGCTCCCAGTTTCTCCATAGTCACACAGATTTTCCAGAGGCTCAGATGAGCTCAAAATTTCCAATCTTGTACAGCAAGTGAGAGATGAAACAGAACAGATTTTTCTTCAAAGCAACTACTAATGTGAAATTACTTTCATCATATCAAATTTTGGCATCAAGTGCAAAGAGAGATCTGAAACCTCAACTCCATCGACGTGCACAAATAGGAAATGGGAGCTTCGTTTCACTATCATTTTACCCAAACAGATGATGCCTTACCCCATCACAGCCATTGCAAAGAACAAAGCCATGCTGTAAATCGAGGAGGAAAAACTTGATGGACTCTGTGCTCCATTAGCACATCCCTTCACATCAGCAGAAATAAAAGGTGTCAGAAAGGACAAATTTGGGCAATCGCCACTTACCAGCTGCGTGGTACATTGAGAAATGAAAGTTTCCAAAGAGGTGCTCGTACCTTTCAATATTGGCAATTTTAGATTGCGTACATCTGGTACTTTTTGAAAAGCAGGTCAACACCAGGCACGTCCAGCTGCACACACAAACTCATTGGGGCTGCTGGAACTCAGAGGCAAAGAGCAAACCGTGCTCTGGTTCTGTGGTGTCCATCCAGCCCTGGTGCAGTGGCACAGGCTCTGCCCTGCTTCCTCAACCCCACACAAAGCACAAGTGACATCTCGCTGGCACGAGCTGACTGCCAACATGCCCATCAGAGCTCGCACTGAACCCTGCAGATACATGTGAATATGGATTTCAGAGTCACTATTGTTTTCCCCTCCCTGGAAAGGGAAGGGATTCCCCATCCCCCACCTCTCCACCTCATTTCCATCTGGCTGACGCTGCACTAACGCTGAAGCTCCAGCTGGATCCCACAGCATTGTCTTGAACATTGTGTTCCAGCCGAGCTGAACTCCAGGAGCCTCCCAGCTCCAGCACAAATCCAGGGTTTTCTGGGCACGCCGGCCGTGCTGCCAGCCCGTGCCCCTGGTACTGAAGCAGGGCTGGCTCCTGGAGCGGGGACAGCCTGCGAGCAGGGCTGGCTCATGGAACCCGGCCAGTTGTTGTGCTCCGGGGGTTTTGTTTGGGTTTTCAGACACTGCCTCTTTTCACAGCGCGCAGACAAATGGGGAGACTCTCCCTCGCTCCCTAATGAGAGGGGGTTTGCTCCTAAAGCCTTCCCACACTCAGCCAGTGCTTCACCAGCAGTGATTTCAGAGCAGGGTTCTTTGGAATAGGTGAGCCCACAGCACTCAGGTCACACACAGCTCCCTATATTTGCATTTTCCCTCTTCCCCAGAGAAATACAGGAGAGCCTTGGGCCACAGCAGAAGCCAAACCCTGGCTCCCAGCTCAGGTACCAAACCAGGGTGAAGCAGCAGCTGGCATTTCGGAGGGCACGTGGTTCTCTCGGTACTTCAGGCAGAAAGATCTACACCTTCTAAGAGTTAACAGGACTGGGCTGCTTAATACTTTACCCTCATCAAACATGGTAAGAGGCCTCCCATGCTGGAAACTCCTATGACCCAGTTAAATACAGTGACCCAATTCTGTTATGACAGGAATGAAGCCCTTCTAATTTTCTCAAACGAGAACCATTTCAACTAAACAAATCCAATCCAGTCAAATCAGCCCTTGCACAGAACAGAAATCTGCAGAATTCCTTTTTTATTGCCATGGACTCACCCTTTCACAGGGCCATTCATGTCAGTACATCTTCAAGCACTTTACAAATTAAGAAAGCACATTTAATATAAAGTAATTGCCCACATTTAAATTCCCCTCTTGCTTTCAAAGGTAAGAATTCCAACCTCAAACCAGGAGACCTTTCCAGTAAGCATCTGCACTGTTCCAGTGGTGCTTTCCAGGCAAAACTAGTCCTAGTAAATGTACAAACTATTTCTCACTTACACTCAACTCCCTTTGTCAGCTGAGTGGAAGGGAATGCACAGGTGCCATGAAATGAGTGTAAGCAAACTGGAAAGTATCTCTGGTACATCCCCAAAAGATCATCTGTGAAAGCTGTGACCTTTGCACAGCAGAATCAGGTGCTGAGTGTCACAGATCTCCCCAGATGTGACAAGGTGCAGTCAGCCACAATCACAGAGAGGAAGTGCCAATCAGTGCACTTGTGTTTCAAACCACGAAACAAAGTATTTCTTTATGGGAACCTTTCTTGCTACTGTGGAAAGTTTTGGTTTTCATCGGTTCTCTACCTGACGTTTACTGATAATGTAATTTTAAAATGAATAAAATAAAAATTTTCAAACCTATTATTTTCAAACACTCAGCAAGTCAGGATGGGAGGAGGGGGAGGACAAAGGAACAGGTCACACCAAATCTTTTAACTTCCAACAGTCCCCACCAGCCACAGCACCTGTTTGTTTAGTACAGGTCACCCCAGTGTGCTCACACAGCCCCTCCAGGATCAGTGTTGTCTCAGGGGTAGAAGAGCCACGACAGACAACAAAACCTCCCAAACTTTAAAATGGGCAGAATTTTAAACTTTAAAATGGCCACCAATTCCTGCCTCTAGTGAAAATCAACCAGATTTGTATGTAGCACCTAGCTTGCAATCTGGAAAAGGCATGTTCTGTCCTCTATTAACAAAAACCAACAAGTTTGAATTTCATTCCATCTTCCATCACTGAAGGTAACTGCACATAACGATTTAGATTTTTTCGACTTCACAAACAGTTGACCCTACATGTTCACTCACCAGGTAAAGCATTTTCATTTTAACCACAACAATACGGAATTTTTTAAGAACACACATACACTTATAAAAGTTGCATCTGCAAATGTGAACCCCACAAAACTGAGATACCCCACGTGAAATCTCTAAGTATGCAAATGAAGATACAGATCTGCCCAGAATTCACACGGATACAGGAGAAATACCCTTATTTCTGCCAAAGACTTCAACAAGGCCAATATGGCACAAGGAAATAAGAACCCTCAGGCACCAAGGACACAAGGAACTGGCTGGGAAGGTGTCAGGGGTTCATTCAAAGACTGGACACTCTCTGATCATATGAAGCACTTCTCCTTGACAGCTCCTGTGGTAAGTTATAAACAAAAGTGTTTCTGTGCCCAAACTGAGCATTCTGTCCTCCTCCAACAGCCTTTATCATGGTCTGCACTAAAACACCTTGAGTGCACACAGTCCTCCAGGCAGTCCCAGATGAACTGGAGGTGAAAAGCAGCTGGAAGAATGAGTTCCAGAAAAGGACAGGGAGCTGGGGAGCTGTGTGTGCTCTCAGCCAGCACAGAAATCCACCCATGGAAGGACTGGGGAGTCTTCTGGGGGAAAACTGGCTGCCAAATGTTTTATTAGTGAATAAACCCCAATTAATTTATCACAGACCTCCCCTAAAATCCACTGCATCTCTTGAACCATTCAGCTTGACAGAACTTGTGGAAGGGTGGACTGCAGCACTCCAGAAATTTCTTACTGACTGGTAAGAACAACATCAATGCTTAGCTGACTCCACAACCTTTCATGTTTCTTTGTGTCACACATTCACTATTTAATTCTTTATCTCCACATGCAGTGAACACCATGGGCTTTCAGAGATGAGTGTTAATGTCCTGGCCAAAAAGCAGAACCCAAAGATGTCAGAAGAGGAAGAAGCCCAGTTCTCTATTCAGATCAGAGCTTTGACAGGTTTCTCTTTGACCTAAACCTGCCTTGCCAACACAGCAGACTAAGATTGCTGGCTCTGAGCAGGGACAGATGTTATCTGAGAGCTGTCATTACACCACTGAGTCACATCACCTGAGAAGACCTCTGGACTGCAGGGCTGGGATGTTATTACAAAGCCCTTGGTACTCAGGTCTGTCTGCCTTTCAACAGCTGCAACCCAAACATGAAGTCCTATGGCAACACTATCAAAAATTTTCCTTCCTTTTTTTTTTTTTTCATAGACAGCACAACAGAAATGGAACAAAATACTGGCAGAGCTCAAGAATACCATCCATAGAATCTTAAAAATGAATCACAAGTTCTTCGTGTGACATCTGGGAACACACATTCATGATAAAATAAGCAGGGTTTGGCCGTATGGGCACCAGCTCCTCAATTTCTGCCTAAGAACATTCTCCCTCCACACCCCAGATCCGTGATGATCTCCCTTACAGCGCTCCTGCCCTTTCCCCACTCTGCCTAAAAGATCCAATGAGATGAGGATCACGTCTCTCCTTTACAAACTGGAAACCCTCCCAGCTCTGAGCACCCTTTCAGAGCAGCTGCAGTGCAGAATTGATTAAAAGAGGAAGTTTTCCTTGACACCAGAGGAGTGACACCCTGGAGACGGTGCTTGTGCAACCTCCTCGTGGGGCTGTGCTCTTGATTCCCCTTGTCAAAGCTCAGTTGGCAGGAATCAAAAATAAAACCATAGCACAATGTTTCACCATTATTTCTCCTCCCTCAGCAGTATGAGTTGCATTGTAGGATCTCATAAAAAGCTCTACAGAAAAATAGTACAGACTTAGTTTGACAGGAGCCTTCCTAGGCTCCATCCCTAAAATGTCACCAGAAGGACTGCATATTCACAATAAATACATTTTTCTTTTAACACAGTGCTAATTAGAGGAGAAATTGTTTGGCACTTTCTCTTCTGAGTACGTCACCAGCTTCTGAGGACAACACTCCCTGTCTCTGCCACTGCCTAAATTCAGAGCAACCACAAGCCTGTAATGAGTAACGTGTGAAGGCCAAGGTGAGGTAACGTCTTGGCACCTTTCATACATATTCATCAAGAAACAACAACTCTCAGCACTAACACACTCCTGTCTATATGTAAAATGCTTCACAAAATTCCTCTTAAGAGCCCTGTTGGGCTGGGAGGTAAATATTGGTAGTCCTGTTCACAGAGAAGTGAGGTGACTTGCCAGGGAAGTAACTTGCCCAAGGTCACCCAGTTAAGTGTCAGGAGCTGGGACTATAAAAACCTGCTCTTGCCTCAATCTTCTGCCCTACCCACTGAGGCAGCATTACCTCCCTGCACCTATGGTAATAACAATAACACCACCCATGAACAAGTTATACCTAGCAAACACCAAGTAATTCCAGAGGAGGGATGAATGAACTCCTATGTAGTTAATTCCAGGAGCTGATCCAGTTCAGGCCTGCCCATGAACAGAGGGAAATTCTTTCACATACACAGAAAGAAGAAAGAAAGACAAAGAAGAAAGACCAAAAATTTTCCTTCCTCATCAAGTGAAGTGCTCCACATCAAGTGAAGCGTCGTAATCCCCGAGCAGGAGCTAAACCAGACTGACTGCCCCAAGGACAGAGCTGCCTCAACAGGGACATGGTTTTTATAGTGCAGAAATGTCTCTCTAACCTGACTTACCCTGCTCAGCCTCCAAGGTGTGCTTGTGGCTTTAAATATTTTCTTGTTGCTGCTTTGAAGGCAAGAACAGACACGATCTCCCAAGCACCCACTGCTCCGCAGTTGGGGGGAGGAGGAGGAGGTGAATACTGTAGCTAGCTGAGAACTGTCAGATTGTGTTTGCCATCAAGGAATGCCATTTCCCAATGCCTGAGTTTAACTCTGGAATGAGATGCACGCTGCTGCTGACCCCTGTGCTGCCACTCCATAGACTCCCTTATCTCATCAGCCCCTGAGCATCCCATCCTCACTCCCCCGCGTTCATGTTCCCAAACTGTCAATCTCCCCGCAGTGACTCACAAGGTTCTGAACCCACCATTCGCCTCTGAGTCTCACTATTTTTTCATACAAGTCCTTCTGGTTTAGATTGAGAGGCGTCTTATTCTTCTTAAATGTTAAAAACGAAATTAAAAAGAATCACTGAAAGCAATATGCCCTCAGCACAACAGCCTCCCTGAGAGCTCTGCATACTTCAAAGAAAAACACAAGAATCTAATTCTGCTCTCCAGTCAGAGTGCTGCAAATTAGGAATAATTCTGCTGAAGTCAATCAAGCCACAATCATTATAACAACCACTGTGAGCAGAAGTGAAGCAGAGCCTGCCTGTGGGCACATTTCAGGAGTGAAAATGGATTAGAAAATACATGGTAAGGGTGTAATAAAGTTTAGGTCAGCTTAAAAGACTCTTGATGAACTCCCCTTATAACCCACTGAAACCAAGAAATCTCTTTACCCACATTCTAATCCTCATTATTACACAGTGCCAGCACCACCTGTGCATTACTAACACACCTCTGAGAAGGTGGGGTTGTTGGAGATGGTTGCCAACCAAAATTCCAACACAGGCTTTGTTTGTCATCCCCACGTGGCACGGATATATCACCCACCAAGGATGCTTCAGTTCTTTACCTTCTGTCACCTCCCAATTTGGATTATCCCACATTAAACCCAGGGCTCACTTAAGGCAGTGTTTTTAAAACTGGTGGAGTTCAGCCATTGGTAATGGAACTGTTCTAATGCCTTCTCATCCAGTCCTACTGCAAAGAGGAGGAGGAGGAGAATGGAATACAGGCAGCTCTCCCCAAAACATTCATTTTAACATTTTGATATTCCTTAAACTCCTGAGTAACCTGCCCAAAGTGGAAGGAGTTACAGCAAACCCAGCGTGCCTATTTTCCAGGGAGCACAGAACCAAACCCAAACATGCACATCCATACATTATTGGATTTGCTGGTTTAATCAGCAAGTACCAGTGACTCAATTAGCCTCTTAGCAGTGCCTAAATGGCACTAATTCAGCCCGCTGGCTGCTGCAGCACAGCTCCCAGGCTGTCCCTTTGGATTTAGCAGTAACAGCACGGCTATTCTTCTCCTGACAGCACCAGGGGCCCAGACAGTCTCCTGCTCTCTCTCTTTTCCTCTGTTCTGCCAACCACACAGAAAGAAAAGACCCCAGGGCTGACTGTGTGTGAGCGTTGAGTAGGAGGAAAAAGGAAGAGGGAGACACTATTTCTATTCATTTTACAGCTTCATCCATCAAAAGCCTTTCTAAAAAAATTGAAAATGCATTTCCAGAAGCTCCTGGTTTAGAGCAAGAGCCTAATAAGGTGTTTAAGACATTGACCCAAGCTCCAGCAGCCCTATCTACTACACAAAAGTTCAACAAATTACAGATTACTTACAGAAATACTATTTGATTCTAACCCACACCCCCACCATTGTTCATCTATTATTTATCTTTTTTTGGGTTTAGATAAAGGATAAACCACGAACACACCCTACTTTTAAGTGAAACTGT
Organism: Passer montanus; assembly: GCF_014805655.1. Classification (NCBI taxonomy): domain Eukaryota; kingdom Metazoa; phylum Chordata; class Aves; order Passeriformes; family Passeridae; genus Passer; species Passer montanus. Next base: position 2,272,771 of record NW_024371260.1, on the reverse strand, counting down.
TAACACCTTTGGCAATCTCCAACAGCAACACACAACCCCAAACAAACCAGCCGACCCCAAAGCGCTTTTGCTGGGCACTCAACAGCACATTTGTTCAGTTAATTTTTGGGACTGTCCCTTATATAACGACTAATTTTCAGGCAGATTGATTCCCTGGTGAGTTGTTGCACATTGTGCAGCCATAAAAGCACCAGTGACAGTCAAAGAAGGTGACAGGAACAGTAGGCTGGTGTTAGGGGAGAAGCCAAAAGGAGTTTTGGCAGCAGCTAAGTATATGTCAAATTAAAGTGACCAAGCAACTACAGCTTCAAAAGTATTGAGTCAGTATGAACAAAATGTGCTGTCAAAACACAACATGTCAGAACTGAGCCCATCAGATCGAGTTTACTTGATGACTATACATAAAATTACAGGTCAGGAGAAACATAGGAGATCTCAGAGCAGGAAAAAAAAGAAACCTTTGCTAATCAACCTTCAGTGTGGAAAGCAGAGTAATCTTACCCAGAAAAAAGGAGCAAATGACACCTGAGCTCTTCTCTCTCTTCTTCACAATTCTCCTCATAACTTAAAAATGAAGTCTCATTAAAATTGGTCAAAGGCGGACTCACTCTTGGTTTGAGAGCCACATTTGCAAAAGAGATAATATTGCTTTAAATCCCTCCCAGCAGCTTCCCAGCTGACAACAACCTGGCATCCAAAGGCTAGGTAGGAACTTGGCAAACATACAGCATTTCTACAACAATATTTGCAACATAAAATGAAACAAACAAATAAAAAAGAATATCCCTTTCAAGTACTAGACAGTAAACAGGCCTTGCACTCCCACTCCCCTTTCCTTATTAATATTCAACAGTTTAAAATAAAGATGTACCAAAAAACCACCAGGGAATCCAGGGAATTCATTAAGCCTTCAGTATTTCAGTTCACCAGTCTCTGATTTCCAGTCAGCTGAAACTGGAAAGTCATTACTTCAGCTACAGCCCAGGTCAGAGGAAAGACTAATCTCAGACTGACAAAGCTGCCAGATTCCAGGTTCAGGATGAATGCAGGGTGGTTGGGGAATTATAAGGGAGAATAAGTAGAATGCAGTATCTTAATTAAGGAAAAACAAACAACCTGTGCCAACAAACAAGGACATGTACTCGGGCAGCATAAATCAGTGTTAGTGAGCAGGAGCCACTGGAGCCACTCAGTGAAACCTGCACAGAGCAGGGCACAGAAACCACTGAGCCTCCTGTTCCTGCATGTTTAGGTCAGCCTGATATTGGAGAGATGCTCCAAGTGTGAATTCCACACATCCTTCAGCCCCTGCCAGCCAAACCCAGGTGAGCACCCAGCTACCGCCCCCACAGAGCCCCTGCCAGGGCTGCTGCAGGGCCAGCACAGCTCTCAGCACACCACCCCCCCTGCACAAAAGTCAGCCTCATCTTTCCTGCCCTGAGCACAGGAAATTGTTGCCAGCGAGGGGAACTCCATGGGAAGTGTGCAGAGACAATATCCTGCTCGGTGCATCCCCACAGCTTCTCAAAATGGTCCCAGATTTGCTGCTGAATCCCCTGCCCATGTCCCTGCCTGAGAAATCCCCTCCTAGCTCAGCTCCCAGCTGCTCCCAGCACGCCCCATCCAGCAGGAACTGCTGCTCCTCCTGCCACTTTTGGCTTTATTAAAACACTGCAACCAGACAAGCAGATCTTTGTAGGGTTTTCTTTTCTGGGTTTGGGTTTTTTGTTTTTGTAGGTAGACTCCAAAGTGGCACAGAGACTATAAACTGCAGCCTGGTATTTGGGAAAGCCTTTCCCTCAGTACTGCAGTGAGGAGGGCAGGCAGAGGTTCTACCAAAACCAAGAGAGATCACAATCAAATAAATGGAACTGCTCAAAAACATTCTCTTGAGTAGGTGATCTTACTGCAGCTTATGGACATTTTGTCTTCCCTCGTCAGAAAAGCTGGCTTGCTAATTTATGGGCAGAGTGGGAAAAGCAGAGGGATACAGACAGACACAGAATACTTAAAACAGGCCTCAGAATGGAGACAAAGCTCCCCTTTCACCTCCTGCTGCTATTTACCATCTGGGATCCTGAAAAGGGGGTGATGGGTAGTTTTGTGATAGGTTTGGCAAGGGGCAGGACATTTAGGATTTTCTATGTGTAACGAGGTCATGTGTCAGCACCTTTGCAGCACATGGGAACACCATCCAAAAGAAGGTTCAACAAAGGGGTTGCCCTGGCTGAACTGGAAAGAAATGCTCTTTAAAAATATCCTGGCACCAGTGCAGGATCTTACTAAGATTAGTAATAATAATAAATTTGCAGAAAATGCCTCCAGAATGTAGCTTGGGAAAGCACAGAAAAAAAAATCAAGAAATGAACACATGCAATTAAAAGTATTTTATATTATTCTATTTTTAGAAGTGGTATGAAATTTCAAAGCAAAATGGAAATTCTGAATCACAGCATTTACACCTCTGTTAGGAAACCAAAGAGGTCAGGTCACTCCATGGTTTTTGGTAACTTCTGCTTTCTTGAGCCTCTTACACTGTGCTTAGGAAGTAAGACCTGAACAGGCCACTCTGAAATGTGCTGCAAGTCTGTGGAGAGGGAGAAGTGCTTTGTATTACAGTATTCTTTGACATTTCCACTAATATTGGGGGTTGGGGTGGTGGAGATAACTCAGGATTTCAGTCTCTGCTTGTAAGAAGTGTAGTGGTTTTATTCTTTCTTTTTGATCGCTTTGTTTCACAAAAGCAATTTACAAAGAGCAGTTACATGAAATGAGGACTCCTGTCTTCATAAAGAGAATTATTAATAGGGTGAATTTCCCATCACAGGGTGCTACAGTAAATCTTTAAACAGGATCCTTTAACCCAAGGACCTGAAAGTAACATGAGCACCCCAGCCTTTTGCCCAGACTGGATGTCTGCTGACTGAAGTGATTCTAACAACCCTCCTACTGCAGACAATTCAATCTGTGCATTGAATTATTTAAAATCTGTTCTCTACAAGATGCCCAGATGTGAGAATTAGTCACTAGAACTAATGCAATACTTTCCTCCCATGTGTCTCAAACTCCTGCTTGGTAGAAACCCCATTTTCAAGCCTAAAAATTCTAAACCCAGGATGTCACTACTACACCACCACCAACACAGAGTTAAAGGCAGTGGTGGAGTGTGGAAGAAAAATTCCACAAGGTACTGATGGGGAATCATAAAGTTATGCCAGTCCTAGAGAAGAGAGCCTTTAAAGCAATCCCTGTAAATCTGGTGCAGTGCCCTGGATGTGAAAGTGTTCTTGTTCCTCACCAGCCTCTCCTCCATGCACACACATCACAGATCCAAAACCCGAGTCAGGCAGCAGTAAAAGGACCAGAGCTGGCACACTGCCTCGAGATACAGATGGACACCTTCCAGAGCTCAGGATGGCTCCATCCCACAGCCAGGGTCAGCCTGCCATCAAACCCTGGGCCAGAAAGCCACAGAGCCACCCCCTCCCACCGAGGGTCTGCGGTGAAGCCACGGAGCTCAGAGCTCCTGAGGGTGCTTGAGGCAATCCCTGCCCAGCTCCTGACACCCAGCACCTCTTCCCCTCCTCCTGAGGTCTCCTCCTGTGGCATCTCCAGCTGCAGAAGGAGCAGGGGGGCACCTTGAGGAGCCTGGGATCACGGAGCACACTCAGGCTGGGCCTCCTGGGCTCTGGGACTGGCTCAAACACGCTCCTCCTGCTCTGGTCTCAGGTCACCAACACAAAGCAGCCCTCGGTGTCAAACACAGCTACAGCAGCCCATGATTTCAGAGCTGTGATGCAGGTATGAGTGGTGAGAGAGGAGCAGGTGATTCCACGTCAATCCATGGCACTTTCCCACCCTTACACCAAAGACAAGGCCAGCAGCAGCTCCTGACACACAAACCACATCAGCAGGGACCTGCACACCCCCAGCAGCCTCACCCACCCAGGTATTCCACAGGAGTATCTGTGAAATAAAATATAGGGAATATATGTCAAATAAAAACTCACCAGGTCTGGTGGCAGCACAAAAATGTTGTTTGTATCCAGATGAGTGACCTGCAGCACTGCAGTCCCTTCACACAGCCACAGCCTGGGCTTCTGCAGGGCTGCAGAAAAGCACCTTGGCCAGGCAGAACATGAAATAAAAGCCACCATTTAACAGAATCGTGACTACCACATGAGGCTGCTACTGATACTACTATAATGGTGTCACCTAGCTGCAAAAAACACAACAAATAAATGGCTCTTCGCTCCAAAATTCCTGAGTTTTTTTCTGTATGTGTTGTTCTGCTCTGAGACAATAACCATAGTTCTGCTTTGTCCCCCCAGTTTTGAAAAGAGCTGCAGAAGGAGGGGGACACATGCACACAGAGGTTAAAGGCACTGGACAATGCTCAGGATTGGAAAATGTTACCAAAAAAATAAAATAAATAAATAAATATAATCACAGTTTTGATAGTTCTGTGGGAAAAAAAAAAAACCTTAGCAAATTTGCAACAAAACTGTTAAGTAATTAAGGCAAGACACTTCACACATGAACTTAAACTGCTAATTAAATCCCCCCTGCTTAATTGACTAGATTTGCATATCATTCAGTGAGGAATGGGAATGGCTTGGGCATTACACAAGCACTTCCTTGTACAGGAAGGCAGCTCAGTAACATAAACTAAGTTATAAGCCAAAAACAATGCCAGTTTCTGAATGAAATAGAAATTTTCAGGAGAGATTTTCAACATGGTTTTGTGAGGAACATGAGAACAGAACTCACTGCAATCAGTTACTACTCCAGTAGTAATATTCAGAACTACAGCAAATGTTTTATATCTGTTCCATTTTCCTGCCATTTCACCCATGAACACTATCTGCTCATCTATACAAAAAATAAGTTTACATCCAGGAGAATCCATTTCTACTTGGAAAACCCCAATGCCTTCATTTCAATAACCACAGGAGAAAAATTATCAATATCTGTCCCTCTCTACCACTAAACTCAGTGTGAATTTAAGGAAGGTTTGAGAAAACTTCCAGACTGTAGCAGCAAAAAAACACGTTGATTTTCAAGATCAATCAGAGCCAAGGAAAATGTGTAATTATCTGCCATTCCCATCATCCCCAATGACCCAAAGTGTGCAGAAGCCCTGCTCCAAGGAAGTCAGATGATGTTTTTTACAGTGGGTAAAGACTCGGAGTCAGGAACACAACTTCCCCACATGGTAAAAAACGGTTCTAGGAGTTCCTTTCAATAATCTGCTTTTCAAGTGAGAGTTCTTACACCAATGTGCACATGAGCTCCTGGAGAATCAGGGCCATTCTGGCATTCCAGTCTCCAAAAGAAGAGTGTAGATCATAACATCTCACCATGTTGTGTGGAAGTTGGTGTCACATCAGTTGACTGCACATTCCATTCACAGATATTGATAAGGAGAATTTTTTTTTTTACCTCAGCTTGTATCTTAAAAATAAATAGAATCAATTCTTTATCTCATTTTTTTAAAAGGTTCTGTAAGTCTTTGAAACATTAATATTCTCCCTAACAAAGCCAGCAGCTGCTCTGCCAGTCTGTGACATGGATGGTTTTGTTAAAAGGTTTTCATGTGGGGTTTTTTCAGTTCAGTGTGCTTTGCATATGAAACAGGACATTTCCCCACCCTCCACCCCCATTCCCTCCTAATCCAGAAGGGACCTTACTTCCTCCCTCTCAAACAAGCAGCTCATTCAGCAAAAGGGAAATCCCGAGATGCACTCGGGCACAGAGCCTAGAGAAGGAGCTTGGAGGAAAAAACCCAAACCAACAAACCTAACAACAAAAACACCACCACACTCCCCCCCCCAAAAAAAGAAGAGCTACCAAGTGTGTCCAAACCAGCAGGAAGAGGAGCAACAGAGCTGGTAATTATGAATTTACTTCTGCAAACTTCTCCTTTGGGACATGGCTCTGCCCTGCTGGTCTTCACCAAATTTTTCAGGGCTGCAATTCTCCTTTGGCCCTGCAGTGCCACAGGCAGAGCTGCAGCTCTCCCCTGCCCAAGCAGGAATCACACACTGGAGAAGCCTTTACCTCATGGCTGAGAGGGAATTTGGATCAATTCAATTGTTACTTTGCCATAATAATCTCAGGTAAAATTTGTTTCTGGTTTTAAAATGAAAACAAAAACCTTTTCTTAGTTAAGACACTGGTTTGAGCAGGATCTGTGTGTCTCCATATTTGTCCTCCCTGAGACTTTGTGACATCACAATTGTCTGCAGCAGTTTATTCTGATGTCACAGGGGATTAAGATTTTGGCTGAGGGAGCAAAAAAGTTTGAAAGTGAGGGGGATCGAATTAATAAGAGATTTTTTTCAAGGAAAAAAACCTTGAAACATACAATAAATATAGCAATTTCAATGTAAGGGCTTCACATCTGCCAAGATGGGATCCAGCTGCTCTTTTACAGGCACATGAATGAGCATCCCTCTTAGAAAAAAAGGAATATATGGAGTTGTATGTGACTCTACTGAAATCAAATCATGTCATAATAAGAGAAAACTGCACCAATAAATTAGTCCAGCTAACAAGGCCAAATTTGATAAAATGTTTTAGAAACCTCAATTATAAATTTGCATGTAAATTTGTAAGAGCAGAATTCAAATGCTGAAATAGACATCTGAAAAGAAAACCTCCACTGAAATTTTCACTTGTAACATCTCAGCAGAACGTGGCCCTCAAATTATTGCCAGTCGGGAAAACCTGGGCACATTTGGGAGTGATTTCCATATTTTAATAAATATGAACCAAGTCCAGTGAGCTCAGTGGATCAAAGCACAGAGGCTGGACTGAGGCACTGGGGGTTCCATGGCAAGGTCTGGGGGAGGGAAACTCCAATTTCTTCCCTTTCAGACCCTGCCAGCACTGATATCACAGATTATCCTGGCTGCATCCCAGCCCAAAGAACTGAGGAAAGACCCTCAAGGTCTGGACCACAGGGACATTTGGAATATTCTCTTTTCTCTCCCAAAGCTCACCAGTCTGAGTGCATGGACCAAGCAGAGATGATCCAGGGCAATGTTCCTGCTGCAGGTTCCCCACAAAATCACCCAAAACAAGGGAAACAGAACGCTGCGATTCTCTGCTAGCAGTTCTGCCCCATGTTTGTGACTCAGCTGGTGATTTAGGATCCTCTGGGACACAGAATTAGACGCTGCTGCCAGGATAAAGCTTGTGCAGCACGGCACGGCCGTGCAGGTGGAGCAATAACCCCGGGAGGGAATAGGTGGAAAGGAGCCCACAGCCCCAGCCCGGCTCCTCCCTGCAGCCGGGACTGAGATGTGCCACATCCTCCATCCCCAAACTGCCCGAGCCCAACTAAAGCCAAGCGTGACGATCTCTACAAATGCAAATGGCCCAAATGCCAAGACTAACATTTCTAAAACCCAATTCAACTCTTTCATTTCTTAGCTGCAGGCCCTTTGCTGCCACTCCTTTTTTCCACCCAAACAAAAGACTAAAGGGATGACTCAAAGCAACTTGAATTTCAAGCTAAAGCCACAAAGCACTGAATGCCTCATCTTTAACATTAAACAGGTGTGCAGATGATATTCTTTCAAGCCTCATCACAGCTAGGTTAATTGCTCAAAAATTGCAAAAAGGCCAAATTTACTTAAAAGACACATGAATAAGTTAATGCTACAAATAATGAAGCAAGTCATATAACAAATACAAGTAAATAATAAAGGCACAATTCCCTCTACCTCTTCCTCCCTTAAAAATTTCTGATTTATTTTGTACTCAAAATTTTATATAATAAAAGTACAAAATTATACAATAATAAAAATATAATTTAATTTATTTCCTTCAGAACTCAGTAGTCCTCAACACAATACCTTTGCCCTAGAATCAACAGGGCAAAAGAATGATCAATGAATTCATTATAAAAAAAAAGATTTTTGCAGAAATGGTTTTAGAAATTAAGGTTTTTGAAAAGGAGCACCTAATTTGCAGGCTGTGAGGGCCAAGGCCTTTGAGTAGTAGTTCTGCATATTCACTGATAGTAAAATAGAGCACTTTACTCCACTTCTATCACTGTTTGCCACTGAAAATGGCCCAAAGGTTATTTGGCTCCACTGGTTTTACAAAAAACTACACTGTTGTGGCAAAAAAGGGGCAAAAAGCCAAATAAAACGAAATCTTTGGCTATTTAAGGACAAGGACTCGTTGCATGCCATGTTTCTTATTAGTGACTGAATGGGAACAAAGAAATATCAATAACGGACCTGATGCTGCAGTCTGGGCTGCTGTGAGGTTGATTTACTTCTCCCAGCAGCTCTGCACCACTCTAAACACAATTATTTCAAAGGAATATTTCTAAATTATACCAGTACAGTTTCCAACTGTGGAATGATGGTGCTTCAGAAAAGCCTGTTTATCATATAATTCTTAATAACAAAAGTGAAAGTCTGAAATTCATTACATCAGTGATGGCTGCTGGAATCAAACCATATTTTAGCCCTAATATTGTGCATTTTCTGTCTTTTTTAGCCCACTACTCTGTATAAAAGCTGTAAAACTTATTTTACTGCTATGAACAGGTAAACCTGAACAATCTTGAAGATTTTGTAGGGTAAAAAACTATGGAACCTAGAAAAATGTAATACTTAGTTTTTTAATTATTTAAAGTAATTCACTGCTTCTAATTGGTACTATTGCAACCTCTGTGTGGGCAAGCAGCAGGATGCCTGTGCAACTTGTATTTTTTATTACTCAGCAGAATTAATTCTGTGATCCTGGAAACAGCAGCTCCCAGCACCATGAGTGCAGCACTCCAGAATTCCTCAGGGAGGGAAAGTGACTCTCCCAAAGGCACTGGAAATTCAGGAACAGCTCTCCAGACCCGTGGCACACTCTGGTACGGGTACAGGTGCCAGGACATGGTCACACAAAGAGCCTCACACAGAAATTCACACTGAAATAAGGATTTTTTCCCCTCTCTTCAAGTTCAAAAAATGCTCTTGACTGCAGCGCTTTCTTCTCCTGGGACACAAACCTTGATTTTGCTCAAGGGCAGCAGGAACTTCCTCACTAAATGGTCAAAGCACACCAAGAGCAGCATTACACAGCATTCAGGGTGGTGACAGGGGCTGGACTCAGGATCTCAGAGGTCTTTTCCAGCCTCAATGATTGTGTGATCCTGTGAAATCCAACAAGTGAAAGAAAACACTGCAGCAGATATGCATCAAGAATGCTGCAGAGCCCAGAACATCCCACACCACACGAGTGATCTACCTGGGCAGAAATCAGCACCTGTAATACAGGTAATGTGAGAAGTGGAGGGGGTAGAGGACTTCATAAAAATGCAGGATATGACAGTGAAAAGATATAAAATGGTTTTTCTTCCAACCCCAACAGATGTTGTTCAATTAAGGATGCAAATAAATCACCCTCTGCATTGCGAGTCAGAAAACACACACATAAAAGCTTTCTAAATACATTTCAGTTTAAACTTGCATAATTCTCCCAGTGGAGAAATCATCTTCAACTTATGTAATCCTTAGAAAGAGACATTGTTACATACAATTCTGCGCCACTAAGAAACAAGGAAGGCATATCTAGAAAAGAGGTGCACCCACACACGATTAATGATATGGGTGTGGAGGGAACAGAGGGGAAGAGCTGGAGCAGGGCTGCAGAGCCCCGAGTCTGGTGTTTCCACAGAGACTGAGCCGAGCTGAGCTGAGAGCAAGCTCCAGGGGCTGCTCCCCTTTCACCAGCCAGAACTGTCTGTTATACTTAACCCAGACTTCCGAACACTTGATATCCTGTCTGCTATTTCAATGCCCTTACTCAATGTTTCAGACAGACATTACACAAACTGGCTGGTGAAAAGGGTTGAGAAACCAAGAAGCAATCCAAGTCAATGACCTTATTCTATAAAACGATACCACTGAGTGAACAGCAGGCGAGGAACAAAGCACAGGGTACCACAGCCCCCGAATCCATCACTGAAATCTTCCCCAGGAAAAGACAAGCACCAGGCTCTACCTTACCCTGTTGATATTGCTGCTGTCTTTTAACCCTTAAAGGCTGAGCAGTCCTTGTGCTTCCAGTGGCGCTGATTCTCATACCAAAACAGAAAAAGCTTCCATTTTTTTTTTAAGAAAAAACTACAGAAAATCAAACATACAAGTCCCGTTTTCTACAAAGCATGTGCAAAGGTAACTGTACATAAATCAATAAACAACAAAGCCAGAACCCAGGTTATTGATTAGCTCCTTTGCTGTTTACCTCCAGCATACACGACGATGCTGCAATTTTTACACACACAGAATCTCCAGCCTCATGTAGGTTTTCCCTGACACTTTAAACAGGACTGTTGGAACACGGCTGCCTGAGTTAGGATGGCAGGACCTGCCTTATTTCCCAGAACATATGTCTGTGCAGCTTATCAGGGTGTGTTAATATGCATCCACTGCTTGGAGAAGCCTAATTTCACAGGATAGCAACCAAGCCATCGATGGAGGCGACGATAACAGCTCCACACATGGGAATTCCCATTGGCTCCCAGAAGAGCTCTGTCCATCACACGCTGACAGGATCAGAGCTCAAATTAGTATCAGTGTTTTCGTCACCTCATCCAACCAAAAGTCAAAGCAAAATCGTTATCTCAGTGCAGAGGGGACAGTCTCTATCAGCCAGCAGAATTCCCCAAAGCCAAGGAAAGCTGCACACTCAACCTCTGCTCCTGATGTAACTCTGAGGCCACGTTTACAGTCTTTGAATTTGCATCAGCAGAAAAGGCTGCTCCTTACGCTAACCTCAGACATATTTCTTCATTAATAAAAAGTAAAATAAAAAATAATAACTGACAAATCCTAAATACAGGAAGAGAAGATCTCTGTGGTAGATCTCTAGCACAACCTTAAAACCAAATCTTGCATGTAGTGACCAACAGACAAGACTCTTTCAGTCTGAAGCCAGCTCCCAGTTGCCCCATTCAGGGAGATCCACCAGGATCAGAGCACCAAATGTCTTCTACACCAAATCCTCATTAACAAAATGAAAACACTGCAGTAGCAGAACTACAGGGTCTCAGCCAGCACAGTCCTGAAAATCCAGCTCAGGCCATAAACTCAGTGAGGCCACCCTGCCTCAGCACTGGGACATTCTGGTTCAGATCTGTCTCTGGTCTCTGCCAGCCAACACACAGGAAGAGTCTGATACACACGAGTCTGCTGTGGTTTGTGGGTGAACTGGTTCCAATTACTGTGGGCTGATTTCTTGAGTGGGAGCTGTAGAACCGGCCCCAAAGCCCCAAACCTTCGGATTAACCTGTTGTGTTCCAGAATATCTGGAGCAGGTGATTTCAGTGATGATCTGAGTCCAATTCTCTATGCTGACAATGAAATTTAAGGCATACAAGACTGCACAAGGCATAAAGGAGGAGGGAAGGGACCAGAGAACATTTTTTTCAGAGCAAACTTGTTTCTCTGAATTTTTTTTCCAAGCATATACACTGCCTATATTAGAGACAGAGTGGAATAGCATTAAAAAATTGGTGCTGATTTATGAATTCATAATACACATTACCCAGCTACACAAAACATACATAAAGGAGATATTATCTGATACAATGTATCATTAACACACATGCTCTAATTGATGGATTTCAAACAAAAACATGCTATATTCCTATATTTTAAAGTAATGCTTCCTGTACGTGAAGATCAATTTGAATTAAGTGCTCTACGGCCACTCAGCTAAAATAGATCAGCCTAGTAATTGAAGGGATTCTATCAATAGATTCTCAACAATCCAGTATAAGTCATTTTTGTTTACTTTTTTCCCAAGATCCCCCTATTGGATTTGGTGTAACTCATCCATGACGGTTCCCTTTTAAATAAGAATTACAGAGTCAAGTCCAAAATGTGCTTTAAAATGAAACCAAAACAACCAAACCAAGCCAAATATATATTAATTTAAAAAAAAATAATCTGTGTCTTAATACTGCACACATGGAGACACAGCTCCTCATGTGATGGCAAAGCAGTCTGGCCAGCTGAGCCAGCAACGTGAGTTCAATCACCAGTGATCCCCAGCAAGAACCAGCCCACTCCTTCTGCACTGGGGCCATTCAAACCCTTCACTTCTGTGAAATGACTGCCAGTAGATGAACATGAGGCGGGTTTTTCATCGGACTGGACACAGCATCAGTGGCTGTGCCCCGGAGCCCCTGCTCTGGCAGTGCTGGAGCCTGGGGTGCAGATAAGGAGCGCGAGGCTCCAGCCCTGCTGCGCTGCCCGGACACGCCGGGAGCAGCCTGGCGCAGACGCCTCCAGATGCTTTTACAACACCAATGCAAAGGCGCCTCTCAGCAAGTGCAAACACACCCTCCCGGGTCAGGCAGCCCCAGCCAGCGATAACCAGGCTCGCAGCCTGCCAGGACCAGGTGTCGGGCTCCCAGCACATCCAAAAACGAGCGCTGTTTACACGCATCTTCAAAGCGCGCTACTGTTTGGGCAGAACACACGCCCAAGCCCGAAACCACAGAAATGGAGAGGCAAGTGAGGCAGACAATGGAGGGAGAGGCAGAGGTTTAAATATTTTAGGCAGCGATTTTCAAAAGCAGAGATTGCATATAATTCCCACCCTAATTCAAGAGAACTGACTTGAGGAACTTAGGAACTTTTCTGGAGCAAGAGAGAGCCGTGGTTGACTCAACACCATGAGATCACTGGCAGCAAACTCTTTGTCCAACACACATGCACGTACCTGCTGCTTTGTTCTCGGTCTACAACATCTGTAAAACTGTTTGCACGCCTGGGAAAAACTGCTGATGTTTGCTTAAACACTGTCCTCTCCCTGGGTACACGGGATTTCATTCAAGCTGGTGTCACTTTGGAAGTTCAACTTTCAAGCTGTAAAAGACTTCTGAACTAAACTACTGTCCCAAGATGAAATGATTTTGGTTTAGAGACTTCTAAATTTTTACTGGAGAATCTCAAAACCAATTCTTGAACATCAGATAGAACACATGACTTCAACATTCCACAGGAAAACAACTGAACTCCCAGTTGTCAGGCAAAAATTTTGCAACAGCATTTTTCATGTCAGCTTCTACCAAGAGGAATAAATCCATCCTGCAGTCTGCCAGGGAATAAACTCAGAATCACTCTGCTACACCCACCACAGGATATACCCATTAACAAATAAAGGTTACTACTGCCAGAAGGCAGGACTTTAGGATAAGACACCAATTCCAGCTCTACTCCTGCAGCCTTTCAGGTGGCCATAAAGCACAGCCCAGCAACCACTGGGCAGCACCTAAAAGCCCATGTCCTCCCTCCAGCCGCGCCAGCGCCGCTCGCAGCAATTTGGGTTCTTTGATTCTGCTGCACACTTGACCTGGCTAAACCTTCCTCCAGCTGAGCGAGCTGCATGTTGTGGCAGCGCTGGGTTGGGAGGCATTGTGAAATAAAGTGGGAGGCCTCATGTGCTCATTTGTGTGTCAGTACCCAGAATGCTGCTTCTGGCTTCCAGCTACTTCATAGAAGTGCTGCTGGGACTTGAACCGTGGGAACACGGCAGCGCTGGGTGTGTGGGTGTGCTCACACGCGTGCAAGGACAGCTCTGCCTCTCCTGGGCCCTGCTCGCAGCCAGTCCTGCTCAGGGTGCAGATGTCTGGCACGCAGGTGGGGAATCTCAAAGTGCTCGGCTCAGTATTGGAGAAAAAGGGTTCGAAATAGACGCAGCTGAACCCACCCTCCTCTTCTGGAAATAGCAACCAACAAAGCCTTCAGGGCTGCGTCTGAACTAATTCTGTGTGAGTGGAGCATCCTGATGTGAGGCAAGCAGGGAGCTGTCTGTCACACGGGACTGGAGAGCAGAGTCACAGACACACCAAGGCCACATCAGTCCCCAGGAGAGCACCAGGCACCAGGAGCTGAGCCCAAGAAAAGCCTTTGGCACTGATGCTGGATTTCTAGGACCCTGTTTTGCAACCCCGTCAGGTTATTCACATTTTTAATTTCTGGAAATACCCCAGAATTTCTCTTGGTTGTGCTCCACACTAGTAATGGTGGATGAGATGAGACAGGCAGGGAAACAGGACACCCACCCAGGTAAAAGCCATGCTGGTGCAGAGAGGAAGCAAAGCACAACAAACCCTGCATGGGAAGGTGGAACACCCAGTGAAGGACACAAAGTCAGTAAAATGGAGAAGTTATACTGCTCAAGAAAAGAAGGAGCTTTGGGAAGTGGCATCAAGGTGAAAGAGCTTATGGGAGGTCAGTTACTCATCCAAGCATGAACAAGGAGAATACAAAAACCAAAATTTTGGAATACTGTAAGGATTGTGACTGAGGCCTTTTTGGTCCCTGCTCTAGTGGGAGGCCCCAGCTGTCACAACTCCCTCCAGCTTTTGGTTAAGACCCTTTGCTGACTTCACACAGGTCTGGACAAAGGGTTCTTCTGCAAGTGGCAAGACCAGGCAACAGGAGTCTTGTCCAACCAACACGGCTGACAGAGAGAGGAGATCTCTGCATCCATCTCCTGGTACAGAAATATGGATATGCACTACAGATACTTGATGTAGAGAGAAATATGCACTGGGAATGAAATATCTAGGAAAAGCTACGCCTTGTAGCAAAGCTTTAAAACCACGCCAAGGAAAAAAAAAAGGAAAAGGGAAAAAAAATATGAAAAAAAGGCAGTTCTGCCACTACGCTGAATCTGCACCAGGGGCTTGTGCCAACCCAGCTCCTCCATTTAAGTCAGACCCTTAAAAGGCAGAGCTGTGCTGGCAGAAATCTCCAGACCTCATCACAGAAACCTCATGGAGACACATGAAAAGGTCAAAACACTCACTGCTGCTTAAACAGCCATAAAATTGGTCATATGCATCCCATGCTACCAACATACTACCAGAGCCCCAGGGAAAACACACCACACAAAGCAACGTGTTACACACACAGAGAAATAAATAAATTGAGAAACTGAAAAAAAAAAGCCACTCATGAAAGCAGAAAACCCAATATCTGACACAGCAGCTTATGGCACACCAGGCACACGAACACCTCTGTATGAAACAGAACAAAGCAAAGCTGAGATCTACATCAAAAAGGAAGCCCACCACAAAGACACATGTGCTTCACCCTTTCATCCCCAGCCAGAGCCCCACAGACACACAAAACCCACACAGGATTTAACACACACGGAATGGGACCATCCTGTCATTTCCTCACTAGGCATCTAAACTTTACTCCAATGTTACTTGCCCCTGGCCACAGCCTACCAATCTTAGAGTCTGATTAAATCTCTCCGTAATTATCCGCACACACTGCTACAACACAAATGACCTTAGCATATGATATCCGTTGGCTAAGCCCAGTGGAAAAAGACTTCAGGAAAAGGAAGGATAAGCGTACAAAACTCTGCCAGCACCGTCAGGGTCTCCTCAGGACTGCACTGCTTTAATACAAGAGTCCTGAAGGCCTTGGAACTTAATATGAGAGAAAATATTCTGTTTTCCCTACCCCATCGTCTGAGCACACACCACTCTATTCTTCCCCACCTCACTCCTTGCCATCTTCCAAATGAATTTAGGCAGGAGACTTTAGCATTTCATTGTGATGGATTTCTGGCAAAAATTTCCAGAAAATAGATGGCCACCATTTCCTTGCACAATTTTTGGCATTCACCATTAGATATCTTCAATTCACTCTGCACTCCAGGTAGATTTTGGAGGGTGAGGGAGGAGTGTTTCTCGTGTTCTGAACTAGGACCTATGAAAGGGTCCCCAAAAAAACTGAGGCACAGCCAAGATTTAGTAACCTTTTCTTGTTCTCCTTCTGCAGCCTCACCTGGGGTGTTGGACAGATGATGCAGTTGAAGAGAACACTGAAAAAGCCTTACAAGAAAAGGAAAGCACTTCTCTACTAACATTCATTTTAAACTCTGGAAATGACCAAGCCAGGGGAACAGGACCTTTCTACAACAAGAATGTGGAGATTTCTTCATTTTACTTCCCAAACGAAGCATGCCCTAGAAAATTCCTTTCCTAGCATAAAAATGTCTCCAGTTTGAGAGCCATATTCTCCTCTCACATCCATGTAGATCTATCCCACCATTCCATCTCGGCACATGACTGACGGAGAATAGACAAGCCATTAAAAACACATCCACCTCCAACCACGGGGATAATGTGCCTCATTACAGCCCAGCTTTGTCACAGCGTCCTGACACTCCGGGGAGGAAAAGGAGGGGTGAGGACAAGGACTGAGCCGGGGGCCAGGACAGAAACTGGAAGAGTGAGACTCTGCTCCTTAATCCAGAAGTGTGCAGCTCGGTCAGATGGGCTCACCAGGCCTTCTAGTCTGGTGGAATTATTGTACTGTTTGCACAGCATATTTTTTTTTTTAAATCTGTGGTTTGCTTGGGTATTTTTGTTGCACTTTTTTTATAAATAAAAGCTCTACCGTAGTCAGAGTGTGTGTCTGCCCCTTTAAACAGGTATTTGGTAAGTTAATTCAAAATTTTCACAGTGGGCTTTAAACATCTTCTCTTTTCCAGGCTTATGTATTGCCCTTCCACTCCAGACAGAAAACCCCAAAGTTTGGAAATCTCTGACAGAGAGAGGCAGAGCCCAACCAACAAACCTGCAGGGGAGGACTCGGGAGGCAGGAGTTTGTTTTCCCCTGGCACGGGGGAAGGAGCAGGGAGCAGAACTGCTCATCCCCAGGCAGCTGCACCTCGGCAGGAGCCAGACAGACATCCCGGTGTCTGCAGTCCCCAAGGCCTCGTGGCACTGCTGCCCATGGAGCAGGACCGCTGCCAGATGCCAAGGCAGCCTCCCACCCACACACCAGGGATTCTGGGATCTAAAGGCAGCTCAGACTGAAAGAAAAACAAGTGGCTCCTAAAAAAAAAATGTGCTTTAGCTGTCTGGCTCGGCACAGCACGGCATGGAATACCTCAAGGAGCTGCTGCAGCTGGCCCTAGACGGAGTCATTTGCTGGATGTATACATAATCCAATATACAAAAGCCTGTCTGCTGGGGAAATTTAGGCTCCACGGGGATACTTTAAAAGCAGGGACTTCTCCATTCACGTTCTGAACACTTCATCTATAAACCAGCAACCTGCACTACCGGCACTATTTTTTTTTTCTTAACAGGCGCATTTTATTTCCATACAAGCACTGAGAGCATTCAGCCCGCACCTCCATCCCTGGCGACACTCAAGCGACCAGAAAAGTGCATGGACTTGTGTCTGGAGCCATCAGTACCTCTGCTCCCTTTTTCTGGCTTCTTCCTTGCCGGCAGTGCCTTGAGTGAAGAAACCCTCAAAGACCCGAAATCACGCACTGCCAGATAAAGTCTGGGGCAGCGTGATGGGCTTCAAAGATCAAGGTCCACGCGTAGTAAAATATAGAAATACACTACGTAATTTAAACAAACTCCAACCACCGTGGTCAAAACACAACCAGAGAAATAAAGGTGCCATCTCGAGCACTGCTCCTCCACAGTGACACACACGCGGGGAGAATGGAGAACACGATTAAAATTGCTAAAGGACTCCAAGGAAAAGCAGCTGGTAACAACGTGGTAATATCGATGAATGTTACCGAAATTCCCCCCGCCCCCTTTAAAATTACAGGCACCACTTACCCGGGGGGCTTTCCTCTTGTATTTGTTGTTATAGTCAAATTTTTCTTTCATTTCATCTAAGAGTTGGCCCAGTCTAGCTTTCTCCTCTTTCCCAGTATAATCCTGGCTGAGGAGGATATAGGATCTCCAGTTTGCAGAGTCAAAGCCCCAGTGGCAAGTCCTGTTTTCCAGCGATTTGTGAGAGTGGACCACAAATTTGTGAGGTGGGTACATGAGCCTGCAGTCCAAGCACTGGATGCAGGCTGCGCTGGGGTTACTGTAAAGCTCTGGCACCAGAAGTCCCTTACACTTCCCAAAGCACTCATGATACACCTTGAAGCTCTTCTCCGTGAGCTCCAGCTCAATCGTGCTAGAGAATTCCTTCTTGCAGTGGGGAGGGTAGGTGCCACCATAAAGCAAGGCGTTACAAAGCCTCTCAGCATCAGTTTTCGTGATGAGCCCGCAGGAAGGAGCGGAGAAGGGCAGGATGCCCATGACTTTGAGGATTTCCAGCTGGTCAGCAGTGCATCTGGAGCAGTAAATATGTAGCTCATCGCACACCGAATTAATCTGCTGCAGGGAGAAGTCCCTGAGCACCGAGTTCAGGATCTGGGGCAAGCAAAGCCGCTTCTCTCCGCCCACCACGAAGCAGGAGATGGTTTCCCCTTCCAGGATGGTCTCGCACCTCTCCGTGGATCTGTCCGAGGGCATGAAGAAGGGACCAGGCATGACCGGAGGAGGCTGGATCGGGGGCAGATGCAGTACAGGTTCCGCTGGGTCTTTGCCATTGTCCTTCTTGTACATCTCCTGTGCCCATCGTGCTGAGAAAGCAGCAGGGCCACCCAGGGAGCTCATAGAGCTCAGATGAAACTGTTCCAAGGTCTTCTGCAGTCCTGGATGAGGCTGGAAGCTGCTTCTACTTACAGTCTCCATTTTTTAGTTTCTATTCCCAAAACAAACAGCAAAAATCCCCAGTTATCTTCCACCCTGGTGCAAATCCACTTAAGGGATTTTTTTAAGGAAAAAAAATATTAACAAAATAAAACAACCCACCCTTGTGTTTTTCCTCCTTCTCACTCAGCAATCCACTAACGGAGAGGAAATAAATCCTTTTGTATGCGTGTCTCTCTCTTCTTTCTTTCCTCTTGCTTCGCGTTACAATTTCAAACCCTCCAAGTCTCCAAGCTGCCCCGATGGAGCACAGAATCACGGCAAAAAGAGGTCTTCATCCGAGCACTCACCCCCTCAGCCAACCCCCAGGCAAACCAATCCCTCCTCCCACACCTCCAACACACACACACACACTCACTCACACACACACACACACACACACACACACACACCACCCACGGAAACACAAAAAGTCTGTGCCACGCTCCGAGCACCCGGGGCTCAAATATGTTCTGGCGGCTGCTGCTTCTCTGCAGTGATCCCCCTTCTGTCCATATCCACCGAGGGAAGGCGCGGGGGAGGAAAGCAAAAGGCAGGAGGAGGCAGCACGCTGGCTGTGTGGAAGGAAGAAGGCAGGAGAAAAGGCCCAGCTCTCCCAGGCGGCGCGGGGGCTCCGCACGGGCGGCCAGCGGCTCCGCTGCCCCTCGCCGTCCCTCTGCTCGGCCTGCGAGGGCTCCTCGGCTCTCGGCTCGCCTTCCTTCCCTTATTGCTGCCGGCGCTGTCGCTGTGCCGTGGGGAGCCGCGGGGAGAGCGCGCACATCCTCCCAGCTCCTCTTTCCAGCAGTGACTGAGAGTGCCTGAGAGCTGAGCTAATGCGGGCGGGCTCAGCCTCCCGCCCTCCGCCTCCCCCCCTCTGTTTGTTGGTGTCTGCCTCAGTCATTGAATCCCGGCCAAGAATGTGACCAACTCCCCGGGCCGGGCTCTTCCAGGAACAGCGCCCGCCTCCCCCTTCGCGCTGCGCCCAGACCGGCCGGGATGTGCCGGGATCGGCCGGGCCGAGCCGAGCCAGTCCAACCCAGCACAACCGAGCTGATCCGAGCCCGGCTGCGCCGAGCCGAACCGAGCTGGAATGTGCCGAGTCCAGCCGAGCCGAGCCGAACCGAGCCGAGCCGAGCTGTGCTGAGTGGTGCCGAGCCAAACCGAGCCGTGCCGAGCCAAGCCGAACCGTGCCGAGCTCGGCCGAACCGAGCCGAGCCGCTGCACGGGCGGGCGCGCGGCGCGGCCCCGGCGGCAGCGCCGGCGAGGGAGGGAGGGAGCGGGGGGAGGATAAACTGCTGGGTTCACGGACCGCCGCGCCGCCGAGGAGGGGCGGTAGGGCGAGGGCTTTTTCCCTCTCGCCGCTGGATTTCTGGCGGCGGGGAAATGGAACAGGCGCGGGTCGCGCTCGCACGGGCACGGAGCGGGTGCGAGCACTCACGGCGCCCTGCCCGGCGTCAACCGCGGGCACACGCCCCGCGCCGACGGCAATCCCAGGCGTGAGAGCGCAACTGATGGGCGACAACCGCGCGGGACGAGAGCGCATCCTCGGCGCGCCGCGGGACACCGGAGCCCCCAGCCCGCCGGGCGCTGCAGGCGAGCGACACACGTGTGCTCCTCTGTCCCCACACACGTGTGCTCCCTTGCTCCGACACACATGTGTTCCCCGCTCCCGGCACACGTCACACGCTCCTTCCACCCACAGGCGACGCTCAACGCGTGGAAGGAGCGAGAGGCGCAACCGCAGCGCGGGTGGGCAGGGGCTGGGGCTGTGCGAGCAGCACCAGGGCCACGCTGCTGGCACACAGGAGGGGCGGCTCCTGGGCTCCCACCGGGACTGTCCGGAGTGTCCGGGGCTGTCCGGAGTGTCCGGGGCTACCCGGTGTGTCCGGAGTGTCCGGGACTGTCCGGGCACCGAGCGGCCCCCGCACGGCGGGGACGGGCGCCCTCTACCGACCGATGAGAGATCACCGCGACCGCCCCGCACAACCGCGGCCGGGACACGGACAGCACTGACCAGGGCACGGACACACACTGACCACTGACCAGGGCACGGACAGCACTGACCACTGACCAGGGCACGGACACACACTGACCACTGACCAGGGCACGGACACACACTGACCACTGACCAGGGCACGGACAGCACTGACCACTGACCAGGGCACGGACATACACTGACCACTGACCAGGGCACGGACAGCACTGACCAGGGCACGGACATACACTGACCAGGACACGGACAGCACTGACCACTGACCAGGGCACGGACATACACTGACCACTGACCAGGGCACGGACACCACTGACCAGGGCACAGACACACACTGACCAGGGCACAGACATACACTGAGCATGGCATGGACACACACTGACCACTGACCAGGGCACGGACAGTCACTGACCATGGCACCTGCTGCTTGGGGCACTGACATATCCACTGTCCCTAGCACGGACACACACTGGCCATAGCACGGACATACACTGCCCACTGTACAGCCATTGACCGTGGCATGGACACCACTCACCACTGACCACAGCAAGGACACCCACCGACCATGGCACAGACCCCTACTCCCCATAGCATGGATGTTCAGTGCCCACAGCATGGACACACAGTAACCATGGCACAAACAGGGCATGGACACCAAGTGACCATAGCACAGACACTCACTGCCCATGGCACTGACATCAGTGCCGAGGGCATGGACACCAAGTGACCACAGCAGGGACACCCAATGACTGGGCACAGGCACCCACTGCCCAGCAGCACTGCTAACTCCATTATGGATTGATTATTCAGGTCAGGAACAAGATGCTTTTACTCTCTATTAATATCAAATTTCAAAGCAAAAATCTGTCTTCTCCCATTTTCCATGGACTGCGCACCCAGAATTCTAACAAACATTTCAATCAGCACTTAGCATCACCATTAAGGAACAAGCTGAAAAGGTTTCCACTGTTATCTCAGAGCTCTGTCAATTGTTTGCCAAAAAGGGCTGGGGAGCACTTTCACACCAGCACAATTGTTAATAGTGTTTGTAATGCAACAAGGACTTTAAGCCCTGCTCATCCATAGAGTGTGACTGAGGGACACAGACATTGAATTTTGGACAGTCTCCTCTGGAAGAGTTCATGGCAGTGGAATGTCAGAAAAAACACATTGGGACAAAAGAGGAGGAGCAAACAGACAAATATCCAAACAGTGCTTAAAAGAGCAATTGGAAAACAAACCTGCTGTGATTTACTCAGTGTAATGGGGCAGGACACACACCAAGCTCTCGTGTTTTATTTCTACTTTTATATTCTGAAATCCCATTCAGAATAAAGGGAAAAGGTGTAAGAGTTGTGTGAGAGCTTTGACCTTGCCCCTAAGTCAGCATTTCCCCAGAGAAGAACCCACTCTCACATACCCAGCTTGGACATCAACCCTCCAAGTGTTAAATGGCTTCAGAAGAGGCAGGAACCAAACACATCAGTCCAGGTCAGCAGCTGAGTCTTCCTCTGCTCAGAGAAGACACTTGGAGGTTCTCCACCAAATTGCTTTAATAGAAAGCCACTGGTAGCAAGAAGGACCCTTGAAGTTTCTGTTTATGCAATCCATCACAGGAGGATTTGGTGATCCATGAGTGGGATTTTTAGATATTAAAAGATGAGGTTTAACAATCTAGGCCACAAAGTCCTTGTTGATTCCTGATGCTAAAGAAGTTGCCACGTTAAGAGAAAGCAGGGCTAGGAATATTCCTCACTGGGTAACAGGATCATCTAAAAGGTTTTAGTTAAGAATAATTTTTAAATTATATTCTTAAGAAGGTACATATAGTACCTTTTGTTAATATGAGGGACATCCATCCACTCCACTGTTTCCAAACTGAAGGGTGTGCTTTGGTAAATGAAAACCCCTCCCAGCATTCAGCCTCCTCTTAGAGAAGCTCTGGCTGTGCCTGTGACAAGGGAGAAGCACCAGACACACAGTGAATTCCCCCAGGGCTGTGGCAGTTGACCAGACTGTCACCAGAGACACTCGGATACAATGGGGACCAGCAGCAGGATCACTCCCTAGATGGATTTAGTGCAGTTTCAGGCCTTTTTATAATCCACTAAAATATAAACGGCCAGATAAACTCAAACATCACATATGGAGTTCCTGATTCTTTTAAAGAACCAAACTAATGCCTGCAGGAAGTTTGGATAGCAATGGAAAAGCTTCTCAGCTCTGGAAGCTGGGTTGTTTTGTTTTTTTCCACTCCCTCTCCTTCATCCCCTAGAAAGAAAGGACAGCAAGCAGTAGCTGCAGTTCATTTTAAGAGAGGTGCCATTTTCTCTTCCAAATGACTTTTTAATGCAAGTAAATCACTGGATCGTGCAACAGATTGTTTATGGGTGGAATTCGTAAATGGAATTCCTAAAGCAGAGGGGACTACCAAAGAGACAGGAAGGATGGTCTTGTGGTTAAGACAGAAAACTCAGGACATCTGGGGTCTATTCCCAGATCTCCCACAGATTTCCTGTTGCCTTGGGCAAGTTGCTCAGTCTCTCTGTGCCTCAGTTTCTGTATCTGCAATACTCAGACAGTGAGCAATTGGAGTGGCAGCTTCCAAACCGAAAGCCATGACGGGACAGAAACCAAGCTTCAACTCCTGCAGCAACAACACAGCAAAACTTCCACGTCTTTACATCCCACAGACTCTGCAGAACCAAACAGCAGCAGGGCAGGAGGAGGGGAGCCAAGGGAGCCCTCATGTGCCATTAAGGTGGCAATGGCTTCTCCAGTCTCTGCCTCTCCATGACGGACTGTGAGTGCCACATCTTAAAATCAGATTAATCTGTCCCCCAGTCTGTCTCGCTCCAGTTCCAAAGCCCTGGAGCTGGAGAAAGGAGAGGGGAAAAATATCTCTGAGGAAGGGCCCTAACACCACAGTGTTTTTCTCACTCTCTCTCTCTTCTCCTCCCCCTCTCCATTGGCTTCAAGGCCAACAGCTCCTGGAACACAAACACTCTTGTAAACTTCTGAACCACACAGCCCTATGGTGGGTGGGTGTTTGCTCCCTGCCTGCCAGTTCCAATCCACCCACAGATTCCAAAGGCCCAGAACAAAAAGCAGACTCCATTTTCCATATTTAACAGGCAGTTCTCTTCCCTCCCCATCGCCTTCGCTCGGTGCCTCTCCCCAGCAGCGGGTCCCACCTTTTGCACGTCCCCCGGGCTGGGGGGATCTTTGTGCCCGTGTTTGTACACACACGGGAGAAGCGTGCCCCGAGAGGCTCCCCCAGCCCCCTCTGCTTCTCTGCCCGCCTGCTCGGGGAGAGCTGGGGATTAGCAAGGGCTGTGCTGCACATTGCAGCTATTTGACAAAACGTTTGGGAAGGGCCTATTGTGAAGATTGTGAAGAAGGAAGGGGGGGAGCGTGGGTGCGAATGCGACACGTCAAAATTCCTGCTGCAGCTCACATTAGACAGCACAGCCCTTGGAGCAGCCAGTTTCCACTTGCTCCATGCTTGTGCTGTACATATTCATTGCTAATTGTGGCTCAAGTAAAACAGTTTCTGCATGGGAAGGATATTGCCTTTCCTCTTTTCCTTTAGAGATTACCATTTATCAAAGTCATCATTTTCACTGATCAATTACAGTGAAACTGGGGAATGCCAAACTATCCAGAACCTGAGGAATAAGGTTTCAAATTCTCTGTTGGAAAGGGTTATCTGAGAGTCTGGTGGTCTTTTTCATTCAAATCTTTCAATTTTTCATCAACACACATATTCCACTTACAAAATATTACTTCACAAATTATCTTTTTGGCCAAAATTAATTTTGAAACATTTATTTAAAGACATCACTTCTTTTTGTGCACCTTTCTCTGAGATATGCACTGAAATAAGTGAATTTAAGACATCTAAAAAGTCACCAAAAAAAGTTTCAAGAATCAGTCAGAGTTAAGATGAACAAAGAAAAATTTTCGCTGTCTAGGAAGGTGAGCAACAGACTCATAACAACTAAAACAGTCTTTTTTTTTTAATTAATGGAAAAGTCAATTATTTACAGCACACCTTTCAGGACAAAGCTCAGTGAGGTGGATGGGACTCTTCAGCAATGGCAGCAAGGCTGTGTTTTATTGTTTTGGTCCAGCTCACTGATTTTATTTCACCACATTCACAGCAGCTTCTCCCAGAGACCACCATGGATTCAAACTCATCATTATTTCCTTAACCCTTTTCCTTTTGTTCAGCTCAGCTCCATGTCCTGCCTCCTGTATCTTTTATATCTTTTCCCAAGTACAGAACCTCTTGGTCATGGCCCACTGGCCACATATCCATGATGAATACATGTAATGAACACATGACCTGCTTAAAACATGACTTGCTCTCACATAAAATTCATATTTAATTTGCAGGAAATCGTCAGGCATGCTAGGAAGTATGGGAGGTGAGGGGTTGTTAAAAGCACATGAAAGAGTTCTCCATTTTTTGGAATTTTTTCGTCCCAAGTTGCCTGCTATGTTGCTCAGGGCTGCCCCTCCCTCCCTCACACTCTGCACCTACATGTCCTGGTGGACGCTGCCAAACACCTCATTGTAAAAAATCCAAAAAACATGCTTGCTGCTGCCAATAAAAAAATGAATTCACTGGGAAAAATCAGAGTCAGAGAAGGGAATAAAGCTGGAACTCTTGGCATTCCCAAAGGAGCTCACAGAATAGTCCTGTAGGGAGTCAGGCTGCACAGACTTTTGCCATTTACATGAGCAGCAAATCTTTCATTTCTCAGCACAGATGAGCAGACAAGGCAGAGCCCCCACATCCAGCAGAGGCAGGGACAGGAACACCAAGCCTAAGCCTTGTCCCTGTCAATGGTGCACTGAACTGCTGCTGTCCCCCCTCAGGAGCTCCTTCCCATCACCATTCCAGGGAAGAACAACCAACCATTTCAGAAAATGGATTTAAGCAAGTCTCTCCCACAGCTTATCCCAAGCAATCCATATAAAGGAAGTGTGCCAGCCTTGCCCTCCAGGAGCTCCTGAGCAGCAAAACCCAAGCTGCGCCTCACAAGGTGGGGGACCTGCCCTCCCACACACACTCTGCCATGAGGAGAGGCTCTGGGAATGCTGACTGGATCTGCTGCAGCTGCTGGGATGAGGAAAGGGCAGCAGAGCTGGGCTCCACAACCACTGTGACCCACCTGGGACAGAGCAGGGACACAGCGCTCCCACCTCACCCAGACCCCTCAGGCCAAACATTCCCTCCCGCCAGAGCTTCTCACAGACTCAGGGAATTCACCTCTCTTCCATAATCTCTTCCATCTTTGAGATCATTTCTCATCATCATGGTATCTGTTTTTTGCAATAATATTGATAAGCTCAATGCACCTTTGCTACAAAGACTCTGTCAGATCTCCTGATCTGCTTGCTGGGTTTTTATCACCACGACTTCTGATCCTGGTGTCTCTCCTCATGTCCTTTGGTACATCCTTTACAGCAGCTCAACATCCAAAATCATGGCAGGGAATGACTCTGCTTGAAATTTATGACCTCTTCCCTCTTGTTGTAAAGTGATGCCCTGTCTGCTGGTCTGACAGGTGAACCTGCAATTTATTGTAGAAGCCTGGGCTTCCTATAAATAAACACAGAGCACCAGGCACTCTGTGGAGATCAGTGCTTGCATCATCACTTCATTCATTCAGAACGTGCTGTCCTAAAAATCCCACATTTCTACTCCTTTCTCACAAATTCTTATGCCTTGATCTCATATTTATTTCATTTATGGGCTTTCTGAATGAACCTGTGATTAAAGCACATGCACACCTCATTAGCATAATGAGATTTTTCCTACAAGCATGTAATGAAAACGAAACAAATTCATTCTGTCATTTTACAGATGTGAAACTGCAGAACAGAGAGGATACACAACTGACTTAAGGCCACACTGCAGATCTTTATCACTATCCAAATTTTTTACCAAGTTAAAATCAATGCTTTTAGCTTCATGATTGGGTTTTTTCCTGACAAAACTCCATGTTATCCCTAGAACTACTCCCAGATCAAAACTATGCAATAACAGAATCCAACACTGAAAGACAAAGAGGACTGGAGTTGTTTAAATTTTTTTTTGTCCTGTTGCATACTTCAGTGGAGAAGACAGGCTATATTTTGAACCAGACCCTTCAGTCTAGTAGAAGCAGGCAGTGAGAGTCCCCCACTAGATCTGTATTTACTGAAGTGTCTGATTTAACATTGCCCTGTTCTCTTTTTCAGGAAAAAGGCACTGAACATTTTAGTTTCTAGACAGCATCAACTGTCAGACTAGCTTTTATGTAAAGCATTTTCACTTCAAGTCTCTTCAATTTTTAATGAGCTGTGTCAGAAGAGAGGAGCACAAAAGCTGGTGACAGGAGACATTGGGGCAGCAGGTTCCCAGTGTCCTGGCAGGACATTTCCACAGCCTGCCCTCCTCCAGCTGCACAGAGCACAGAGGCACTGGGGATGCTCCAGCAGGACCTGCTCAAATGAGCTTCCACCAGACTTTCAGAGAGTTCCACTTCTGTCTCCAGCAGTTCTGCACTTTCAGGGTTCCCTATGGCTGCAGGAATGGTATTTATGGAGATTAAACCCACTTCACTTACATGGCCCTCTGACAAAGAATGGTGCATAGAAAAAATAATTAGGGTTTAAGATTATTTTAAGCAAGAGATGAGCTCATACCTAGTAAACTTCTAAACTATTCCTGGGTACAGCATTTGTATTAAAATATTGAACAGTGACTGTGAGAGGAAGGACTGCAGGAAAGGCTGGCCATGCTTAGATCCCTTTTTCATCTCCACCCTTCAAAAATTTTTATTAGATTTCTTCCCTGCACATGGCAGGCTGACAGTGGGACTCTCTCCTCTCCCCCTCCCATCCATCATGTAATCCAAGCCCATCTTGAAGCTGTGATCCTGCCTGTCCCGTGCCTGCTGCAGCATCACCACCAGGACCAGGATCCATCAGGGAATGTGCCAGCTGGCACCTTTCCCTCCCCTCTGCTTTCCTTCCCTGTGCAGGAGAAACCATTCCTTGCCTTCTGGGGCCAGCACTGGACCCACACGGCTCCTCCTAATGAATGCAACCTGTTCTAACGAATGTGGAGCTTATTTGTGAGTGTGGAGCTGCACTCAATTGCCTGACATTTCACATTTCTCACCATAAATCTGGGTAACACTTTATTTTAATTACTGGGACATTTTCTAACTTTTATTGTTTCTGGCAAACACAGGCAAAATGAGCTCATTCATTATATAAGGTATGTGAGCTATTTCTTCAGGGGAAATTGTGTTCTATATCACCCTTGCTATGCAACAAGATGCCATTCACCTCCTTTGTACATGTCATTAAGTGTCACACAGACTGAGAAGGATTAACTCATCTTTTCCTGAATGACAGAGACCTTGAAGGTTGATATATC